>NC_092872.1:11135000-11735000 GCF_028372415.1 Notamacropus eugenii | reverse complement strand
GCCTGGCTCTGTCCAGAGCAGGCGGAAAAGGCACCTCAGCTCTGCCGGCCTAAGGGAGACGCCCCCCAGGGCTTGCAGGAGTTCTAGGAGGTGCTCGGCCGCCTGACGTTTCAGAGCTGGCTCCGTTCCCAGCGCTTCCAACAGGTAGCTTACCAGGCCAGCTTTCACACACGTGGTGCGGCTAAGAGGGCCCCCATCACACAGAAGGCGGAGCCTCTCTGAAAGGTACACCTGAAGGTCACTAGAGGACAGGACTGGAAGCCACTGGGCCAGAATCAACAGGGGCTGCTCATTCCGAATGGGGAGGGGTGGGCAGGCACTGTAGTCCCCCTCCACAGCCTGTCAGGGTAGGGAAAAAAAGTTAATCCCAGCACAGTAGAGTAGAAAAGACACTGTGGACTTAGAGTCCAAATGTCCAGACTCAAATCCTGTATCTGCCACTTATCAGCTATATGGTATTGGGCAGCTCATCCTTCTGGGCTTTAGCATCTTCATTTGTAGAAAGAAGAGGCCAGACCTCATGGTCTATAAGACCTATGGTCCATAAGGTCCTTTCCAGCACAGACATTGACCAATTCTAACATTTTTGCCTCTAATCCTCATGTCAGTCTTGAGAAACCAGTCTTGGGGATGAGAGCAGGAACTTAATTTCTTTGGATTTCAGTTGGTTTTACTTGATTAATTTGGAGAGCGCATTATAAAAGAAAGGGAGCATGTCACTAGCCTTTGAATTAGTGTCACAATTCTCCCAGCATTTAGAGGAAAGTATGAGGAACGAGAGGTGATTAGTCACAAAGTCAGAGCTCGGGGACACTGCTAACACTGTAAGACAGGCAGAGAAGGTGAGCTGGGGGTGGTGGGGTGGTGGTAGAAGGCAGTGACAACAGCCCTCAGGGAGACACTAGCCTCTCTCCTTCTTCGATGCTACTTGCACCTAGTGTACAAATGGAGAGAGAAGCTTGGCTTTTATTTGGAAGCCAGTCCTCCACACAGTGACTTAGAGAGCACTATAGAGTCTGATAGTGTTAGAAGAGGAAGAGAGGACACGGTAGAAAAAGGGAGAAAGAAGACAGCTGAGTGGTTGTGGAGATCACGTATTCTTGAGATTTTTGCCTAGTACGGGTGTGCACCCCTTGAGGTGTGAGCACTATTGCAGGGTGATGGGTGAGGAGAAGCAGAGATGAGGCTTGTGTGCCAGGCCAAGCTGTAGAGCAGCCTGAGGTTTCAGACAGAGAGAGCGATCAACTAATCAATCAGCCATCATCGGCATGGAGGATGGAAGCCAAAGAATAGTTCCAGTACAAAGCTTACAAGCTAGCTAGGAGATTTGTGCATATGATGATTTTTTTAAATTACCTTGTATTGCATACATATCAAAGGTACCATCAATCAATAGAAGATGATTTTTTTTTTGGCAGAGGGGATGGGGAGGCGCTAGTGGCCAGAGGAGGTAAGAAAAGGCTTCATTTCAAAAATGAAGCTGAGCCTTGAAGTGAGAAGGCATTCTAGGTATTAACGGACAGTCCATCTAAAGTCAAAGAGATAAGAAACAGTGCTTAATAATAACTGTTGTTGTCATTCCTGTTGTGTCTGACTCTTCTTGACCTCATTTGGGATACAGTGGAGTGTTTGCCATTTCCTTCTCCAGCTCATTTTACAGATGAGGAAACTGAGGCAAACAGGGTTAAGTGACTTGCCCAGGGTCACGCAGCTGAGACCAGATTTAAACTTACATCTTCCTGTCTCCAGGCTTAGGGCTCATGAGAAGGGCTAGTTTAGCTAGACCAGAGCATGTATGAAGAGGAGCAAATGTAACAAGGCTGTAATGGAAGGTTTGGGTGCAGGTTTTGATGGGTCACTAGAATTTATTTTATAGGGACCTGGAACTTAAAGAAAATTTCCCTGGTAACTGGACTAGATTGGGGAGAGACTTGAAGCAAGAAAACAAATTTAAAAAGCTGTGTGACTTGAAAGAAGAGAGAGAGAGAGAGAGAGAAGAAATGTTATGAATGTAAAATAACAAGATCTGACAAATGACTGGATGGGGATGGGGTATGTGAGAGAGAGGAGTCAAGGACGGTACTGAGCTCAGAAACCCAGACGACTGGCAGAAGAATGGTGAGCTAAGTCAGACTTCTCTCTGTCTCTGAAAGCCTGACTCAAATGCCACTTCAACCAGGGAAGCTCTTCGGATTCCATCCGAATGGTAATGATGACACACCATGGATACCTCGTTCTGTACCCCTCTAATGCACTAAAATGTCATCCTCATTTTTGTCTCATCTCCCTAGTGGATTATAAGCTTCACAAAGACAGGGATTGTATCTTATCTAACCTTTATGTCTCCTCCAGCACAGGTCTCTAAACACAGTATGTTTTTTAAATGAATGAATAAGATCCCTCCTCCCTCTCATGTTGCATAAGCTCCTTTTCAGCTCAGATGGTCTGTGAGTCAGTCAAGCCATGATGAGCAGAAACACTAGTGGGGATGCTATCTCACCATAGAACCAAATTCCCTCAACTCAAAAGACTCGGTGAATTAGTTCAATATTATTTGACAAGTAAAACTTTCTTATTAATAGGATCGTAGACTTCAGATTTCAAAGGGACCTTGGAAGTCATCAAGTCCAACCTTCTTATTTTACCGATGAGGAAAATGAAGTCAGTATGGGTAAAGTGACTTCTCTAAGGTCACACAGGCAGAGAGTAGCAGTCAGGATTACAAACCAGGTCTCTAGAGTCCTAATCCAGTATGTGTTTGACTAAACCATAAAACCATCCTGAAAACAAAACCAGCCTCAATGAAATCCATATGAATCCTCCATTCAGGCTGCTACCATTTTCCAGATGAAGAAACTAAACTAGGGCCAGGGAAGATAATTAATTTGTTTATGTCATGTTACAAAAATTATATTATATGGCACCAGACTAGGATTCTTAGATTTCAAGTCTCAATTCTGGTATTAAATACATACACATATCTATCTATTCATATGTATTATATATGTGTGTATACATACAATATATACATATATGAAATATTAATGCAATTTTAACTTATTAAAAGCTTCTAAGGAACCCTAGATATGAGGTGCTGAATAAACACTGATTAAATGAATTAATTAATGAAAGAAAAATGAATGAATGGATAGTTGAATGAAGAAACAGATGTCTTCATTATAACCAGGCAGTATCTAAGGTGGGAAAGACAGAGACACAGAGACATTAAATGCATACTCTCTGGATGCCAACCACTGCACATGACCACTCCCACCCACCCTCATCTTGTAAAAATTCTGCATGTGTGCCCTATTTGGGATACAGGTAGAGTTCAGCGACTGGTGAAAATTGGACAAGACAAGGTAGCTCAGATTAAACTTACAGAAAATTTGCAAATTTGACTAATCAGTGTCTGACTGATAATAGAAACTTCATTATTCCTCCAACCCTTTCCCCATTTCCATTTTCTTACCATGTTGAGCAATTCCTGGAGAAGCCTTCTAGTGGGTGGACCCTGGCTCTTCAGAACCTCATACAAGTGGGAATAGCCAATTCTCTCCTTAAACACTTCCTGAAGGAACAAGTTTATACAATAAATTATAAAGAAAAACAACTTTGAAAGAACTCTTTCAAACTCTTTGAGAACTCTGATCAATGCAAATGACCATCCCTAATTCCAGACGGCTAATGAGAAGGCATGCTACTCACCTCCTGATAGAGGAGTAATGGATTCTGGGTAAAGAATGAGACGATATTGGTGGGGGAGTGGGGAGATATGGCCAACACGGGAATTTGTTTTGCTCAACTATTCATATTTTTTTTTGCAAAGATTTTGTCTTCCCCCACTCCCAGTGGTAAAAGAGTAAAGTGGGAGATTGAAAGGAGATTTTTATTAATAAAATAATTTAATTTTTTAAAAAAGAGAATGAGAGTTGGAAGAAACCTCTGGAAGAAAACTCATATGGGGACGTGACCCACAGTTTAAGAAGCACTGAAGGGGTCACAAGTGGAAAAAGTGAAAGAAGCCCTAATCTAGTTGAGTCCATACATGAAAGAATCCTCACTATAACTTATCTGACAAGTACTTGTCCAGCCTCTGAGACTTGAGGACCTCAAAAAAGGAGGAGACAACCAAATCTTGAGCAAGCCATTCCACTTTTGGCCAGCTTTAGTTCTTAAGAAGACTCATGGTTTGTAATGACTTTTGAGACCTGTCTGACTCTTTCAACTTTGACTGACTACGTGGTCTTCTTGTCCATTATATGCTTTGCTATCTGAATGCATCTTGTTTCTGGATTAATAACTGGGTCCTAGATCTTTAGCTCTGCTTATACCCCTTTTAGAGTCCCTTGACACAGAGACGTCTGAGCAAACAGAGAAGGACTCAAAAATACAACTACTCTTTCGACAGAGTCAACACTGCCCCACATCCTTCTATTTTTTGTGCCCAAGACTTCAGGTGGCTTACAACGAAGCCTGGCACACAAGACCCTTTAGGTATATACAAAACTTAAACAGGTAAGGAAAGTCATATGGGACCACCAGAAAGAACTCCTGTGATCTACTTTTCTGACATCAAGAGGTCTCATCTATTTCTCTTCCCCCATCAACAGTCAGTCATAGTATAAAGTTCTATTTAGGAATACAAGCACAGCTTCAGAGTAGGAAGAAGTTGGGTAAGATTTCTTTATGGATAATGATAGCAATTGTTCCCTTATAAGCCCCAATGCTAAGGTGCTCTGCCTCCCTGATTGTGCTAACACTTTTCTTATATCTCTGTCCTATCCCATACTCTCAGTTCTTCCTTGCTGCACCTGTTCACTATGCACCCGTAGCCCATTGCAGTCCACCCCACCCTTACTCCTTGCTCAGCAGCTACAGGAAGCACCCCAAGATGTCTCCCATGCCTTGTCCTGCCCATCAGAGCCCTACCTTGGCAGACGGAGAGTTGCTCATGATGGAAGTAAGCACCCTGACAGCATGGACAGCAATGGCATCAGTGTCTTTGTCCAGCACCTTCAGGGTAAGGAGAAGGAGTTAAACTGTAAGGGACTAGGAGTTCACAGAGTTCTTTGCTCCCTCCTTATCCAGTCACTTGGTCCCCAGGGTCTAAAGTCTTTGGGGGATTGGGAGATTATGAAGTGGAAGGAGAAGATGTGTGTTCCCCATAAAGGATGACAAAGGAAAACTTTCTGAAAACTTTCCCGGGGGAGAGAGCACTAAGGTCCAATGTCCTATCTTCTCATCCTAGTCATCTCAGATCATCAGCTGGGTCCAGGAAGGAAACAGCTGGTCCTCTGCAGATCCAAAGCCTTCTTCTGCTCAGTGCTGACTGAAGAGGTCTGGTATCCATGGGATAGGGCAGCCATGACCCACAGAACCTTGATGCTGAAGCCCTTGCCAGGAGCAATCATTGGGCTGAGATTGAGAGATAGGACCAGGTGTTTCGGTAGTAATCCAGGAATTCTTGGTGCCACACGCATGCTCAGTGACCAATTCCCACCAGGATTCAGAACACATAGGCAATGAAGTACCAGGGGAAAATGGGGAGGTTGGGATTTGTGGGTTGGCTTAGTGGGAGACTAGAGACTCTTTCCCTGAGTCAGCCAGACCTTTGATTCCAGGAAGGGTTCTGACTCTCCCTATCCCCAAGACTTCTGTTCAGTTCCCATTTCTCTGGACTTCTGTCTTCTCCTGCAATACCCTCCCCTACACCCTTCTCCATCCTGCCCAAAGTATGCTGATCTTATCTACAATCAAAGAAGTATATGAATTGATTCCTCCACCGATTCTAAGCAAGCAAGGGAATGGGGAGGGAGGGGAGGATAGAGAAATGGAGAGTAGGTTCTGAATTTGGCCAAAAGTGGGGAGCTCTCATTATCATGACCTTCAATTCAATCTTAAGAAATTTGTTGGATGCTGCCTTGCTTGGGGGAAAGAGCCCAATTGAGAGGCCAATACTACTACCTCGTTTAATAAATTCACCTATTCCCTCCTAGTCAACCCTTCTGTGAGGTTAATAATATCTTAGACTCCAAAGGGATCCAGACTCCCCAGACTCATAGGTATTTGGAGATGAAGGGGTCTTAAAAAGATTTAAACCAACCCCCTCACTTTACAGACAAGGAAACTGAGGCCCAGTTAGGATAAGTGACTTGCCCAACATCAAACTGTTAACAAATGGCAGAGCTGGATTTGAATCCAGTTTTTGGCCACTGATAAGCTCCCATCTCCCACAAACAGTGTCTTCTCTGACAGAGAAAGATTCCTATTTTTCAGACAAAGGCATTTTTCTCCTGAACAGCAGGAGAAGCAGTGGGCAGTAGGAAGGGGTTGGATGACTTCTTCAGCAGGGCCAGACAGATTGATCAGATTTGTACCATTTGGCCTCAGAGCAAAGGACTAAGAGCAAAAAGGGAGACATCACAGAAAGGTAGATTTTAGCTCAATGAGGAGAAAGCTGCTAAGGATTCAAGTAGTCACAAAGGGATATGGGCAGCCTCATGAAGCAATGAGCTCCCTCTCACCAGAGGAGACTTATTGGGAATGCTGTAAAGGTGATTCTTGCTCAGAGGTTAGACTGGGTGCTCTTCTAGCTCTGAAACTCTACAATTCAATAATCCACCAACCTGAGATGCTTTTGACCCCAGAAGCCAGTTCCTGTGAACGTATGACTTGGCGTTGAGGTTAGAACATAATTGGAGTTGGGGACATGAAGGATGGTTAACAGGGAAAGGAACAGACAGAGAGAGGACCAGGGGAATCTGGAAGGAAAACCAGTTTCATTCACCATCATGCATGGCCAGGACACACCACCAGCCACCACCAGACCCACACTGGGGATGCCAGCACTGGAAATCACCCACCCCAGGGGCCATGAGAAAATCTTGTGTTGGGAGAGATTAAGGGTCTTCCCTTGGGTTTTAATGCTGACCTACCACCCTCAACTTGGGGTCATTTCATCCTGTCCTTTCCTGCTAATAATCTAATCTGAAATACTCTCAGCAGTAGGGTCCTGTGGGAGGGCAAATGAACCTGGCACCCAATCTGGTAGCCACAGGACCTCACCTGTCCTCAAAAAAAGTAGGATCGTGTG
Source organism: Notamacropus eugenii (assembly GCF_028372415.1). NCBI lineage: Eukaryota > Metazoa > Chordata > Mammalia > Diprotodontia > Macropodidae > Notamacropus > Notamacropus eugenii. Next base: position 11,727,904 of record NC_092872.1, on the reverse strand, counting down.
TGTGTGTGTGTGTGCGTGTGTGTGTATGGGCGCACATGCACACACAGGTTGAAGGTGCACATATTAGGCTGTCATTTCTGCCTCATAGCAAGAAGAACACTTTACAATTTATAGCCCTGTGAGGTTGTTGGCACAAGTATTATCTCTATTTTAGAGTTAAATAGAAAAACTGAGGCACAAAGGTGAAATGACTCGAGTGATAAAGTCAGCCAGCTAGAAAATGTTGGAGGTAAGGTTTCCTCACCCTGAGCTCAGTCCTCATTCCACTACAGGCACGAGCCTGTTCTCTCCACACATATGTTGTCGATGAATGGAAGGGATTAGACAACCCAAAGCAAGGGCTAATCAAGAATCTACTACGTTTACCAGGCTTGGGGACGTATGACACAATACTTCTATACGTATTTTCATATGTTATTCTCATTCTCACTGACAGACTGAGTTTTTCCTCACTGAAGTCCTGATCCATTCATTGCCTTATAGTGTCGCAGGGGGCTATGCCCTGGTAAACCCTACCAAGCTAGAGGGACTCCAAGTATGATTGCCCAGGGACAGTGAAGGACCAGCCACAATGAGTGCAAAGAGATGGCTTAGGATCCTACTGGCTACCAGGTGACTGGTTTTGGTTTTGTTTTTGTTTTAAAGCAAATATAATTCCTAAAATTTCTAAGTTGTGCTGGGCCTAGATCTGTGCCAGCTGAGAGGAGAACATTACTCCCAGCTTACCAGGGATCCAGAAAGCATATATGATGAATTTTTGGTGCTGGAACACCATGAGCAGACAATGGGAAAAAGCATCCTGGCAGCGCCAGAGGTGCCCCTTGAGGTTGAGAAACAAGGGCAGTATTATAATGACCCTGAGGACAAAGAATTCTTCTGTTTCAAGGGATCTGTGACTTTACATAGACAGGGATTTCATTCCACTGATCTAGAATGTACATCCTCCACTCAGTAGACTTCTTAGACAACAGGTCTACAGTGATTTCCTATGGAATCTGGCATAAAACACAACTCCTTAGCCTAAGATCTAAAGCCTGCCACAATCTGACTCTCACCTATCTCTGTCCTTTATTTCACATCATTTTCCTTTGACATCTCTATCTCTTATTTTTCCACTTGTGTTCTCCTTAGCCCCTGAGAACAGACCGGTAAGGGATTCGAACTCAGCACTCATGTTGTATTCCTGGCAAAGAGGATAGACAACTGCAACCACCATGAAGCCTTCTCTGCTTTGCTAGCATGGGGCGGGGCACACAGGATTTGGGGGTGGGGGATGGTGCTGGCATCTCTAGGCGGCCCCGAAGCTACCCCAGGAAGCCCGAACCAGCACATCAAGCAGTACCTTCTGAATATCGAGCTCGGTCAGTAACTGAGTGGCGAGATCATTGCCCCCTTCTGGGGCCACTGGGCTTCTAGCCCGCAGGTAGAGCTAGCGGAAGGAGCAACAGGCCGATGTGAAAAGAGGAGGAAGAGGAGGAGAAGCAGGGGAGGGGATGGGGAGGAGGTAAGGCAGAAAAAGGAGAGAGACAGAAAATGAGTTATAGCAGAAAACCTGGCTGTCGATATTTTTCCTAGAATGTCAGCTGGATCTCCATGTGTGAGTGTGTATGTGCGTGTGCATACGTGTGTGTGTGCATGCATGTGTGTGTATGTGCATGTGTGTGTTATTATTCCTAAGAAAATGTAAACTTCCTGAGGGCAGGGACTATGTTATATTTCATCTTTACATCTCTGGTGCTAAGCTTAGTACCTCGTACATAGGATGTGCTTAATTAATGTTTGTTGGGGGAAAGAAAATTGAAACTAAATACCGTGGAATACAATGACCAAGCTTGGTCCCAAAGAAGGGCTCTGAGAAGGCACCTCCCCCACTCCCCTACAAAGAGGGGAGATTGGGTGGGGCGAGAACTGCATATGTCAACTATTTTGACACCCTGGTTAATTTTGCTGAACTGTTTGCTTTCTTTTTCATTCTCTGTTACAGAGGATGTCTTTCTGGTGGGGGCAGGGAAAGATACATGAGATATGAAAGTGATGTAAAAACAAAAGAACAGCAGCCAATCGTTTGAAAAATAAATGTCTGTTGTGGTTGAGTTGCCTATAAGCTGTGAGCACAGCCCTTATTACAACCATCACCTCCAGTACAGCTTAGAGTAGCTGAGGTTCAGCCTGGGGGCAATGAACCATGCATGGGGAGACATGCAGTTGGGCACCACTGGCCACAGCAGCTGCACTGGGGGGCAGCATGACCAGGTACAGTTAAGGCAGAAGAAGGTCCATCACAAGGACTGGTAGACTTAATTAGGGCAAACTTTATGCCCTTGGGTGGATTTAGCAGCTCACAGGTGAGCAAGTGGGTCATGAGAAGTCACCACTACCTTGAATGTGCTTCAGAGGAAGCCACTCCCCTAATGTATCTCTCCTCCAGCGGGCCAATGGTAGGGAAGGGGGGAAGGAATAGAGAAGTTGTGTGTCCTTTGTCCAGGTATCTGCTATCCTGTGGCAGGGTCTGGTACTGTCCCACTGAGTCAAGGGATCAGCTTTCAATGACAGATGAGGCCATACTGTGATGAGAAGACCTTTCCAAGACAACTTTTACTACATTTCTGATGCAGTTCTGGCTCTGAGATTCTGCCCCATAGCTGCAAGGGTACATTGTGAGAATCCAAATGGAATAATTTCCATTGTGAAGTTGGCACGTAATAACACAAAGAACTTTTCAAATGTATCTTATTTGATTCTCACAACCACCCTGGGCAGAAGGTGCCATCAGCCTTAATCCCTACCTCCCCTTCATTCCATGCATTCTTAAGGGTCCTGGTACTCCCCTCCCTGGCAGCAGGCAGCCAGCAGAACTCTAGGGACCAATGTAAAGAGGCCTGACCAGCAAAACATCCAAAGGTTCAGAGATGGGCATGTTAACAAGGAGCAGGTTGGAGAGAACCTGGAACCCAGAAAGAGCATGCTCACCTTTATGATACTCCAGCTCACTAAGGGACTTAAAGGCTGAAGATCCTGGTGTATGTGTGTGTGCGTGTGTGTGTGTGTGTGTGTATGCACTACTCTGCTTCTCTATCAGAATATAAGCTCCTTGAGGGTAGCGATTACTTCCATTTTTCTCCCTAAATCTCTAGAACCAACTGACTACAGCACATTACCCCTAGTAGTCACTTAATATCTATCAAGTTGGGATTATAGAATAACCCTTTCATTTGACAAATGAGAATACTGAGGTGGAATGACTTGCGTGAGGTCACATGGAAGGTTACTAGGAGAACTGGAACTCAAACTCAAGACACATGGGAGAACAAAAGGAAAGGATGAAGGATAGGAGAGAAGGCTGGAGGAAAGATGGGAAAAGGTAATACATCTAAGTGTGTGGTTCTACTCCTGACTCCCAAGGGGCTAGTCAGGAACCACTCACGTAAGTCCATCTGTCTATCCCAGAACTGCAAAAGAAAAAAGAAGAAATAAACACAGAAACATAGAAAAAGAGGGATAAGAAGAGAAGGAAGAAGGCACATTGGGCTCCCCATCCAGGGGCACTGCCAAGAGAAAGAGGCTGCAAGGAGTCAGGCAGGGAATTCCCAGGTGTTGAACCCACCAAATCCCCAAGCCCAGTGAAGTAACTAAGGTGAGGCCCTTGCCTTGAGGCAGACCAGGGATCTGACCCTCGCAGATGATGGTGCCCACTCCCAGAGTCCTCTAGCAAGAGAGCCCCCATTACCTGCCATGATCCTCCAGTGATACCACAGGGGAAGCTAAGGCAGGTGGGCGCTAAGGGCGGGAGCTTTGGGAAAGTCTCAGGCAGAAGGCACGCATCTCTACCCATAGGCTGAGCCCTGTCATTGCCCACCCCACCACCTGAAGTCAGACCCCTACCTTGCTATTTTGAATGAGGCGCGTGATGTGTTCAAAGCAGTTGTTGCTAAGGAAGACAGCTTGGAGGACAGGGCGGTCAGCACAGTCCAGCATCTCTGGAATGGCATCTGGAAAGGGGCAGAGAGAAGAGGAAGATAAAAAAAGCCAGGATTCAAAAAAAAAAAATCTTACAGTCAAGAGTACTGGGATCCATCTAATAAGGTGCAATTCAAATAGAGAAAAACAAACTTTCACACCAGGGTTCAAACAATCAACTTCACAAGTAGCAGACGGTAGAGGTGTGGGTATAAAGCAGTTTATCTGAAAAAGATCAGGAGGGTTCAGTGGCCTGCAAGTTCAGTATGACTCAACAGTGTGTCACAGTAGATAAGGAAGTCACTGCAACGCTGGGTTGTGTTAAGACATGAACAGGAATCAGAACTAAAGAGGAAAATAATTCTCCTCTCATCTGCCCTAGTCAGATCAGATCTATGTTCAGTTCTGGGCACCATGTTTTAAGAAGCACACTAATAAGTTGGAGAGAGTCCAGAGACCCAATCTGGGATGGGGGAGAGCCTTAAGTTCATTCTGTATGAGGGCTTGAGATCTTTAGCAAGGAGAAAATTTGGGGAACAAATGATAGTTGTCCTCAAGCACTTGAAGGCTGGAATGTGGACCAATGGTTACATGGTTCTGCTCAGGCCCAGAGGGCAGGACTGGAAGCTGCAAGAGGCAATCTGAGAACTGAAGGAAAAACCCTCCTAACAGTGTAGTGTGTAGCGAGGTTAGTAACTGTGTATCTGTCATCTGAGACTACCCTAGCAAAGGGAGGAGATGCTCGCTCATCACCAGAAGGCCGGTGACCAGGGAGATGGAATTTTTGGCCCCAGAAACACATGGAGAGGTCTGGGAAAAGGTCTAGAGAAGATATGATGTGTTGATAGAGGAAAGCCCCACACGATGAAGTCCACGAAGTATTCAAATGTAAAATACAACTCTTCATAAATTTATAAATGATATAAATGACTCTTTCTAAAATTGTGGCCAATCCCTGACCTAGACTATTTTTTTCTTACTGGCCTGGAGTCAACTCTCCCTCCTCTCCACCTCCTTTCCATCTGGAAAAATCAAAAAATTAAACCCAATGCCTCACTGTCATCCCCCCAAACTCCTCAATGAGGCAGTGAAGTAAAGGCTGAGGGGTAGATGCTAAATCAGACTCCAAAAAGATCTCAGCAAGCTAGAACCTATTAAGATAAATGTGTATAAGGGCAAATATTAAGTCCTGCACCTGAATTTTAAAAAAAACCAACCATAACAACAGGAAGAGGAAGATGATTGGACATCAGTTGCAGGCAGGCAGATTTTGGCTCAATATAAAGAAAAACTTGCTAACATTCAAAACTATCTCAAAGTGGAATGGGTTGCTCTGGGAAGTGGAGGGTCCTTATTCCCTGGAGGTCTTCAAATAGAAGCAGGATGACTGCTTCTCAGGGATATCGTAAAGATTTCTGCTCAGGTATGAGCTGGATTAGATGCCTTCTGGAATCCCTCCCATCTCTGAGATTCCTACAAAGACTTTGAGATTCCAAAAGAATCAAGGGAGTAGAAATACTGTTGGTCAGGGAATCAGGAGATCTAGGTCCAAGACCCAGCTCGAGTACTAAGTCACAGCGTGGCTGTGGACAGGTAGCCTAACCTCTCTGGGCTTTAGTGTCTAAGACCCAAGCTGGAGAGGGGAGGAGCAGTCCAGGGAACTGTGGCTGAGTGGGCCTATGGCAGATCTGGTTTCACTTGCCTGAAGATTGTGATACTGTGCCATTCAGTGCCAGGCATTTCCCTTCCCATATGCCTTTCCCTAGGGTAAAGTTTTAGATTTTACATACCAAGCATGTTGACCCGGAGCATGATAAGGCCTTCTTCTCCACCAGTAGGGCTGGGGATGGGACTACTGGCCTGGGTGGTGGTTGGGGGTCGGTCTGTGTTGAGGACCCGGAAATAGCCTTCCAGAAGGGCTCGGAGTTCTGGGCCCCGCTGAGAGGCACCACTGGCATGGAGGAGGTGTACAGCTCCCACTAGCCCCCGAAGGGCCAGCCGCAGGAGCTGGGGGTCCTGGGAGGGGCTGCCCCAGCTGCGAAGCACCCCCAGGAGTCCCTCCACAGATGCTGGGGTGACGGCAGCCAGTGCATTCTCCTGGATTGGGGGAAGCGGATCACAGAGATAGGGTATTGGACCCAGCACACAGAACACACCTGTCTCCCAACTCCAAGGTCTAGAGATCCAAGGATTAGAGAAAAATTCCTATAATTCCTCCCTTCAATTAGCCAACTCTATCCCCTCCCAGAATGATCTCGCACTCCTCTCTGTTCTCTTCTGGGATAGGTACAAGATAGAATGTAGGATTACAGGATTTAGAGCTACATGGGACAAAGAGCATTTAGTTCAAAGTTTCGTAACTTTGGGTCCACAGGCAAAAAAGATGAAGAACTTCCAACCCCTTATTTTACAGATGAAGAAACTGAAGCCAGAGAGATCTATGTGCCTTGGTCAAGGCTACACAGGCAATACGTAGCAGAACAAGGTTTCAAACCCAAATCTTCTTAACTCTAAATCTCATGTTCATACCATCCTGATGGATGACTCAAGATCACCTCAAACCCCCCCGCCCCGAGCTGTGCCCCATTTTAAGCAAAGCTGAGGAATGAAAATCAACCTTTACACAATAGTTGATCCTCCAAGACTGATTTTTCCGGTTAGAAAGAATTGTCTTAGTTCCCCGAGACCCTTAAACTAGGATAATTTAACCTCTCTCAGCTTCAGTTTCCTCATTTGTAATGAGGAAAATAATAGTATCCATATCACAGGATTGTTGTAAGGCTCAAATGTGATAACATATACAAAGCCCTTTGTAAACCAGAAATAAAATGCTTTTAAAAAATTGAGTGCTGTTATGTTTGGATTCTGTTTACAGATAGCGTAACTATCCTGAGAAATCCTCCCCAAGTCCTCTAGATCTTGGTTCTCACACTATTCTGGACCTCCTCTATGTGGAGCAAGACCTGCCCCTGGTAGCGTGTACCCACTAAGGGAGCTAAGGATGGTCACCAAATCTCCTGCCTGTATTCCAAAGGAACCCTTGCGTCCTATTATCCAGGGTTTAGAGAATATGGCTGGAGGCTCCTTTTGGTCTCCTTTAGGAACTTCTAGGTGGGGAGAGACCAGAGGACTCAACTGACCTCTTTCCATCAGGATCTTAATCCACCCAAAAATATAGAACACAGAATGACAGAACTATGAGAATGCTAGAGCTGAAAGATCCCTTTGAATATACAGAATATCAGATGTGAGGGGGACCTTGAAACACAGAGGCAATGAAGGTAAGGGTTGAGGAGTAGACACTAAATCAGATGCTAAACACAGAATGCCAGAACTGGAAGACCTCAGAACACAGGCTTTCAAAGCTAGGAGAATACAGAATGTCAGCTCCAGGAAAGAAGGAAGGGGGGAAGGGGGGAAGGAAGCAAAGAAGGAAGGGAGGGAGGGACAAAGGAACAGAGGAAGGAAAAAGCATTTTTTAAGGCTTACTACAAGTCAGGTAGGTGCTAAGAAACTTAGAACAATGAATACAGAATGTTAGTCCTGGAAGAGATCTTTGAACACAGAAGGTGAGAGCTAGGAGGAAACTTGGAATGCAGAATGTCAATGATATTTAAACACAAAATGTCAGAACTCAGATCTTATAACACAAAAATGGTGGGGCTGCAAGGCACCTGAGAGATCCTGCTGTCCAACCCACTCATTTTATAGAGAAGGAAACTGAGGCAGAGAGAGGATAAATGACTTAAAGATACAAGACTAGTAAGTGGCAGATTTAGGCCTAGAAGCTAGCCCAATGCTGCCTCCTAGGTAGCTTTCAAAGTCCGTATCCCTGGAGAGAGGCCTCAAATACTAGGCTATTTAAAAAAAAAAATCTTTCTGGCCTCCTAAGATGGCAGAAACTGATTCCCTTAGCTTACATCCCAGAGTGCAGTTCCTCAGCCTCCTAACTCTTCCCCTCCCTTGACCAAGATTCCCTTCTCTCTTCCACCCCCACCCTCACCCTATCCAGGCACACCTTTCCGCCAGTGATGATGGCTCCAAAGAGGTGGATAAATCGAAACTGCAAGACAGGAGGAAGAAGATCGACATCCTGAAGGCTGTCTATGGGGAAAAGAGAAAAAAAACCAGTCAGTGATACTGCAGCTACACCAAAGAGACAAACAGTGTCTTTCTTCTTCTTGTGTTGAGAAATGTCTCCGCCTCTCCTTTTCTAACCTGGCTGGCTGTGTCTCCCAGGGGCTGGATCACAAGACCCAGCAGGATATAATGTTAATACCTCACCTCTGGAACAAAATTGTTCCAGAGCTGACATTCTGTATTCTCCCCAAGTCTGGTAGGGAATATAAGACTCTTCCTTTAGGGAGCCCTGGGTCTGATGGGGGAACTAGGCAGTATATAAGGGAATAAATGGGAAGGAGAGCATCTTCCAGTCTCTCCTTAGATCCCTAAGTAGAAGAGGGTCCCTCTGGGCTACATGGTACCCTGAGGCATCTCCTGGTTCTCCCGCTGCCTTTTGAAAGGAAACGGAGACATACTGCAATTGGCCTCCGTCTCACTCAGAGCTAAGTCTCAAATGCAAATTTCCTTCATCCTCTCAGTCTCCAGCCACCTGTTGGGGGTGTTGGGGGCTTTCCTGTTCCCCTCCCTCTGGAGACCCCAGTTTTTCTCTAAATGAGAATATAACGGCTACCGGCAGGACTTTTAGGGGCTTTTCCCCCCTAACTCAAGTCAACAAACATTATTAAGTGCCTATTACATGCTTATGCTCTATGATGTCACTGTTTCAGCTCTTAATAAAGCAAAACAGGTGGAGGCGAGGGTTGGGCAGGGAAGGGGACCAGCTCCCAATTAATTATTCTTTAAAAAAGAAAAGAATTTTTGTTCCACACAACCTTGGCAAAGAGAGATGAAGGAAGAAAAAAAAGCTATATGTCTCAGAATCACAGTTTTAGGGAGAAAAGTGATTTTAGAGATGACAGAATTTCAAGTCATCCTCTTGTTCAATCCAAACCCCAAAGAAATCTCCCCCCTAACACATCAACGGTCATCAAGGAGAGGCAAGAGGATGAAGAGAGAAGTATCCCACCTCCTGAGGCATCCCACGCCCTTCGGAGAACTTCCCCTTATCAAGGAGGTTTTTCCTGACATTCTGCCCATATTTATTTACAATCTGTGGAAGTCTCCCCTCACCTGATGCTGCCAGTTCTGTCCTGTAGTCTCTTTCTCACATAACAGCCCTTCACACACTTGAAGACAGTTTTTTTCCAGGCTAAATCTTTCCAGTCCTTTTAACCATGGTCCCAAGGCCCTTCACCACCCCCGGCGGACACTTCCCACCTTATCAATGTCCTTCTTAAACTGTGGCTCTGTCCACACATACACACACACACACACACACACACACACACACACACACACACATATGGAGTTACCCAAGGTCACCCAGATCATAAGAAGCAAAGTCAGGAATAAAACTCAGCACTTCTGACCATAAGTCCAGTCCACGTTCCTTTCACCTCAGATCCCAAACTAGGGAGCTTTGAGCACACACTTCTCGAGGACAGGCACCCTCTCTCTTTCTCTCATATCTGTATTCCTAGCACTTAGCACCATGCCTGGCACATGGTAAATGCTTTAAAAATGCTAAATAACCACTCTCTTCTGCTACTAAAGGAGGGAAGTCATCCACCAAAGTGAAAGAGAGACAGGGCCAATGCCAGTAAGAGTAAGAACAGCTGCAAAAATGGAGATGACAAGACACAGGAAACTGAAGTGCTGGAAATACTGAATGAATCTTGGAAATGATTTATAAATGTTATTGGTGATATAGTCTGAAATGCGACTTATTCAAATTTTATAAAAATGCTGAATTTTTGTTTTACTTCCCATCTCTGGCCCTCTGTTCCCCTATCAGCATCAGAAATTTATTGCCTGCATGACCCCAGACAAGTCACCTTACCTCTTTGAAAACTTGGAAATGCCATATTGTCAGTTATTATCATTGTTATCAAGTAGAAAAGGAGGGGATTGGGTTAGATGACTGCCAGTGTCTCTTATAGGTCTAGACTGGTAGTCCTCTTGGGGTTCTTAACCTTTTTAGTATCATGGACGCAATCTAGTGAAGCTTATGGATCCTTCCTCAGAATTATATCGTTAAAGGCACAAAAGACATAGGATTGCAAAGGCAAGAAATTATGTGAAAATACAGTTCGTAATTTTTTTTAAAATCAAGCTCATAGATCCCATGTTAAGGACCCTAGCTCGGGAGCAGCTGAGAACTAGACTCATTCTCAGACTCCAGGCAGATCCCTGCCTTTTCTGACGGTGCAACTTCTCCCCACAAAGACATGCACCATCTCCTGACTATGCTTTGTTTCTTAGGAGGCCTTGAGCTCTCAGCTATGCAGGATGGAAAGGGAGAAGAGGAAGATTCTGATAATAAAGTGTTCTAAGCTAGTGATCCTGGGAAGGGCATCTGGATGCTGCCACCATCCATGGAGGAGCCAGGAAAAGTAGGGTGGAAGGGAGGGCAGCTTTGAGGGGAAAGTGACAGCCTTGGCCATAGGAAAGAGGAAACTTTCATCTATCCTTCCAGGCCCAGCTCAGGCTGAGGAACCATTAATCACTGGACACTGCCCCAGGGAGATGATAAGCAGGGAGTGAAGGGCTCAATAGGGCACCCATGTGCATGCATACGCACACACAGAGCTGCCCACAAAGAAACACTCACATGTCTGTCGGCATCATGGCCTACATGAACTCCATTTTGGAGTTGGGGGAGAGATCCTGAAGCCCAGTTCTGTTACTCACTACCTCCATGGCTGTGAGCAAGTCCCTTCCCTCCATAATGAGAGGGAGGAGCAAGATCGGGAGTTTTTAAACTGGGTTCCCCAAAAGGACCAGAGAATTTAGGTAGGAAAAAAATGACTTCTTTATTTTCACTAACCTGGGGCTGAAAGTCAGCATTCCTTTCAATTATTTAAGAACACCATTGTGGACAGGGGTCCTTAAACTTTACCAGGCTGACACAAGTAAGGTTGGAAATCCCTAACTCTGTAAGGTCCTTGCTGTAACACAATGTCACCACTGTCTGACTCACAGAGATGCACATTTTTCAAAACCATAAAGACAACCTGTACAGATACTTGAATGCTAGAACACATGTGGACTCGTGTGGGAGAGAGAGTGAATTTGTGTTTTGTTCCAGAGGGCAGAACTAGGGTTAAAAGGTGGAACCTACATGAGAATGACCTTTTGCTCAGAATTAAGGTCTCTGCTCACAGAACAGTAATGAAAGCTGCCTAAAACTGGAATGGGCTATCTTGTCAGGTGGTGAGCTGTCTGTCACTGGAAGTGTTCAAGCAGAAGCTGATGGCCATCCCAGCTGAGATGCTTTTGTGGGAATTCCTGCACTAGGTAGGAGGTTGGATTAATACTCTGATGCCCTCTGGGGCATTCATTATGTAACAGTGTCGATCATACTGGCTACCTCTGCTCATCCCTAAGGTCTGTCTCCACGGAGTCCTTGCAATTCCATGACACTCAAAACCCAACATACACATATACACATTAGACACATTCAGGAAGACACAGAGTCAAAGGTCTAAATGAAATCACACATACACACACCATACGTGGCCCAGAGACATAATCTTAAGAACAAGACTATAACATAGAAATACATGTGTATACACATGTGTACAAAAATGTACAGGCATGCAGACATATACAAAGTCAAAAAGAAACAAACAGGATATCTATATACAGTCACAAGAAGAGAGTGACAGAGAGACAGAGAGTCAGAGAGAGAGAGAGAGATGTGTGTGCACACGTAAAGATGCCCAGAACCATTGGAAAGACAAGTGCAGCACAGAGGAAAGCAACACTGGCTTTGGAGTCACAGGATCCAGGTACAAATCCCCATTCTGCCACATATTAGGGATGTGGCCTTAATTTCTCTGGATCTCAGTTTCCTTATCTGTAAAATGAGAAGACTGCATAAAATGGCCTCTAATGTCACATATAGCTTTAAACATGTGATCCTCTATAAACTTATCAGTGCCCCCCCATATATACAAAAACAAATATTGACCCAGGTGGAGGGCCAAAGACACATAAAGAAAAGTGGATATGAGAAATCGTAGAATTTCCTGTCACACCCACAGACCAGACTCTTTCTTTCCCCTAGGCATGACAAAATACAGTTCTTCCTATTTAGGTCACATCCCTATGCACATGTCCCTCTCCTCACTCTATGTGTGTGTGTGCTTTTTCTGAATCAATGAGGAAGGGGAGATGGAGGGGGAATCAGCTCCTTTTGGCTTCTTTCTCTTGGCAAAGCTCCCAACCCCCTCTTTACTCCCCCTGTGGCCACCAGTGAACCAGTGATTAGGAGGGGAAGTTGCTGGGGAAGTCCCGACCCCCCAGCAAGTGCTGACTTAGCAGCTGACCTCACATGTAACTGGAATCTCCCCTCTCTCTTTCAAGGAAACTCTCCTTTCTCTTTCAAGGAACCTCCTCTCTGAGACATCCTGCTTTTCCTTTCCAGTCTGGAAAGATTTATCAAAGCTCAGAGGAACACAGTCATGAGTAGGGCAAAGACACAGAGTACAGGGATGCTTACACAGTAAGTATAAAACATAACTTTATTAGATTGAGATTAGAAGAAAAGCCAGGGGTCCTAGCTCCCGGTTTAAGGTTCCACAGGAGCTCTCCTATAACACATAAAAGCTTTTCCCATCTCTGACTTCCTTAGTGCTTCCCAACAGCCCTGGAAGGTAGACACCTGCCCTAAATTCCTCTCTAGTCTTGAATCTCTCCCAAGCCCCATTCTTTCATCTGCCATAGGAACAGCTCCACCTGAATGCATCAACAATACCTCAGACTGTTAAAAACCACGATTTTTTTCATTCCCTCTAAAGCTGCACCCCTCTCTGACTTGACCATGTCTGTGGCATTTCCATTCACCCAACTTTCCATGACTCAGTTTTCTCAACTGTAAAACAGAGATAATAACAGCCCCTACCTTGCAGGGCTGTTGTGAGGATCGCTCTAAGCACAATGCCTGGCATAGAGTCGGCACACTAAACACAACGCCTGGCATAAAGCCGGCACACTAAACACAACGCCTGGCATAGAGCCGGCACACTAAACACAACGCTTGGCATAGAGTCAGCACATTAAACACAACGCCTGGCAGGTAGTCGGCCCCGTATAAATTTTTCTTGCCTTCCCCTTGCTTTTAGCTGTTAGTGATGCCTCCCAGCTGAGTCCTCTACAAACGTGATAAGCTCGCTATCTGTGTCTTTAACCAAGACAAGAATAAAAATGATAAAGAAAAGCTTCATTGTTCAGATGGGCTTGGTCTAGAGGGTCCCTTCTCACTCTGAGATTCTATGATTCTCCTTCTCCCTCACCTTTCATATTTAATCGGTTTTCAAGTCCTCACCACTGCAATGGCTCTCACATCTATTCCCACTGAAACCACCCTCGTTAACATCAGTCTAGAAGAGTTCACTGGTCTCCTGCCTGGTCCTATTGCCTCTCTCCCTCTCCAATCCACCCCTCACGCTGCCAAATGACTTTTTTATACATAGTTCTGAATCACATAACACTTCTGTTGCAAGCTCCCTAGTGGTTCCGCATTGCTTGAAGAATCCAAGCTATTTTTCCTGGCATCCAAGGTTTTTACTGTCTGGGGTCATCCCACCTTTCCCATGTTACCTTATTTTATTCACCCCCAAAAATCTAGGCTCCACCCAACCCCAGGGACAAAATTTGATTTAAAAAAGGAACTAGAACATTAAAAAAAATACTAATCATACAAATGGAAGAAAACATAAACCTATCACAATTTTAAATACGAATGTATTAAAAAATCCAGAAAAAAAGAGAGTAGCAGAAAGATTAAGAAAACAAAACAAAACAAAAAAAACCCCACCCCGTAATCTGCTGCCAATCAGAAACACTGGAAAAAAGCAAAGATATGCGTAAAACAGAAAGAGAAACTGGAACAAAATTTACTGCGCATCAGGTAAATACAAAGGAGCAGGAGCTTGCAATCAGGCATCCCTGGCTGACTTTTAAAGTGCTTCATAACTGACGCTGAGTGAAATGAGCAGAACCTGGACAACATTACGCCATATACACACATCCCTTTCCTCGCTCTGTGTGAGCGCTTTTTCTGAATCAATGAGTACTCAGTAACAGCCACAGTGTTCGAGGACAGTTTCTGATTGACTTAACCCTTCACAGCAATGCAAGGACCTAAAACAATTCCAAAGGACTCATGACAGAAAATGCCATCCGCATCAAGAGAAAGAACTATGGGGTCAGAACGCAGAGCGAAGCCTTTTGTTTTCTGTTTTGTTTTGTTTTTTCTTTCTCATGGTCCCTCCCATTCATTTTAATTCTTCTATGCAACATGACTAATGTGAAAATATGTTTAGTAGGAATGTATATGTAGAGCCCATATAAGATTGCATGCTGTGTTGAGAAGGGAAGGGAAAAATTTAAAACTCATGGAAGTAAATGTTGGAAACTAAAAATAAATAAATTGAGAAAAAACCAAACCAAAAATCCCTTCATAACCTGATCCACGCTTACTTCTCCGTGTTCTTTCTCAGCCCCTTCCACATACTCTTGTGATCCAGGGACACCAGGACCAATACATTCCATCACTCAGCTCTGGGGGGTTTTACCGCCTATTTCTCATGCCTAGAATCTGTCTCTTCTCAGCTCCACCCCTGGTTTCCTTAACTTGCTTCAGATCCCAACTACAACTTCATCGTCTACAAGAAGTCTTTCCTGCTCCCCCATAATGCTAATGGCTCCCTTCCAAGATCATCTCCAATTTATCCTTATTTGCATATATCAAAAATTTGTACATATTTTGTAAATCTCTTATTTGTACATAGTTGTCTGCATTTTGTCTCCCCCATTAGACTCTGAGCTCCCCAAGAGCAGAGACTGATTTTTGCCTTTCTCTGCATTCCCAGGACTTAGCACTGCCCCTGTAACACAGTAAGAGCTTGGTAAACGTTTGTTGAGTATCAAATAAAGCAAAAATAAAAATTCCTTATATAAAGAGAGATAAACAAAATAACATTATTCTTAGAGGAATCAGAGACAATAACCCATTTGAATATTAAACTCATATGCACCAAATGGCAAAGCTTGTAAAGTCATAAAGGAAAACTGAACTGAACTGCAAGACAGAGATAGTAAGAAAGAAACAGGAGGAGATTTTAATGTTCATCTCTTTCTGGGCTGAACACAACTTAACAGGAAGACAAAGGGAAAATATAATGGGGGGAAGGGAAAAGGTTGCAGATGAGATTTTATCAGAGTATAAGGAAAAATTTTTCAAACACTTAGAGCTCTGCAAATGTAAAATAAACTGCCTTGAGAAGGTGTTTAGAGTCACTGGAAGCTTCCAAATAGAGACCAGATGACCATTTGTCATGGATGTTGTCTGCCTCACGAGGTCTGCAACCTTGCTGTCATCCTTGACTCCTCATCGGCGCTCATCCCACGCAGCTAATCTGCTGCCAAATGTTATCATTTCTATCTCTACAATATCTTTCATCTATGCCCTCTTCTCTCTGCAACTGCAGCCACATCCTGATTAAGGCCCCATCACCTCTCTCAGGGACGACTATATACTACATCAGTCTTCTGGCTGGTCCTCCTGCTTCACGCCTCTCCCTGCTCCAAGCCATCCTCCACAGAGCTGCCAATGTAATTTTCCTGATGGATAAGTCTGACCATGTTTCCTTCTCGAAATAAACTAGTCGTCCCTTCTGGCCTCTAGGATCAAATATAAACTCCAGTATTTGGTGTTTAAAACCTTTCACAAGACAGTCCCAAACTCTCTGACCTTGTTATATATAACTTCCCTTTATGCACTCTCTGCTTAAGTCAAAGTGGAGCTATTCCTTACACATGATACTCATCTTCCTCCTCCATGCCTTTGCAGTGGCTGTCCCTCATGCCTAGAAAGCACTTACTCTTTCTCTCCACCTCAAAGAATCCTAGATTTCCTTTAAAACTCAAGCCAAATACCACCTTCTATGTTTACCCTTTTCTGATCCCCTAGTTGCTTCTCCCTGTCCCCCAATTCTTGCATTTATTTTGCATGGACTTCTATATGTACATGTTGTCTCCACCAACTGAGTATAATCTCCCTGAGAGCAGCAACTGCTTCACTATCCTCTTCATGTGACCAGAACCTGGCTCATAATAATAATAGGCACTTAACACATGCTTGTTGATTGACTGACTCCAGTAGAAGTGGGACTGAAAGACAGATATCTAGTCATTTCCCTTCTCTAGGTCTCAACTTCCTCCCCTGTAAAATGGGGCTACTAAAGCTCACACTTCCTAACTCACAGAGCTGTTGTGAGGACAGCCTTTTGTAAAGTACTTGAAGTACTTCATAAAGTGTGACGAAGTGACCTCCGAGGGTCCTTCCAAGTCTCCGATTCCGTAAGTCTATGACCTGGGTTCAGACAGTTCTGGTTCTTATCTGCCATGACTTGACCACGAGCATGTCACTTCCCCTTTGCCAACTTCCTCATTGGCAAAATGGGAAATATCACACTTGTACTTCCTATCAGGCAGGGAGGACAGGAGGAAAAGCACACTGTAAACCTTCCAACACCACAGAGAGTTCAGCTACTAATGCAAATACACACACACACACACACACACACATATACATACACACATTTTATTTTCCCCAATTACATTAAAACAAACATACACAATTTGACTTTTAAAATTATAACAATTTTTAAATCTTTGGGCTTTTTTTGAAGTTTTCAGTTCCAAATTCTATCTCTCCCTCCTTCCTTCCCTTCCCCACTCCCTGAGACGGTAAGCAATCGGATACAGTTTATACATATGCAATCATTTAAAACATTTCCATTATTAAAGCACTACAGGTTACTTTAAGATGTTCTACGACCGGAGGGTTGTAAGGGGCAAGCACCAGATTTGGTGTCAGGGGACCTGAGTTCAAATCCTAACTCTACTACTTCCTACCTATAGGAAATCCCATGGCAAATCACTTCCCCTTCCTTTTCCTTCCTCCCTAGCTGTATGATCTTGGGCAAGTCATGTACCCTCTTGCCTTGGTTTCTTCAAATGTAAAATGGAGATAATAGCACCTACCTCCCAGGGTTGCTGTGCAGATTGAATGAGATAATATTTTCATAGTGCCTGAGTTCATGGGACTCAGTTTCCTCCTCTGTAAAATGAGGGGGTTAGACTCAGGGGTCTCTAGAGTCCTTTCCAGTTTCAAAGCCTATGACCTTATTAAATGAATGGGTGACCTTTGAATGATTGATGAATGAATAACTAAAAGGAGAAGTGGAAAGGAACAAGCATTGACTAAGGGACTACTATGTGTTAGGCATGTGCTAAGCACTTCACAAATATCTCATCTGATCTTCACAACAACCAGGGGAAGTAGCTTACTACTGTTATTCCCATTTTACAGTTAAGGAAACAGACAGGCAGAAGTTAAGTGACTTGCCCAAGGTCACAGCTAATAAGTGGTTTAGGCCACATTTGAACTCAGGTCGTCCTGACTTGGGACTTGGAGCTCCATTTACTGCATGACTAGATGCCTTCTCACCAGCAGGGGAGAATAGAAAAAAGAGAGGAAAAAAAAGCACTGGACTCACCTTGAAAGAAAGTGCTGAAGTCCTTTGGCAGAGCCGCTGGAGCAAACTTGTACTTGCTTTTCTCCTTGGGGCTCACAATTTCCCTAAAGGAAGAGAGGAAGGAAGGAGCCCCTGAGACTGGGAATTGGGAGAAGGAGGTGTGGGTACAGGTAACGCACTGAGGGCTCCTCCGAACCCTGCCTGCCTGTCCATCACCCCTGATTTCTATCCTCAAATATATGCCCCCCCACCACCCACCCACTAGGGCCACAGAAATAATCACCCTGCCAGGTCCTCCAACCAGACCCTCTTCCAAGGGCCGGTGAGTGATCCTTCTTGGAAAACACCCCTAAGAAACCACCTCCTTCAAGGGACCCACCAAAATCTGATGGATGGGGGGTGACAACCTCAACTCTCCAGATCAAAGCCTAATGGCTCACTCTACAACAGATATTTATTAAATATCTTCTCTACTCCCTTCTCTACTCCCACCCCTCAAAAAAAGAGGGGAGAAAAGCCCTGACACAAGTTCCATATATCCTATCCTTACTTAACCCTTTAACTCCCCAAGGCCAAACCCTGGAAGTAAAAACTCCTCAATCTAGAATCCCAGGCTTCCAATAATCTCCCTCCACGTTACATTCTACCTTCACCAGACTGGTGGACGCCTTGTCTCCCTGTTCACTGACCATACCGTGCTTCTTCTCCACAACGTACCTTTCTTACACCATTCCACTCTCCTAGTTCTTCCTTCAAGGTCTAAATCATTCATTCAACCGGTCAGTAAGTCAGCAAGTCATCTAATAAACACCTATTAAGTGCTTCCTTAGTTTCTAGCGTATTTACCAAGGTCCTCCTTCCTGCCCTGGGGTTATTGCAACAGTATCCTATGTCTTCTTCCCCTCACAAAAGAAACTAAACCACCTTCAGTCTAACCCACTGGACTTCAGGGTCTGCCTGGTGGAATGTTCCTGGAATTCAGAATTCATCACGTCTGCAGTGACGTTGCTCAAAGATCTGCAGCAGCATCTGGGGGCTCCCGGGCACGGCTGGAGTTCAATCCATAGCCCCCATTCTCCAGTCAAACTAAACTTCCTCCTAAACATTCAACCTCCGAGCCTTCTCACCCAGGCTATTCTGTGTCCGAAATGTCTTTCCTCCCCATTTCCACCTGCCAAGCTTCTAGAGAGATTCTAAAGCTTATCTCAGAAAACACTCTTCTCCAGGAAGCTTGCTCAGTCACTCTGCAGCCTATGAGAGCGTTCCCCATCAGACCTCAAATCATGCTCTGCTGCTCTCCCAATATTAACACTTGTACTGTAATATCGCGTATGATAACTATCTGTGTTGATTGTGCTTCTCCCCTCATTAAATTGTGCCCTCCATGAGGGCAGGGACTGTGTCTCGGCTAAACCTTGTGCTTCCCCAGTGCTGACCAATATTTGGTACACAGCAGGTACCTACAAAATGTTCTGTTTTGCTTTAACAATTGAGTGGATGACATTTAACATGTATGTGAATGACCTGGAGTAAGTCACAGGAACCACTCTGGGCCTCAGTTGGTCCATTATAAAATAAGGGGGTTAGATCAGAGGGCCCCTAAGGTCTTTCCTTGTTCTAGAATCTATGCATGAACAAATTGTAGATTCTCAGCATGGGAAGGAACCTCAGAGGCCCTCTGGTTCACCCTACACACCAAGAATCTGCTGTGAATAAGGCAAGGCATGGTCCCCAACCTCAGGTAGCTCAAGGCCTTAGTCAAATCCCACCCCTTCCTGTAGAAAGGGCCTCCCTGCTATGACTCAGGCTGCAGTGACCCCCCTTTTCGGGGTTCTTTTAGTACTCAGTGTCTCTAGTTCCCCTTTAGGCAGTGTCCGGTTATCACTGGTTTTCTTTACCTGTCTGGTGTCCCCAAGCCAAGCTGGTACTCCCTGAAGGCAAGGACACTGTGTGCTCCTTCTACCTCACCAAGCTTCTACCACCACCATCACCACCCCCAAAGGCCCAGTACAGTGCTGGACAACAGGGTGGGGTGGGGTAGGATTGGGAGGGGTTGTTGTTGCTACTTTCTGATTGGCATAATCACAGTTCTTTGGCCCTTCTTTCTCCACCCCACATACATACTGAGAGTCCCTCCATGGTCTTCCCACCCTCTCCTGCCAGTCTCACCCACTCAGTTGCCGTCTCCAGGTCTGATAGGGATCGAAAAGGCACTCCAGAAGATGGAGGGCATGAAGGGCCACACTCTCCAGCTGAGATCTGCAGGGGCTGTCAGGGGCTGGGGCACCTCTCTTTAGCTGGAAATGGAAGGGCAGATTACCAAATCAAAGAGACTACCAGGAGGGCAACAGAGTCTCCCTGAACTGGACCAGGCAAGGTCACCAAGCAGGAGGTGTTGTACTGTCCCTAAATCTGGTCTTCACAAATGAACTGAGAGTTCCCACTGTCCCCCGCACAGCTCGGCACTGGGCTAGGCACAGGGATCATTCAACCAGCACTAGCTGAGATTTTCAGGCCCCAGCACAATTAGGAACTTTCAGATACACATTCACAACATCCACAATCACACAATGGCACACGCATATTTTTTGGGACAAGATCTGTGATTTAATTGGTATGGGGAACTTCAGAGAGAGGAAACTCTCTACCAATGCAGATATTTAATGATCTGTGATCACAACTACCAACACTCAAGCACATACATGTTCTTTTTCTTTTTTTTGAGGAAATGAGGATCAAGTGACTTGCCCAGGGTCACACAACTGGTAATTGTCTGAGGTCAAATTTGAACTCAGTTTTCTCCTGACTCCAGGGCCAGTATTTTATCCACCACACCACCTACCTACCCCCATAAACATACTTAAAGGCACACGCTCACAACCAAGCAGTTATGATGCCAGGAGTGATTCCCCGTAGCTTTGTTTGTCCCCTTGAATAGGAAGGGCTCTAGGTTTGGAAAGGGTTCAGGCTCAAGGGACTCCCTGCTCCCCTAGGTCAGGGGACTTAACATCAGGCCACAAAAGAGAAGACACCTTGAGAGAGGTGGCAAGAGCTGCTTATCTTGAATTGCACAGACTGGGGAAGGGCTCTACCCACTCTCTACCCAGAGGGCCTCACCTCTGTGCTGCAGGCCCTCAGCATCATTATCACTGGGGGGATGAAGATGGGAGTCGTCTCTGCCTGGACGTTCTCTAGGTTTCTGCAAGGATAGAGGAAAAGGGACATGATTAGAAATTCAAGGGGAGGGCTGTAAGCATCCTCAGTGTTTTCCCAGGATTTAAGTATACATATAGGTGCATACACATTGATACAGGATGTCCTGTCCCTGAAAATGAGTATGTGGTTGGGTCCATGATGATAAAACAACAGAGGGCCTGACCAGGCCCTACACACATAGGTATAAAGAACCCTCTGAACACAGAAACGTATATACACACAAAAGGACAGAGAAAAAAATGGGCGTGAGATGACAATGACACAAAACCAACTTAGCCCTAACGTGTCTAAACACACAAAGACATACACAATCACTCTGGTAGCCTCTGCATAGAGTTGCTCTCCTCTTTTAGAGTGATGGGGGAGATAGGTATAAGGGAAAAGAGAAGAGGGGAGACAGAGGCAGAAATGAAGAAGGAGAAAGGCGTCTCCCCCTTATTCTACTTAGAGAAGTCTTCCTCTCTCACCACACCCCGTAACACATGTTATTAGGCGTCACTTAGGGGGAGAGGTAGAATGTGAAAGGACAGACACAGAGAGCCGAGCACATCGCTGGCCTTGGTCTGCTTGGTGTACCAAGGACAAGAATGCAAAAATGGCCTTGGTCTGCTTTGGCCCTACTAACCTCAACCCCAGATCAGTAGGGGCACCCCCTGAGAAGCTATGTGGAACAACGGAACAACCCCTGAATTGGGAGGCAGGAGACCTGGGTTCACACATACTAGCTGTCTGACCTGAGGCAAACTTCATCATCTGTCTGGGCCTCAGTTTTCTACTCCAGAGAGCAGGGACAGTAGTCCTTATAAGGCCAATTTTAAACAGGATATCCAAACTGTTGCCAAATCTTGTCACCTCTCCACCTTTACAACATGTCTAGCACACATCCTCTTTTCTTTGCACACACACAGCCACAACGCTCACTGGGGCTCTAACTGGGGCCATCTTCCTCTGGACTATGGCAGGTCTCCCTCCCTTCTCCAGTCTAGCCTGCGCTCACTCAAACCTCAAGGTGATGTTTCTAAAGTAGCTCTGGCCATATCCTCCTCCCTAACTGCTCACTGAGCTCCAGCAGCTTTCCAATTATCTCCAGAATCAAATAGGAAGTCCCCCGGCATACAAAGGTTTTCATAACCTGGATCCTTCCCTACCTTCCCAGTCTTTCTACCCTTTACTCCCTATGTGCCTACTCAGCAATTCAACAATCCAGCAGCACGCACTGTTTTTGCCTTTCTGTGGATCTCCAGAGCTTAGTACAGTGCCTAGAACATAATAAGAACTTACTAAGTACTTGCTGACTGAAGAAATGCTTTGCAAACTATAACATGCTAGATGAATGGGAGCTGTTCTTTCAGTTCCCAGGGATGAAGGAGAACCTCATTTTGTCCCCCATCCTTGATCCCGCTCCATCTCACTGAAGATGTTTGCAGGGTCCACAGCCCTGCCTTCTCAGCCTTGGCTGTTAGCACCCGGGCAGGGCTCTGCTTAAGATCGATGTTATATTAAGCATGTTCTATGCAATGTTGTATTGCAAGCATGCATGTATCATCCATGTGTGCAGATAGGCAAACATACATACATACCCACACAACAGGCTCTGCTTATAAAGGTTTACTGAACCGAATTGAACTGGAAGGATCCCAAGGCACTCAAAAGGAAAAGTTCTGATTCAAGAAGCAGCCAACAAGAGGGTGGAGTGAGAAGATGAGCCCTCCAAGACTCAAGGAACAGAAAAGAAAAAACCAAAGAGGTGACCTTTCTACTCAAGGTTCTCAGAATGTTGGAGCAGGAAAAAAGCCTTAGAAATCATCACATCCAACCTCTTTTCCCACTTTAGATGAAGAAACTGAGGATCAGATAGGGGAATGACTTGGCCATGGTCTGAGAGCAGGCATGATGAAACGTCCAAGAAAGCCAGAACTAGATGGGACCTTCGATGATAGAAAGTTAGGGCCTGAAGTGGATCTTAAGACCTTACCAGTTAATCTGACAAACATCTCCATGGTAAAGAGAGGATAACCAAGTCTCCAAGAGGGCACCCCTGCACTGGCATCTCTCTCTTGGATGTGCCTACCTGCAGATAATGATGAAGAACTTGAGAAGCAGCAGGGCTTGGGTCAGGTTGGCCTCCCCCAGGCACTCGGTACATAGCCCCAGCTGCTGCCCCAGGACCTGCAGCACATTCTGGGGCAGGAGGGGAATCTCTGATGTAGCCTCTTCTGGCCTGGGGTGGAAAAGAGGGATCAATGACAGAGAGCGTGGCTGCCTCCTTCGATCTCCATCCCCACGGTGTCTACTAACGGGGCAAATCCATCTGCCACACCCTGAAGCCACCTTCCTCTCTACCCCAGCTGGTTGGTCTCTCCCTTAGAGCCACTCCCCAGGGGCACAGGAGCTGAGGGAAGGGCCTGAGAGCATGCAGAGCAGTACTGATGACAACAGTAATGATACTAAATAAAACCCAGCATTTATATAGTGCTGACTATGTGCCAGGGACTGTGCTAAGCCTTCTTATAAACACCATCTCACTTGATCCTCACAGCAAACCTGGATGGCAGGGGCTGTTAATATCCCCATTTTTTTTTACAGCACAGTTGATTATGGCTAATAGAGATTAAGCGACTTGTCTATGGGTTAGCCATGTAGTAAGTGTCTGAGGCTGGATTAGAACTCAGATCTTCCTGACTCCAGGCTCAGCACTCTAAACACTATACCATCTAAATGCCTAGAAGGGTAGAAGGTTCTCCTCTAATCTTTTCCCTTTAATACAAATTAGCTGCTGACTTGGAAGGTAGAGGGAAAAGAAAACCCATGAAAGGAAAGCCAAGGATGGGTAGAATGGCAGGGAACATGACAGGGTGGGGAAAGTCAGGAAAATCAAGCCTTAGCCAGGGGTGGGGAGAACATGTTTTTATGTGTGTTTGTGTGTGTTTTTATACTACTTCCATATATTTGTGGGAGTCATCCTTCTCTACCCACTTTACCCCCAGCCACACATAGGTGGAACCTGGATTGGGGATTAGTACAGGGATGGGTCTGTGCCTTGGGACCTTATTCCCCTTGATTCCCCCTACCCTTCACCTTCGAGGCTCCAGAGAATGCACCGCAATGACCTTCTCAAAGCTGGCGACGAAGGCTTCCAGCCACTGATGCAGGTAGCTCAGGTCCTTCTGCAAGAAACACAAGGCCCAGGACTTGGTGAGGTTTCTGTTGGAGGATGAACAGGCACCAGACGCCCCAGGTGCTCCTACTGACCAGGCCTGCTCATGGTGTAATACCAAGAGCAACAAGTGTGGAGTCAAAAAAACCTGGGTTCAAATCCTAACAGACACTAACTAGCTGAGGAATCATGGGAAGAACACTGCTTCAATTTCCTCATCTGTAAAATGAGGCAAATAATGCTACTATATGTAATACAGGAATATTATAGGAAGAGAAAAAAAAGAAATGGGGATTTTTTTTAGGAAGTTAGGGCTGAGTGACTTCCCCAGGGTCACACAGCTAGCAAGTATCTAAGGGCTGGATTTGAACTCAACTTCTCCTGACTCCAGGGCCATTGTACTATCCACTGAGCCACCGAGATGTTTATTTTTAAAAGTTACCATTATTATTATTGTAAAAGCACATTAGAAATGGGAGATACTTCTAACCTTTTACTTATATGTGTAAATATTGTGTCCCCAGTAGAAAGTAAGCTTCTGGAAGGCAGAGATAGAACCATAAGGTGAGGTCTCACCTGCTCCCCCAGGGACTCTTGTCTTCTACCTGTCCAGGTGCCATAGTTTTCAGCTTGAAGTTAATCCCAGTCCCTGGTCCTCCTCCTCCACTGCCTGTAGCATCAGTCTGCTCTTCCTAAAACATGGTTCTGATTTCTCCCCTGCTCAAACACCTTCAATGACTCCCTATGGCCTATGGGATAAAATTCTGCTCTTTATCTAGGCATGTACAGCCTTCTTGAGTCTGATTCTCATTTACCATGCCAGCCTTTTCTCACACTTTTCTCCTTCACCAACCCTATACTCCATTTCCCTGATCCCTGAATAAGCCCCAGACTTCCTGCCCCTACTTGTCTCAGTCTTACCCATCCATCCTTCAAGGCTCAACTCAAATAACTTTCCCTGACATATCCCCCTCTGGAAGTACTCTCTCCCACCTCTAACTCTAACAACTCTTTCTTTATACCTCTCCTTGCTTTTTGTGCTTCTCAGCGTATGCCTTGTATGATAGTTATTTCCTTATGTATCTTAGCTCCCTACTAAAATACAAGCCCCCTGAGGGCAAGACCTGTGTCTTATCCCAAACTTGTAACCTCAGACTGGCTGTGCCCCTTCCCTCTTCCTAACCCCATCAACTGCCAAGTCTAAAGAGAGCATCCTGGTGTCAAGTACAGAACTGGTAACTAAGAACCTGCATGCCAATGCTGGCTTACTGCCTGCATAGCCCCAGGCAAGACCTTTCCTCTCTATAAACCTCAGTTTCATCATCTGTAAAATGAAGGGGTTGGATTAAAAACCCTCCAAGGTCTCTCACAGCTGCATCCCTAGGATGCTGCTGCTCCCTGTCTCCAGCCCATGCTCTCTTTTCCATTCCCACTGCCCACACCCACTCTCACTCAGGCCCCCATTTCTTCTTAACTACTATTATTGTAACACTTTCATAACTAGCAGCTTCTTGCGGCCTCTGGTGTCTCTTCCTTCCAATCCAATCCGCTGACCTGCTTCAATCACATTATTTCCCTTCTCAAAACCATTCAGTGACTCCTCATTACCTCCTGTATAAAGTAAAAACTTTCGATTCTGGAGTCCAAGGTCCATTCTACCAGTACAGCCTTCCCTTATCCTCCTGAGCAGTTGGCACACACGAGTCTCAACACAGAAAAGAAGATTAGGGGTCAGGAAGCCCTGCTTAACATGGGAAAAGGTCACAGTGGGATCCTTGCACATCATGAAGGAACTGGGGCCCCCACTGAAGGGTACAGAGAGCCAAAGGAAAAGCCATCACCATTTAGCAAGGGATGGCCCTCTCCCTGATCTCAGCTCTCCCAGATCTGCCAGACAAGAACCACCAGACTTCAAGTCACCATGCAGGGATCTAGGAGTCTAGATGTTCAGGGTCAACATGGGGTAAGTGTCGGGCCAGATCAGAGATCTCAAGGTCACAGGGTGGAGGTACAAGGCTGTGAACCCATTGTCCAGTATATGCCTACTTCTAGACTCCCCTCCCCTCCCACTCACGATAATAATCATTCCATTTCCACAGTATTTAAAGTTTTCCTAAGCACATTCCTCCCAACAACCCTATTAAGGCGAATACTGAGGACTGCTCTCACCATTTACAGAGGAGGATACTGAGGCTTAGAGAGCTCAGAATGTCAAATCTAGGAAGGAGCAGAGCTGAAATTGGAAACCAGGTGGCCTAACTCTAAGACCACTGCTCTCTTTCCACTACCCCAGCGATGTCAAATGCGCTGCCCCAAATGTGGAACCGGATTAAAGTGTAATTGGGAAATAGTTAACCAAAATAAATTAAAAAGATAATATTACATTTTAAAACTGAGATCCTTTTGTTCCAATGAATACCAGATTAAAATGTAATTGGGAAATATTTAACAAAATACAAAAATATTTAACAAAACGCAGATAACATGACATTTTTAAGCTGGCCCACAGAGATCCTTTCATGCCAATGAATCAGTCTTGCTTCTATTTGAATCTGACACCACTGCGTTTGTCTCTCCAAATCCTGTCAAATCCTTCAGTGCCCAGCCCAGGCTGTCGGCTCCGGGAAGCATTCCTGGGCCATGTCAACCCAGTGACCTCTCCTTCTTGGGGCCTGTGACACCTCATCTGGCACAGACTACACATAGGAACTGACCTCTCTCTAGCACTTTACGGTTCATAAACTTCCCCTTTGTCTACATCATCACACCTGATTCTCACTACCCCATCAGGTGGGAAAGGCAAGGTATTTTACAGATGAGAAAAGTAAGGTCCCAATAAGGGACCAAGTGTACCCAAGGTCACAAAGCTAGCAAGGGGCAGAGAGGGAGACTCTAAGCCAGATTCCCTCATTCCAGATTCTGCTCCAGGTCCCATTCTCAACAGTTTTATGCAACATGTTATCTTTGCACGTGTCAGAGCCTGGAGTGCGCACAATGTCTAACCAGGTTAGGAGATCCGTCTCAATACACCCCTCCCTCAGCATTCTCCAAAGGGGAGCCAGAGCAGGACCAATGCACCTGGGGGCATCCATGTAGACAGACTATTTGGAATGAATGAATGAATACATGTAGATCAGTGAAGAGAAGTTCTACCCCATAGCCACTCCAGGTTCCATATACATGCTAGAGGCAAAGCCCTAGGATGGGGTGAATAAACATTGGGGATAGGTGGACACAGCCACTAAGAGGGATATCTCTACTGGGCAGAGGCTCAGCAAGGGGGAGAGGACTTGGGAGGGATGGGCACTGAGACCAAAAGGACTAGGAACTGATGCAGGGAAACATCTCACAGCCAAAGCTGACACAATTCTGGCACAGTGTCCACTGGGGCAGAGCTGGAGGAGTGGTCTGTTTGAGGAGGAAGAAGCACAGATCCACTGAGAAAGGGAGAGAGAACATGAGCGTGGGTGAGAATGTGTGCTTTGGAGGAAGATGGGCTGGTGCCCCTAAGTATGGATGTGTCCTGTTTCCCCACTCCACTCCCCTCATCTTGTACATATATGTTCTGCATTTGTCTGCATATGGAGAAGCACCTGCCAGGAAGCAAACTGGGTTGGGATCTTGGCTGCCCCACTAACTACCAGCTGGGGTGCCCCTCACCCCAAGCCTCATTTTCCTTACCCATAAAGAACCCAGTGTAGCGGAAAGAACATCAGTTTAGGAGTCAGAGGACCTGGGTGTGAATCCACTTTGTCACTTTCCAGCTGTGTGGTCTTAAGTGACTCACTTATTCTCTAGGAGACTTAGTTTCTTCTCATCTATTAAAATGACCCAGTTGGACCATCTAGATCAGGGTTTCCTAAGGTAGTTTGTGTCCTAGACCCCCTGGGCAGTGTCTAGAGAAGGCTATGGTAAGCCCCTTTATAAATGCCTAAGATAAAATCCCCAGGATTACAAAGAAAATCAATTAGATTGAAATAGTCAATAAAATGAGAAAATCAAGTTCCCAGTTTAAGAATCCTTGCTCCAGCCCAGCAGGACTCAAAGTTTTGGGTCTCAGGATCCCTTCACACTCTATAAAATGATTGCGAGTCCCTCCCAAGAGCTTTTGATTTTTGTGGGTAACACCTATTGCTAGTTACATTCTGGGCCTCGGGGACCAGAACCACACTTGATCCTAAGCCCCACTCAGCAGACTTTGGAGTGCTACAGAAAGGGCAGCTCTGAGGGCGATGCTGAACTTCTCTGTGCATGTATGTGGAGATCACATACATAAGCATGTGTGCACACATCTGTTGCTGTGGATGCCCCCCATGAACCCATGCCAGGGCGTGTGCCTGCAGTTGTGGTATCGTGTGTTTACAGCTTGCTGGCTCCCTTGCACAACTCAGGCTCTGCTCTGCTCTGCTTTGCTACTGGGAAGGAGCAGGTAGCTTCAGTTTCCTCCTCTGTAAAGGGAGGACTGGACTCAGTAGTCCCTAGTCCCCTTCACCCTCTGAAATCCTATGATCCCTATGAAATGAAATACATACTTATGTAGCCCACAAGCAATATCTTCCACTGTGATACCTGGAGATGTTCAGATACACACACCTATCCACACAGCATAGTCACAGAGACACACAAAATGAAATTTACGGGTACAAATAAGACAGCCATAAAAGCACAGATCTTGCAGGTAACTACTCTCAAAGAGATTGACTCAAACACACAGATGTACACAGACACATCTACACTGACTCAGACATAAACACAGGTTCTCGTATGTGGCATACAGACACAAGTCCCCCTATCTTTTTCTTTCCCCCATGGGAGCACCGACTCCCCCAAGTGCTACCTTTTTTGATTTCCCTAGACAGCTCACACACATTGACATAGTTCAAGCTAGTGGTGTTGGCTGAATGACACTCAGAGATCCAGGACTCCCAGAATCATATCCTCTACCTGAACCCCTAAGCAACTCCCTACAAACCTGCATGAAGACTTCTAGAGCCCATCCCCTTCTGCTGACCTAAGCAACCCCTGCCCACCAAGCTCCCTATGTCTGCCGCTGTCCCCAGAGTTACCTGGAGCCCCATCCCCCAGACTGGCTCCTTGGAGTGGGGTGGGTACCAGTAGATCTGAGAAGTTTCCATGAGGTTGAGCACTGGGGTAGGAGCCAGAAAGGGAGGGCAAGAAGAATGCGAGAGTGGGGTACTGCCTCAGGAGAAGATCAAGTCTTGTGCAAAGGGGAAGCAAGTCTCACATATGCAGGCCTCATATCCCCACTGCTACCCCCACTCCCCCCCCCCCTGCTCTCACAGGACTGGTGGCAGGAAACGCAGAGTCAGGGTTGGGGAGAGAGTCAGCTTCCTCTCTGGGGGAGGGGGCTGGGGCCCCAGACCGCAGGGGATGGGGAGGAGGGAAGGGGGTGCATTTAGGAACAGGCCTCCCCAAACTGTGTCGTCCAGGCAGCAGCCTCCCCCTTCCCGTTCCTTGTCCCCAACATGTCCTGCATTGCTCTGTCTGGGGTGTATGTGGAAGGGGTATATAAACTTCCTGATCATCTCAGGCTCTTTAGGGGGAGTCACAGGTAATGGAGAGAATTTATGGGCTAAGGGGAGGGCCTCAAAAGAGTGCTGAAAATATGGAAGGAGGCAGCGTGGTGGGACAGAAAGAGACAGGTTCAATCTCATCTCTGCTGTTGACTGTATATCGTTTAGCAAGTCAATGAACCTCAGAGTCTAATTGACTCAGCTCTGAAATGAGGAAGGTGGGCCAAGCAACCTCCGGAGAGATTCAATACAGTACAGCCTGGACGAGGAACTGGAGAAAGGAGCCTGGGTTCAAATTCTGACTCTCCTGTTAACTGCGTAGGTGAATCTGGACAAGTCATTCAGCTTCTCTTGATCTTTTCAACTGAAAAATGTGGGAGTTGGACTCGAAGACCTTGAAGTTCCCTTCCACCTCTCAATGGGATTCTTTAGTCCCTCCCAACTAGGTGGCACAGTAGATAGTGCCTCAGGGAGACCTGAGTTCAAATCCAGACTCAGACACTTACCAGATGTTGACCTTGGGCAAGTCATTTAGCCCTTTTTGCCTCAATTTCCTCATCTGTAAAATGATCTGGAAAAGGAAATGGTGAACCCCTCCAATATCTTTGCCCCCCCAAAAAACAAAAACAAAACACATAAAAATGGGGTCACAAAGAGTAGGTCACAACTGAACAACAGCTCTGAAATTCTATGGTTTTCTGAGGTGGAAGGATGGGCTGGAGGAAGAGGGAATGAGCCCGAGAAGGGGCAGCCACAGGGCATGCATCAGTGGGAAAGAGGAAGTCAGAACACCCGAGTGAAAGAGCCCCTGCCACAAGATGAGGGACAGACAACACCCCTATCGTCAACAAGGCTTCCCAACACTGTGACCTCTAGGGATTAGCTTCCCCTTCAGACACAGCGTCTGCTTTGGCTTTAGAATGTCATACCTTCGAGGGACCTTTGAACACAGAATGTTGGAGACCTTAGGACACAGATTGTCCATGCTAGAAGGGCTGGCCTGGAGTCAAGAAGAACCAAGTTCAAATCCAACCTCAGACACTGATGACCTTGTGTCACCCTGGGTAAGTCACTTAATACCTATCAGCCTCTTCATCTGTAAAATGGGGTAATAACAGCACCGATCTCACAGAGTAGTTGTGAGGATGAAATGAGACCCTGTTGGTAAGGCTCAAAGCGCTGAATAAATGTTATTATTGTGTTTATTAGTCCAACGCCCCCCCTGTAAGGAGGAGGAAAGGAAGGCCCAGAAAAGGAAGGCCCAGAAAAGGAAGCGAATTGCCTAAAGTCAAATAGTCAACTGGTTTGGGAGGAAAAATCAAGTCAGGGCAGAATTCTTCCCATGACCCACAGCTGCCTCTCTTACCTTCCTCTCTCCTCCTAAAAAGGTTGCAACTGCGCCCCCACTTCCCTCCAGTCATGGGAAAAGAAAGTATCTTTCCCCTTATCTCTCACAAGTCTTGACCACCACAAGAACAGCTTTCCTCAGAAGCTCAGTCTGCCCCAAATCAACAAAGATTAGGGAAAATGTGTAATGCCACGAGCTAGAAAAACATCACAGTCCAACAACGTTACTGAATCCTGCTGCTGCCACACAGCTTCTGACTCTGGGTTGGGAGGATCACCCACCACAGCACACATTCACCCCAAACCAGCACACACAGCTGCCCTCGTGCATTTATGTACACGAGACACTTACACATAACATCCACGACTTACTACATATTGACATGTAGATAGATCATCCCTATAAATGTGTACAAATCTTCATAATATGAATGACTCCCATTTCTGCAGCACTCGACTTTCCTCACTACAGCCCTATGAGAGAAGCTTCATCTCCATTTCACAGGTGAAGAAACCCAGGTTCAGTGATGGGAAAGAGATTGCCCAAGATCTCACAACCAGGAAGTGTCAAAGCAGGGAAAAGAACTGAGGTTTCCTGATGCCAAGCCCAGAACTCGTTCCATTGCACCATATTGACAAGGTACTTCCCTGGTTGGGCATGTTGGTCCATGCCTGCAATTCTGCCTCCTGGAGAGGCAGAAATTCACTTGAATTTGGGAGTTCTCAGCTCCAGTAGGGTTAAAGTCAATCAGGTACCCCTACAAAGTCTTCCACCAATCTTCCTCTAGAAACAGAGGGGAGTGAGTCGGGGCAGGGGGAAAGGGCTACCAGGCAGCCTAAAGAGGGATGAATCATCCCCAGTCATGCAGATCAGTAGTGGGACTGGATCTGTGAGTAGCCACTGACCTTCTAGTCTGAGTGAGATAAAAGAGACTCACTCTCAGAAAGTCCTTTGTTTACTAAAAAAGTTGGTGAGGTTGGTTGTGTACACATTATCATTATTGCCATTTTACAAATAAAGAAAAGGTGACTCAGAAAAGGCTACATTCACAAAACCAAAACCCCACAGGTCGAGAGCTGGAAGGGACCTGAGAAACCATCTAGTCCAAGAATTCTTAACCTGGAGTCCAGAGACCCTGGTGGGGTCCATTGATAGATTTCAGAAGGTCTGCAAACAAAAGGATGGCAAAAAAAAAAAAAAAGTGGGGGGAGATTTTTATTTTCATTAATCTCTAAGTGAAATTTAGCATTTCCTTCAATTATATTAAAACTTGACTCTGAGAAGGAGAAACTGAGAAGTTTCACCAAAGGAGTCTGTGACATACCAAAAGGTTAAGAACCTCTGATTCTAGCCCAACCCCCTCATGTCACAGATGAGGGAACTGGGCCCCTGGAGGATACATGACTCACCCAAGATCACACAGTCAATAACAGCTAGAGTCAGACCTCAAACCCAGACCTTCTGTCTCTAAGTTAAAGTTCTTTGTCTTATACTGTGGGGCCTCTTGTTCACATGATGTATATGATGTACATACATGTAAACATGCATACACATACAAATTTGTGCACACGGGTATGTGTACCCTCACACCTTCCAAGCTGTCACCCACCCCAGCAGGGCCTGTCTGACAGCTCAAGCTTGAGTCAAAGGGAGGGACTGGGTGCCTGGGCGAGGTAACTGGGCTCTGTGCCTGAAGTGTCCCAACCCAACCTCTCTCACCACATTGCTTGCTCCACCTTCCTTGGTTCCTCACCAAGCACTGATATATCTCCACTTCCAGGGATCTCCGTGGGCCAAACACCACTTACCCACTCTAACCCTTGGAGAGCCAAAATCCTGTCATGTGCTCATCAATGAACACTAGAGGGAAACCAGGAGGTAATCTACATACCACATCATCATCTCTCCACCCTGATTTCCTGTCTGGTCAGTATGAAGCATCGTGGGATAGGGGAAAAAGTCCCTGGATGGGCCTTTCATCATAGTATTGAGTTCAATAGCTAATGCGTCCTTGTCAAGCCATGTTCCTTACCCCACTCCCAGCCTCAATTTCCATAAGTATAAAATTAGAGGGTTGAGTGCTAGGATTTTTAAACCTCTTCTTATTCTGATATTCTACATTCTAAGGACCCTTCCAACTCTGACATTCTGTTTTACAGGAACATTCTCCGTTTACAGGATCAAACAAGAATATTATGGGGGCAGGGAGGGACATGCTAACTGAGGGAAGAAGGAATGATGAAAAAAAGTATGTTTTGGAAGAAGCTAGGTATTCCAGGATGTAGCATGGAGGAGGAAGTGTATTCCAGAAATGGAGATACAGCTGTGTGAGAGATGGAATGTCATGTATAGAGAACATCTAGTGCGCCAGTTTGCACAAAAAGTGCCTGAAGGGGAATAATATGAAATAAACCTGGAAAGTTAGGTGCAAGGCAAATTGGGTAGAACTTTAAATACCAGACTAAGAATTCTGCATTTTATCTCAGAAGCAGTAGGAAGCCACTCAGTCTGAATGGGAGAGAAGCTGGTCAGATCTGTGTTTTAGGAATATCAGTTTGACAGGTGTAGAAGATGGCTTGAGGGGGAGATGGGGGTGGGAGACTGGAAGCAGAAACACCAGCGAGGACACTTGCAATAGGCTAGGCAGAGAGGTTAGGAGGGTAAAGACTTAGAATGGAGCAGAGATAGATGTAGGAAATGGCGTAGAAGGAGGAGAGACACAGCAAGTTTTGGAGCCTGGGTTACTGAAAGAAGGCGGGTAGTAACAATAACATTTATGGATCACTTTAAGGTTTGCAAAGTATTTTAAACATGTGATTTCATTTGATCTCAAGGACAGTGGTGCCATCAATAGAAGTGGGGAAGTTTGAAGGAGAGGTGGATTTTGGGAAGGAGGCAATGAATCCAATTTTAACCATGCTGAGGTTTGAGCTACCTGTGAAACAGCCAGTAGAAATATCGAATAGGTAGAACTGAGTATAGAAATCTAGGATTCATCTGCATAGAGATAATAACTGAACCCACAGGAATTGATGAGATTGACAAGAAGGTAGCCAGAGAGGGGGAAAAAGAGCCCAGGACAAAATATTCCACACTCTGTGTTTTAATGTATATTCCAACTCTGAAATGCCACAATCTATGAATGAATGAATCCATTTATTAAGCACTTACTATGTGCAAAGAACTTTACTAAATGCTGGGAACCCAGAAAAGCAAGACAGTCCCTTTTCTCAAGGAGCTGAAATTCTCATGAGAGAGACCATATACATAAAAGGCTTTAATGGTAACTCAGATGGAAAGGTCCCCTGATCCTTAGGGTACAGAAGCAAAGCAGGTGGTTATGTGTCCTCTTTAATGCTGTTTCCACTGATAAAATCATATCTCTTTCTGATTTTAGACCACTTGTTGGGACACAGCACCCAGAGAGAAGCAGTTGCTGGGTTTCCCCTCCACTGGAATTTCTTCTAGGCTTGAAGGTTGTGGGAGTCTATACTAGAAATAAGGATGGCGGTCTGAAGGGTGGTGCTATTTCAGCACCTCTTGAGCTTACCTGCCCGACGGTGGCATTTGGTCAGCAGTTAGTGTTGGTGGTAGTGAAGAAGGTGGGTCCTTCCTTTACAAGGAGCACTCCCTTAATGATGGCCTTGGGGACTCGAATGCAAGTAAGGCAAGTAGTCTGGACAGTGCCGCTAGTCCCAAGGCTCTTGGGTCCAGAGTCCTGGGCTATCTCCATGGTTGTGTGAAAGGAAGTGGTGACCCAGGTGATGGGATAGTTTGACTTGCCCTACTGCTCTCTGATCCTAAGTTGGCAAGTCCCTCTCAGCTCTGAACTTTTATGATCTGGTAAGCTACAAGCTACTTGATCCTAGAGGGCATAATAAGGAAAAATGTAGAGAAATGGACAGAGGCAAAGTTACATTTGAAGTAAGAAAAAACTTCCTAACAAGTAGGGTAAAGAGCCACTTCAGGAAGCACTATTATCCTTTTCACTGGAGGTGTTCAAATAAAGGCTGAATGATCCATTTGTTGGGTACTTTGAAGAGAAAATAACTGTTTAGGGATGAATTGGATGAGATGGCCTCTGATGTCCCTTTCAAAACTGAAATTCTACAGTTCTGTGAGTGGTCTATAAATACTAACTATTATTATCAATATTATTATTGTGATTTTTATTATACAATGATGCTGAAGCTTCTCCTTCTCACTCATGGAGACCCTTCCTCCTGCTCCCCAATTATCCTAACTCATAAGACAGAGAGTTTCAAGTCAATGGAAGTCTTCAAATGAAGACTGGGTTGCAAGCTGTCAGGAATATTATTTGCAGCATGAGGTTCACAACCTCAGCATCATCCTTGACTTCTCATTTCCCTAGCCCACTATATCCAATCAGTTGCCAAATTTTGTCCTTTCTTACCTCCACAACATCTGTCCCATATATTCTTTCCTCTCCAATGTCACAACCATCACCCTGGTTCAGACCTTGATCACTTTTAAATTAGATTCTTGAAATAGCTTCCTAATTGTTCTCCTTGCCTCTCTTCTCTCTCTCTAATTCATCCTCCATCTAGTTGATGAAGTGATAGTCCTAAAAGCACATGTTTGAATATGGCACTCTCATACTCAATAAACCCTGGGGGCTCCCTCATAACTCTAGATAAAATGTAAACTCTTCCCTTTGGCATTTAAAGCTAATCACAGTCTGGTCCCAATCTACCTTTCCAACATTACTACATGTTATTTTCCTTCATGATTTCCTGATAGAGCCATCCATTCAACCTACTCTCTCACCAATCCATTGGGTCACATATCTCTTAGTTTTTTTCTCCAGAATTATAAGAATAAATGGGAATATCTACAGAAATACGGCAACTTCCCAGTGTTTATGAATAGGAATAATGAGGACTAAGTCATGGGTTTCAACCAACTAATTTTACATACACATACATATATGCCAAATTTTTTATGGTCATTGGTTGTTTGGTTGCTGTCCTTCGGTCTTGAAGAGGACCAAAATGACATCACCATGATAAAGTCAAGTTTCAATGTGTCCAACTGTGACTGAGCAGACCAACAGCAGCTCAGAATGCTCCACCATACAGATTGGGCACAGGTAGTCCATGTGAACATTTAGGGTGGATACTCGAAAATTTGCGCATCTATGTTTCCTCTGTGCTGTCTCAATTCTGCTTTGCTCATAGAGCATAGCACCCTTTTTAACCCAAATCCAAGTTGAGGAAGTGTGACATAGTAAACACAACACTAATTTGGAGTCAGGGAAGATGTTGATTCAGACCTCACTTCTGCTACTTACTAGCTGTATGACTTTGGACAAGTTACTTCCCTAGTCTGAGTCTCAGTTTCCTCATGTGTGAAATGAAACATGACCTTTAAAGTCCTTCTGAAGCCCTAAATCTTGTAATGCTGTTGCATACTGATCCATTCTTCAGGGGCAGACTGAACCCTAAACCTGGTCATAGACTTAACTTAGATTAACTTCCCCATACAGGCTATGTATCTCTATCTGTGGTTGTAGACTCCTGGCTAAGTACCCAGTATCAGGTCCTAGATGAGTCCTGAACCTCAGGTTTGGCTCTTATGATAATTCAGTCTCTTCGGAGGTCAAAGAATTATGAACCCATCAGTGCTGAAAGGTTCTGTAGATCATCTGGTTCAACTTGCTCATTTTACACATGAAGAAAATAAGGTCTGGAGGGCTAAACAACTTGCCCAGGGTCACACAGCCATTTAATATAATCATATGTCTAGAATTCATCCCCTTAAGGAATGGGGCCACAAAGGGAGCATCCCCCCTGTATCTTTTGGTCCCACTTCCAGGAGCTGAGCACCAACCTCTCACTGAACTCCAACAGTAAATCAATAAATTTACCAAACTGAAAGGTAAAGAGCTCTTGAGCCAGCAAGAATGGTGTATAAGAAAAGAATTTCCAAGATAGGAAATTTCCATTGATCACTGTGGGATGGCAAGGACCAATCTTTTCCAGAAGAGGTCAATCTCATCATTTCCCTCCCTCCAACACACTACCTGGCCCTTTTCTACTTCTGCACCTTGTTTCCTATCATTTATCTCTGCCTGAAATGCCTTTCCTCCCACAGAGTCACAGAATTTCAGAGTTAAAAGTGTCCTCAGCAGGCATGTAAGTTTAGCCTATCCTCAAAAAGGAATCCTCACTGTACCCAACACAAGTAGTCATCCAGACATCGCTTAAATACTTCCAGTGAAGGGGAATAGCAGCCTTCCTGGATAACTCTAATTGTTAGGAAAGTTTCCCTGATTTCAAATCTAAATTTTCTTCTTGGAAAAGCTTACAGAGTACTCATAGTCCTGTGCGCTGAGACCAAACAGAACAAGCCAAATACTTTTTCTACGTGACAGCCTTTCAAGTATTTGAAAACAGTTATTACATCCCATATGAAACTTCTAATCTCTAGTACCTTTCACCATCCTGTCTGCTCTCCTTGGGATGTTTTCCAACTTTTCAGTGTTCTTCCTGAAATGTGAAGCCCATACCAATACACTCTTGATGGAACTGTGAACTGATCTAACCATTCTGGAAAACAATCAGGAATTATGTTTTTAAAAAAAAAGGTAGGAGGAATTGGGAACTATAAAGTCTATACCTTAGACCTAGAGATCACACTGCTAGGCATACACCTCAAGGAGTTCAAAGACAGAAAGAAAGGCTCCAGATGGACCAAAATATTCGCAGCAGCATTTTGTATGGTAGCAAAAACTGTAAATTAAGTAGATGACAGGCGGAGGTGGGGAGAGAGGCAGGAAAACAAATGACAGTGTCTGGACCTAATAGAACATTATTACACCATAAAAACAACTATAAAGAATTCAGAGAAAGATAGAAAGACATAGGAACTGAGGCATAGTGAAATAAGAGAACCAAGAAAAAAAGCAGACAATAGCTATGATCATGTAAACAGAAAGATTAAGGCAATGCAATTAAACTCTATGTAATTAAAATGGTCAAGCTTGGCTCCAGAGGAGAGCTGAGAAAATGCAACTCTCTCCCTCGTTTCTGGAAGTAAAGGTCACAGGAGGGGAACAGTGCGTCTCCTTTAAGTCACAACTGCCCTGCTGGCTGGTTTTGGTGAACACTATTTTTCTTCTTTCTTTTTAAATCTTTGGCACCATGTTTGGCTCACTAGGTAAGGGGAAGAAGAGGGAGGGAGATGTTCACAAACAAAGGTGATGCATAAACAAAAGGAATCAATAAAATAAGAGAATTTCTTTTCAAAATAGCTTTGTAAAACCTGTTTAAAAACCCTCTATTATATAAAAGGGAATTATAGTTCTTAAAAAAAAATGTGGCACCGAGAACTGAATAGAATTCTCTAGATGTCACCTAGCTGAGCACAGGAGGAGGCTCACCTCCTTGTTCCTAGAAGATGGGTATTTTCATTTGGCCCAAGATGGCTTTGTTGACTGTCACATCACATGCTGATCCTCGTTGTTCAGGCTCTTCCACTCCACCTACTCCAACTCTCCTGTTCCTTCAGGGTCCATCTCTGGCCCTAAACTCCTCCAGGAAGCCTGCCCTGATTCTGCCAGCCCCCACCTAATTCTCCCTCCTCAGAATCCTAACTTAGAACACTCTATCTGTTCTGTGTTGTTCTCTTTCTCTCATCCGGGTCATGTCTTCCCCACTAGACTCTGCTATCACAGGCAGAGGCTGTCTGATCCCACAGCATGGGATCTAACTTAGAGGGGGCAAGCCAGGGTCTCCAGAGCATGCCCCTGTCATTTTCCAGGCAGTTATACCTTCTTTGTAGAGTCGATCGGAATACTTGAAAGACTACTCCACAAGAGTCTTCGTATGGCAATAGTGACACTAGGTTAACTTCCCCGGCTTTCCTGTACTGCTCTGAATTCTGCATCTTACCTCCCATCTGATCCCTTGGGCTTTTCAGCTGGACAGCACACAGACTCTAGTTCACATCCTCTCAGATTTTGACTCTGGTCACCCTTTCTTAGGGCCCTGATGATTGTCCTTAACCACCAGTACTATTCTCTGGCCCCATCCCTTTTTTCCCCTCTCCCCTCACAAAGTCTAGCATTCAACCATGTCTTCTTTTATGTTCAGTCCAATACCAAAATTATTTAGTGCCTATGAGGCTGTATGCAAAGAAATATTCCAGGTACTAAGGATAGAAAGATAAAACAAAAAACAGCTCTTGCCTGTAATGAACTTACATTCTACTGAACAATATAACATAGCGTGGTCTAAAACATGGGGTTAGCACACTGTAAATTTTCAATAAAGTGAAGTGGGATAAAGCGAGGTAGATTAGAATTAAGTGGAGTGGTTTACTGTGAAGGAGAGCTGAACTAAACAGAATGCCTTTGAATGGATTAGAGGGGGTCAGGTAAAATGGGATGGAGTAAAGTCGGTAGTGGAGTGAGGTCAACAAGTCAGTTTAAGTGAATTCATTTGGAGTAGAGCCAGAAGTGCATCGGTAAATATTTAAATACTTAACCACCAGCACTTCTCCGGGGTGGGGGGATGTATGCAGGACACATTTTTAAGTTTAATCTGAATTATTAACATTTTCCCTTCACTTCCTTAAGTCTAGACAATCAACACAACAAGAAATCAAGTCCTGATTTTCAGCATTTGTCAATTTCCAAGGTATAAATGCTTCTACCGAAAAGGTAACGATCAGCCAGCTGGCTCCAGCACACCTGGAGTGAAGGA
This sequence comes from Notamacropus eugenii, assembly GCF_028372415.1. Taxonomy (NCBI): domain Eukaryota; kingdom Metazoa; phylum Chordata; class Mammalia; order Diprotodontia; family Macropodidae; genus Notamacropus; species Notamacropus eugenii. The sequence continues at coordinate 11,688,296 of NC_092872.1, read as the reverse complement.
GAATGGACTGGCTTATCAAACCTTGGGGAAAACCACTGAAGCTCCCCTGGGTCTCAGTTCTCTCCTTTGGACCTAAATGGCTTCTGAATTTCCTTCCAGCTCTATTTCTATGATCCTATGGATCAATGAGGGGGACTTTTTAGTTAATTGAGTAAAGTATCTTGGAGTAGAATAGAGGGAGGCAAAATTGACCGGAGTGGATTGGAATGAAGTGGAGTATAGAGTTTAATTAAACTGAGTGGAGCAGAGTAGCCCAAGTCCCAGGCCAAAGAAGACAAGCCCCAGGTAATGGGGTGACAGAGAATGTAGGCTAGATGGCATCAAAGACAAACTGCTTAGTCACCAGTTTTCATGAAGGTCAACTCCCTGAAGAAACAGAAGGGTCTAATGGGGCATGTCCTAGTTATTACTGGGGGTAGCCTTTGGGAGATGGATTGAAGCCCCATAGAGAAGGGAAGACTGAGCCACTGACCAAGAAGAGGAGAGAAACCATTGCTGGGAGCAGGAAGTCTGAGTCAAGCAGGTGTCCAAAGTCAGTGAGTGCAGGATGGAATGAGATTCCCATCCCTGCCACATCCCCATCAATACCCTCACCAAGTGTCATACTAGGGAACTCTAATGATACCCCAACCAGGTAACTCAGCATTGGGAACAACGAATTCCATTTTAATATGATATTAACTATAACATCCTAGCTAGATAAAACAAATCACATTACTATTAGGTAGTCCCAAAATACACTCAGCAAGGTACTCCTAGCATACCTCTAAACAAGACACATTATAAACCCAGTAACCCCAGCACCAGGTATCCCAAACTCACCCGACTCAGTACTTCTAGCAATACACTCTAACCTAGTACCCCCCAAAACACACATTACCAATTTCTTTTAGTCACACTGAATCCTAGAACCCCCAGCATGAGCTATTAAGAAGACTCTAACCACAGGGTATATAATGATAAAATCCAGAAAAGCAGCACACATTACAACCAGCTATGATCAAACACACACTATAACTAGGTGCCCCTAATAATGCCCTTACTAGGATCATACCCAATTATCCCACTTACATCCTAAAAAGGTGTCCTCTGCAATGCCAACTCCCCTGCCCTCACACACATATGGGTTGATCACTGCACACCTTTTCAGGATCACAGCAGCTCACAGCCAGTCACTAGAAACTCTAGGCTCTGCTGTCCCCATTACATCTTCTCCCTTGTCCCAGTTTTCCCCAAGAGGAAACTCTGTATCCAGGTCCTTCCTTCCAAAGAAGTTTGGGAGGGATGCCTGGAACGTGAATGCCTGCACTTCCTTTCCTCCCCCTTCCCCACTTTCACCTCACTCTCACCTCCACATTCTGGGTGTCCATGGTGCCTGAATGTCTTTGCCCCAGAGGTCTGTCTTTCCAATTCAGACCCAGGTGAGGTTCTTCATCCACTGCCTGGGGGCTTCCCCCATCATCAGGGCAAGGGAAAGGGGTCAGGCAGGAGGTAGTGAGCATGTTAAATGATGAGTCCCACTCCCTTACACGGTTGCCCACCACCAGTTGCTACTCAAGCTGCCTCCCTCTAGGTATTGCTTGGGAGCGGTAGAGGAAATGAGGAAACCTGCTTGGCTTTCTCCCACACCCCATGCAGGCTGGCCTAGCCTCCCGCCCTACCTTGGGGGAGGAGGCCTGGCCTGGGATGAGGGGAAACAGGACAGGTATGCCTGCCTATCTCCTCCCCTTCTCACCTGAAGGAGGTGGGACACCCCCCCCCCCCACTTCAGGAGGGCCCTTGCTGTGGTGTCATCAACAGGCTCTGTCCAGTCTCGCCCAGAAAGCCGGAAAAACAGCTTAGGGCCCTGCCAACAAGAGAGCAAGAGGTAGGGAGGCTTTGGGGGAAGAGGGATGGAGACCCTCATTCTCCACAAAAATACCTCGCAGTGTAGTATCAAGATTAATCAAACTGGAGACCTTGCTTCGAGTCATCGGTTCTGATACTGGCCAAGTCATTTACTCCGAACTTCAACTTCTTCATTGTTACATGGGGATTATAATCCTTGCCCTATCCACTCCACAGGATCATCATGAAGAAAGCTCTGTAGGAAATCAAGTTATGATTTCCTTCTCCACTCCAGACTGTGGCCATCCCTCTGCACAGCACTGTTAGAATGATGCTCAGCTCCTGCCGTGTTCCCTCTTAGGAATGTCGTTCCCCACCCCCACTCTCCCCATAAATTCCTTAATACCCAGAAGCTTCATGGTGTATCGGGAAGAACGAAGGATCTGGAGTCTGGGGTCCTAGGTTCTAATCCTTGTTCTATTATCATTGTCCACATGACCTTGGGTAAGTCTCTTCTCTATCCTGTGCTTCAGTTTATGCATCTATAAAAATAAGACGGTTGGATTAAATGATCTCTAAGGTTCCTTCTAGCTTCAAATCTTACGATCCTTCTATGATCCTGGGAAGAAAGACCATATGGCTCTGCCCTTCCCTGACTCAGGGCAGGGACAGCATAGCCAAGAATACAAGGAGGGCCAAGCAAGGAAACCTAGGGCTAGAAAGTCAGGTGGTCAGGCCTTTAAGCCTAGAGGTACCTCTGACAGTCTGCCCAGAAGACAATCCTGGACTAGAGAGTCTAAGAAAACAGTACAACTGTGTGTGGTCCAGATCCAGGGATCTTCAAGCCATAGGGTTAATGGGTAAGCCTGGATTCTCACAGTCATATACACAAATTCAGAGAAACCATACCTCAAGCTAGACCCAGAAAGACTGAGGCAGGCACAGATGTTAGTCAGGAATACAGGTAAGCTCAGACACTGACAGGAAAATGCAGAGGGTGCTGTACAGAGGCAGAACACATGTGAAAACTTAGGATCCTGGACCCTTACAAATCACGCGTCCTCACCCACATTCATAGATCTGGAGACATTAGCAGGCACATACACTAAGCTGATAGATACATGTGCAGTGTCTCTCTGTATATATATGGACCACATATACATATACATTCATTCACTCAGAGCTATAGAAAAGCATAGGTCATCTAGTACAACCCCCTCATTATGTAATAGTCTGTAATAATGTCTAATAGTGTCTTATCCTCCTAATAGACTGGGAACTTCTTGAGAGTAGAAGCTACGTATTACCTCAGCTATGTATCTTTGCCCCAGCGCTGAGCACTGGTGTATGAATCCCAGGACTGCTCAGTAAGTGTTTGTCAAATCAAACATCTTATCCTTCCCAATAAGTTTGCTTGATCAATCAATGAAGCATTTGTTAACAGACTACTATGTGCCAGGCACTGAGAGGACAAAGAATGAGGCTGACATTCCAACTGGGGAGACAACCAACACATATAAGTATATACGGAGCAAATACAATAAATACAAGGTGTTTAGGGAGGGAGACCACTAACAGGTGTGTGTGTGTGTGTGTGTGTGTGTGTGTGATCAAATCAAGACTTCAGTAGAAGTTGGTGCATGAGTTACATCTTGAAGGAAGAAAGGGTTTTGATAAGGAATTTAGGATGAAGCACATTCTAGGCAGAATGGGTCATTAGAACGACCTGGAGACATGAGATGTAATGCCATGCATGACAAGCAGTCAGCTTGTCTAGATCACAGAGAACACGATGGAGAGTAACAAACAATGAGGCTAGATAATTGCTATAAGAGTTCAGAGGTGGGAAACATCTATCATGCACAATTTTTTTTCTTTGTGTACATACTAAAGTTTTGGAAGGCCAGCAAAGAGTCTTCTTGAATTAGAAGATTAAGCTACAATCCACAAGCATTTATTAAGTACCTACTGTAAGACACTTTGAGTACAAAAAAAAAAAAGGAAAGAAAAAGAAACAATCCTTACTGTCAAGAATTTTATTACATTCAGTGGGAGAGATGTCCAAATTTAACAGAAAAAGTATCTACACAATGCATACAGGGTAGTTAGGATGAATGGGCACTAACACGGGATGACGTAGAAAGACATCCTATAGGAGTGGTTCTTGAACTATGTCTTAAAAGGAGAGAGATTCAATGAGGCTGAAGTGAAAACTACTTGGCTTCCAGGTGAGGAGAGTGGTCAGCTCAAAGGCACTGAGAAAGGTGCTAGAAAGCCATGTCTGGAGCCAGTTTGGCTTAATGGAGGATGCAGGAAGGAGAACAATGTACAGTGAAGTTAGAAAGAACCTGAACTAAAGGTGAGCTGTGTGAACAGAGAGGAGACGTTGGCTATATAAGATATCGTGGAGGCAGAAACAGCAAAATTTGACAATAAATTGGAGATGAGAGGTGAGAGGGACTGATGAATTGAGAATGATGCCACGATTACATATGTGAGAGTCTAGCAGAATGGTGATCCCTTCAACAAAAATAGTAAAGTTTGGGTGTTGGGCAGATTGCAGGGAAAGGATAATAAGTCCTGCTTTGGATGTGTTGAGTTTGAGATGTCTATAGGACACTAAGGCTGAAGTGTCCAATAAGAAGGCAGTTGGTGTTATGGGACTAAGCTCAAGAGAGACTGGATAGATAGATTTATGAGGCATCTCGATAGAAAAGACAATTAAACCCAAAGAAACCAAGTGACCAATTGAGAGAGTGTAGAGGAAAGAAGTGCACCATGGCAGAGCCTTGAAGAACACCTACAACTGTGGATATAATATGGATAATAGTCAGCAGAGAAGTTCAAGGACAGATCAGACAGGAAGAAAGAGAACCAAGAGAGAAGTATGTCATGAAATACCTGAGAGAGGAGAGTTTCCAACAGAAGAGGGTGGCCAGCAATATCAAATTGCAGCAGAAAGATTAAGTAAGACAAGGACAGAGAAAATACTGACAGATTTGACCATCAAGAAATTATTGGTAACTTTGGAGACAGCAGCATGAGTTGACTGATGTGGTCTGATGCTAGATGGCAAAGGTTAAGGAAGAAATGAGAAGAGGGTAAGTGGTAGCAACAGGTACAGTTTTTCTAGGAGTTTGGTTGAAAAGGGGAGGAGAACTGTAAGACAATAGCTTGAAAGGGTGGGAGGGTCTAATGAATACTTTTAAATTATGGGCAAGATTTCTGTGCATGTACAAAGGCAGCGGCAAAGGAGTCAGCAGACAGCTAGAAGTTTAACATTAGAGGGATGGTGATGACTGAGTTTGAAATCTACTGGAAAGGACAAGAGGAGGTGGAATCAAATCTTTAGCTTTAGCAAAGAGATGGGCCAGATTATCAGTGGCTAAGGAAAAGGAGTAGAGTGGGAGATGACGGCCGGGTATTTAAGATGAAGAGAGGAGCTGGCTCATAAGGAATGGCCTCCATTTTCTTAGTAAGCAATCTGTGGATGGGGACCATGTCTCATCTCAACTCTGTATCTTCCCCAGTCATTTGGTCAATAAATATTTATAATATCATTAATATTTATTAAGTGCTTACTATGTGCTAGGTACTGTGCAGAAAGAGGCAAAAGTCAGTCCTTGCTTTCAGGGAGCTCACAATCTAATGGAGGAGATAATACTCAAACAACTAGCAACAAGCCAGATACGTATGTAGGATAAATTGGAGGGAATCAACAGAGGAAAGGCACTGAAATGAAGGGAAGTCAGGAATTAATTCTTGGAGATGGTAGGACTTGAAGAAAGGTAAGGCTCTGCACATAGTAGGTGTGAAATTAGTGTCTGTTGAGCTGTAAACTAATAGTCTCTCCTGGTCTATCACTAAAGACAGAAAATGGAATGACTAACTCTAATTCCATGAAAAAAGAAGGAAAACTTGGAGTTCCCAAACTAACTCTCAGTACTTTCTCCACAGGAAGATGACCCCTTCTTCTGCCAGTTTTGCTCTTGACCTAATTCCTCACCAATTTGGCCAGCCAAGTATCAACAAAGTCACTAGACCCTGAATACAGCTGATCACTTTCACAAGAAGTCCTTAAATGTGTCCTCAGCACAAAGTACCATGGACCACACATGTACAGCAACTATTATATGATATAAAAGGATAAGTACATTAAGAAAAGTCCAAGCCACATATTATGTGAAGTCCTAGTTCATTGTTGATTAGGGTTAGAGGGAATTAGGAAGGTTTCCTGGAGGTGATTATGTTTGAGCTGATTAGCAAAGGATGAGGTAGATTTCAAAAGGGAAAAGGGAGGGAGGGAAGAACATTCCCCATGTAAGGAGAGCAGGAATAAAAATTCAGAAGCAAGAGAAATGTGGCATGTTCAGGGCAACAAAGTCACCTAGTCTGACTAGAACAGAGAACACATGAAGGGGAGTAATGTAAGATACCTTCACTAGCGGTTGCCAAGTGGAAGCTGGATTGCTGCTAGTGAGGATTTCTGTTCAGGGATGGTTTGGACCAGACATTCTCTGGAGCACCTTCCAATTTACAGTCTATGATTTTATAAAATGCAGCCAGGAAAGCTAAGACAGAATGAGATTCAGGAGGATCTTGAATTCCAGGCAAAAGAACCTTTTACTACAGGGGATCAGAGCAGAGGAGTGATGTAACTAGATCTGTCAACAAAGAACAGTCCTTCAAAGGTTCAACATGGGAGCCCGTGAAGGATGATTTAGAGTTTAGGAGTAAAGAGGGTAAAGACTGTCAGCAGTCCCACCCACTATAGAAAGCCTGCAATAAGATCTTCTTCCTCCCTGCAGGACTCACTGCTTTCGCTTCTCATTCTGACACTGAGCATACAATATATAGTCCTCTGCTTCACTTGTGACTCATGTCTCCCTAATTATGTGGGAGCTCACTGAGGGCTTCAATCACATCTGGTTCTTTTCCTATGTCTCCCACGGGAGGTAGTATGGAGTAGTGGAAAAAAACACCATGCAAGATCACTTAGAATCAGAAGATCTGAGCTTACATCCTAGCTCTGACATTTAGCGCATTTGTGACTCTGAGTTAGTCATTTTGCCACCATGTTTCCTATTAATAACCCATTAAATTCTAAAAATCAACCACTGAATACTTTAAAAAAAACAACCTAGTGATCACTAGGAGCCAGTATAGGTTCCTTCACTAAGGCCACATAACACCAAATCAGACATATCTCTTTTTTTGAAAGGATCCCAGACTCACTATATTTTGAACCAGATCTATAGTTTCATTGGTTTAGAGCAATGGTTTAAAATTCAAATAGAAATGGGGGACATTAATTTGTACGTTAGTACCTTAGTGCAGCTAGGTGGTGCAGTGGATAGAGTGCAGAGCCTCAACTTTCTGAGTTCAAATATGGTTTCAGAGACCTTGATAGCTACGTAACCTTGGGCAAATCATTTAACCCTGTTTGCCCCAGTTTCCTCATCTGTAAAATTATCTGGAAAAGAAAATGGCCAACCACTCCAGCATCTTTGCCAAGAAAAGCCCAAATGGGGTCACAAAGATTTGGACAAAACTGAATGATGCGACAATAACAAAAAATCTGTTCATAAGGATCCTTGCATATTGACTTACTTTTAAAATTAAATGCTATGTTCATTATTTATCAATCATATTTTAATCTATATCATGGATGTACTGCAGAGCACTGGGAGGTCTACAGGACATGTAATTGACACCTCTGGTCTAGAGAAAAACCAGCAAGGAAAATTCCTCTACCAATGCAGGTTGACAACCCCTCTGAAATTTATAGTTGTTGACAGACAGATGCCTGAAACACTCTTCTAAGATCACAGAGCCATTACATGGTAGGGATAAGACTTGATCCTAGGTCTTCCCAGTTCTTTATCCACTGAGCCCATAATGCTATAAGGCCTCCATATAAATCAGAAAAATGTTAATATGTCTTTATTTCAGCAAAGAGTTTAACAATGTATTTTATTATATTTTGTGAATAAATATGAAGTTGTCTGGATGAAGGTATAATTAAACAGATTCAGAACAGACTCAACTGTCCCCTGGAAAAGTTGATTAACATATAAATCAATAACTCAATCTGGAGGGAAAGAATTTTCAGCCCAGTACATAAATTTAAAGCATTCTTTTTTTAAATGGCAAGGCACACTCTCTCTGGCTCTATCCTATGTAGCACTTACCAACAATTGGGCTGATCACAGAAAACGCTGCTGATCAGGTCCTTTAACTAAATAATGTACCCTCTCATGGCTTCTGCTTCTCCTATCCATCCAACACTCCTTAAATGTTCCTCAAAGGTTCAAACCCTAGTACTGCTCCCTAAGGACAGTTGTTCTCCAAGGCTCTGTCCTTGACCCTCTCCTCTCTTCTGACTTTCTCCCATGCCAATCTCATTAATAACTACAACTTTAACTACCTCTCCTACCCCAAAATTCAGTCCTAATTCTAATCTCTCTTGTAACTCCATCCTGTGAAACATCTCTATTTGACCACTGTACCAATACCTCCAACTCAACATGTCCTAAATTGAATTAATTATACCCCCACCCCTGAACATGCCCTTTCTCCCAGGGCTCCGTCCTGTTGACAGCACCACGATCCCTTCCAGTCATGCAGAGTTATCTGACTGCCCCCTCCGCCATATCCAATCAGTTGGTAAGTCTTACAAAATCTTACCTCTAAAATATTCTGAGCATCTATTCCATTCTCTCAACCTAGTTTAGGCTTCGTTACATTGTACATAAACCATTATAATAACCTCCTAACTAGTCCACCTGACTCCAGTCTCATCCCTCTACTTCATCATTCATATAGCAGCCAACATAATCTTCTTCATATACAGGTCTGACCATGTCACTCCTGGTGGAACTTAAATACCAACAGAATAAAATAAAATTCCTCAGCATGGTAACACCCTTTCCCCCAATTTGGTTCCAACTTGCCCTTCCAGACATATTTCCCTCTACAAATTCTTTGTTTCAATCAGACTGGACCCACTGCTCCCTGATCTCATCCTGTCCTCTCTTCCCTCCACGGCTTTCAGACTGTTCCCCAAGGATTGGATTAGGAGTCTTCTTTATCTTGACTAATTGAAATTCTCTCCCTTAAAATGCTCACTTTATTTAGTATTTATTAATTTCAGAATTTAAAAAAAAGGTCTATCTCAGGTGTCATCTCTGATTTCCACAGCTAAAAACGATCACTCCCTTCTTCAAATGTTCCTAATGAACTTTAGATTCATCTCTCATCTTATTACAACCTATCTTGAAAGATATTAATTTGTTTTCAGTTTTGGTACCCTAGTAGACTATAAGCTTCTTAAATTGTTTTGTTTTCATCTTTGTATCCCCATTACCAAGCACAGAGCCTTGAATTTATTATTAAGAATAGTAGACACCTGTTTGTTGATAGTAGATAAAGCAGATAAGTGTTCATTGATGAATTAAAGGTATTCATATCAAATCTACAAGCGATACAAACTGAAAAGAATTATTCATATTTTGGATGACAGAATCAGTATTCAAAATTATTTTAAGCTAAATTCTGCACTGAAATCAACAAGAGGAAATAGAACAAAGATAAACGTAAAGTCCTTCTTTTAAAGCTAAACTATTGGTATAGCAAGATATATGAAAAAGACCAGCAGTTTTATCCAGTCTCTAATACCTTGATATGACCTGGCTACTAAAAAAAACAATTAAAAAAAAAGCTAACGTATCTTAGATTACATCATGAGAAGAAACGTATCTAGAATTGAACAGCAGTTGTCATGCTGTCCGTTGTCTGGTCAGATCTCATTTAGGATGCTACATCCAGTCCTTGGCCCTACATTTTAGAAAGGACTTTTAACAAGTTGGAGCCCCTTCATACAAGGGTGATCAGGATGGTGTGGGCACTGAAGATAATACCATCCTAGTACTAGCCGAAGAGACTATAGAAGATAAGACTCTGAGGGAGACACAATATAGCTGCCCTTAACTTTTGAAGGGCTACATATGAAAAGGTGGAACAGACTTGTTCTGCTTAGCTCAGGTATAGAACAAGGAATAACAGATAGAAGACACAGAGAATGTAAATTTCAGCTCAGTACAAGTAACTACTTAAAAAAAAAAACCAATGAGCATCATCTAACAAAGAAATGAATGGGTCGTTTCAAAAGGTAGTGAGCTCCCCACCCCCTGGAACTTTCAGAGCAAAGATTGGATATGATAAAATTCTGGCATGAGTTATGAGGTTGGATTATATAACCTCTAAAGTCCCTTCCAAGTCTAAGGTGTGCTAATTTGATGCCCCAGATAGAAGGGGGAGCAGTTGCCCCAAGGGATGAAGGGAGAGGAGACAGACTTGTGTTGCAATAAGAGACATAGAGGTCAGAAGGTAGGTTAAACCTCCAGACCACAACATGTTGGAATGTGCTACTCCACGGAAGTATGTGGATTCTCCTAATGAAAAATCTAAGTAAAATGTCAGTGATTAACTCTGCCTGTGCTGGGTTTGGGGAAGAAGGAATATTGCTGCCTGGATCCAAGAGAAAGAACCGTCTACAGATTCCAAGGCTCCAATGAAAAAAATAAAGATGTCCTTCAGAATTTTAAGCAATTGGAGGAGGAGCCACATGGTACTTCCTTTCTGCATGTGAGACACAAACCTCAGCACGCTTCTCCTCGGGTAAAGGGGAGGGATTAGAATTCAATGACCTTCATCTCTTCCTCCCAGGCACCACGTAGCTCAGACACAAGAATACAAGCTTCTAGAGCCTACCATATATTTCTCTCACATACCTGCTGAGGATACAAAGAGTCCAAAGGGCAGAGTGGGAAAGACAATTGGGACCTTTCAGCTTGAAGGAAGCCTTCCTGGCCTCCATGACAACCCCCTGGAATTCACTCTCCCCCCTGTCTCCACAGCAACTCCTAGGATTACCCTCCAGAGTCGCTATGGTAACCTCAGAACTCTCCTACCTCTTTATCAGTTTCCATGGTAATCTCCAGAATTCCTCACCCTCTCTCAGAAACAGTTGTCATAGCAACCCTTGGGATTACCTGATCTCCCCCCGCCCCAAATACTGGTTTCCATGACAATCCTCAGCTTCAATCCCCACTCCTGGGATGGATGCCATGGTAACTCTTCCGAAGGGGAAAGGGGAAAAGATCATCTTGTAGTATTTAGGAGTGGAAGAGATTATCTACCCCACACTTCCCCTCATTTTACAAATGAGGAAACTGAGGCCCAAAGAGGTGAAGTCACCTTCTCAAGATGTCTTTGTTGGAATTGCTTTTTTGGTCTGGACAATGGCACCAGGAGCCACAGAACTGCTGTCTGTCAGAGCTGGACAAGCCCCTAAAGATTATCTTGTTCTAGTCTCACCCATTACTCTGTTATAGATAAAAAAAATTGAAGCTCATACAGGGGAAATAGGTAACCCAGACGATGAGCACCAAGCCTAGCACTCAAGTTCCCAGATTCTCCATTAAAATTCTGTCCAACAATGCCATTTCCTGCCCTGCCCCCTCCCCACCCTCTATACATGGCTTTCTCTTCCCTCCAGCTTCTACAGACATTCCCAAGCCCCTTCCATCCACATGTCCATTCACTGTGTTTCTGAGAGGGTATAACTCCCACCCCCCACTGCAAACATGTTTAGAGGTACTCGAATCCCACATTTCACTGGAAGAGAAAGGGAGATGTGGTCATGAATGAATGTCAGAATTGATGGTCCTTAAAGACCATCTAATCCACGGTCATAGACATCTTTTACATAGGAGACTGAGACTCAGAGCTTAAATGACCCTAAAATCACAAGTAAAATAGATGAATAAGACAATGAAAAGTCACACAGGAAGCAAGTTGGAAACCTGCTCAAATCATGGTTCTGTTACGTGACCTTGGGCATAAGACTTATCCTTCTAGACATCTGATTCCTCATCTATAAAAATCAAAGAACTGGACTAGACTGTCTCTCAAAGGCTTGTAACCTCTAAACCTAAGGTCCTATCCTAGTAGCAGACTTGAAATTTGAACTCAGATCCTCTACCTCCAAAAATCTATCTGCTGCTTTCGCCCCTGTCATGCCAGACTTATGAGCTACCCTCAGCAGGAAGTGTCAACATCTACCTTCCCAAGCAATGGCACCCAGAAGGACCCCACCTGTCCCTAATCATCCTGAAGCCCCCCTCAAGCAGGAATTCATCCTCCCCTACAGTTAAAATGCAAAGTATTTCCCTGGAAGACAGTAACACATTAATTTTGGATCCTTAACTGGGAGCAAGCCCTGAAATCAGAATAGGAGGGTTTTGATTAGGCAATAGGCTGGGCTTTATGTTGGGTTTTTGTTTTGTGTTTTTTGCTTTTTGAGGGGTTGGAAGCCAGGAAGAGAAAGGGAGGAACCTGGCCCCTAGCCTCAATACCCATCAACTGTCCCCTTCTCTCTGGCCTTAGGGCAAGCTGAAGTGATTTGGGGTGAGTGGAGTGGGGATGGGGGTAGAATCACAGGATCACAAAATCTCTGAATCCCAGAACTGGAAAAGACTCAGAGGTCATCTAGTCCTCTAGACAGCAACTACCTTGGACAAATTACCATCTCTGCCGCTGCCTGGAGACCACTAGTGAAAATAAAGCCATGACTTCCCAAGGCTTATGTATTTTGCTTTTGGACAATTCTATTTTTGGATCACTGGTTCTTGTCGGAGTTGAGAACTTAGATATCATCTAATCCAGTGGTGTCAAACTCAAATAGAAACAGACTTAGAAAACTACAAATCAACATTATCTATGTTGTATTATAGGTGGCACACTGGATAGAATTCGAGACCTAGAATCAAAAAGACTCATGCTCCAGGGTTCAAATCTGGCCTCAGATTAACTGTGTGACCCTAAGCAAGTCATGTAACGCTGTTTGCCTCAGAGTCTTCATCTATAAAATAAACTGGAAAAGGAAATGGCAAACTACTCTAGCATGCTTGCCAAGAAAATGCCAAATGCAGTCATGAAGTGTCAGCCATGACTGAAAAGCAACTGAACAAATGTCGTATTATAGTTTTCTTTGTTTTGTTAAATAGTTCCCAATGACATTTTAATCTGGTTCAGGCTATACTGGGGAATTCTGAAGCACACAGGTTTTGGAGTCTGACATTTCTGAACCAGTCCAACCTCCTTATTTTAAATATGAGGGAACAGACTCACAGAGAAGAGAGAAATTTGTCTAAGTCACAAAGGTAGGAAGGAGAAACGTCGGAGTGGGAGAGAAGAAGGTAGATGTCCCGAAAGCTGGAGTTTGGCCAGGACCACAATGGAGTCCTCTCCTATCCTATGAGAGAGGAAGACACTGTCCTCCTCCTGAACCCACTTCCTTCCTACAAGATGGACTTCAAACATCTCCGAAGAAAACTGGCTCTTTAGTTCCCTAAGAAGGGAATGTCTGCCTAGCAGTGTTCCTATCATAGATTACAATCTATCATTATCTATTATCATCAACAATCACAGAAGTTAAAGCTGAAAGAATCTTGAAGATGACCTAGTCTAGCTCCTTTCTTAGAGAGAGAAACTTAATTACATATAGTCCAAAACTGGTTTAGCTAATATCCCCTCAGCACAGCTGGGATTCAAAGCCAAATTTTCTGCCTCCCAAAAAAAAAAAAATCCTCTTCCTTCAAGGTCTAGCTAAGGTGTCATCTGTCCATTGAGCCTTTCCTGATTTCCTCTAGAGCACCTTCACCTGGATTATACCCTCCTTTGCACTTTCATTATACCAAGATCAGCAAGTGACTGCCCCTCCCCACCTCACCAAACACACATAGTTACTGTCCCCTGCCATGTGGCTTCACATTGTATTCTACCCACCTCTGAGGCACTTACCACGTAACAGATATTAAGGTTATTTTGTATCTCATCCCTATTCCTACATGGGGAGCTCCATGAAGATACCCCATCTAACCTTTGCGCAAGAAAGCTGCTTGACCATTGTTAGCTGAATTAAAATTGAAGCCTCCACAGCATATGATGTTTTCCCACTTGGGATATTTCCTCATGTAAACAGAGTTATTGCTAGTCTCTCCCCATGGAGACAAAAGAACAGAAATAGAACACATTGTGTAAAGTGCTTTGAGATCTCCAGGAAGGCATCCTCTCCACCCAAAGAAACACAAGTTCATACATATTATTCTGCTCCACCTTTGTCCCCAAGGAGGGAAATAGGAAAGTGAGACAGACAAGCAACAGCATAGCTTGCTTTATCCAAGTAGCTGCCTCCCAGGGTTTCGGGTCAAAAAACTTACAAAGTGCTTATTCCACTAAAAACTGGACTAGCTCCACCATGACTCTGAGGGAGTCTGGTGACAGCCAATCACACCTATCCCAGTGTGGGCAAACTCAGACCCCTTGCCCTGACAGGAAGTTAAGCTTCTTCAAAACCAACCATCCTAGCATGCCAGGTCCTGGGCCTGGGCAAACCCTTTCTAGGTTAAAAGCATTACCCAGAGAGGCCACTATCTATAGCGCACACAAAGCTGGACTTGGAGTCAGGGAGACTGGTTCAAGTTCCATCTATGAGACACACAGACTGTTTAACCCTGAGCTAACCTCTCAACGCCCTAGGCAGCTAGCTCTCTGAACCTGCACTGTAAGTAGTAGAGCAGGTACTGATCTGTATTAGTAGAGGTGGTTTCCACACCAGGAGCTCCCTGATAATCATGGGATCATGATGACCATGATAGCTAGCATTGTATAGAGTGTTGTGGTTTCCAAGGTACTTTACATATGTTATCACAAGTGATGCCCAAAACAACCCTGTGGCAGGAGCTCTTCTTCTTCTCATTTTACAGATGAGGAAACTGAGGATGAAGGAAATTAAGTGACTTGTCACACTTGTCACACAGCTAGAAGTACCTGGGCTGGAATTCAAACTCAGGTTTTCCTCACTCCCAGTCCACTGCATCACCTAGGTACCTCTCAATGAAATATTTCCACAATAAAATAAAAAATAAAATGCTAGTAGGGAGAGGATTAGCTTCTTGAGGGAAGACTCTTAAGAAAATACAAACCATTCAATCACTCCTTGCTTCAGGGAGTTGAGCTAGCATCAGACAATGCACAGTACAATGGTGCTGGGAGCTAAAAAAGGGACTTGTTTCTTCATAAGGATGAGTCTGCTATTCTTTCCTTAGCTCCTTCACACCTGGTCACACCTGCTTCTGAAAAGTTAGACTCCTCTCTCATGTCAACAAGGACCCGATATCTCCCTTGGTGCCCTCCCCACCCCACCCCCAAATCTCTTGCCCACATCTCTCCATCAACCTCCACGATTGGGAAAGTACTTCCTGACATCAAACTTCAACCTACCTTGCTGCATTGGGAATAGTAATATATCTCTTGTCCCTCACTTTCAAGGTCTGTATAGTCTCTTTCTACCTCTGTGGACAACTTGGATATGGAGCAGCATGGCATAATGGAAAGAACTTCAAAATGGTTTTGAAGTCAGAGTGTCTGGGTTCTAATCCTAGTTCTGTCACTTGCCCTCTGTGTGACCTCAGGAAAATCACTTCAACTCTCTTATCCATTTTCCTCATCTATAAAATGAGGGAGTTATTTTATTTTGCATTTTGTTTTTAATTTTTTTCTCTTTATTTTTTCCCCAATTACATGTAAAAAAATTTTAACATTCATTTTTAAAAACTGAGTTCCAAATTCTCTCCCTCCTTTCTTCCCTTATCCCCTCCTCAGAAGGCAAGCAATTTGATACAGATCATACACATGCAGTCATGCAAAATATAGTCCCATATTAGCTATGTTACAAAAGAAAACAGACCAAAAAAAAGCAAGAAAAAGCAAGAAAGTAAAAAAGTCTCCTCTGATCTGCGTTCTGATGCCATCACTTCTTCTGGAAGTGGATAGCGTTTTCATCAAAAGTCCTTTGGAATTATCTTCCATTGGATCACTGGATTGCTGAGAATAGCTAAGTCATTCACAGCTGATCATCACACAATATTGCTATTACTGTGTCCAACGTCTGGTTCTGCCCACTTCATTTTGTATCAGTTCATATAAGTCTTCAAGGACTATTTTAGATGACCTTTTAAGGTACCTTTGAAATCTAAATCTGTGATCCTTCAGTGACTCATCACCAATCCTTTTCCTCTTCTGGATTTCTTAATATGGGCGCCACCCAAAAGTCTATACTTGGCTCTCTTCAATTCAACAATCATTTATTAAACACCAACATTGCGTTATGCTCTGGAGACACAAAAACAAACAAACAAAAAAAACCAACCCCTGCCTGCAAGGAACCTCTATTCTGGTTTTCTTGGCGGGGAAAGAGGAGGGGTGGCACAAGTGGAGGAAAAACAACACATACCTTTAAATACAGATACATACAGGGTAAATACTAAGTAATTTTTTGAGGGGGGACCACCAATTCTATGCTTTTTTGCACAGTCTGTTTCCCGTACTTCGAATGCACTCCTTCCTCTCCTTCATTCTCAGAATCACTTGCTTCCTTCAAAACTCACCTCAATAATCGGATCCCTCCAGCAGCTAAGTGGCTCCCCTTCAAAATTACCTCGTATTTACTCTGTATATACTTAAGTGTGTATATGACAGCTCCTCCAGTAGAATGCAAGCTCTTTGAATGCAAGAATGATTTCATTTCTGTCTTTGCATCTCTAGAACCTATCACAATGTCTGGCACACAAGGGCTTAATAAATCTTTGTTGATGCATCAGAATTATAGGACCTCAGATTTAGAAAGAGAAAAACCACAGAATCTGAGAGTAAGAAGGGATCTTAGGAGCTCTCTAGTACAAACTATATATAAAAGATATTCTCATTATAACATGCTCAATGAGTGGTCATCCAGCCTCTGCTCGAGGAGCTTCAGGGAAGGAGAACCTACTATCTCTAAATACATCCCATTCCAATTTTGGGCAGCTCTAAGTGTTAAAATGTTTAAGTGCTAGGCACTATACTAAGTTTTGGTTACACAAATTCAAAAAGTAAGAAAGTCTCTACCTTCAAGAAATTTATATTCTAATTAGGAAAGACAACACCCATAGAAGAATGGTGTTCATAGAGGGATGTTTTGGTGTAGGAAGTTCCCTAGATACGTTCAATATGGAGACTACTTTTTGTTCCCAGACTCGCCTCTGGAGTCAAACATGAATCTAATCCTAATCTCCCCTCTACAAGACAGTCCTTCACACATAGCAAGACAGCTATGGTATCTTCCCAAAGTTTTCTTTTCCCCAGGATAAATATGCTTTCTTTAGCTAAAGATCTCAGAGGCCCTCTAGTCATATGGTCATAGATCAAGAAACGAAAGAAACCTCAGACACCAATGTCTCACCCCTTTAAAGGATGATAAGTGAGGATGAGCATTGCATCTTAAGAAGGTACATTCAAATGAAGCAATACAGGAACTGAGAAGAAAAGCATGATTGAGACTATGTGGGTGAAAGTCAATCTGGGGAAAAACAAGTGATTTTGTCATTGGAGCATGCTATAGACAACCTAGAAAGAAGGAAATAGCTGAAGAGTTTGGGAAACACATCACAAGTCTAGTACAGAGGTTGGATGTACTGGTGATAGGGGACTTGTCGAGATAGCTCCTGGAACTCTCTCTGCCAGAAGCGGAGAAGCTAAGACTTTCTCAACTTGCCTTAGTGATCATTTCATCCTTCCAAAGATGGAAGGAACTAAGAAGAAGAAATTCTATTCTGGTTATGATTCTCAGTAACAGGGAGGAACTGTTTGTTCAGAAGGAAATGATGGGTACCTTGGGAAAAGTGAGCCTTCCATCCTAGAGTCTGGGATAAAGAAGAAAAGGAAATATGGGCATATTTTGACCCATACTCTAGATTTTGGGAAAGAAGATTTCAAAGAGAGAGGAACGCTAGTTACAATCACACGGATTAAAATGCTTCAGAGGGAGTCAGCTGAAGAGAGATGGGAGATGCTCAAGAATGAAATTCTGAAGACAGAAAGAGAAATAACTTCAATAAGGAGTTAAAAATGGAATTTGTCGAAAGAGACAAATGTGGATGCACAGGGAGCTCACCAATCAATGTAGATTTTAAAAACAAATGTAAGAAAAATGGAAACGAAACTAGGCCAAAAAGCAGGAGGTAAATACAAGGGTATGTTATGGTCCCATAAAAAAAGAATGTCAGGAATATTAATGCTCAGAATAAGCTGAGACTGGACAGAGCAGCTAAGGACAATTAAAAAAATAGGATTTTCTTTTTTCAGTTACATCGGGTGAAAAGGGAGGATGAAAGTAGAGATGGAACCCTTACTTAGGGTCGATGAGATAACTGACAATGAAGGGGAAAAACTTTTATTTTCTCTGCAACGGAACGTGATTTTAACATATTAAAATGGCAGAAAAATGACTAACAGAGATGAATACCCAAAATGATTTAGGAGATAATAAGAGAACATCTGGCTGTCTTTGATAAATTCAGGTAACTTGGCTCTCATTCACTACATCCTTGGGTACTGAAAGAACTTGCAGATGTGGCTTCAAAGTCACTCTCAGGGATATCTGAAAGGTTATGAAAAATGGGAGAAGTGCCGTAAGATTCGAGGACAAATGTCCCAATTTTTTAAAAGGAAAGAGAACAAAATCAGGGAGCGTGACTTATTCCTGGGAAAACTCTAGAATGGCTTATTAAAGAGATGGTTAGCAAACAGTTCCAAAAAGAATCCATGATTACTAAAAGTAGCTTTATCAAGAACAAGTCATATCATCTAATCTCGTTTCTTTTTTGGAAAAGATTACTAAACCAGTTGCTAAGGGGAATTCTATGGATATCATTTACTTAGATTTCAGCAAAGTGTTAAATTATCTCATACTATCCTTGTGGAAAAAATGGAGAGCTGTGAATTAGACTATGATACAGTCAGATAGATTTGGAATGGTTGGATGGCTGGACTCAAAGACTCATGAAATGGTTCAGTGTTAACTTGGCAGTAAAGTGCTTCAGGGATCTGTGCTTGGCCCTGTATTGTTTGACATTTTTTACCAATAACTTGTATAGCTAGCACAATGGATGATAAAATTAGGATTAAATAGGATCCTGAGATGCCAGACTTGCCCTGTGTTGAACTGAATCATGAGACTGAACAGCAATAAATGTAGTGCCTTGTGCTTGAGAACAAAAAAAAATCAATTTTACAAATATAAGATAGGGGAGATAAGATTAAACAGTTGTTTTGAAAAAGATCTGGGGGCAGCTAGGTGATGCAGTGGATAGAGCACTGGTCCTGGAGTCAGGAGGACCTGAATTCAAATGTGACCTCAGACACTTAACATTAACTAGCTGTGTGACCCTGGAAAAGTCACTTAACCATGATTGCCTCACCAAAAGGAAAAAAAAAAAAAGATGAGGAAGAAGAAAAGAAAAAGATCTGGTGGTTTTAGTGGATGATAAGTACAATATAAGGAGGCAAAATCACCAATAAAGTGATCTTGGGGTACATAATAAGGGGAGGAATTTCCAAGAACACAAAGGTGATTGTCCTATTGTAAAGACTGTCTCATCTGCCCTTAGCTCAAACTAATCTGGAGTACTGTGTTCATCTCAGGGTTTAAGAACAATATGAATAAACTGGAGAGCAATCAAGAAGCACCTGGGGTCCATGTCACCCGAGAACTGGCTGAAAGAACTGCACTAGATTTGCCTAAACTTTATTTTTTTTAATTAGTTTATTTTTGGTTTTCAACATTCATTTCCATAAGTTTTAAATTTTCTCTGCCTCCCTACCCAAGATGGCAATATGCCATCTGATGGAGGCTCTACAAGTACATTGCTATTAAACACATCTTCACATGAGCGATGTTGCACAGAATTAGAACGATTGGGAGAACCAGGAGAAAGAGAAAACAAAACACAAAAGAGAATAGTCGGCTTTGCTCTGCATTCGGACTCCAGTTATCTCTGTGAAAATTTCCCATCATGAGTCCTTTGGAATTGTTTTAGGTCTTTGCATTGTGAAAAAAGGTTAAACCTCTCAAAATCAGCCATCACACACTGCGGCTGTTACTGTGTACCATGGACTGGTTCTGCTCACTTCACTCAGCATCAGCTCATGTAAGTCTTTCCAGGTTTTTCTGGTCTGCCTGTTCATCATTTCTTACAGCACAATAGTATTCCATTACATTTATATGCCATAACTTGTTCAGTCATTCCCCAATCGATGGGCATCCCCTTGATTTCCAGTTTTTGACCACCACAAAAAGAGCTGCTATAAATAATTTTGTACATGGGGGTCCTTGTCCAATTTTTTTTATCTCTTTGGGACACAGACCTAGAAGCATAGCTTTGACTAAACTTTAAAGGGAAAATGATAACTGTCTTCAAAGCATTTAACGGACTATCATGTGGCGAAGGGTTTAGCCTTATTCTGTTGGGCTCCAGAGGTCATAAACAGTTATTTCACCAGAATAGGTTGAAGTTACAAAGCGGCAAATTCCTAACATTTAGAACTATTAAAAATTGGAATAGGCTGCCTAGGAGGTTACACTTTTTTGGAGGTTTTTAAGCAGAGGCTGGATGATTACTTGTTGCATATATTCATGTATGGGTTGCATTAGATGGATGCTAAGATCCTTTCCAACTTTCAAATTCTGTGACTCTGTAAGTGACAGCGCTGGGTTTGGTAGACAGGTGGTCTGGTTCCAAATCCAGCAATCTTTCCACAGTACAAGATGCCCTTCCCCATCAGATCACATATAGCACTCAGTTTACACCTCTCTGGGGGTAACTGGGTGGTGAAGTGTATAGAACACTGGGCCTCAGACACTTACTAGCTGTGTGACCCTGGGCAAGTCACTTAACCTCTATTTGCCTCAGTTCCTCATCTGTTAAATGGGGATATACTGGAGAAGGAAATGGCAGACCACTCTTGTATCTTTGCCAAGAAAACCCCATGGAAAAAAGTCAATGGAGTCACCTAGAATTGGACATGACTGATCACCAACAATGTACCTTTCACGTAACTTTATGTATTATAGTTACCTGTATACCTGCCATATCCCTGCTCTCATTGCCCTCACCTGGTCTATTGCAATAGCCTCACTGGCCCCTGCCAAGTCTTTTCATTCTTCCAGTTCTTTCTCCACACAGCTGCCAAACTGCTATAACTGTTCCTTTTCATGGGAGACTATGTTTCATCTAAACTGACACTAAACTATCTCCTCTCAAGCCAAGCACATGATCCGGCATCGAGCTCTGCACACAAGAGGATTTAATAAATATTTGGGGAATGAATGAACAAATGAATGAGTGGTGCAACCTTGGACAAAGGAAAGAAGGATCTATGTTAAGCCATTCTCCAAACCCTGAGACCTCTAGTTACCTTCTCCCTTGGAATGAAGGTCAGCTCTTTCCCCTGCAAACTCCACCTAGGCAATGGCCCCTCCTAGTCCATGGTTCATGCATCATCTTTGCAGTTCACGTTTCTCTAGCCCTTTAAACTTGATAGAAAATTTTCTTCACAAGATCCTTGTGAAGGAAGTAAAGTATCATTATTCCCATTTTATGGATGAGGAAACTATTTCATAGGTCACCATGAAAAGGAGGTGATGTCTCATATACTAAGAGTAAATAATAACAGATGGACAGACCATCTGCTGGGCTGCA
Source organism: Notamacropus eugenii (assembly GCF_028372415.1). Lineage (NCBI taxonomy): Eukaryota > Metazoa > Chordata > Mammalia > Diprotodontia > Macropodidae > Notamacropus > Notamacropus eugenii. The sequence goes on along the minus strand of NC_092872.1, from coordinate 11,666,826 downwards.
CAGTGATCCCCACAGAATTCAAACAGACCTGAGGAAGGCCTTCGCCACATTAGGTGCATTAGTGTGGGAGGAAACACATGAACAATTAGCACGGAGAATGAGAAATCATGACATGAATAAGATGACAGATCTAGCCAGTCAACAAGCATTTATTAAACACCTACTATGTGCCAGGAATTGTGCTAACCCCTGGCAGTATAACAAAAGGCAGTGGAAGTGATTGTCAAACACTGAAAACAAATAAAATAATTTAATTTAAAAAAAAGAGAGAAGGGCAAAAGAGAGTGCCTACCCTCGAAGAACTCAATGTAATGAGGGAAGACATCATACAAACAGCTATGAGAGTACAAACCTGAGAAACGACACCCTGATAGATGCAGTGACTTGTCAGTTGTCAAAAAGCTCACTGGTAACCAGTCACTCAACAAACAAACATTGACTGTTAACTCCAAGGTCAGTGTGCTCTCCACCATACCACAAGGTTACACACACACACACACACACACACACACACACACACACACACACACACACACACACCCCATAGAATTTACATAACTGCCTAAAATTCACTCATTTAACAAACATTAACATCAAGAACTCATTATTTGCATGAAACCCTGGACTAAAAAATGACAGGAAATCCCTTCCCCACCTATAGCCCAAGGCCTGGTTCCTACAAGTTGCCCCCCTGTTTGGTCCAGCCTGGGGTAGGGCAGGGTGGAGAACACAAACAAAAAAGATTTGCCCCCTTGCCAGTTTCTACTGTGCCTGATGGAGAAGGCAGGGAATAATATGGGTAAGACACAGAAGTCTTGGGTTCCCCCAGTTGGGATGGGGGATTAGGGAGAGAAGGGGCAGGACAAAGCAGGGAAGGAAAGAGAAACAGATGGGGTGGGGGATAGGGAGGAGGAGGTCTCACCTGGATCTCAGAATCAGCCCCATCTGCTTCCACACCCAAGAAAAGCCACACCCCAGACTGGGAAAACAGGTTTGTGTCTAGAGCTGGCCAACTCCCCAGGAGGGTGACATCATTGCCTCTTGGGGACAGGGGGAGGGTGGTGAAAAGGAGAAAGAACTCAGGATCCCTCTTCAATTGCCCACCAGCTTGAGGAAGGGAAAGAGGAGGAATCACAGGAAAAGAAAGATAATGAGACATGAGGATCTAGAGCCACGGCCAGGAAGCACCCAGAGCTGAGTCCTAGATTCCGCTGGAAGCTCAAGGTTTGAGTCTGCCTCTTGATGAGGCAGGATGGTTGACCCACAGAACACAGAAGGTCAGAGCTGCAAGGGACATTCCCCTGGAAGCCACCTGTTTCAACACCATCCTTTTACAAGGAGCAAATTGGGGTCCAAAGAGGGAAAAGGATTCATCCAAGGTTACACACCAAGTTAATAGCAAAGCAGGGACTGAGACTCAGGTCTCATTAATCCTACCCAAGGGCTCTTTCCACTATGCTATAGTGGCCTGGTCTATGAACAACTCCCTCAGCTCTACCCCAAGTAAGATCGCTGACTTCTCCCTAAATACTGTGGCCTTCATAAAGGAAAATATGTTGGCCAATGAATCACCTAGGCAGTTAGGTGGCACAGAAAGCACTAGACTTGGGAGTCAAACCTTGCCTACTAGCTTGTAAGTGTCCATAGGCAAGTCACAGAACTCTCAATCTCAGTTTCTTCATTTGTAAAACAAGGAATAAGGATAGCACTCAGCTGGCAGGGCTGTTGTGAGGATCAAATAAGCTAACCACGTAATAACGCACTTGGTAAATGTTAAATTGCTGGATACATTCTATCATCATTCATCAAAAACTGGAGCCTAGACGATGGCACTGAGAGAAGTTTTTACTTTCTCAAGGGCACCCGTTTCCCCTTAGACCAGAATTACTCTAAGGGCAGGGGGCCAAGTTTCCACCAACGTCCTCAGAGCTCCCAGGACATGGAGGGGGTTTGATTACCAGAGCCAGTTTCCTCCTCGTTCCAGCCAGTCTACGCTGGTCTAGGGCAGGAAGGATGGGCCTGGCCAGGCCCTGTCCCAGTAAACATTTCCTCTCTCCTCCCTCTCCATGCCTGGTCTGGACTCCTGCATCACAGGATTCATATCCTGGTTTTGTTTCCTAAGCCTTGGGGCCCCAGAAGCCCAGCTCCTGTCTGGAGGAAACAGGGCCTTTCAAAATCCGTTGACTCCATTTCCCCAAATCCATACGTGTTACCTCCACAAGATGTCCAAGGATCCCCAGACTCCTGAGACCATGACTGATGTGCTCCTCTCTTCCCGATGAAGGAAGCAGGGCTATCTTTACCTCTACCTTCCCCTATCCCAGGCACAGACTCCTCTTCCTCCAACAAGCACCGAGTATACAAACTTCCCTCCCTGAGGGAAGCGAGTCCCAGACGCTGGATTTGAAGTCAGAAGGCTTAGATATTAATCTCAACTCTCTGTATGACTTTGAAGTCATTTCCCCTTACTCTGCCTCAGTTTCCTCTGTTATACAATAAGGGGATGGGAATGAATGATCTCAAAGAGCCTCTCTCACTCTAAACTACAAAGACAGAAGGCAAAGCAGATGTTGAGCCAAAATTAGAGTGTGTAGCCAGAGATGACAGTGATTGCAGAGTAACCTAATGTGAAGGGCACTAGGAAGACCTTCCATCCAGAGGACCACCATCTCGTCACAGTGCCTGAGACTCCACCATTAGGGCTTCATTGTTAGTAACACTAATAGCCGACATTTACACAGCACTTTAAAGTTTACGAAGCATTTTTCTCACCAACAACCCCATAACTCCTGATGAAAGAGGTTATACATCTCCAGACAGAGAACTGATGGACTCTTGTACGAAGACTGAAGCACACGTTCTGCACTCATTTTATTTTTCTGGGGTTTGTTTTGTTTTGGCAACATGCTTCTTATGGAAATATGTTTTGTATGATTTCACATGTACAACTGACAGCATATTTTTTGACTTCTCAGTGGGTGCAGAAGGAGCTACAGGGAAAGAATTTAGAACTCAACAGTTTTTAAAATAAATGTTAAAAAATAAATAAATGATTAATTTTTCACAAAACAACCTATAAGTTCACCCTAGCCCTAAGATCATAGATATATAATTGATAATAATAAAATAGCATTCATGTAATTCTTCAAAGTTTCCAAAGTGCATTACAAATAATTTATTTTACCGTCACAATAATCCTGTGAGATATGGACTATTAATATTCCCATTTTACAGATGAGGAAACTGGGGCAGACAAAGATTAAGTAACTTGCCCAGGGTCACACAGACTAGTGTACGTCTGATGCTCTATCCACTGTCCCACTGAGCTGCCTCTAAAGTTAGAGCTGGCTGGTCATCACATCCAACCCTTTTATTTTACAGAGGCAGAAACAAGCCCAGAGAAGTGACAGAAGGTCACACAGGTGAGCCAGCTGCAGGGGCAGGATCCCAGCCCTCCAGCTCCAAAACCAGTGATCTTTCAGTTATATCATTGTCAGCAGGCTCAGCGCCTATGACCACGCCACTAATACCGAGTGAGTCAGAACTCTAGCTATGGCCTCTTCCTTGACAAGAGTCCCAGTTAGAGGGAAGAAGGCAATGAAGGCGGGGAGGGTGATGGAAAGAATGCTGCAATCCTGGTTCAGCTACTCTTATGACCTGTATGACCTCAGACAAGTCACTTAACCTCTCTACAATTTTCTCAATTGTAAAATGAGGCCCTTTACATCCCTAAATCCATGATCTTAAGGCAGAAAAAGGTGCAGATAGAGGAGAGAAAATAAGAGACAACTTCAGGGACCATGAAATAAGCTTTGAGGCGTGACAGAAAAGGAAACCAAAGCAAGGACAGCCCCACTTCCACCAAGAACTCCATCATCCACCTGGCTAACCATACACCATGCGATAGCACTGCTCTCACTACCATCCACACAGCTGTCTCATGTTCAGCTGGAGCCCAGAGGTCCAGACTAAGGGCCTGGAAATACCAGAAATACCTGTGAGAGGTGAATCTATTCCTTTGGTTTTGTGATTATATTTCCTGATTAGCTTAATAGTTTTTGCAACTCACAATCAAAACTCAAGATTTTTAAGTTTGCCCTGAGTTTCCCCAAACAATCCTGGGAGGTTCACTTATCCCTATTTTACAGATGAGAAAACTGAGGTTCAGAAGAGGGGAAGCGATTTACCCAAGGCCACACAACTAGCGAGTGCACCCTGAAGATCACATCCTCAAATGGAGATGGAAAATCAGCGTGAGCTGGGACATGACCTCAATCGGACTGGGAACTCCCTGTAGTTCAGGGGAATTTTGTCTTTCCTTCCTCCTGACTCCCTCCATACTGACTAGAACGGTCTCTCATCCAGAGGGTGAGTCATGGAGGGTTGCTGGATTTGAGGTCAGATAACTTGGATTCAAATCCTGGCCCCAAAATAGGTACTATTTCTGTGCTCCTTTTAAGGTTTAAATGCCTTTCTTAACAACAGCCAGTGAGATCAGCAGTGCAAGTACTGTCACTCTCATTTTACAAAAGAGAAACTGAAACTCAGAGAAGGGAACTGACCTGTTGATTGTCACCCAGTGAAGAGGTGATAAGAGCCCAAGGTCCAAAGAAGGCTTTCTGCCTCCGGGATCAGTGCTCCTTCCCACAAAGATGCTGCTTCTTCCCAAGCCCTGGCCAAGCTACTTAACTCCTCCTCAGCAAAAGAGGGATGAGAATATCTGTCTTCCCTACCCACCTCACAAAGTGGTTATGAGTCTTCAGATGCTTCCCCAGAGCTATCAGGTAGTGTCTGGGGTACTGAGGTTTCCCTACTTTTCAGGAAGGCAGAGGAAAAAAATAATTAGAAACACATGACCTTTTGTCCTGCTGTGGAGAGGGGCAACAGTCTTATCTCTCACCCACACCCTGCTCTCCCCACCCCAGCCCAAGCTGGTCAGAGATGAGGGAAGAATCAGACAGGGCTCTCTTTGTTTTACCCACTTCCCTGAAAGAGAAAGTGAGGCACGGGGGAAAAAATGCCTCACCCCAAACCATGATTCCGGTCAAAGAAGGGCAACCAGGTGTTCTGGCTCCCTGCCTTGGCCTGCTGGCTCCACCCAGCAGGGCTCTGTTTGTTGGGATTGCTGGCCCCAGGGAGGCCCTAGAAACCTAGGGAGAAAGCCAATATTGACCAAGTACCTCTCCCTCTTTCCTTTCCCAGTGAAGTTAAGGAGGGTGGGTCAGCCAGCAATGATCCAGTAAGGGTCAAAATTGCTACCCCCCAAATTCTGCCCTCAAAGGGAGTTTCAGGGGTTGTTTTTAACCCCTCTATTTAACCCAACGAACAGCAGCACAGTGTTTTATGTCCAACATACAGCCACCAATGATAAGTGCACCCCAAAGTCTCCCTTTTCTGAGTAGAAAAAGTGGTTTCAAGAATACAGCTGTGGGAGGATTTAGCAGGTCACCAGAAGGTTTAAATGGGTCTAAGGAACAATTGTGGCAGAACAGAAAAATCACTAGTCTTACTTAGGTTCAGAAGACCAGGGTTCGAGGGGCCGCTGGTGCATTCATTGTGTGACATGGTCAAGTCACTTAACATCTCTGTGCCTCAGTTTCCTCATCTGTAAATTGGAGATAATCACATTTGCACTACCTTCTTTATAGGGTTGTTGTGAAGAAAGTCAATTTGCAAAGCTATAAAAATGGAAACTAATGTTCATATTTACATATACACTCTGATCTCACAAAACACCCACAAACACACACGCATACAAATACACACGATGTGGTACTGGAGGACATCAGCTGAAATCTCAACTATACTACATACTTTAATACCTGGGTGACCTTGAATTTAATGTCTTTGAGCCTCAGGCTCCCCATCGGCAAAATGAGGGAGCTGCCAAATATGGTGATGCACTCCTAGAGACCCTGCTGGTAGGGAGCTACAGGAGGGCTAAAGTCAATTGAGGGGCCCCCCCACCCCCACCTGGGAAAGGGGGAAGCCATCAGGATGCCCAGGGTGGAAACAGCAGATCCAAACTTCTGCGCTGATCAGTAGCAGGATCAAGCCTGTGAGTGATGGATACGTTTCCAGCCTGGGCAAAATAGGGAGACAGAGATAGATTAGAGAGAGAGACAGTGTATTACGTGTGTACATATATGCATATATACATACGTGTATGTATATATTATGGATATATAAATTTCTATCGTACAAATCTGTATTAGATATTACGGATAGCATTGTTTAATTACTCAGGGTCACACCTAGTATATTGTGTCATATACACATATACATATATAGATGTACATATATGTTTTGTAGTCTCCTACATAGAGATAACAGATATCTCTAGATCTACATAGATATCTATATCTATGAATATCTACCTATATAGATTTAGAGATAAATATATAGATAGATTATAGACATAGCTGTAACCTATATATAGATGTATCTATAATTTATATCTATAGACAGATTTTTATACCTATGTGTATGTATATATACATGTACATGCTATATAAATACGCGTATATATGTATGTATGTAGGACAATACAATACAATATATGGTTATACATAAGACTAGCTCTCCCAACTGCGTGACCCTGGACAGCTACATAGTCCTTACACTACCAATCTCTCATATAAGAAGGGGCCGGATGAGATAATACACAGGGTTCCATAATGATGTAAATGAAAAGAAGAGCCTCACCAAAAGAAATTCAAAAGCGAATGTAACAAAACTATAAAACTCAAGCAGGGCTGGAACGAGAAGATGGCAGGACAACTCCCACCCACCCCTTTGTAGAGGTGGGAGCTCCCAGGGGTGCACACGTTTCAATCAGGTGTGCTGCCTTTTTTCATCTTTTAAAAAAAATTGTCATATGAGAGAGGAAGGGAAAGGATCCTGGGGATAGCTAGGATGATGTAAGAAGCAGAAGACAACAATAAATACTTATTTTCAAAATATGGAAGGTTCCTTCCAGCTCCTGTGAAATTCTCCGTTTCCCTATAAACATAGGACAACCTCTTTCAGCTCAGAGTGAGGTGACAGACGGGTTCTCTGCTTCACCTGCCCTCCCTCCAGCTGCACTCGGAGCAGGCTCCCCCAGCAATCTTTCCATTCCTGTTTCCCACACTGGGGGGGAAGATGTGGATGGAAAAGACCAAACTGAATACTGTGAAATTCTAATGTCCGAGCTTGCCCTGTGAGAAGAGAGTGGAGAAAGTCCCTTTCCAGCTTCTTCTTTGCAGAGATAGGGGGTGCTGGGCACAGATCCCTGCAGATCATAGCAGATTTTTCCAATGTGCTGAATAGTTCTAAGCTGGTGTTTTTCCCCCTCTTTTTTACTCTTTGTCATAAGGGATAGCTTTCTTGAAGAGGAAGGAGTACATTGCAAAATGTTAAGTTGGACCAAAAAAAAAATTCAATTTTTTTTTTAATTTTAGAGGGTATGATCAGGGATCCCAGACTATCTGAGATGCTTTCGTGGACTTGAAGGCAATTAAATTCCCTCAATTTCCCATATGTTAATGGATAATCACTGATGAAATCTCCTTTCCTATAAGGGAAATGTCTGAAGGGAAGGAAGAAAGAGAAGAGAACAGGATGACAGGAGAGGGGCAAGTCCAAGAACCTAGATCCTGCAGCCAAATTCTGATAACAAATAAGTGGTCCTGCCATGCCCCAGCCTCTCCAGACTGGCAATGGAAAGGTCAAAGTCCTTAGGTCCCCACCTCTACCTCCCTGATGGGCCTCTAGTGAGCAAGGCCTTGGTTGAGGGAAAGAAGATTCTCCAGGCATCTTCTGGGCTGATAGGAGACATCATCCTCAGGGAATCTCCAGTTTTAGAGGGAGATAAGTCTCCTCCCCACTGCCGTCTGTAGGCAACCTTGTTATAAGAGGGGGATACTATCCCTGGTCTAATAATTAAAGCTGTCCCAAAGTGAAACCAGGCCCTTCAAGGGGCACCAAGTACCCCACTCGCAGTTCTTCAAGCACAGGATGGATAACTAGTTTTTGGAGTGAATCCTGGGGTTCAGAAGCGAATCTTCTTCAGATTGTCCTGGCTGCCTCTGAGGTCCTTTCCAATTCTGAGATTCTGTGATAGGGAGGCAGATATTTCATTCTTGGGGTGCCATGACCTCCAGGACAAACACAGAAAGGCAGAGAGAATGAGGTGGAGAGGTGCAAAATGCTGCCTCCACTGTGCCTATAACTGGTCCCATTGCCGCTCAGTGCTCTCAGTCTATCTTAGGGTATTGCAAGGCGGTGAGGGAGAGATCAAACCTTCCACTGCCCCTTCTAGAGCCTCACCTTTCCTCTTCAGTTACAAAGTAGTAGAATACTGGATTTGGTATCTTTAGACCTTTAAATCCTGGCTCTACAACTCACTGAGACCTCAGGCAAATCTCTTTCCCTCTGAGGGTCTCAGTTTCCTTGTCTGTAAAATGAGGGGGTAGAACTAGACCAGATATTCTTACCTTGGGGCAGACAGCGTCTTTAGAAAGATTTCAAGGAGTCCGTAAACTTGGATGGGGAAAAAACTGCATCTTTATTTCAAATATATAATTAGTTTTTTATGTCAATATATTTTATTTCATGAATTTAAAAAATACATTATTCTGAGAAAGGGTTTACAAGCGTCATCGGACTGCCAAAGATGCACGACACAAAGTTAAGAACTCTTACAGATCTCTAATGTCTCTTCAATTCTAAATACTATTTTCTTCCTGCAGATAAGACAAGGCTCTGTCTGCCCCTCCTCTCCACCCCAGAGAGCCTGAAAAGTAGCGTTGGGGTGGTAGACTTTTGAGAGCTGAGATAGAATTCCAGCTCAGGCACTTACTAGCTGAATGCTCTTGGGCAGGTCACTATCCCACAAAGAGCCGTAATTTTTAAAATCTCTAAAATTGGGATAATAATAATACTGGATCTATTTACTTCAGAGGATGTCAGGGAGGAAGGCAGTTTGCAAACCTTAAAGCTACAGAAATGTGAGTAAGCATTGTCACTCATCACCATGACAATATGTGAGTCTGGAATGCATCTGTCTGCCTCAGATTTAGGTTTAGGACTGAGAGGAGGAGTTGTTTAGAACCAGAATTCCCAGGGAACACTTGATTGGAGACAGAACTCCTCCTCACAATGCAAAAGGTAGTAGAATGATGTGGTACTGTTAACTAGGTGCATAGCCTCTTTCAGTTCTGGGAATACAATAAAAGATTCAGCACAGACCCTGCTATCGGAGCTTAAAATTTAATAGGGTAAAATGACATGTACACAGAAATCTGACACAGGAAGAGGAAGATAAGAACAAAGGAGAGGTCCAGGCAAAGGGCTATGGGTAATTTAAGAAAGAAAAGATTGCTATCGTTTTCACTTTTCACATGAGCAGTGAGGGAAATCAGGAAAAAGTTCATGGACAAAGTGGCATCTGGCGGACACACGCACACACACACACAGACATACACAGAGACACACATGGAGACAGAGACAGAGACAGACACAGACACACACATACACACAGACATACACAGAGACACATACAGAGACAGAGACAGAGATAGAGACAGACACAGACACACACACACACACACATACACACACCCCTTTACCCTCTTTTTCCTCCGGTTTCTGAGAGAGGGCTGGTCCTTCTCCCTGAATCCCATTCATTTCAAGCATCTGAATTCTTCCTCCCACCTCCTCCAGCACCTTTCATCTCCAATCCTCAGCTCCTTCCTGTTTTCCTACAAACATAACCAAGTGTCTCCACTCCTTTCCCTGCATCTCTCATTGGTCATGTGTTTTGTGGAAACAGACCAGAAGCTGGAAGCAGGAAACCTGCCTTCCAGTTGTTGGCTCTCAGTGCTTCTCTGTGTAATTGTGGACAAAGTCACTACCACCACGACCTTCAGTTTTCTCACTAGCAAAACGTGGATTTGTACATTTGACCTGCCTCATAAACTTGGGGTGAGGAAACCAAGTTTAAAATCTTAAGGCAGAAGAAAAATGTGAGCTGTGCTTATTATATGGCAGGGTTCTATTTGATGTCAGAGGTCATGAATCCAAATCCCAGAACTTCTATTTACCCTCTGTGACCCTGGACAAATAACTCCAGCAAAATGAGAGGAGTGGGTTAGGTAAATTCCAAGGTATCTTCAATTTCTAACTCTTTAATCCTATGATTTTTTTTACTATAGACTTGCCACATCAACTCGTCTTTCCTTCCTTTTCAGTCTGAATCTTTAGAAAGAGGCAGCTGTAACCAATGCCTCTACTTTCTTACCACTCTTCTACCAGAGGTCTGGTAGCCACTTCCGATTCAAACTCAACTTGTCTAAAACTAAACTTTTCATCTTTGCTCCCCCTCCTAACTGACAGATTCTTATAATGCCAGAGCTAGCAAGATGACTAAAACACAAAATATCGGAGCTTTGGAGGGACCTTAGAACATAACGTCTGAGCTAGCAGGGACCCTAGACACCGAATGTCCACGTCAAGGAAGGATCTTAAAAGATCATCAAGGCTAATGATTCTCAGACTTTTTGATTTCAGGAGCCCTTCAGAACATCTTTACACTCTTAAAAAAAAACTGAGAAGCCCCAAGGGTTTTTGTTTATATGGGTTACATACAAGGGTGTGTTGGGAAATATTTAACAACCAGCTCTCCAAAAAGAGAAGCCACACTTTTAAGTTAATGCTGTCGCTATCACTTTTGGAACACATTAATACTTGCTCTACTACTTTCTTAAAATTGGACAATCAGAAAACCAATAAATCAAGTCCTGATTTACAGCATTTGCTAATTTCAGAAATAAAAATGCTCACAATGAAAAATTAACAATTGATGCTAACTTGTATGAGCTGGTTCCAGCATACCCCTGTATGTCTATCAATATTTACCATATCAGAAATTAAAATTGCTCAAATGTTGAAATAGTTATGAATCCGTTTTAAAATAACAAACAATAAAATATAAGCAATAATAAACCCTTCTATATATTAGCAAAATTAATACATTTTAAAGAAAAGTACCTATTTTTCAGAACAAAAAAAATGAGTGGTATTATTTTGCAGATTTTTGCAAATCTTTTTCATGTCTGGCTTAACAGAAGATGGCTAGACTCTCATATCTGTTTCTGCATTCTATCTGTTTCAATATGTTGTTTTGGTTGAAGGACTAAAGAAAATCTAGCCTTACACAGACATGTAGTTGGAAAAAGGAGGGGAATTTTAATAAATAATGTCCTAGTATTATGAAAATAGTTTTGATCTCCTAGACCCCCTGAAAGGGACTTGGGCAACCCCTAGGAGTCCTGGGACCACACTTTGAATACAGCTGATCTAAGCCGGTCTCTTCATTTTACAGGTGAAGAAACTGAGACCTGGAAAAAGAAAGTAATTTAGTCAATGTCTTACTTGTAGCAGGCAACGAAGGTAAAGTCTGAACCCAGGTTTTTGTCAGTGGCCCTACAATAATCCCAGTCACCTAGACCTCAAACCCTCAAATCACCTTTGACTCTTCCCTCTTCTTCCCATATCACATCCAGTCACTAAGTTCTCAACACTCTTTCCTGTGAGCCTTCCCCTCGATTCTCCTTACATGATGTCTTACATTTGGTCTCCCCCCTCCCTGCCTTTCCATTGCCACCACCCAGGTCCTTATCACCTTCACCCAGAGCAGAGAGGGACTTGAAGCCCGGTCTTAAAAAAGGAAACACCCCAAATGGGATTTAAGACAGCTCGGAACTTGTCTCAATTTGATTGGAAAAAGCTGCTCAAGCAGAAAAAGCACTCTGAAGTCAGAAGACCTAGGTTCCAATCTAGGCTACATGACCTAGGACGAGTGACTTAGCCCATCAGAGACAGTTTTCCTCATTTGTAATTTGAAGAGGTTTTTGTTGTTGAGTTGTTTCAATTGTGTCCAACACTTTGTGACCCTATTTTGAGGTTTTCTTGGCAAAGATACTGGAGTGGTTTGCCATGTCCTCTTCCAGCTCATTTCACAGATGAGGAAACTGAGGCAAACAGGGATAAGTGATTTGCCCAGGGTCCCACAGCTATCAAGTGTCTGAGGTGGAATTTGAACTCTTTTACCTAGCCCTGGAGTTCTTTCTTATGAAGATTTCAATTTAATTCAATAAATACCTATTGATCACGTACTACTGGGCAGGCACAGTGCTAATCACAGAGGACACAAAAAAAGGCAGTCCTCACTTCAAGGAACCCACGATCTAATAGATCAAATGAGATCGATCAGGTGAAAAGTCTGAAACAATTTGCAACCATCACAGACATGCTAGCAATGACGTTATTATTGCTACGATCAGTTTCTGTAGGCTCCAGGTTTCTATCTCTTCCCTGCTGGGGGTGGGGGTGAGAACAGAAAGGCTCTTTCCTGCCTGAATTTAACCCTCTGCGACTGCCTCATGAAAGAAAAACGAAGTGGCATGGAGGTAGGACTGTGAAGATGACAGACTTTGCAATGACCATAGATTATTTCAAAGGATGAAAAATAGCATTTTCTCTACACTACTCTAAAACTCCAAAGGACCCGTGACCTCCTCAACATATACATCCCCTTCAAGAGTACAGATCATAACCCTTCCATGCAGGTCCTTGTTTCTCTCTCTCTCTCTCTCTCTCTCTCTCTCTCTCTCTCTCTTTCTCTCTTCTCTCCTCTCCTCTCCTCTCCTCTCTTTCCCTTTCTCCTTTTCTTCTCTCTCTACTCTTTCTCTCTGTAAATAAATGTATACACATCACACACATATGTATACAAGTATTTATATACACATATGCATGTATACATATAAACACACACAAATGTCCCCTGGGTGGGGGTCAATTTCAGTTCTTCAAAGATTGTACATTACATGACTCAATGCCACAACACATCTCAAGAAGAATCTCCATGTTCAAAGGATAGGCTTGTTTTGAGGAGATGCTTGGGGATCACTAAAAGCACTATACAATTTCCCAAAGGAAATCTCTCTCACTTTCCCTCCTCTGATGGAATTCTGGATCTCACTCATCATCCATTTCCACTCTTTGTTCAAATTATATGCCTTTAAAGTGCTTCTACTCCCAATTCCCAGGGAAGTAAACAGCACAAACATTGGCTTCATCTCCATTTGACAAAAGAGGAAACAAAAGTTCAGTGATTTGCTCGAGATCCCACAGCCAGTAAGTGTCAGAGCTGGGATGTGAACCCAGACTTATTGACACTAAAGTCTGGCACTACTTTCCACTGCGCTGTGTTCTCTTCCCAGCATCCACTCATTTTAATATTTACCCTTTACAAAACAGAAATTAGGGAAGTAAATCTGTTCCCTACCCCCACAATCACATCACTTTACTGTTGTCATTTCAGTGTATCCAACTCTTTGTGCCCCTATTTGGGGTTTTCTTGGCAAAGATACTGGAATGGTTTGCCATTTTCTTCTCCAACACATTTGACAGATGAGGAAACTGAGGCAAACAAAGATTAAGTGAATTGCTCAGGGTCAAATGGATGTAGCAACTAACTACCTTGGAGAGCTACTAAATTCAACCAGCATTTTAAAAATGCCTATTACATGTCAAGCTCCAAGTTAAACTCTAGCAATGTAAAGGAAAAAAAAAATAAAGTCCTCAAAGAACTTACATCCTACATTGAGTGGGATCTGGTGTTCTCCAGTAGAAGGAGGGCTGCATTTGAAGTCAAAAGTCCTAGGTGTGAATCCTGACTCTGCCACCCTACTATCTCTGTGACCCTGGGCCCAGACAATATGGAAGCTTCCTGGGATCCCTTCTCTTCATCTCCACAGTGTAGAGATTGGACTAGACATGTCAAAAGAGATAATTCTTGGGCAAAATACAAGTTTAACTCAAACAATTAATAATTTATTGTCTATTCTCTGTAAGACATAGTTCTGGGAATGAAAAGATGAAGTCCACAGAAGATCCTACCCTCAGGGAGTTTATAATCTACTTGAAGGGGGGAGAGAATCATACACATACATACATGTATAAGAGGGATACAAAGCAGACTGTGATCATAACAAAAGAGGGAGAAACAGACAGACAAAGATGCCAAAAGGATCTAAGAAAATTTCAGAAGGAAGAGAGCACTTTCAGCTGGAAAAATCAAGGAAGGATCCATGGAGAATGTGGTGCCTGAGAGAGAACTTGAAGAATGATGTGAGGAATTATAAGATTCTGACTCAAACTGCTGAACCTCTTAGAACTTTACTCACACCATCTATTCAGGTGGCACAGTACATGGAGCACTGGCTCTGGACTTAGGAACACTTGAGTTCAAATCCAGCCTCAGATATACTTACTGTGTGACCCTGGACAAGTTACTTAAACTGTTTGCCTCAGTTTCCTCATCTGTAAAATGGGGTTAATAATAGCACCTACCTCTCAAGGTTATCGTGAGGATCAAATGCACTTACCACAGTGCCTGGCATGCAGTAGGTGCTAATGTATATTTGTTATCACCATCATCACTAGGAGTCCTGAGCCAGAAGGAAGGCATCAGGAAGACAGCTACCCCTTTTAGGTGACGTCTTCCTTCTCCTGACTCCGAGACTCTAGCAAGGTTCAGCCGCTTGATCCCTTTCCCTCTCATCTCCTGAGCTGACTTGGCAGCTCTGGCCTGTTAGCACCTGTCCCAACCAATACAGTGATAGAAGCAAGAAGCAAATGCCAAGCTCCTTTCAGGTAGGAGGGGAAAGAAAGAAAGCAGATGGAGCCTGGGAGAAGCTGAAAGGTCAGAGGGCAAGTCCATGACAGGTAGTGGGAAAGGCCTACTCAACCACAGGCACTGAGACAGACCCCTTGGTTATCAGTCAAGGGGCCCAAGGTTCTAGCTCAAGTGATGCCATCAACGCCTTCTGGGACCTGTGGCCAGTCACTGCAATTTTATGAGCCTCATTTTCTTCATCTGTACAAAAGGAAATGCTTATCATCAGCAAGCTTTGTGTGACCTCTTACAGTCTGACTCTCACATGCATACACACAATCTCTCCCAAGTTTGTCACAAACACAATTTCTCTCTGCTCACAACCAGTTTTCTCACTCATACACACAATCTCTCAGTTTGCTGCTCACACACAACTCCCTTCTCACTCCCACATTCTCTATGGCCCCGAGTCACTATAATTCTCCCCTTCTCAAGCTCTCTCACCCTGGGAACCTCAAGGTCTGGAACCTGGCAGCAGCACTGTGTGCCAAAGCAGAGGATCCTCATTCAGCTCCCCCAGAGCTGGATTAAACACCATCTTCCAGTGCCCCAACCTTTCTAACCCCTTCTTCTATAGAGGCAATACTCTCTATAGAAAAAAAAAAAGAGCTCTGGGTGTGGCCTTAGAGGATCTGGGTTTGGCACCCACTATCAACATGACCTTGGACAAATCATTTCCTTTCTCCATGACTCAAGCTTCCTCATTGGTAAAATAAAGGGTGGGACCAGATTCAATTCAATTCAATTTAACAAGCATGCGTTAAGAGCCTACGGAGGGGTCAGGTATTATGTAGGGGCTGGAGATAACAAAACATAAAATCAAAATCCACACCTTGGAGCTTGCTTGCATTGGACTGGTTGATTAAGCATATAAAAGAATAAGTAAATATAAGACAATATGAGAAGGGAAAGAACACTCAAAACCAAAGAGATCAGAGAAATCCTCCCAGAGGCTGTGGTACCTGAAGGAAGCTAAGAATTCCAAGAAGAGAAGGGAAAAGGGAGTGCATTCCAGGCTTGCAGGGCAGCTTCTGCTAAGGCGGGCAGGCTGCAGATGGAATGTCAAGTTCAGAAAATAGGCCACTTGAGCTAGGTGGTAGATTATGTAAAGAGTGATGTATAATATGGCTCAGTCTGGTCTAACCCCCTCATTTTACAGAGGAGGAATCGAAGGTCTAGAAAAGGGAAGTGATGTGCTGAGGGACACACAGGTAGTGGTAACCAAAATACATAGAGATTCAAAATTTACAAAGGTATCTAGTGTTTTATGATTGAAATGTTTTACATCTATTATTTCATTTGCTCCTCCCAACAAATGGGTGAAATGAGAATGATGAGTATGCGTTAAAGAGGGTCAGGCCTTGACTTGATCGCACAGTTAAGTGTCAGAGATGGGTTTAGAATCTAGGTCTCCCCTGATTCTACTACACTGCACACTTCCCATCTTTTGGTCTCAGTTTTTCCATCTATAAAATGGGTTTAATAACAACCACCCTGTACTGGCCTTGCAGGAGCACTGGGATGATTAAATGGATAATGAAGAACAATCTTTGTAAGCTATTAAACGTCATTCGTTGTTGAGTCTTCAGACTCTTCGTGACCCCATTTGGGATTTTCTTGGCAAAGATAATGGAGTCCTTTGCCATTTCCTTCTTCAGTTCATTCTACAGAGGAGAAAATTGAGGTAAACAGGGCTAAATGACTTGCCCACGGTACCACAGCTACTAAGTATCTACGGCCAGCAGATTTGATCTCAAGTCTTCTTGACTCCAAACCTGGCACTCTATCCACTGTAGCACATAACAGCCAAAACATCACTGGTCTACCCTATAAAACTATAAAGCACTATTATTACTGTACTACTAAAAAACCCCCATGATCTTTCCCTCTCTACTTCTCTAACATAGTTAAATGGAAAATATACTGAATTTGGATTTAAAAGGCCCTACTTCTAATACTGGTTCTGACACTTGCTGGTTTTCTGACCTTGGACAATTGGTGGCCTCAATTTCCTTATCACTAAAATGAAGATAAATGGTCCTTGTGCTTCCTCCCTCAAGATTACTGCAAGGAAAGAGTTTTATAACTTTAGGGTGCCTGAGAAATGGGAGTTACCATCTCTTGCTAATCTCCCTGACCCCCCCATAGGAAACCTCAATCCCAGCCAGACGTTCTGATCTCACCACCACTCCCCTTTATCCTCCCAACACATTTCTGCCTCTGCTTGCACTGTTTCCCTAGCTGAAATTTTCCTCTTCCTGTCACACCGGCCCACAATCCTTTCTGCCTGTCTATTAACTCAACCATTAACCCAACTTTACCATTTTAGACTCTGATTTCTCCTGAATAATATGATTTCTGTGAAACTTCAGGCATAAAGGTTAACTTCCTGAAGATGTGAATTCTCTCCCTTAGGGATTCTGGTAACATTCCCCTTGTTTTGGCACTTGCCATATCATAGCTATTAAAGCTTAACTTAGACTTTCTGGGACATCCCTATTTGTGACTACTAGCAGACACTATAATAGGTACAAATACAAAAGTCTCTGCCTTCAGGGAGTTTACATCTTATTGGAGCACACAAGTAAGTAAATATAAAGTCATTCTGGGAGGGAGCAAGCACCTGGAAATGAAAGGCCTTGTGGCACCTATACAGTGCTTTGAAGGAAGGCAGGTTTTCTAACTGGTGGAGGTGAGGAAGTGTTTTCCTGCACAAAGTCAGAGGGAATATCACATACAGGGAAGAACTAGTAACCCAGCTGGAACAAAGAATTCTTAAAGGGCAGTAATAGGAAATAAGACTCAAAGGATAGGGAGGAGCCAGGTGGAAGGGCTTTAAAGGTCAATCCAAATAGTTTTCTTTTATCCTAGAGGAAACAGGGGGTAAGCGGTGAGGGGAGACAGGGCTGGATCAGTATTTTAGGAATATTCATTTGATGCCTATGTGGAGGATGGAGTGGGGAAGAGACTGGACATGAGGAGACTAATTAGAAATCTACTCCAATAGTCCAGGCAGGGAGGTGATGGGGGCCTGAAGTAAAGTGAGAGAAGGGATATACTGTGATGGTGGAATAGAAAATACTTGGCAATGGATTGGATATTGGAGATCAGAGAAAGGGGAGAGTCAAGGAAGGCTCCATGGTTCCAAACCTGTGTTACAAGGAATGGTGTTGTTTTCTAAAGAAATAGGGAAGTTCAGAGGAGAAATGAGAAAGTTTGTGAGAGAGGGGGATGGCGAATTCTGCTTTAGATCAAATGTGATATTTGTAAAAAGCACTTAGCACAGTGCTTGGTTCTCTATAAATCCTCCCTGCTTTCCCTTTCCCCCTAGACATGTCCAGTTTGAGATTCCTGAACATATCTCATCTCTCCAACTAAGTCCCCAGGTCTTATATATCTTTGTATCCTGGAGGGCTCAAGTCCTGATCCAGTATATGTTCAGGAAATACTTACTGAACTGGCTCCTTATTTCCTTCCCCACCCCGTTCCCTCACCTCAGGGTGACACTGGGGCTACAGAGAGGGTCATGTTTGGGTCACCTGAACAAAGGCTGGCGAATTAGGAGGCCTAGATCTCACTCCTGTGGCAGCCAATGACTCACTCTGTGTGACTCGGGCAATTCACTTCCTCTCTCAAGGCCTTCTAAACTGATAAACTTCCCTCTGAAAATTAGCTCAGAGTGGTAGTGTGATTCCCAGGAAAATTAGGAAGCTGAATGGAAGCCTCTAACCCAGGGTGGGCTCCCTCTCTCAGTGCCAGAGCCTGGAATACACCAAATGGGACAGTGTACAAAAGGCGCTTTATAAACCAAAAATCTGCCAAGTGTCTTTACATGTGTCCTCATTTGCTATATAAATATCATTCATCTATATAAATGTCATTACCTCATTTGCTATATAAATGTCAGCCATTCTCCTAGCTACTTTTTCACCACTTTATGTCCTAGCCCACCAGGGGCAAAGACTTCTCCAGAAAAAGCTTTTTCGCCATAAATTTCAGTATGAACCTGAGTTATTAGTAATGTCCCCCTACAACACAGGCAAGCACATAGTGGGCATGTGATAAATTTTGGACTGGTGGACTGGAGGTATAGCACCATAGGACTTAGAGTTGGAAGACCCCGTACACCTCAAGACCAACTTCATTTTACACTCAGAGAAACGGAAGCCCAGGCAGGGAAAATGACTGGCCCAAAGCTCACACAGGCAGTAAACAGAAGTCTGGATTTGAACAGACTCCAGCTCCTCCAACTCCAAGTCCAGATATAACTCCTTCTGCTACATCACGTAAAGGGGAGCCAGGGCAATATAGTAGAAAGAGTGGTAGATGGAACAGTGGACAGAGCACTGGACTTAGAGTCAGGAAAACATGAGTTCTAATCCTGATTCAAACAGCAGCTATATGACCTTGGGCAAGTCACTTCTCTGGGCCTCAGAGAAAATGAGAGGGCTGGAGTAGAGGCCCTCTGAAGTCCCTTTCAGCTCTACAGATATGATCCCATGATGCTATGACCTGTTTGAATCTCAGCCCTGATCTGTAACATCCTTGTTGTAGTGGAAAGAGTACTGGATTCGGGGCTGGATTTGAGTTCTGGCTGTATCATTGAATACTCAGGTAACCTTAAGCTTCATCCTCAAAGCCGCAATTTTCTCCTCCTTTATAAAAATATATTAAATGATCTCTAAGCTCCCTTTTCAGCTTTCAAGCCTATGATATTGTAACTCATTTTTTGCTTATGTAAGCCTCAGCTTCCTTGCTATGTGACCATGAGTTGGTCACTTAAAGTTCTTGAAGCCTCCATATCTCTGTAAAATGAACACAATAAAACATCTATGAAGTTGTGAAGCTCAAATTTTTAAAAATTCATGTATATATGTGTATATATTGCAATATATATTCCTGTAATACATGTGTATGTGTGTGTGTGTGTGTGTTCTGTAAGCTATCGACAGGAAATGGGGTCTAGGATGGTGTTAAAACCAGCCTGACTCTTGTAAATACAGTCTCTGCCACTTACCAAGCAGCAGGACCATGGGAAATTCATTTTCCTCATCTATAAAATGAGAATAGTAAAACTTACACTAATTACTTCATAGGGTTCTTATGGTTAGGGAAGCACTTTCTAAACCATATCATACCATAGAAGAAAGAAGTATTATACGAATCTATATAATTAGTCATGTTATAAGTAGGCTGATCCGGAAAAGCCCCTCCCCAGAATATCCAGTGCCCCCAACCCAGAAAACTCCATTTCCTACAATTCGTACCTAGCACCCCAATTTCTTCTCACTCTGAGCCCAGTTCATTTGTAACCTCTGTGAAGGCCTCCCAGATTAACCCAACTGCCTTGGTCTGTGATTCAGTCAGAAGCCCAGAGGTTGTCGGGAGCCCAAAAGTTCTACCCAACACTGGGCTTGAATCCCAGGGCTCTGGACTTATGTCATCTTGAAATCCCCTCTCACTGAGACGGGAACAGCCTCCCTGTGGGAGGGGAAGGAAAAGAGAGGAAGATCCGGAATCCTGACGAGCATTCTGGAACAGGCCTGGGATGACAATGCCCCATTGTGCAGCAGGCACACAGAGCGTGTGTGTACACACACACACCACACACAGACTGTCTGCCAGTAAGGGTGGGGCTAGTTGGAGGTGGGGCGCTGGGTCCTACCATTAATCCATGACCCTGGGATCCCAGCTCACCAAATTGGCACCTGCTTTGGAGACCATTAGAAAGCAAGAGGCTGCCAGAGGAGGGGGGAGGGGAATGCAAAAGGAAACTTAGCAAATGAAAATAGCAACAAGCTGCTGGACTTGGAGTCTGGAGGTCTGGTCTACCATTAATAGCCATATGACCTTGGGCCAGTCATTTCCTCAAATTGGAATCAATTGCTTCCTGTGGAAAATGGAGACCATCAGTGTTACCTACTGTCCTCTTCTTCCACAGGATGGTTGAGAGACTCAAAAGTTCAGCTCAAACTCCTTTCCTAAGCATTCTCCAGGCCCTCCACCACATGAGGACACGGCATTTCCAGGCCTATCTAGGCCTATCTCACATGATTCCCTTCCACACATCCTATTGCTCCAGTCAAGCTGGACATGAATGCGCCCTCCAGTTTATATACCTAGATCTGAAACATTTTCCTTCCCCGTTAAAATCCAAGCCAGCCTTTAAAGCCCAATTTGCAAGCCTTTCTAGAAATCTAACTAGGCTCACCACCACTCTGCCCAAAGCAGGTATTTAATCAATGTACATTAGACTGAACGGAGACAAGAGAGCTAAAACACTCTGCAAACTACACAGTGCTTCATAAATGCCACTGTCCCTTTGGGATGGGGGAGGGACAGGAGGTCTAGACCAGACTTTACTAGTGTAGAGAACTCCTGGTAAAGAAACTCCTTCTACCAATGTCAAATGGAATGTTCAGCAAAGCACAGTCATTTTAAAAACTTTTATCGATAGCCTTTTTAAAAATATTCCTTTCATTTCAAATCTATCCCTCTCCAACCCATACTCAGCAAGCCATCCCTTATAACACAAAACAAAATAAGAGAAAGAAAAGCCGTTCAGAAAGACTTACCAATACATCAGTTAAGTCTAACAGCATACTTAATATTCCACACCCATAGTCCCCCACTTCTACAAAAAATGGAAGGAAGGTCTTTTTTCTTCTTTCTTCTTCAGGACCAAGCTTGATCGCTAGGATTAGTGACACTTAGGACGTTGCCTGGTTAAGCGACTTGCCCACCACAGTAACAAAGACCAGTGTGTCACAGGCGGAACTTGAACTCAGGCCCTCCTGAGTCTGAGGTCAGCTCTCTATCTACCAGGTTACATTACCTTTCATAAATATCAAATGACATTACCATATTCAAATATGGAAAGAATCTCTCCCAATCCATCTATGGCTTCCTAAGAAATCCTACGTGCCATAGAAGCATAGAGGTTACATGACCTCTGACTCAGTACATATGAGAAGCAAATCCTCAGATCTGAGGATTTGAAAGCCAGGTCTCCAAGACTGTAGTCCTAAGCAATCTACCTAGTATAAGACAGTGCCTCTTTTCATTACGGTAACTGTCTTCTACCTTCCAGCTGCGACGTGTATGGGAGTTCTCTCTCTTCAACTAAACCCCAAATTATGTGAGAACAGGAATATGCTTTTTCTTGCTGAATCTGCAAGAAGGGCTTAGTATGTACTTGTCTGGAATTTGGACCCAGCCTTGAAAGCTAGTCAGAAATTTTGTACTGGCCCAGGATATGCTATGTACCCCTAACATTTCATCCAGGATCACCCCAATCACAGATGGCTCACTCCAAATCCTAAGGAAAAGCTCTCAATATGACTTAGAAAATTAATCTCTTCCCTTGGCCTAAGTGAGACCAGTCAATCCAATAACCCTATTTATTAATAATTAGAGGTAATGTAGTATAGTAGAAAGATCACTGACTCAGGAGTCAGGATACCCTAAGTTTCCCATTGGACTCTGCCTCTTACTCCACCTTTGTAACCTTGAGCAAGTCATTTCTACTTAATTTCCTCTTTGATAAAACTAGGAGGCTGGTTCCCTTAGAACTCTAAATCCTCAGATAACATTATCTTAGCTCACATTTATTTAGCACTTTTCTGGTTTGCAAACTTGATTTCCTTACAACACCTACTGTGACTTAATCGGTGCTGTAAGACAGAGGTGTCAAACCAAGAAAGGCCCAACCAGATTAAAATGAAATTAAGAAATGTTTAACAATAAATAAAAATACCACAAAATACAGAGAATGTTAATTTCAGGTTATCGAAGTCAATATCTCTCCTCTTTCCCCAACCTCTATCCCTTTCTATTTGTTATACGAGGATGACAAAAGATAACACTGGTAAACGTGTGGGAAGGCAGACATGCCAATGCAATGGTGATGGAGTTTGGAAACAGGTCCAATCATCCTGGAAAATAACTTGGAATTATAATTAAAAAATAACTAAACTATATATGCTCCTTGACCTAGCGATGCAGACTGATACCAGAAACAACACCAAGAAACGCAAAAGAGAAGAAAAGGTTCCACACATACAAAAACATTTACAGCAGCAATTTTTGGGGTAGTAAAAAACAAAACAACTTAAACTAAAAGAAAAATGGAAAAGCCATCCATCAGGGGAAGCTTGAAAAACTGTGACATATGAATATAATAAAATAGTATTGGACCTTAAAAAGTGACAACTATGAAAAAGGAAGAGAAACTTGAGAAAACTCAAATGAACTAATGCAGAAGGCAGTCAGCAGAACCAGGAGAACAACGTATATAATCATCAAAATATCTTATTGTTTGGGTTATTTGTTATACATCGTATGTTTTTATCATGAAAACAGCATGGAGAGGACAGGAGAACTCAGATCAGCTGTGACTTCAGAAGGCTGCCCTCCTAGCAGAGAGATGGACCAGAGGGGAAGAACGAGGAATAAACGTTGTCATGGCCAATGGGCCAGTTCGTCACTTGTTCTATCCAAACCTTGTTTTTTTAACAAAGGAGGGTTCCATTTAGCAGGGTGGAGATGAGGAGTCATTAGGAAATGTCAGAATTGTTTAAGAGACCCTCAATGAAATACTTGTTTGTTAAATTTTTTAAAATCATAAGCACTATACGCATTATTTATATTTTACCAGTAAACATAATTCCCTGCTTTAATGTTTCCAAAAGTAATTTTCTCCCAACAAGACACGTAAGATAAATAATTATTCTCATGTAATAGGTGATAAAAGACTCTAAAAGGAACAATTATTTACCCAAGGAAAGAAAAGGAATAAGTGGCAGAGTCCATATTGTAATTCAGGCATCATAACCTTTAGTCCAGGCTTCTTCCCCTGACCCCTTGACCAAGCATCTTCAGCTCTGACAGAGAGGTGATGGGCCCCACTGGGAAGGAATGGAAAAAGGAGATATTTCTCTGGCCCTCAGGGAGCTACTAATCTAGTCAGGAACACAAGAAGCCACTGCTAGAGTGTAAGTGCTCTTCCTCCGAAGGAAACAGATTTTAAAAAAAAATCCACTCTTCTGTCAGTCATAGCAGGGAGGCTTTAGGGAGAAATTGTTTAGGAGAATTCCTTCTCTCCTGTGACAAGGAGCACATTACTGACCCTTAGAGGGAGTAACCCTAGGAAGACTGCTGAACCTCGTGTTCTGAGAGCCAGAGCTTCAGGGAAAGGGCTTGGACTTGGTGTCAGAGAATTTGTGTTTGAGCTCCAATACTTGTTCACTGTGTGACCATGGGCCTAATCACTCCAACCTCTATGAGACTCAATTTGATCATCTACAAATATGAAGATGTTTGCTTTTTTAAAATGGTAAAATGCTAAAAGAAAAAATAAGAGTTTTCATTCTCAGGTAACCCTGATCAGGGGGGCTAAGGGGAAGTTAAACACAGTGATCCACCCTCACTGACCCTTCTTTCCCCTACTCCTTCCCCAATGATGTCAAGTAGGAGGGGGTAAAACAGATAGGAAAATGAGGGCAATGTAAGAGTCCCTCCCCAAGATGACAGCAGATTCAGACAGAACTCCCACTCAGATACCCCAACTCCTAGCAAAGAGCTCTGTCTTCCTCCTGACATGTTCGTGGCGTCTTGTTAAAGTTTACAAAGCACATTCCTTAGGTTATCACATTTGATCTTAACCATATGGGTTGACCTTGTACTTTTCATAGAATTTTGGACTGAGAACTAGAAGCATTTTACTTATTGGAAAACATGTTATATATTAGAAAACTAGAGGCAGAGCCTGGACTTGAGCCCAGGTCTTCTCATTTTAAGTCTGGACCTATTTCTACTGTGTTCTTCCCAATTAAGTTAATGTCTAAAGGCAGAATAAGTCCAGGAGGGAAATGGAGTCACTCGTGGGGGTGGTGAGGCAGAGCTGGACTTGCCTGAATATTGAGATGTTATGAGACAAGAATGGCAAGGCCTTATTTCTCTCATGCCCATGGATCTTCAGCTGAGTTCCCATTTCTTTAGCCATTTAATATTTACAAAACACTTTCCTTTCAACAAACCTTGATGGATACAGGAATATAAGGTTTATTACCCCCCTTTTTAAAAATGAAGAAACAGACTCTCAGGGAAATAAAGTCATGTCTGCCCAAGGTCAGACACATATTCAGTATCACTACTCAACTCTAGATCTCTGTGTTTTCAAATCTCTGTGATTCCAAATTCTCTATCCTTTCTACTGCAACATGGCATCATTCAAGCAACATTCTTCTAACATGCTTTTGCTCTGTCTTTCCAGAAACCACGTTCATTTCTCTTTACAACACAATCTTTTCATGACCTTGGACAATCTGAACTTCTCTGAGGCTCAGTTTCCTTTCTGGTAAAATGTGAGGATTGGGTTAGAGTAAGCATTCTTAATCTTGAGTCCACATACCTCCAAAGAGCTAAGCCCCCTTTGGACGAATATAGACAACAAACATTATTCTGAGAAGTCCAAAGGTTTCACCAGACTGCCAAGGGGATCCATGATACACAAAAAGTTAAGAACCCTTGGACTAGGCCAGGGGTGGGGAACCTGTGGGTGTGGCCTCAAGGCCACAGGTTCCCCACCCCCTGGACTAGATGAATTCTAAGGAAGGGCCTTTCCCTCTCCAACATTCTTCCCTCATCTTTCCCTAAAATTGTTACCTGATATCTATACAGCACTTTTTACTTTCTAAGTACATTATCTCTCTGGTCCTCAAAATAATCTTGTGGGATAAGGAGAACAGAAGCATTCCCATTTTACAAATGAGGAAACTTAGACCCAGAGAAAGTAACTAGCCCAAAATCAGAGTAAGTTTATGGTAGTTGGGACTTGAACTCAAGTTCCCTGACTTATAGTCCAATATTCTTTTCCCTACATTATACTCCCCCACTAGCCTGACAATGCGTGTTGGTCCCCAGCACCATCAGGAAATAGTTTCCTATACTCCCTTCCCATTTAAGGGGACAAGAAGGAAAAAAAATCAGATTCTTTAGGCTGAAGAAAAGGAACATAGGATCTAAAGCTAGAAAGGGCCTTGGGGATCATCTATCTAACCCACTTATTTTGTGGTTGATGAAACTAAGGCAGCAAATTTCCCAGCACTGGAGTTATTCAGTTGAAAGCTGGATGACACTTTGTCAAGGGAAGTTATTCCTCAGGTCTGGGTTATAGTAGATGATTTCTGAGGTCCCTTCTCATTCTGAAGTTCCATGATATTAAGGCTCTCTGAAGTACCCGCCCCAGATCATAGATAGAGCTGGTTAGTAAACTCCAAATCTAAAGCTGAGGAAATGTTCAATGATTTCCTCAGTCAGGTAGTAACTGGCTAGTTTCCATATCTAAAGAGGAAGTAAAATAGAACTGAGATGAAATGAGCAGGGAATGATACAGGGGTTTAGAGTTATCATGGAATCTCCTAGTTGAAAGGACACTCAGCAGCTATCTAGGCCAAAACATACCTCTCCATAAAGAATTCTCACTACAACACCCCCACTAAGTGGTCATCTTTCCAATGCTTGAAAACCTCTAATGAGGCAAAGAGAGTCAGGACCAAGAAGTGAGACCCATGATCAGATTTTCCTCTCACCTCTGTCCCTCCTGCTTATCATTCACTCACAGAGTGAGGGAGGGAGGGCTGTGCAGGTCACCAGCCTCACTTCTCCTCCAGAGCCATCTGAAACCAGTGACCAGATATTCATCAGGGTGACTAGAGATGACCCCAGGATGAGGCAGTTGGGGTTAAGTGATTTGCCCAAGGTCACACAGCTAGTGAGTGTCAAATGTCTGAGGTGAGATTTGAACTCAGGTCCTCCTAACTCCCACACTGGTGCTCTATCCACTGCACCACCTAGCCGTCACACGCACTGTGTGGAAGCCTTCCTCTCCATCACTCTCCCTGCACTGCTCCACCCCACCCCCACTCCCAAGCAAAGGGAATAATTGAAAAAATCCTTCAGAAGCCCTGGACTTGAATCTCAGTTTTACCCCTTGTGGAATCTTGGACAAGTCAAGTCATCTCTGTGAGTCTCTGTTCTGCACCTATAAAATGAGCACGTGGGGCTATAGCCAAACTTTAAGGTCCTCTCCAAATCTAAAACTCTATAATCCTATGACCTTTCAAATCTGAGGTAAAGACTGGGCTAGGTGACGAGAAATCAGAGTTCAAGGCTCTTAACCATATTTGGCCTGAATTTCTCTAGCTAAAAAAAGTGGAGAACTCCAACTCAAATCCCATCTTCTACAAGAATTTTCGTGCTTTTCATCTTTTTAATTTTTATTTATCCCACATATACAGCTTGTTTTGGCATAGCTGTTTGTTGTCTCTCTTGTTAAGATTATCCTCTTTGAAGATAGGACGGTCTTTGGCCTTCTTTTGTGTCCCCAGCCCTTAGTACAGTGCCTGGTACGTAGCAGGAACTTGATAAATGTTTCCTGAGTATTGATTAATCATCAGAGAAAAGAGAGATAAACAAATAAAAAGTACTCCCAGAAGAAGTCAGTGCACATCTACCTCTTCTTTGTGTTTCTTCTTCCGCTCTGGAGCGCCAGTTCCACGGAGGCATCCCCCATCCCACCACACCAACAGTGACCTGCTCCCCAAAATCTGGCCTCAAGGACCTGGGCAAAACGTCTAATCATGCCCAGCATCAGGATAAACCACACAAATGTCACTTGTGAACTGGTCCATTCAGGTCCCTTCAATTCAAGGGCAAGGGTCTACGTTCTCATTTTTGTTGTACCAGGTGTGAAGCACAAGTAAATGCACTCAGTAAATGTTAGCAAAATTGAGGTGAATTGAATTGACAAACGACCATCCTCAGACACAGATCCCTACCAATCGTACCCCTCTGCCACCCATGACTTCCCAATATTCTCAGCCTGGACCCCACAAGTCCCATTTATACACATACTAAGGAAGTCTATCTCCCCTGCTGATCTATTTGTATAAATATTATTGTACCCATTTTTCAGATGAGGAAATTGAGGCTCAGAGGGGGAAACAGACCTGCACGCAGTCACAAGGATGAACCTCTACCGAAAAGAAAAGACATAGCAACCTCTCCTGAGCCCATAGTCTCTCTGTCTCTGGAACCAGACTACACTTAAACCTTAACTTAAAGTTCTAGCTGTGCGGTATTCCCTCTCCATGGTCCCCCCTCTATTGTCCCCCTGCAAAGTCTCTTATTCTCCTTCCTCCCCATCAATCAAGAATCCTACAGGGAACATGGAGATACATGGAGACCAATGGTTAGTTCAGGGGCTAAAGTTGGGGAGTTTGGAGATAGAGACAGTTCTCAAATAACACCGATTCTCCCTCATCTCCACAGAAGGGTTGACTGGATCCTTGTGGGCTATTAAGAGTATGGGGTGAAAATGGAAACCTTGTCTTGTGGCTTGAGGAAGTATTATGAACTCAGCAGTACTGACCGCTGTGAGGGTAAGGAAGATGTGCACTATGTCCCTACAGGTGGTAATACATGCTCACACGTGGGCACATGCACACACACACACACATGCCTGTAGCCATATCCAGGTACATATGTCTTTTCCCTGGTCTTAGGCCCCCCTCCCCACATACACTCTGCTAGCTTCAAAAAGCAGCTGCCACCCCAACTCTCCTTCCCACCCCACCTCACAGGTAGATAAAGGGTAAAAGGTAACACAGAGAGGGTCTCCTCAGCTCTATGGAAGACATAGGGAACTATATTTCTTTGGTCTGTGGGGAAAGCTAATTGAAGGATGAAAGGGAGAGATACAAAGAGGGGGCACATGGGATGATACAACAGGGGATGTAAGTTGGGGAGAGGACCACACACAGTTAGAATAAGGCAAAGAGGGAGGGAGGAGAAAGGTTGGGGGAGAAAGTGAGGGGAAACACGGGAGAAGGGAGGTGAGAGGACACAGAAGGAGATGCTGAGGGGACACAGAGGGAGGTGTGAGGGGACACAGAAAATGGGAAGTGCAGGGGGACAGAGGGGGAAGGGAGGGGACATGGGAGAAAAGGAAGGTAAAGGATCACATAGAAAGGAGGGAACATGGGGGAGAAGGGAAGTGAGGGGACCCAGAGGGAGAAGGGAAGTGAGGGACATGGAGGAGAAGTGAGGGGACCCAGAGGGAGAAGGGAAGTGAGGGGACACAGGGGAGCAGTGAGGGGACACCGAGGAACAGTGAGGGGAAAACGAGGGAGAAGGGAAGTGAGGGACACAGGGGAGAAATGAGGGGACCCAGGGAGAAGTGAGGGGACCCAGAGGGAGAAGGGAAGTGAAGGGACACAGGGAAGCAGTGAGGGGGCACCGGGGAGCAGTGAGGGGGCATCGGGGAGCAGTGAGGGACACCGGGGAGCAGGGAGGGGGCACCGGGGAGCAGTGAGGGACACCGGGGAGCAGGGAGGGGAAAACGAGGGAGAAGGGAAGTGAGGGACACAGGGGAGAAATGAGGGGACCCAGGGAGAAGTGAGGGGACCCAGAGGGAGAAGGGAAGTGAGGGGACACGGGAAAATGGGGTGGGGGACACAGAGAGAGAAGTGAGGGGACCCAGAGGGAGAAGGGAAGTGAGGGGACACAGGGGAGCAGTGAGGGGGCACCGGGGAGCAGTGAGGGGGCACCGGGAAGCAGTGAGGGACACCGGGGAGCAGGGAGGGGGCACCGGGAAGCAGTGAGGGGCACCGGGGAGCAGTGAGGGACACCGGGGAGCAGTGAGGGGCACCGGGGAGCAGGGAGGGGGCACCGGGGAGCAGTGAGGGGGCACCGGGAAGCAGTGAGGGGCACCGGGGAGCAGGGAGGGGGCACCGGGGAGCAGTGAGGGACACCGGGGAGCAGGGAGGGGGCACCGGGAAGCAGTGAGGGGAAAACGAGGGAGAAGGGAAGTGAGGGACACAGGGGAGAAATGAGGGGACCCAGGGAGAAGTGAGGGGACCCAGAGGGAGAAGGGAAGTGAGGGGACACGGGAAAATGGGGTGGGGGACACAGAGAGAGAAGTGAGGGGACCCAGAGGGAGAAGGGAAGTGAGGGGACACAGGGGAGCAGTGAGGGGGCACCGGGGAGCAGTGAGGGGGCACCGGGAAGCAGTGAGGGACACCGGGGAGCAGGGAGGGGGCACCGGGAAGCAGTGAGGGGCACCGGGGAGCAGTGAGGGGGCACCGGGAAGCAGTGAGGGGCACCGGGGAGGGCAGGGAGGAGGCGCGGGGCCAGGGAAGTGCGGGCACCCTGCGGGGGAGGGCTCCCGTAAGCGGACACCCAGCCAGCCGGCGGCGGCCCAGGCCGGCCTGCCGCCCGGAGCGGGGCTGGCTCACCTTGGCATAGTAAAGCATCCAGAGCTCGTAGAGCCTCTCGGTGGTGGCCATGCCCGGCCCTCCGGCTCCGCTCGGCTCCGCCTTCTCCGCCGCTCCACCTGCCGCCGCCGCCTCCCGCCCTCCTAGGGGGCCCGCGGGGCCGGACGCCAGGTGTCCCGGGGCCGGCCCATGCCTCCCGGGGCCGGGAGGGGACGGGAGCGCGTCCCCGCGGGGCCGGCCGGGCGCCGCTGCAGTCCGCGGAGCGCCCGGGCTCGGAGCGCCTGGGCTCGGGGCTCCCCGTGCCCGCTGGGCACCGGCCGCCGCTGCCACCGCCGCCACCGCCGCCGCCGCCCGGCTCCGTAGCCCGCCGGAGGCTTCCTGCACCTCGCGGCCGCCTCCCTACCCCCCTGGCCCCGCCAACTCCCTCGGCTCCGAAGGTGCTAGGGGCGGAGAGGACGAAAGGAGGAGCCTGAGGTCAGAGGCGGCCCCGGAGGCGGGCCCAGCCCAGTCCCGGCCTCCCCTCTCACCCCGAGGCCCGCCCCCTGAGTGTCCCCAGGGCCCTAGGTGAAGGGCCCCGGGGTGGGGCCCCGAGCCGTCAGGTGAAGATCCTAGGTACCCGGTCTGGGCTCAGTTTCCCGCTACGTGCCAGGGGTTGTGCTAAGTGCCCCGGGGGGCACCCTGACCGTGTCCAGGACTGAGCCTGGTGCCAGGGTCCCATTTTAGGAAGGGCATCGGAAGGGGTACCCGTCCCAGCCTGGGCAAGAGCAAGTCGGGGGCACGTGATCGGCTTTTTTCCCAAGTCCTTTAAGGTTGTCCTGAGGAAGGGCACTGGGAGTTGGCTTTGTTCTGTGTGACCCCGAGAGCAGAACCGAGCCGCGTCTGAACAGCGAGACCCGACAGGTCCAAAGAGCTGAGCTGGTTTTCCCTTCCCTGAAGGTCTGCGAGAAGGGGACTAACCCTTTATCAGGGTCCTTGTAGACAGAGGAGCTCCTGCTCAGGTGGAGTCGGGCTGAATCATCTCTGAAATCACTTCCAGCTCTGAGATGCTGGCATTCTCTGGGCTCTTGGGGTGGGACCCTTTCCACTCGTCCCTCCCCTCTTTCAAACGCTTTCTTTGCACCCCTTACTCCCTTGTCTGCTCTGCATGCCTCCTCCCGAGGGCTAGCCCAGGGCTAGGCATGCAGGAGGCCTCCAAGAAGAACGAGGTATGGAGTTATCCTTTCTGGGTGAGCCACATCTAGGAGGAGGTGAAGTTCAATTCATTCCAGAAGCCTTTATGGAAGCATCACTAGTAAACCAAAAAAGTCAAATAGTCCCTGATCTCAAGGAGTTTAAGGGTAGAAGGAAAAAACAAAGTAATTTCCAGAGAGAAAGAGACAGCTAGCTACTAGGGAAGCAGGATAGGTTTTCTAGAAGAGATAAAACTTGAACTGAGCTTTGAGGAAAGCTAAGAAGTGTTGGGGCAGTTAGGGGGCACAGTGGATAAAGCGCTGGAATTAGAAATCAGGAAGACTCATTTTTGTGAGTTCAAATTTGACCTCAGACACTTACTAGCTATGTTTAACCCTGTTTGCCTCAGTTTCCTCATCTGTAAAATGAGCTGAAGAAGGAAATGGCAAACCACTCCAACATCTTTGCAAAAAAACAACAACAACAACCCCTAAGGTCATGAAGAGTCAACAGGACTGACAAGCAACACGGAATTACTGAAGGTAGAGCATTTCAAGTATGTGTGGTAAAATGTTGTGCATCATGTGGTATTAGAAGGAATGTCTAAAAAAGTCCCTTGACATGTGAGCTGGAGTAGTTCTTTAATTTGAAACCACAGAGTATAAAAGTAAAATGCCAAAAGAATCTCCAAACCCTCTCTGGTGACTGGCTGTTAGACCAGTATGGACAATTCGGAGGCAGGAGAGCTTTGGTCAGCTAAATCAGATTGGGGTGTCCTTACTGTATATAACCTTATTGAATAGCCTTACTCTGCTATTATACCTAAGTAAGTTCCAGTTGAACAATCCATTGCATTTCAATACTGAACATAAACTGCCAAATTAACCAGCTTGAATTAGTTCTAGCCCAAAACTCATGGGACCATTAAGAAGGACAATGTAGTTCCACATAGTAACAATGATAGCTAGTATTTAAAGAAAGTACAAATTTTCTCCTTACAACCCTAAGAGTTGGTCCCATTGTTATCTCCATTTTACAGATGAAGAAACTGACGCAGAGGCTAGCTGACCTGCCCAGGATCACACATCTAAGTAAGTATCTGAGGGTCAGATTTGAATTCAGGTCTTTTAGACGTAAAGTCCAAAGATCTATCCACTTCACCATCTTACTGCCACTACTAACTGTATACCCTAAGGAAGCCATGAATAATAAAACATCCTTATGCACCAACATTTTTGTAGTAGCAAAGAACTGGGAACAACCTAGATGCCCATCGATTGAAAAATGGCTAGACAAATGATGATACATTAATGTAACTGGGCATATTGTGAGAAACAATGAATATGATGAAAACAGAGAAGCATGGGAAGACTTAAAATTGATGCAGAGGGAAGTAAGTGGATCTAGGAAAACAATATATGCATTGACTATAACAAGGAAAATGATCAAAAGTGGGTTTTTCAAAATTTCAAAGAACCATCAGTCATGGCGCCAAACAAGAAATATGAGAAGACATCCCTTATTCCTTTCCTTCACAGAACTGGGAGGTGCTTGAGTATAGAACACTGTGTATATTTTAATGCCTTTTGGATATATTGATCAATTTTGCTGATGTTTTTCTCTTCTTCCTCTTTTTCTTGTCTTTCATTTGTTCTGAGTGAATTTTATAAAACTAAGAGCCATTCCCCAGTTGATAAGTGGTCAAAGGATATGAACAGGCAGTCTTTAGAAAAAGAAATCTGTCAATGAAAAAATTCTCTAAATCTAAATCACTACTGACGAGAGAAATACAAATCGAAACAACTCTGAAATACCACTTCATGCTGTCAGAGTAGCTAACATAACCGAAAAGGAAAACTACTAATGCTGGAGGAAATGTGGAAAACTGGAGACACATGTACTATTGGTGGAGCTGTGAATTAGTCCAATCATCCTGGAGGACAATTTAGAACCATGCCCACAGGGCTATCAAACTAAACTGTGCATACCCTTTGACCCAGTAATACCACTAATAGGTCTGTATCCCAAAAAGATAAAAGAAAATAGAAAAGGACCTAGTTGTACAAAAATATTTATAGTAACTCTTTTTGTGGTGACAAAGAATTGAAAATTGAGAGAATGTCCATCAACTGGTGAATGGCTGGACAAGTTGTGGTATATGAATACAATGGAATACTATTGTGCTAGAAGAAATGTTGAGACAGATGGTTTCAGAAAAACCTAGGAATACTTATATGAACTGATACAGAATGAAGTTAGTAGGGCCCAGAGTTCATTGCAATAACAACAGTATTGTAATGACGATCAGCTGTAAAAGACAACTGTTCTGATGGAGACAATGATCCAAGACAATTCCAAAGGACTAGTGATGAAAATGCTATCCACATCCAGAGAGAGAACTGATGAACTCTGAGTGCAAATTGAAGCACTTTTTAAATGATTTTTCTTGTGCCTGTGTCTGTTTTGTGTTTTCTTTTGCAAGAGAGTTAATATGGAAATATGTTTTGCATGACTTCACATGTATAACCAATATTATTTTGTTTGCCTCCTCAAGGGATGGGGGACATGTAGAAAGGAAGAAGAAAATTTGGACTTTGAAATTTTTTAAAATGGAGGTTAAAAAAATCTTACATGTAATTGGGAAATATTTAACAAAATAAAATATGTTGGAAAAATATTATTTGTGATATGGGATGGCTTTCTGGGAGGAAAGAAGAGAAATGGTAAATACTGGGAGAAATTTAGTGATGGGAAAATAAAACCTCAATAGATTTGGGCATCAGAAGATGGAATTGAATCAGGGCTCTGCTAGTTAATACCTGTGTTTCTAGAGGGAGACTGAATTACCCTTCCCTCATTGCTTTCTCAGCATTGGGGACAGTAGATGACTGGACAGCTGGCAAAGAGGCCAAGGATATTCCCAGGAAGCTGGAATGGTTGGTATTTGGAGAATTGATAAGGACATGAATTTAAAAAGACAGAACTGGCCTGAGAGCTAGGAAGGAATGGGGTGGGGAGGGGTTCTTCCTTTATCGGCTTTTCTAGCTAGATCCGCCTGTGGCTTTAAAACTTCAGCCTAAGGTTCAATCTGGGCCCAGAGCTACTTCCCCCTCACCCCACCAGAGGGACTGAGGGTAGGGGAACAACTGTTAGCCAATGAAAAAAGTGTTCTCTCTTTTTCACAAGTATTTCCCTTCCAAACTCCTTGTTCAAAGGTCATCCTAGATTCTGTCTCCTGTGAGAACAAGATCGAGGACTTTCCACACTGGCTCTCTGCTGTGTTTCATTGAATCTCAGCCCATTGTTTTACCTGGCCAAAGGGTCTCTGTGTTTCCCTAGATAGGTACTTTTTTCTAGCCTCACTCAACCCCCCCACTTTAAGGCAGAACCTGGGCAGATTTATCTACACTATATCTTATTGTCATAAAATTCTTGTTCAATAATCCTTAAGTACTATCAATCAGTGCTTAATTTAACCTTGGTCTTATCCTGAGATTTAATTATAAGAATATCTTTTTTCCCCCAGGTAATTCAAATAAATATCCTTTCTTAAAGAGAAAAAGGAATATTGTTAAGTACTAAAACTGTATGTTTTTACATCACATGTACAAGAAAAATGGTTGCTGTACCTGGTGAGGATATCTTTCTAAGACAGCCTGAATGCTTAAATTAGATTGAGATTCTTCTCTAGACTGGTATATGGCTTTCGGGGCCATTGTTAGTCCTCTTGACTTTTGTCTAGCCGCTAGACTCCAATGACTCTGGAGGAGAGAGTGAGGCTGGTGACTTTGTGCAGCTCTGCCTCACTTAAATCCAACTCATGAACAAGTCAAGATGTCGCCCTCTTGGTGTCATTGGTCCTCTTCGAAAACAAAAGATGAACAACCACAATATGACTCTGACAACTCAGGTCAGTATGATATCAAAATTATCTTACGTGATATCTTTCTTAAAGAGCTTTTATCTTCAGTAACAAAATATTATATGTGGAATAGCATTTTAACATGAAATTTAATAAGTTGTTTTACATAGAGATCTGATGTACAATTGTTTCATCCCAATGTAGGGAGTATACTCTGGTCTTACTATTTCCCAGGAGGCTGCTATTTTCCCCTTGGGGATCTAGGGGTTAATGACAGATTGGGGTGTCTCTCTTCTCCATTACATTGGCCCATCGTTAGATGCCAGTGACAAGCACCCCAGTTCAATTTAATCACTTAACATTAGTTACAAAGGGATATTTACTTTGAAAACAACATGAACAAACATACAAACATTTTTTCCCAATGCCTCAGTTCTCTTTCTCTCCTATACCACCTGTTTGGGATGAGTGGTGATGGTAGCATTAATAGGCTCAAAACTTATCTCAATTCCTACACAACACTGTCTCACCAAATTCATGTCCAGAGGCTTCATGACTGTTAGAAGAGTAGGGCCTAAATAATGAACAAGAAGACTTCAGAGAGACATGGAAAGACATATGCACTGATGCTGAGCGAAAGGAGCAGAACCAGGAGAACTTTGTACACAGCAACAACCACAGTGTGCGAGGAATTTTTCTGGTAGACTTAGTCCTTCATTGCAATGCAAGGACTCAGAAAATTCCCAGTGGACTCTTGAGGCAAAATGCCTTTCACATCCAAAGAAAGAACTATGGAATTTGATCGCAGATTGAAGCAGACCATTTTCTTTTGTATTATGCTTTGTTTTGTTTTATGATTTCTCCCATTCATTTTAATTCTTCTATGCAACATGACTAAGGTAAAAATGTATTTAATAGGAATGTACATATAGAACCTAAATAAAATTGTATGCCTTCTCAGGGACGGAATGGCGAGAAGGGGAAAAATAATTTAAGATATATGGAAGTGATTGTAGAACACTGAAAACAAATAAAATAATTTAATTTAAAAAAAAAGAGTAGGACCTGCTAAAACTCTAGCCCCTTCAGGTCAGAGGCTTTGTGAAGTTATAATCTGGAAGGAAATGGCAAACTACTTCAGTATCTTTGCCAAGAAAACCCTGAATTGAGTCAGTCAGACACAACTGAAAAATGACCACAACAAAAAACTGACTTAATCAAAGCTTCTTTATTCCTTTTCTATATTACTTTACCTTGGCCTGAAGCTGTAATGAAAAGGATCATCTTCTTGGTAATCTGAGTTTCAGGTTGAACAATTTTAGGTTTGAGGTAATAGAAAAATTTTAATGATAATAGCACACCTTTATATAACAATTTACAGTTTCAGTTTAATATAACAAACATTTATTAAGTGCCCCCTAAATGAAAGACTGTGTGCTCAGTGTTGAGGAAATGAAAATGAAAATGACACAGTCCTTGCCAACTAGAAACTTAAAATGCAATACACAAATGAGTATTATACAAGGAAGAATAAGAGGGGACCAAGGGAGAATTAAAAAAAGTGCTATGAAAATTAAAGAGAGGAGAGTTTGTAAAATATTTTCCTTCTAAGCCTCTGATTTCGTCAAGAAAGGAGCTGCCTGTGTGGACATGAAGGGTGAGGAGAGACCTCATATAGTTATATTCTGGGCAAATTTCAGCAGTTCAGAGTAGGAACAGTTCAAATCTGGGAACCAAAAATATTTGGAGAATGAAGCACTTGAGAAAAAATCGACTTGGGGCAAGGGATAGTGTTTCTCACCACGATCCACCTTCATTGCTTTGGAGCAGGACTACTCAACCTGTAGGAAATGCTGTATCCATCTGGCAACAGAGACACACGCTCCTGACAGATACATATACAAAGAGCCAGTCACTTGAGGGAGGAAGCAGCTAAGACTAGGAGCAGAGAAGAGAACAGAACTGTGGAGAGACCATGGGAACCCAGCTGATCAATCCATGCAGGGAACCCCTCTGAAACACTATGTGGAAATTAGTTATTTCAATTTCCCAAAGGCATCATTAATTTGTTTGCTCAGCCAAACTCAGTTCCTTTTTTGACACAGAGAAGTAATCAGCCTCATAAAGGGATCACAGGCTCCTGTTAACACATTAAAATCTCAACATGTAGGTCTACATTTTGTGTCTACATCAGCTGAGACAGGATTGGTGGAATCATGTGTCCTCTTCCCTTACCATCTTGCTCAGGGCTAAGCCAAGTCATTATAATCAGACCAAATTCAATTTTGCTTTGCTTTTGTTTTTTCTGTTTATATTGTTGTACATCAATGAGTTTCCTGGTTCTGCTTTTTCCACTTTGCATCAGTACATGCAAATTTTATGCTTCTCAGTATTCCTCATGGTTATCTGTTCATCTGGTACATTACTATTCCGTTATATTCATGCTCAACCATTTATTTAAGTAATTCAGTTGATGGACAGCTGTTTTATTTCTAGTTCTTTGCTTCTGCAAAAAAAAGTGTGACTCTAAATATTTTTTAATATGGTAGCTTTATTTCTATTTCTGATTTCCTTTATGTAGATGTCTTAAAGTGGAATCACTGGGTGTAAGAGTATGAACATATTTTGTCATTTTCTTAGCTTAGTTCCAAATTATCTTTGGAATGGTTTGACCAGTTCACAACTGATAGAATTCTTTCTACGTCAGTTACCTAGAGAAAGGGATAAGCATTCATTAAGTAGTTACTATGTGCCAGGCATTATGCTAAGCTCATTTTCTGGTTATACGTGTCTTTAACTATGTATTTCATTCCAAGTCTCTGTATACAAGGAGGATGGGAAGGGGGTTAAGTATTTATTAAGCACCTACTCTGTGTCAGGCACTATGCTAAGCACTTTTTACAAATGTCACCTCATTTGATCCTCACAACAGCACTGTAAGGTAGATGTTATTACTCTTCTCATTTTACAGTTGAGGAAACTGAGGCAGAGAGGGATTAAATGACTTGCCCAGGGTCAAATAACTAGTAAGTATCTGATGCTGGATTTGAACTTGTCTTCCTCTCTCTGGGCCCTACTCTATCCTCTCTACCCACCAGTTACCCCACTATAGTAAGTCCTTGCTAGTAATATGCTACTAGGGATTTTTTTTAAAATCTGGACTTATGATTTCATTGGCACAAGGAATTCCCTGTGAAAAATCTTGCCTGTCCCTCGCCCCCTCCAAATAAGCAACTACGCCGTAGCTTATGGTCTTAGAAAGTTGTTTTAGAAGCATAAAGGAAGAGGTAGAGAGATGACCTAGAAGTCAAGACAGCTTACTGCCCCCTTTAAAAATACTCAGTGCCCCCTTAGAATCTACTTCCTTTAATCCTTTAATGTTTTTTTTTTAATTTGCATCATTTAAAATACAAAATAAATAGATTTTTAAATAAAATCTTAAATTTGATAATTTGTTGTAAATTTATGGGTTTTTTCCTGCATTGAAATTTTGATGACCCAACATTGCATTATGTAACCATATAGTGTTGTATTGTAAATAAGTCATTACACGAACATATTCCTGCTGATGCATGCTGGACTTCCTGACAGTGTGCAATGAGCTCACCTGCCACCATTAGCTCATTAAGACCTGTTGGCTGACTTGACCGCTGATGGATTATAACTTGCATTTTGTGTGTTTATTTGGAAAACAATGTGATCGCACGACTTTAACTCTGTTACACAACAAATGAAATGTACAAATGGCTTTTC
Source organism: Notamacropus eugenii (assembly GCF_028372415.1). NCBI lineage: Eukaryota > Metazoa > Chordata > Mammalia > Diprotodontia > Macropodidae > Notamacropus > Notamacropus eugenii. Next base: position 11,628,044 of record NC_092872.1, on the reverse strand, counting down.
AAAATTTTCTCATCTTCTCTTCTTTCCTTATTTTCATTCGATGCCCCCCAATTGCACACAAGGCTCCTACCACTTCCCACCATCCCTGATCGGTCCAGTGCCCTCCACGGGGCAGTATCACTCACTTTGGGGACCTGTAAGTCAAGACATGGGTTCAAGTCCTGTCTCGGACACATAATGGCTATGTGACCCTAGGGAACTATCTTTTTTTCATTTCTGGGAGGCAATTGGGGTTAAGTGACTTGCCCAGGGTCACACAGCTGGTAAATGTTTGAGGCTAGATTTGAACTTAGATCCCCTTGAGTCCAAGGTCAGTGCTCCATCCACTGTGCCACCTAGCTGTCTTCAGTTTTGTTTTGTTTGACCTAGGCAACTCTTTAAGGTATTAGGCATATCAAGAAAAAAGATGAGCCCTGACATCAAGAAATAGCCTTTTAAAAAAATATTTATTTTTAGTTTTCAACATTTACTTTTATAAGATTTTGAGTTCTAAATTTTCCCCTCTCCTTCCCCATCCTCCTCCCCAAGATGGCACAAAATCTGATATGGGCTATGCATGTACAATCACATTAAACACATTTTCACGTAAGAAAGACGAATCAAAACAAAAGGGAAAAACCACAAGAAAGAAAAAAAATTAAAAGAGAAACTAGTATGCTTCAATCTGCATCCATAGTTCTTTTGCTGGATGTGGATAGTATTTTCCATCATCAGTCTTGGAATTGTCTTCGATCACTGCATTGTTGAGAAGAGCTAAATCTATCAAAATTGATTGCCCCACAATGTTGCTATTTTTGTGTACAATGTTTTTCTGGTTCTGCTTATTTCACTCAGCATCAATTCATGTGAATCTGAGTTCTTCTGAAATCTGCCTGCTCATTATTTCTTATAGAACAATAGTATTGTATTACATTCATTATACCACAACTTGTTCAGCCATCTCCTCACTGATGGGCATCCCCTCAATTTCCAATTCTTTGCCACCACAAAAAGAGTTGCTATAAATATTTTTGTACATGTAGTCCTTTTCCCTTTTTTATAATCTCTTTGGGATACAGATCTAGTAGTGGTATTGCTGGATCAAAGGGTATGCACAATTTTGTAACCCTTTGAGCATAGTTCCAAATTGCTCTCCAGAATGGTTAGATTAGTTCATAACTCCACCAACAATGCATCAGTGTTCTAATTTTCCCACATCTCCAACATTTATCATTTAAGGCACATTTATTCTACCAGGAAGATGTTATAGATACACAGATAAGTGTATGTATAAATACACACACTTACATATATATGTATATATACACGCACATATGTATGTATGTGTACACAAAGTAGGCTATAGAAAGCAAAATTCTCTAGAAAAATTTAAGAAGGGAAATATGGGAGAAATTAGAGAAAGGTTCATAGAGGAAGTAATGCCTACATTGAGCCCTGAAGAGAGATTATGAAAGGCAGAAATGATGATGAATAGGCAAAAGGACTATATAGAGACAAGAGACAGTATATTATATTTGGGGAATGGCTAGTAGTCCAGTTTGGCTACCTCAGAGAGTATGTAAAAGTGGGTAATACGAAATAAAGCTGGAAAGATAGGATGGAGCAGCCAGATCATGGATGACCTTAAATGTCTTTTATAGTAAAGATAATAGGAAGCCACCAAAAATTTTTTGAGCAGGACAATGATATGGTTAGGAAGATTATTTTTGATATCTGTGTGGAAGATAGCTTGGAGAAGGGACAGAAGAGAAGCAGAGAAATCAACTTTTTAATAAATAATAATAAAATTGGGTGAGAGGTGATTAAGAAGCCAGAACGAGGATAGTAGCTACGTGAGTGGAGAGAAAGGTATAGATTTAAGAGCTGTGAGGGTACAATTGAGGTGACAGATGACTTCATAATTTTGAACTTAGGTAAATGGGAAGATGCTGGTATTATGAACACAAAAAGGGAATTTGGAAGGAGGAGAAGGTTTAGGGGGGAAGACAATTTCAGTTTGAAGTTTGTTGTGTTTAAGGTGTGGGAAGGGAATTATGATGATTTTTATAATAATTGATATGATATGTGTGATGAATAAACTGATAGATTAGATTTTTCAGAATTGCCTCTCTTGTGAGTCACATTTACAAGGCAGCTTGAAATCATAAATCAAATCTTTGACAATGCTCACAATCATTGGCATCCTTCTGTACATGAAGTGAAGCGAATCAAAGACTGTAGAGCCTGTTCCTGTCACAGAACTCTGGTTCTGTGACCCATAAACTAACAATCCCCAAGTACTCGATCAGTATTGCTCCCATAGGACTCCAGAATTGTTGTATTGTCTTCCATTTGTGAGTTTGTTATGGGAAACCACTCAGACCCTGGAAACATTGTTTATAATTTGCCTTCTCCCTTCCCTTCCCACTTGTGATTTAGCTATATAATCTTTCTTCACTTTACCAAGGTGAAATTCTGATCAGGAGAATTCCAGATTTGCAAATATGCTCCTCATAATAAAACTAATTAATTAAATGGCTACCTGATTACTGGCACTTTGTCTCTGGCCTGCTGTTCCCTCATTCTCAGGGTAGATAAGAGACTGGCTAAGTAGAATCCTGTTAATAGGTAGTGGCAGGATTTTCAGAGGGAAAAAATTAGAGATGTAAGACTCTAGCTTGCTTACACCAACCATGTGTCTTTCTGTTGTTTTCTGAATTCTTCGGATGAATAATCTTTATTCTTCTGAGATTGTGTTATATAATTTTTCAGCCATATAACATCACTGGTATTGTATTCGTTGTAAAGAGGGAGATAAAACTAAAAAATTTGCAACACTAAATGATGGGGGGGGGGGTGGCTGAATAACTAATTCACAGCCATAAATGTTATAGGAATTTAGAGGGGACAGCAGTCAATGGATGGAAACTGTATATAAGTAGGATTTCTTTGAAATTCGGTCATAAGTATCCAGTTACTTGTCTTAGCTCAGAGACACTTTTTCTTAATTTCTTTTAAAAGCTTCTTTGTATACATTTTGTTTTAACATGGCACAATACACTTCCAAACAAACCATCCACAAAGTACATTTCCACAAAAACTGTTAAGCAAAGTCACTTAATTTATGATTGTGACTGACAACACATATCATTTTCTATCTGGGGCTCACCTTCACCCCTAATTGCCACATTTGAGAAAAGCAGGACTTGCTGGGGACAGGTTATTCTTTCTCTAGGCACAACGGTACCTGAATTTGTATGTCTTCTGCATATTTGTTGGTCTGTAGTCTGTACCACTTTTCTCTGTTTCCATCATCTACTTCATCCCCTCCAGGTTAAAGACTTTCTGTTGATGGCTGTGTTCTGCATTACCTTATCCAAGTCCTCCCATGTTTCTCTGAAATCTCCTTATTTGTCACTGCCTTTCTCATTTCTGAGGGATCTTTCACAGTGTTCTAGATTCACTGGACTATTTCCAGGGTTGGAGAAGTGATCAAGCTCTCACTCATTCCCCAACATTTAGCAGCATCTGCTTTCTAAATGAATAATCATGGTAATGTAGTAAACATTACTCCTGCCACCAAAAGATGAAAGCAAAATTCAATGTATAACTCACATATGTTCAAGTAAGATTTATTGAAATGCATTATTATAGAGGATGAATTACATTTGGCCAGATCTCAGGTAAACAGTGACTGTAGGGAGTATGAAAGATGCCAAGTCCCTCTTCTGTATTTTCAATGAAGGCCATGCTTCTCCAGGCTTGTCTCTCCTAATCTTCTATCAGCCTTCTTGATGCCAGTACAAGTACCGGTGTCTTTGTAAGGGTTGGTCAGAGTGTGTCTTCAGGAGTGGTGAGTCAATAACAGATTATTCTTGCTTATATAGTTAAAAAGCTCGTCTTCTGATGTTAGTCCTAAAATCCTCCACCCTCTTAAGGTCTTCTTGAATGTGTAGAATTGTTAAATGGTTAGAGCAAATGAGCCTAGCTCATTGATAGTCTTTTCTGCACTCATTATCTTTCCCTCTAAACCTTCTCTGAATCTCCCCACTCTGCTGCTCTCCCCCCTTCCCTATTGCTGTAGAGGGCAACACCATGCTCCCCATCCCTTGGATTCATAACTCAGGTGTATCCTTAACTCCTATCCCTCACCCCCAAAATCCAATATGTTGTCAAGGTCTGTTAATTTCACCTTTGCAATATCTCTTGAATATGCCCCCTTCTTTCTTCTGAGACTGCTACCACTCTGCTACAGCTCCTTATCACCCATGCCTTCATTTTTACAATAGCCTGTTAATGGATCTGCCAGCCTCAAGTCTTTCCCCACCCCAACTCATCCTCCATTCGGTCCATGACAACCCTTCTTCTCCGCCCCTCTTATCCCTTCAATATTCAATAAAATCCAGTGGCTCCTTATCACCTCCAGGATACAAAATCCTCTATTTAGATTTTAAAGTCCTTCATAATCTAGCCCTCTCTTAACCTTGCTCCTGTTATCTACTCTTAAATCCAGTGACAATGGCATCCTTGCTCTTCTAAGAATGAGACACTCTATTTCTCTGCTCCTGGCAATTTCTCTGGCTGAACCATCATACCTGGAATGTTCTACTTTCTCATCTCTACCAACTGCCTTCTCTCATTTCCTTTAAGTCTCAACTAAAATCCTATCTTCACCAAGAAGCCTTCTCTAACCCCTCTTCATTCCAGTACCTTCTGTCTGTTAATTATTTCCTAGTTATCCAGTACACTGCTTCATATGTACTTATGTCATCTCCCCCCTCAGATTATAAACTTCTTGAGGGTAGGAACTGTCTTTTCCCTCTTTTTTGTATCCCCAGAACCCAGTACAGTTCCTGGCACATAATAGGTGCTTAATGAATGTTTTTTGATCAATTGTTGTTGCCTGCATTTGATCAGGGACTGTCTTTTGCCACTTTTTGTATCACCAACACAGTGATTGGAACATAGTAGGCCCCTAATAAATGTTTATTGATTGACTGAGAAAAACTTGACCTTGGCACATATTCAAAAACCTCAGTGGTTTTAGTTGTCAACACCTCTTGTCTAGGAATCAGGTTAGATTTGCTCTGCTTGACCCTACAGAGAAGAACTAGGAGCAGTGGGGGGGTTGTTTTAGCTACTGGGTTACTAGGAGTCACCTATTGTCTTATGATGAGTCAGTTCTTATAAATAAACTAAAAATGATATATAGTTAGTGACGTTGGAAGGTGTCGGGATGAACAGTCTGCTTGGATGCCAATAAACATCCCAAGAAGGACCTCAGCAGAAGCACTGTTATCTATGAATAGGCATGGGGGGAGGGGGAGGAGGGAGAAGTAGAAACCTTTCATAGAAGTTAGGAGAAAGAAAAACAATCCGTGAACTTTTTTTTAGTAGAGTTAGGCTACCACGAGCAGCTCTGCTTCAAAGAAAACTAATAACTCAACTTGAAAGCAGCAAAAAGGATTGCAGCAGACCATACCTAATGCAAACCTTTCTTCTACTTAGGATAGCTGCATCCCAAAGTGGTGGTTGGGATTGCGTTTTCAGTGGCAAACGTAGCATCTACCTCAGAGGCTTGTTGTAAAGACTCAATGACATAATATATAGAATATCCTTTGGAAATATTAAAGCTCGAAATCCAGTTATTGTTATTAGTAGCAGTAGTAGCAGTGGTGATAGTAGTGGTGGTGGTAGTAGTAGTAATAGTAACGTTAACGTACTAGTGAATGAAGAAAGGTCGCCCAGGACATGTAGGCAGGGTCTCTCATCTTTAGAGCTTCAGAGGTGAGGGTTTTCACCCCTCTATCCATTCAGTCCAGATATTAACACTCTAAAACAATGCTTACATGCACTGGGAAAGTTCAAAATGTGTAGGAAAACTGCTAAGGAACTTTTAGTAAAGGGACCTCAAAATGAATAAATTATTTTGTAATTTATACAATTATCCCCTATTCTTAAAAGAATATGAGTTGAAAGAAGCCTCAAAAGCCAGCCTCATGAATTCTTAGGATACATAGTAGAGTGAAAAGAGTGTTAGATTTCAAGTCAGAGCCCCTAGGGCGTTTCTGAGTCCCAGCTTGGTTAGTTACTGCCTGTGAGACCTTGGGTGTTTCTTGTTTTTCTTCTTCTCTTTCCTAATGTGGAAAAAAAAAAGAGAGATGTGTATTTGATCACTGCTAAGGTCCTTCTGATGGCTCAGGATGAGAAAGTGAGGCTGGTGACCTGCACAGCCCTCTCACACTCAAAACAAGGTCAAGCGCAAGTCACGTCGTCATTTCTCTGACGTCATGGTCTTCTTCGAACGAAGAACAAACACAAGGACAACCACAAAGGTCTCTTCCATTTCTAGATCTAGTCTAGACCAGAGACTGAAAAATAATCTTCTCTACAATACATCCAAAGAATGGTTTGTACTTTGCTCTTGAGACTCTCTGAACTCTCTTATCCAGCCATGCTGGCCTCCTTGCTACTCCTTGACCAGAGCATGCTCTCTTTAACTCCATACCTTTCCATGGCTGTGCCCCATCACAGGAACACTCTCCCTCCTGCTCTCCAACTTTAGGATTCTCTGGCTTCCTTCAAGACTCAGCACAACTCCTTCTTATTGTTCAGTTGTTTTGAGTCATGTCTGACTCTTCCTGATTCGATTTGGGGTTTTCTTGGCAAAGATACTGGAATGGTGTGCCATATCCTTCTCCAGATCATTTTACAGATGAAGAAACTGAGGTAAACAGCATTAAGTGACTTGTCTAGGGTCACACAGCTAGTAGATATCTGAGGCCAGATTTGAATCTGGTAAGATAAATATCCCTGACTTTAGGTTTGGCCCTCTTATCTACTCCATCCACATTTCCACTTAGCTGCCCCAACTTAGCTTCTACCTTCTGCCTTTCTCACTTACCTCAATACTGCTATCCTCTTTCCTCTGAGGTTACCTCCAATTTACCCTTTATGTATCTTGTTTGTATATAATCATTCGCATACTGTCTCTCTCTCTAGAGTGTGAGCTCTTTGAAGGCAGGGCCTGTTTTTTTTTCTGCCTTTCTTTGTATCCTCAGTTCTTAGCAGAATGTCTGGTATATGGTAAGTGCCTAATAAATGAATGGTGACTTGATCTCCACTTTACTTGAAGTCTTGAGTGAGGAGTAACCCAGTACTTAAAACAGCCCACTCACTGCTCCTAGTTCTTCTCTGTAGGGTCAAGCAGAGCAAATCTAACCTTCCTTTCATGTGAAAGCCCTCCAAGTACTCGAAGAGAGTTATTGTGTTCCCCTTTAAATTTTCTCTGATTCAGACTGACTCTCTGTCTTGGTCATAGTCCTCTGGATGCTCTCCACCTTATTCAAGTTGTTGTTATTCAGTCATGTTTGACTCTGTGTATTCCCATTTTGTTTTTTGGGGTTTTTTTTTGGCAAGAGATGCTGAAATGCAAATTGCTATTTTGTTCTTCAGCTCACTTTACAAATGAGAAAACTGAGCCAAACAAGGTTAAGTGATGTGTACAAGGTCACAAAGCCAAGTAAGTGTCTGAAGGTGGATTTGAACTCATAAAGATGACTCTTCTTGATTCCAAAGTCCAATGCTCTATCTGTCTTGCCACCTATCTGTCCATATCCTTCCTATAATTTGGTGTCCACAATTAAACTTAGTACTCCCAGGCAACTTATACAGACCAAAAAACTGTGACTTCCTCAGTAAAAGTCTTACTTGTGTGGAAGCTCCCTTAGAAAAGAATCCCAAAGGGTAAGGGATATCCCTAGGCCCGACAGTCCTCACATATTGCATTTAACAACTATCTTTTAGGTATCTCTTTTATGCATAGCCATAGGGCCAGAAGCTGAAGAAGAGTCATTGAATGTCTAAGTTGGATCTTTGAGATCATCAGTCCAACATCCCACAATTTTGCAGTTCATAGATCAAGAAACTGATGCTCAGAAAAGTTAATTGACTTGTCTAAGGTCATCCAGGTAGCAAATAGTAGAGTGAGAATCCCAATTCATGTGTCCTGTTTTTAAACTCAATACTTTTCCCACTAAATTTAGTTGTTTCCAGAATGAACTGGGAGAGACTTCAGAGATTATCTACTTCAAAACTTCCTCTTATTTAAACCTTTGATTACTTTTATCAAACCCTGAAAATAAATGATCAAAGAGTCACAGAATGGCTATGCAGTGAGTGGTAGATAGCCCAGTGTGATGCCAAGCCAATCAAGTACCTCTGATTGAATCTTACCTTTATCAATCAGGAGTCTTTACTGGAGTAAACAAGAGGTTCTTTAACTAGAAACAGTACATGTATTTGTATTGTTAATTATTAATAATTAATATATTTAATTAATTAAATTAATTAATAATTAAAGAGGGAAGAGAGGAAAGGAGGGAAGAAAGTATGGAAGATTAAAGATCTTTCCCACTCATTAATGGGTATGCCCATTAAGGGGAGTTTGATTAGGGAAAATTTGTGAGAAGGCCAAGCCGTTCCTTAATGAGGCACTGGTTCTTAAGGGGTGGGATGCCCTCTGGCTCTAAAAAAGGTATAAAGACTCTGAGGGTGAGATTTTACTTTGGTGCTCACTGACTAGAAGTGTTTGGCTAGAGGAGGACTCTGGAAAGCCATTAAGGAGTGGTGCCACTTCACCCCTTTGAAAACCTAGATGTCACTGCTTCCCTCTCTGGTAACTATGGTCAGGCAGAGGAAGTGTATGTATGCTGATGTATGTTGATCTTTGATTTCTCTGTATTTTCTTTGAAGTTCAGGGTGCTGATTCCCCTGAACTAGGTGAATGATAGATGTGTTTGGTTAAAGGAATGCTTGATTAAAGTGACAGTTAAACCTCTCACAAGTTGCCTTTCCTTCTATGAATGCAGATCTAAGAACCTGTGGTAGCAGGCCCCCCTGTGTTTGTTGGGGTGCATACTGGGACAATGAGGGGTAACAGCAACAATGAGACAAGCCTGATACATACTAGGGCGTCCTGATTGGAACATGGTTCCTGCAGGTGAAAGGACTGTTATGCCAAGCTCAGGGCACAGCTGACTTGCTGGGTCTTAGCCCTGGCAAAGAGGGGGTTTCTTAATAGCAAAAAGACAGGAGGTAGAAAAAGAAGGGGGTGATGATCTTGGCATGGGGATCCTGATACTTTTTTCAATGAACAATTCTTAATTTTTCTCCCTTCCATCTTACCACCGACTGAGAAAAAATATAAATAAAGCCCTAATAACAAACATTCATATTAAAGTAAAAAAAAAAAATCTCCCATTGGCCATGTCCAAAAATCCATGGCTCATTTTGCATATTGACTCATTCTGCACCATCGGTCTGGAATCACAGTTACATTGATCAGAGGTCTTAAGTCTTTCAGTTGTTTCTTTTAAAATGTTTTTATTATATGCATTGTTCTCTTGGTTCCGTTTATTTTGAATTGGTTTATACAACTCTTCCCAGATTTTTCTGAAACTATCCCTTTCCTCACTTCTTAAGACACAACAGTATTCATAGACTAAAATCTGTTCAGCCCTTCCTTTTTACAGATGAAATCTTTGCTAGCTTTAGCTTCTCTTCCCACCGGTCTGATGCCACTTGTCTCAGAGGCATGGTGGCAGAGTGGAAAGAGCGCTGGGTTAACATCTCAGCTCGAGTCATCTTTAATATCTGTGAGCCTTAATTTCCTCAGATGTACCAGGGGAAAAATAATTTCATCTTACTGCAGGGAGGCTGTGGCCAGGATCAAATAAAAAGTATGTCAATTGTTTTGCAAAGCTTAAAATGCCCTATAAAGGAAAGCTACTATTATTTGAAGAGTTAATTACGCTAAATGAAATGAAAGTGTTTCTAAAAGTCGTGCATAAATCAAATCACCTTTTAAAAACTGCAGTAGATGAGCTCTGTTCTACCTATGGACCTAGAGAAAGAAGGCGCTATCGATGCGCTCTGAGTTCTGTTAATTAGACCTGATCAGAAACGCGCTTCTAGGGATAGGCGATGGCTTAATGGGGCCTTCAAGCGACCATGTTACACCGGGCTGCCTTTAGTCGTCACCCGATCCCGCCCCCTCAGCCTTCTACGCTGCCACGATTGGTCAAAGAGCCCTGCCCCCTCGCTTCTCAGCCCATCGCTTCCTCTCTTGGACCGTCATCTTCGGGGTCGCGCGCCGTACCCGACCGGAAGCTAATTGAGAAACAAGATGGCTGCGCCGGTAGCTGGTGTTGGACGGCTGGAGGAGGAGGCGCTGCGGCGGAAAGAGCGGCTCAAGGCGCTTAGAGAAAAGACTGGGCGGAAGGTGAGAGGAGGAGGAGGAGGGAGAAAGGCGGGATGGTTGGCTGAGGCTGCCTCGGGGAGAGGAGCGTGGTAACGGCCCGGGGCTCGCGCGGGGCCAGAGCTGGCCTGCAGGACTCTGACAGGCGCATGCGCGTGGATCTCGGGCCGCGCCGGGTCTCCCCGCGAAGTCCCCTTTGCCCGAGCGTCTGAGGACCCTCCTCTGTCTCTGTCGGGAGCAGCCGGCGAAGGGCGAGCGAGCGTGGCAGCCAAGAGATTCTTTTCCCTTCCCATCCTCAAAGGGGAAACTGAGGCATGGGGAGGGAGATGAAACGAGAGGAGATAGTTGCTTTTCAGCCCCTCCCGGGGGTCGTTTCTCCTCTCTGTGGGGGAAGGGAGAGGGTCTTTCTCTGCTCTGGGCCCTTGTCAGCCTTAAAGAGTGACAGGAATCTGAACAACACTGACCATCCTCCGAGAAAGTTAGGCGAAGTCTGAAGACAGGGTTTGGTATCCCTACTCCTCTGGCCTCCATAGTTCGTGTCTGTCCGATACAGTTGAACTAAAGTCGAGCCCAGAGGGAAAGGAGTGAAAAGTAAGGGTCTTTCCTCAAAGTCCGACTTGGCGTTTGGTGTTGGATATACAAAGTTACTACGATTGAGTCTGTGCCGAAAGAGGTTACAGTCTATCCAGAAGATGATACAAAGTACATGGATCTGTCCGTATGATGATACAAAGTACATGGATCTGTCCATATGATACAAAGACCAGGAATCGGGAAACCCTGGTTCCAGTTTCGACTCTGACACAAGTTACTGCAGGAGAAGGAGATGGCAGATCTCTCCAGTGGCTTTGCCCCAAACTGGAAAATGACTGAACTGACAAATTACTTCCCTGCTTTGAGGATCAGTTTCTTCATCTGTGAAATGAGGGGGTTGGACTAGAGGGCTTCTTAAACTTTTTCCACTGCTGACCCCTCAGCTCTTAAACTACAGTTTAAGAAGAAAGTTGCTCCTTCTTGCTTTAGGGTTTATGAGTCTATGGATCTAAACCATATGTACATCTGTATATGCAAGTAACACACCATGGAAAGGTTAACAGAGGAATCTGTTCCCTCTGCCCTAGGAGGCTTGTCTTTTCCTACCATTATGTTCTTGATCATTCTTGATATTATTTTGTATGCCACATCTTTCTATTAGACTGTAAGTGGTGTTTTGTTTTTTTTTTTAACAACAAGGATGGAGCAGTCTTAGCAAACTTTGTTCCTGAGAGTCTCTTTTAGAAGTTAGAGATGAGGAGGGAGAACTGAGATGAAGTGAGATATGAATGATGTGCTAACTCCACTTCTGTCAGATGTGTCTGTTCACAATAGTCCTATCTTACCCCTCTCCACAGATATCTCATTCTGTTCACCCCTCTCCACAGATATCTCATTCTGTTCACCCCTCTCCACAGATATCTCATTCTGTTCCAAAGGTGGATATAGTCTCACGCTTTGACTCTCTTCTTATACTATATGCACTATATATTTATAAATATACTTTTATTATAGGTCTTTGTTACTTATCCCTGTGCTAGATTGTAAATTCCTTGAGGGCAGAGGCCATATCATTTAATCTTTGTATCAACAGTGTCTAGTTGCACATCTAGTATAAAGATGTTTATTATTTGTTGAATTCCTAACTTGATAATTGGTGATGGAACACTGGACTATTCTAGAGAAGGTACCAATAGGTTTAAAAGCAATGTCATATAATGGAGAGAGTACTGAATTTGGAACCAGGAAATCAGGGAGAGGTGGAATACTTAGGGGTTGCACTGAGGATACAGAAGAGATTTCAGAGGAGTGAGAGAGGGAGAAATGGAAGGATAGGTGCTTAGAAATTTCAGAGTTGTAGATGATAGAGGTAGGCAGTTACTGATGATTGTGAGCTCTAGGGTATCACAAACCCTGAGTGGGGCTGGGGTGGAGTGAAATTGTAGGTTGAGGGAGTTAATAAACTGAAAGACCAGAGTAACTGAGTGTGTATGTTGAGGTCCCCAAGTACAAGGGCATGGGATAGGGTGTGAGCAAGGTATTGAACTTTTTGACATGCAAAGTGAGCCAGCAGCTAGTAAGATGATATAGTAAAGGTCTGGATAGAGAGATCTGGAGTTCGTGAGCCTCTTTGCAGTGAGAGGGTAGTAGAGGTTAGAATGGTACTAAGCAGTCCTGGGCACAGTCCCTTGTGAGACTGTGAGAGGTGGTGAAATGTAGTGCATGTGTGCTGAACTTGGAGTCAAAAAGACCCACAAAGACTGAGGTTCAACATTGCCTCTGATAACTTAATAACTCTGTGTGAACGTGGGTGATTCATTTCACCTGTGTGAATTTCAGTATTCTCATCTTTAAAATGGAGGGATTGGACCAGGTGATTTCCGAGGTTCCTTCTAGCTATTAATCTATGATCTACTATTCTTACTAGTTTTTGACTGTCTTTGATAGTGTTAAATGCAAGTAATTAAGTCATTATGACCTTGAGAATCTTAACTGCAGAGAGGGTGAAGAAATGAAGGAGGAATGGATTGAACCTCAAAAGAGGAGATATTGATGAAGGATATTGACAGTGAGGAGCAAAGAATAAACCATTCTCTTTTCTGGCCCATTGTGTTAGAGGCTGTGAGAGAAGGTGGGCTCCAGTATTGGAGAGTATGTAAAAGGTTGAGAATGAACTGTTATTGAGTAGTGAGTGGGAGATTAAGAAATGGAGGCACTGAGTATATACGGATGTCTCTTTCTAGGGTTTGTCTGTGGAAGAAATGAAACTTTGTAGGACATAGTGTGAGGAGATGGCAAGGTTTTTTTTCTCTCTCCAGGGTTTGGGGAGAGCTAGGGATCTTTTTAGAAGGCAGGGAAGGAACTAGAAGATTAGGAGAGATTTGAGTTTAAAAACATCTGAGGGGGCATATTCCTGGAGGAATGGTAGCATGGCCCAAGTAAAGGGGTGGGAGTAGATTGGAAAAGGCTGCTGCAAAGAAGGAGGTAATGGGGAATGAAGAGGGTTTTTGAAGTGTACAATAGGGAAAAAGAGGGAACAAATGATGGATAGTTAAGTTTTGTAGTTAAGTAGAAGGTGGGATCTTCATTGGGATGGAAGAAGGTGATTTAGGAGTCTTGAGAACAAAGTTATGAAGAATCACTATGCAGAGTAATAGAGAATGTCAATCAGGGAAGAAGAAATATTAACTCTGCTTAGTGGAAGATTAACAGTAGAGTGGAGGTTCCAGAGGGCATAATAGAAGAGGAGACCAGACTAGGATAGGGATTTGGCAGTGGTAGGGCTGAGGTGAATGGGGACTGGGGGACTTTGAATTTCAAAGGATTAGGAGAGGAGAAATTTAGACAGCTATAAAATTGAGAAGAAACATTTGATTAAGACCACTACCTTCAGAGAGCCTGTGATGGCTAAGGTAAAGTTGGTCTGTGGATCCTCAAAACCTAGAGAAGAAAGGAGATACAGTTGGGTATCATGGTTAGATATTTGGGTTCCAGGGACCTGCCATTGTAGCTCTCTCTGCCTTCTTCCAAGATGTGTGGGGAGGGAGAGAGTTGTTGAACGCAACATGTGAGGACCGTCAGGCCTAGGGATATCCCTTATCCTTTGGGATTATTTTCTAAGGGAGCTTCCACACAAGTAAGACTTTTACTGAGGAAGTCACAGTTTTTTCATCTGTGTATTTGTATTCAAGGGAACATTAGGAGAGGTAGTACAAAGTAGTATATGATTGTTAAATTAGTTGTTTAGATTATTGGTATAAGAGTTCAGAGGAGGGAAATACCTACCATGTGTTTTTTTAAATCCTTATTTGGGCATATCCTAAGCTTTGAAAGGCCACATCCACTCAGACAGTAATCAGCAAGCATTTAAGCTCGTACTATTAGTAAGGCATTGTAGATATAAAAAAAGAAGCAATCTGTGAATTCTACGGTAGAGACTTGTCCATATTCAAGCATAAACAATAAATGCACGATAAGTACAGTTTGGTTAGGGTGGGTGGGCACTAATTTTTAGGGGGATCAGGAAAGACACTCTATAGGGGGCAGTGCTTGGGCAGAGTATTGAAGGCAGAGAGATTCTGTGATGAGAGGTGTGGGGGATGATCCATTAAAAGGCACTGAGACTGGATGTGAAGTGAGTTTGAGGCTAGTTTGCCTGGACGTTAGTGTGCAGGAAGGAGAATAATGTTAGATTCAGGCCAGGTTGTATCCACATTATGAAGGGTTTTAAAAACCAAACAGGAATTTTGCCTTTGAAGGAGTAGGGAGCCATTGGAGTTTGTGTAGGGAGTTGTAAATCTTGCCTTTTTAAAAATGTGTTTAAATTTTTTTTTCCACTTAATTTTTTCCAATTACATATAAAGATAGTTTTTAATATTCACTTTCATAAGATTTTGGGTTCCAGATTTTTTTTTTCCTCCTTCCCCTGCTCCCTCCCCAAGACAGCATACAGTCTGATGTAGGCTATACATATACAATCCTGTTAGACATATTTCCATATTAGTCATGTTGTGAAGGAAAAATTAGAACAAAAGGGAAAACCATGAGAAAGAAAAAAGAAAATAATATACTTTGATCTGCATTTGGACTCCATAATTCTTTCCCTGGATGTGGATAGCATTTTCCAACATGAGTCTTTTGAAATTGTCTTAGATCGTTGTATTGCTGAGAAGAGCTAAACCTATCAAAGTTGCTCATCGAATAATATTACTGCTACTGTGTACACTGCTCTCCCGGTTCTGCTCACTTCACTCAGCATCAGTTCATGTAAGTCTTTCCAGGTTCTTTTGAAATCTGCCTGCTCATCATTTCTTATGGAATAATAATATTCCATTACATTCACATACCACAGCTTATTCAGCCATTCCCCAGTTGATGGGCATCCCCTCAATTTCCAAATGCCACCACAAAAAAAGCTGCTATAAATATTTTTGGACATGTGAGTCCTTTTCCCTCTTTTGTAATCTCTTTGGAATATAGACCTGCTAGATCACTACTAGATATTGCTGGAGCAAAGGGTATGCACAGTTTTGTAGCCCTTTGGGCATGGTTCCAAATTGCTCTCCACAGTGGTTGGATTAGTTCACAATTCCATCAGCAATGCAGTAGTGGCCCAGTTTTCCCACATCTTTTCCAACATTTATTATTTTCCTTTTTTGTCGTATTATCCAATTTGTTAGGTGTGAGGTGGTACCTCGGAGTTTTTAATTTACCTTTCTCTAATCAATAGTGTAAACCTGTCTTTTAAGGAAGCCTTTGGTAGCTGTATGGAGAATAGATTGGAGTAGGAGGAAACTTTAAGGCTGGGAGAACAATTATGAAGCTGTTGTAGTCTAAATGAGAGGTGATTAATACAATGGCTGGCACTTAATAGGGGCTTAATAAATGTTTATTAATTGATTGAGGAAAGTCTGAGCTAAGATGGTTTCCTTTCTCTCTTCTTATATTTCCTTTTGCCTTTATTATATTTTTCTGTTCTTTAAATTAAATTTTATTTTTTCCAATGAACAAATATCTACCTCTCTCCTTCCCCTCCAGTTGAAAAAGAAAAACAAAATTCTCTTAACAAATATGCATAGTCAAATAAAACATTCCCAAATTGATTGTGTCCAAAAATACATATGTTTCAATCTGCATCCTGTATTAGAATGTGGGTAACATGTTTTATCATGAGCCCTCTGGAATTGAGGTTGGTCATTGCATTTCACAGTTATTTGTCTCTAAGGTACAGTTATTGTGTGAATTGTCCTCCTGATATGTCTCACTTTACATCTTATCATACATATTTTTCCAGTTTCCTCTGAAACTATACCTTTCATCTTTTCTTATGAGACAATAGTATTTCATCACATTCATGTGCCATAATTTGTTTATCCTTTCTGCACTTGATAAGCACCCACCCTTTTAGTTTCCAGTTCTCTGGAGTCCTTTTCCTCCTCCTTTGATCTCTTTGGGATAGAATAATGGTTATCACTTGGTCAAAGAGTATGCACCGTTTAGTACCTTTTGGGATATACTTCCATATTGCT
This sequence comes from Notamacropus eugenii, assembly GCF_028372415.1. Classification (NCBI taxonomy): domain Eukaryota; kingdom Metazoa; phylum Chordata; class Mammalia; order Diprotodontia; family Macropodidae; genus Notamacropus; species Notamacropus eugenii. The sequence goes on along the minus strand of NC_092872.1, from coordinate 11,611,745 downwards.
TTCCACAGTGGCTGGACCATTTCACAGTTCCACCAATAGTGCACTAATCAATGTGCCTGTTTTCCCATAACCACTCTTGACAGTTGTTATTTTCCCTTTTGTAAACCTCCAACATCATGGAGGTGAGGTAGAACCCCAGAATTGTTTTAATTTGCATTTCTCCAGTTATTATTAATTGGGAGCATTTTTTTCATATGACTATTGATAGCCTGGATTTCTTTCTCTGAAAACTGTCTGTTTATATCCTTTGATCAATTATTGGTTGAGTAATAACTTTATTCTTAGATATTTGAATCAGTTCTTTATATGTCTTAGAAATGAGACCTTTTTTCCAGAAACTTGTGGGATGAGGGGATTGGACTTGATTTAAAGAACTGTTGTTCTAAATATAGTCAATTCTGCTATAATGGAACATACGAATTTCCCCAAAGTACTGGCACAATGCAAAGTCAGGCAGTTAAAACTACAGAGTTTATGGGGAAAATGGGTTAGGGATACAGTGTTCAAAAACATCAATGTCACACACAAAAAAGATAGGAACTGAGTTAAAAATGGTAGCACAGTTTTATACATGTTACATAGTTAAGAAATATTTAATTACTGCAGCAAATGGTAGAGGTGTCCTGGGCCTCATGTTGTGCCCTGATTCTGGCAAAGTTGTCTGGTAAGTTTGGCAGGTGGCAACTTGGGCCAAGGACCAGAGACCATGTTGGAGAGAGAGAGATAGAGAGAGAGAGAGAGGGAGAGAGAGAGAGAGAGGGAGAGAGAGAGAGTGTGTGTGTGTGTGTGTGTGTGTGTGTACGTGTACATACGTACACTTAGGACCAGCTTTTCTCCTGCACCAGAAGATACATGATAAATATGGCCCTTTATCCAAGACCTGAAGTTTGCTTGAGGAACTGGAGGGTTGTAACTTGCAACTTATTGTGAAATAGTTATTTTTTATATTCTTGATGTTTCTCAAGGAAGAAGTTGCCATCAGTGAACTTGAAATGTGAGTTATGCTCAAAATATTCCATATATGTTGATATATCAATCAATTTGTAACATTCAGGTTTTCAAAACACAAATTATAGTAGAACTGACTGTATATGATCCTCTTGAAGTGAAGTCAGAGCAGGGTATGACTTGAGAAAGATGCCCATTCATTCATTAACATGCTAACATTAAAGATCAGGTATTCCAGGTGGTGTTAAATGAACAAGTTTGTTGGTTTGCATGTTGACCTTAATTGGTTTCTTTTTCTCTGACAAGTCATTGTATCTGATGTAGGGTTCATTTAAAAAAATATCCTTCTCCCTGTTCTCCTGTGAACTTTACTAAGACATGCACCTCCAGCTTGAGAAGACACATGCATGACCTTTGGTGCCCTTGTGTTGTATGAGCTCTTCTCATTTGAGAGACTATTAGAAGTAGCATCATGCTGCTAGGTAACTGTGGAGGATAATCTTGGCACATCTGTCCTTACCATCTCCTGGCTATAAGATGATATGAAATGCAAGTAATTTAAGTGGAAGGATCACTACTTTGGTTCATTGTGAGCTGGAGAGTCTTAACCACAGCTGGGGAGGAAAAGAACAATTAGGATTTCTTTCTCTTGCTGTTTCTCCTATTTCCTCAAATTGGAAACAGTTGATTGTAGAAATAGAGCTACCCTTTGAATAAGGACTCCTTAGGAAGGCAGCATATCTCTGAGGTCAGAGAACCTGGGTTCAAATTCTGCCGCTGTGTAAACATGGGCAAGTCATTTAACCTGACTAGGCTTCAGTAATTTGTGGGATGAAGGTTTGGAGCAGGTGGCCTCTGAGGTCCCTTCCAGCTATATGTTATCTTATGAAGGATTCAAATCTCAAATCACTTAACCTTAATGAACCTCAGTTTCTTAGTTAAATGGGGATAATAATCCTTGTGCTTCCTACCTCACAAGGATGTTGTGAGGAAAGCACTTTGTAATCCTTAAGTTGCTATAAAAATGTGAATGTTATTGTTATTAATCCCCCTGCTATTATGATGACTCCATGACCTCATTAGTGTGACTGCTTCCCTTGGTGCCCCATTTAGTTTTTTATGTTTTTCTGTGTAGCTTTCATGGAGGATCTGACCAAGGTGCTGGAATCCTTTGTCTGATTCTTTTTAATGTTTCTTGGATATTGTTGGCCTTGTTTTCTGATTTAGCATGCTTCCTTTTCTAGTCATCCCTGTTCTTGATGTCTTTTTTTCTATTTTGGAAAGTCAGCTCATACTGTGTCTTTTAATTGACTTTTGGGTCATCTGCAAATGATAATAATAGTAATTATATTTATTGCAATATAGGGATTTGTTAAGATTGTAGGCCTTGTCATTTGGGACGAATTCTTGTGTTGTTGTTGTCATGCCATGCTTTCAGCAAGGTTTGATTTCTTTTTCGGTTAATTCATCCTACATTGTATTTGATACTCAGAAAAAGGAAAGACCCAAATCTTTGGATGAATGTGATGGAGTGGTGGAATCTGTTATTAACGTTTGTTTGTCAGTCTACCCAGATAGTTATTACTCTGCGTTGTGACATATCTGCTGCAGTTTGTTGCCAGAAATACTAGTCTGAGTCTTATGAGTAGTGCTTTAGTACCCTAAAAAGTTATTTGCCTACTTGTTGTGACTGAGGTTAGTGGAGTTGGAGCTGCTGTCTGACCCCAAGGGACAAGACTTTTTTAAAGAAAGGATTTGAGTCTCCAGGAAGTTTAGACACAACTCTGGGTAGTTCAAAGAACCCCTTTTTGCACATGGAATGGGCTTTGACATTTCTATCCACACATATGTAAAATATCACTGTGGGCTGAAAATATGGCCTTTTTATTATTTTACTTCTAGTAAAGCCCTGTCTTTCTGGCATCAGAAAATTCTTGGCTATGAGCTCATTTCTGAACAATAGGCACCCAGAAATCACATGGTTTTTCTCTTTCCAAATTAAGAGCTAACTTGTTATTGAAATCGTTTGCATTACCTTTGAGAATGTTACTGTTCTTAAAGTAGGAAACTGACTACCTGATTGGCGCCAAGAGACTTGTAGAAAGTTTTGGAGTCCCAAGAATTTAGGAATAATTATGGAGTTCCAGGAATGAATTCATTTTTATGTTTGAAAATATAGCTAATTGTAAGCCTTTCTTCTTTTTTTATCCATGCGCCTTTTACCCAAGGGTTAATTGTTGTATCACTAAATAAGCCCTTTTCTTTGTACTTGGAATTTTCTTTTGTTTCTTCCTTATGCTGAAAAAGAATCTCTCTCCTCAGGAGTCTTGTGATAATTCCTAGGTATGTTTTAACCGAAGCATTTGACAAGGTAGTGTTGGACATTCCTGGGGTGGAGAAAATGTATATGGGAATGTATAAACCTCCCATTTGCCTTTTCAACTTTAATTATTTTCTTTTGTTTGATATTTTCAGTCTTGCTAGTGAAAGTAAGGCTGGCTTCTTCTTTCTTTTTGTTTTTGCTGTTAGCCTTTATGGGTTCATCTTCAGAAAAAAGCGATGTACCAAGTGAAAAGGAAACCTGAAAAGGCAGCTTTTGTGTCAGCTGAGAAACCGGTTTCATGTTGGCTTAGGCTTTAGTTTGAAATCTTGGTTTAGAACAGGGGTGGGGAACCTATGACTTCAAGGCCACATATGGCCTTCTAGGTTCTTGGATGCAGCCTTTTTGACTGAGTCTAAGTTTTATAGAACACATTCATTAAGGGGATTTGTTCTGTGAAGCTTGGATTCCATCAAAGGGTTGACCTTGAGGGCCTAGAACGTCACATACGGACTTGAGGCCACGGGTTCCCTACCCCTGGTTTAGAAAAATCTTTACACAGACAGAGAGAGGAAGAGTTTATAATTCTGTATAGGAATTTGATTTATCTCAACTCCCACCCTCCCCTTGTCTAAGCTGTAAGTTTTCCAGCTACTTGGTTTAGTTAATCAACAGATATTCATTAAGTATATATTATTTAATGTTTTTCTTAGAGGTAAGTGAAAATTGGAGAGAGGATATATCAGTGAATCATATTAGAAGTTGGAGTTAAGTTTGCTGCTTAGTTTCCAAGGCTAGAAGGCTGTCTTGTGGGACTTTGAGGTGCTGAAACAAGTCAGGAAATGCTCATTGACAGCTGTTTGTGAGATAAGGTTTAAGGTTTATTCTTGTTATGTGGAGGAAGCTGCTATGCATCGTTAGGTCATATTTCTTCTGCCACAAATCAAGCACTCTCATTTGATAGGTGATTAGCACCTTTTGCTTGAGCTTACTCAATTAATAATCATGAGCTATGTACATATGTGATTATTATCTCATTGATCATTACCACATCCCTGGGAGGAGGCAGAAAGACACAATATATACAAATAAATTAGTCCAAGGAAGTGAGGAAGAGAGCACCAAGAACTGGGGAGACTGGGAGGTGTCGCTGCATCTGAGTTGAACCTGGAAGAAGATGAGAATCCTGTGAAGCAGAGATGGACAAGGCCCAGGGGATTGCACTGAGTTTGGGAAATAGCTCATAGTTCAATTTGACTGGAATGGAAAGTTCAGAAAGAGGAGCAGTAGAAAATAAGACAGGAAAGGTAGGTTGAGAGGTCTTTAAATGCCAAGCTGTTAGGTATAACAGATATAGGGAAGTGGACTTCCTTGCAGTAGAAATACTTAGAGTCAAGAGGAAAGTAGGAAAAGGTCACAGTAACACCAGTCTCACCTTGGTTTGCGGTCAAGAATAAGGCAAAGGGTAAAAATAGGCTTAAAGTATGCATCTTTCATAGCCTTATAAATATTAACTTCTCAGGAGGAGCTAAAGCTCATTTTAATGGACATGCGATGTCTGTGGAAGGAGAGGGAACACATCAGGGGAAGACATGAAGTAGATATACCAAAAGTTGTACACCTCAGAGTACTCAGCCAGTGAGGAAGTGAGGGAGGGACTTTGCGTTTTGGAACACAGATAAAGGTGCTTGCTCTGTTCTAGCACCACACCTGCTTCTTGCAAGAACTGTAAAGTAAATGAGCTTGCCTCATCTATCTCAGTAGTCTTTGGCTGTTCCTCTAGAAATTTTATTCCTAACAAAGCTAAGGATTTTTATCCTCCGACCAAATGGGATCCAGGGGAGTAACATGGCCACACATGTGCCTTGGGAAGATTTTCTTTTGGGGACAGCTCTGTGTTGGGTGGTGAGGGTTGCTGGAAGGAAGTTGCTTAGATGGTTATTATAGTAGTTCAATGCATGAATCAGGGGAGTAGAAGAGGAGGAGTGATGCAGTACAGTAGGCAGAGCATGGTATTTAGTTGGTAAAAAGGACAGGTGTTTGAGTTTGTGCCCTTCCCTTTGCTTGGTGTCTTTGAATCTCTGGGATAAGAGGTATCTTGGGACCCCAAGTCTGTCTATTCACTCTCCACTGTGATACCTTCATGTTGTTGTTATTACTGTTAGGAACTTCCAGAGATCTAGCCTAAAGCCAGGTGGCAGTAGGCTGTAGATTAGCCAACTGAGGATCAGAGATTTGCTCAAAGTCACCTGGCTGCTAAGTGTCTCCTAGGATTTTCCCAAGACCTAGAATGATAGAATTGGAAGGATCATTTGAAAGCTCATGTTCCATAAGAGGAGAGAACAGAGGAGAAGTGAAGTCACTTGGTAAAGAACTTTGCACATATTATCTCATTTGGTAGTTAGCTGATATGTTGTAGAACTGTTTTTGTAATGTTACTACTGTGACAACATAACCGCCTTGTTTGCAGCTGGCTGTAACACCAGTGACTCCTTTCCCTTTCTGTCCAGTCACTCTTACTACTAAATAGGAAGAAGTACCATCAATTCTACTGATTTCTCAAGAATAAGCAGAAGTGAAACTTAGTTTTTAAGATGACCTTAATCATTATAATTTTGGATTCTGGGGAGATGTTCAAAGGAATTGATTTGAACTGGAATTTTTTTTTTTTTCTGACTTATCTTCACTGTCATGGCATTGGGGAGATGAATTTCCTCTCATGTCACCTGACCTTCAAGTTTAGCCCATCTCTTTATTTTTTTTCCAATTTATTTTTTATTTTTAGTTTTAAACATTCACTGCCATAAGTTTTAAGTTTTCTCCCCCTGCTTCCCTCCCCAGGACAGCATGCAATCTGATATGTGCTCTACACACACATTCTTATTAAACACATTTTCACATTAGTCATGTTGCATAGAGGAATTATAACGGATGGGAGGAACCATGAGAAAGAAAAACCAAACAGTAAGGAAAATAGCCTGCTTTGCTCTGCGTTCTAACTCCATAGCTATTCTCTGGATGTGGATGGCATTTTCCATCATTAATCCTTTGAAATTGTTTTAGACTCTTGGATTGCTGAGATGTAGCTCATCTGTTTAAATGTGTGGCCTGGGCCTTCCCCTTACCTTCTTAGTTTGTAGCTAGAGCACTTCCTGCCAGAAGCATTTGGTTAGGGTTTTTTGTGAAAACAAAGGACAAACCCTTTTCACTCAACTTTGAATGATGTGGGTTAGGGTATCGAAAGGACAGAAGCAGAGGACTGAAGTTGGGTTTTAAGTATTGCACTAGAAAATGATTTGTTTGGGGACCTTTTTTTTCTTGCCTATACACTCTTCAGTGTGTCTTGGTAGCTATTAGTATATAGGATGCCTCAAAAGTCTTAGTGCAGTTTTAAACTTTAAAAAGCTTAAAGCTGCACTGACTTTAGAGACACCTTATGTATAAATGTTACATTTCCATTGTTTTTGTTAAAAGACTTTTATTGCTACCTTTTTTAATATTATGTAGATTTTTTTCTTTATTCCACTCTTTTGCCTTCCCAGAGTGCCATCCCTTATAACAAATAATTTTTAAAAGAAGAAAAAGAGGAGAGAAAAAAATGAGCAAAACTGATAAGCACATTGAAAAAAATATGACTTTTTTTTTTTTTTTTTTTTACAATTTCATTGTTGCATTGCTGACACTGAAGAAACATATTGGAAGTCGAAGAAGTCTTGGTATTCAAACTAGTTCTTTTCCTTGGTCCTTGGCTTTCATAACAAAGTATGTTTGTTATGTTAGGTATGAGATTGAGGTTGAGTTATTTCTGTTGGTTCAGTGGTATCTGTTGATACTGAATGTACTAACAAAGTTATTCCTTTTTAGTTTTCCCTAGAACTGTTAGTGTTGGATTATTTTTAGTATTCTTTTCATCATTTGCATAGTTCCTATCAATAAAGCACCCAGATGGCTTTTGTGATTATTCTATCTTATTTAATATTTGTTTCTTACAATTTTCCTGTGTAGACATTTGGAATATAAATCCAATAGTTTCTTCCTAATATTCTTGTTCATTTAGATTATATCTCATTTTGTTTTCAATTTCGGAATGGTTTTTCCGTATTTAATGTCTCCAAGAAAGTTTTTGGTTTTAATAAAAAAGATTATGAAGTAATGGTACCATTAAAATTAATTTATTTTTGTTACATTTCAGGTTCTGAATGGTCTCCTTTCCTTCCTTCCTACCTCATATTAGAGAAGGCCACCATTTGATAACAGATTTATAAATAATTTAAAACCATACTACGCATACTTCTGTTAATCAGTTCTTTCTCTGCAGGTGGAGAACATCTTTCTTCATAGGTCCTTTGTATTTATAATACTTAGAATGATTTGGTTATTCGCAGTTGTACTTTGAATAATATTGCTGTTAACTGAATACAGCATTCTTGTGGTTCTATTCATTTCACTTTTTATTATTTTCATGTAAGTCTTTCTGTGTTTTTCTAAAATCAACTAGCTCATTATTTCTTACAGCAAAGTAGTATTTCATCACTGTCATGTGCCACAACTTGTTTAGCCATTCCCCAAGTGATGGATGGACATCCCCTCAATTTCCAGTTCTTTGCCTCCACAAAGATAGTGGATATAAATATTTTAGAAGATAGAGGTTCTTTTCCTTTTTCCCTGATCACCTTGGGAAACAGACCTAATAGTGGTGTTTGCTGGATCAAAGGGGATACACAGTTTTATAACTCTCTGGGCATCATTCCAGACTGCTTTTCAAAATGGTTGGATAAGTTCTGCCAGCAGTGTACTAGTGTCCTGACTTTTCCACATCCTTTCCAGCATTTGTCATTTCCCTCTTCTGTCATCTTAGCCAGCCTGATAATTGTGAGATATCTCAAAGTTGCTGTAATTTGCATTTCTCTAATCAATAATGATCACATCACTATATATAGTTTTGATTTCAGTGGTACTATTTTTGATATCTTTCTTCTTTAACCTACCTCTGCTTCTCTTTCCTTCCAAGTTCATAAGCTCAGAATTGTCTTCAACTTCTTACTTTCCCTCCTACCATATAATCATTTGCCCTGTCTTCCACAATACTTCTCTTATCTGATCTCTTCTATCTGCTCTCCACACCTTTTGCGTGGCTTTCATAAAAGTCTCCTAATTGGTTTCTCTGCCTCAATTGTCTGCTCACTCTAATCTATCCTCTAAATAGCTGCCAAAGTGAATGTTGCTGGAGTGCACGTCTGACTAGGCCACTTTCCTCTTTAATCCTCTGCAATGTGCCTTTCTGTTGTCTCTATGATGCATATACTATAAATGGTTCTGTTGCCTCCCAAACCCCTTTACAGGTGGCCCCAGTCTATCTTTCTGGTCTCATTCTTAACAACACCACCACCAGCCACCACAAAAACACCCATGTACTGTGATCCAGTCAAACTGCCCTCACACGCCTCTTTATTTTTGGTTTCGGTGCCTTTGCATAGACTGTCACTCAAGTGTGCAATGCATCCCCTCTTACAGCTGCCTCCTAGAAGCCTTCCTTTTCTTCAGCTTGCAGTGTGTGTATGAAGCCTTTCCTGCGATTACCGGTGCCCTCTTTCCTTAACTTCCTTATATGTGACTACCTTGTATTGACTTTGCATATGCTTATGTTTTTTGTGCTTGTTATTTCCCCAAATTAGAATACAGGGATCTTCTTGAGGGTAGGGATTATTTCATTTTTTAATATTCATATCACAAACTCCAAGCATATATGTTTGTAATACACACACGTATATGTGTGTACATATACTGTATATAATATACTTATATATACGCAGAAGCTTACACATACATATGTATGTATCTATGGAGAGAAAGAGAGAGATTCCTCACCAGGGGTTCCTTATAACAGTAAACTAAATTGTGTCAGTGAGATCACTACACAGGGTATCCCAAAAGTCTTAGTACAGGTTTAAACTTTACCTGTGTGAGGATTTCATTTATGTGGGAAATTAGACATGAAGAAACTTCTTAGATAGGTACCAGCTCTTTAAATTTGGTCGTAGAATTGCCAGTGTGGGCATTAATAGGTTAAGAGACTTGTTCTGGGCACATAGCCACCACCTGAACCTGGATCTGCCTGAATCTTAGGTCGGTTCTGTAACTGTTAAGCCACACAGCTTCCCATTAAAAAAAATTAATATAAAGTAAGATCTTATGTTTTCTGCATTTAATTTTATGACTGTAAGGGTGTGTTCTTTTGTAGAATTTTGTTCATAAAAGCCTTCCTGTTCCCTTCATCCAAGATGTCCTTGTTGCATGTATAGGTATCTGGAGAAATGATTCCTGAATGTCATCAAACTCATATTGGCTCCATCTCAAACTTCCTCTGTATACTTCATCTGTTCCACCTGGGTTTTTTCCTTCGTGCCATTTCTCTTTTCTTTTTTTTTTTATTTTTATTTTTATTTTTTATTTAACTTTTAACATTTATTTTCACAAAATTTTGGGTTACAAATTTTCTCCCTTTTTATCCCCTCCCCCCCCCAAACCCAAGCATTCTAGTTGCCCCTGTGACCAATCTGCTCTCTCCTCTATCCTCCCTCCCTGCCCTTGTCTCCGTCTTCTCTTTTGTCCTGTAGGGCCAGATAGCTTTCTTAACCCCTTAACCTGTATTTCTTATTTCCCAGTGGTAAGAACATTACATTTGATCCTAACACTTTGAGTTCCAACTTCTTTAGCTCCCTCCCTCTCCACCCCTTCCCCTTGGAAGACAAGCAATTCAATATAGGCCAAATCTGTGTAGTTTTGCAAATGATTTCCATACTAGTTGTGTTGTATAGGACTAACTATATTTCCCTCCATCCTATCCTGTCCCCCATTACTTCTATTCTCTTATGATCCTTTCCTTCCCTATGAGTGTCGACCTCGGATTGCATTCTCCTCCCCATGCCCTCCCCTCCATCCTCCCCCCCACCCTGCTTGTGCCCCTGTCCCCCACTCTCCTGTATTATGAGATAGGTTTTCCTATCAAAATGAGTGTGCATTTTATTCTTTCCTTTAGTGGAATGTGATGAGAGTAGACCTCATGTTTTTCTCTTGCCTCCCCTCTTTATCCCTCCACTAATAAGTCTTTTGCTTGCCTCTTTTATGAGAGATATTTTGCCCCATTCAACTTCTCCCTTTCTCCTCCCAATATTTCTCTCTCACTGCTTGATTTCATTTTTTTTTTTTAAGATATGATCCCATCCTCTTCAATTCACTCTGTGCACTCTGTCTCTATGTATGTGTGCGTGTGTGCATGTGTGTGTATGTACTCCCACCCAGTACCCAGATACTGAAATGTTTCAAGAGTTACAAATATTGTCTTTCCATGTAGGAATGTAAACAGTTCAACTTTAGTAAGTCCCTTATGACTTCTCTTTGCTGTTCACCTTTTCATGGTTCTCTTCATTCTTGTGTTAGAAAGTCAAATTTTCTTTTCAGCTCTGGTCTTTTCATCAAGAAAATTTGAAAATCCTCTATTTTATTGAAAGACCATTTTTTCTCCTGAAGTATTATACTCAGTTTTGCTGGGTAGGTGATTCTTGGTTTTAGTCCTAGTTTCTTTGACTTCTGGAATATCCTATTCCATTCCCTTCGATCCCTTAATGTAGAGGGTGGCCATTTCTTTTTTCTTAAACAGCATTGGGCACTTGAGTGTTGGAACTCGCATATGACTGTTTCCCCACCCTGCCTCATCTGTCATTGACAGGGAATAGTTTGTTCTCATAGTCTTGACACGGCTTTTTCATTTCTTCTTTATTCTAGTCTTCGTTTCATCCTTAGACTAACTGACTTTTTGTCAAAATTTGTTCTCCAATGTTTCTGACTTTTATGAAGTGATATACTGCTCATAAACTTTTACCATCCTCTATACAATTTTACAAGCCAATTTGCATGCTAAATTGGTATTCCCATTGGCTAGCATATATCTTTGGAAAGGAAATCAAATCTGTTGGCCAAGATGTTTTAAGGACTTTTGGTTTCCTTGTTTTCTTTGCTTTTTCCACTGGTCAGAATTCCATAGAAAATGGTGATAATTTATGTCATGTATTATCCATTCATTTCCTGTTTTTGTCGACCAATAACTATTTAAATAAGTCATGCTTGGGCTGTTCTTCAAAATTGGCCCAACATCTATGTAATTAGTATTTTTAGGTTTCATTTTTTGTGATTTTATTTGGTTCTCATTGTGTCCAACCCTTCCTACTTCTCAAAGAAAATATTTGATATATATGTTGTGTGTGTGTGTGTGTGTGTGCGTATGTGTGTGCATGTGCATGTGCACACAAGAGAGGGAGAGGGAAAGGGGCAGGCATCTGTGTACTATTGTAAAACTATTCCCTTTTGTGTCTTGATCCTGTACCATATTTTCCAATATTTTTCACTATTCTCTCTAATGTTCATCTTTACGTAAATGTTATGAAATATTAAAGTACTTGTTGATCTAATTTGGAGGATCTTATCAGGCCTTTAGAAAAAACTTTTTACCTCTTTATTCTCTAGAATATATGTTGGTGTGTAAGCTGCAGTTTTATAGCACTTTGAGTTTTGCAAAGCGCTTTCTACGTACTATCTCGTTTTATTCTCATGAAAATCCTAGGGTGGGAGTAGGTGCTGCTATTATCCTTATTTTTCAGATGAGTCCACTGAGGCAAACAGGTTAATAATGTGACTTGCCCAGGGTTAAGCAGGTGAGGTCAAATTTGAACTCAGCTTCTTCTCAACTCCAGGTCTGGTGTATCTTCTGTGCTGCTTGTCTGTTTCAGTATCTTCGTGATGATCTTTTTCCTAGTGCTTATCCTGGGCACTGTAATATGACTGAGTTATCCTTGGGACACAAAGTAAAACCAGCTCCACTAACCCTGCCCCCCCTTTTTTTTTCTTCTCCAAGGAAAGTCAATGAGCCTTACTTCCATTGATATGAAACTTACTTTTGTCCTCTGTTCTCATTTATAACCAGAATATTGTTCTGATTGAGTTTCCCCACTGGTGTGCTCACTTTTTAGTTACCTATGACAAGAGCTCATAGTTAAGAGTTCCACTAGAGTGGCTTAAAACCTTGCGTCTCCTTTACTTCCTTTTCTGCCACGCTGCCGCTACTCCAGACAAAAAAAGAGGACAGGCAGAGAAATGAGAGCCATTGTTTATTTTTCTTAATTTCATGGGTTGCCATGAGAATTTTTTAATGAACTTCAACCAATGGAAGATGAGCTTCTTTATACTTAGCTAGAACCCACGATCTCTTCTATGCCATCAGGTCAGGAAGTAGGACTCTTGTGAAGAACTGGTAATCTGGTAAGGGTCATAAATCTTAATGTAATGGTTTTCTGTATTGCCCTGTTTTAACTTAATGATGTACGTTTTAGAAAGTTTTACGTTGTATAATTTATGTCATGTATGGCATTATATTTAACATTAAATGTTAATAATGGTTGGAAAAGTTTCAGAGGAAATGCCACTTGTGGGAATTAGAGAAAAGTGACATTGAAGGAGAGGAGAAAGGTTCTTGTAGCTTTAGGTGATTAAGAGTCACTGACCAGGAAAGCTGAAAGTGTGTGTTAACATTCTTGCTAACTCCAGTATGACCAGTGTAAATTTTAACATTAATAACCTATTTCATATGACAAATGTTATTACATGACAGTGCTGTAGTTCTGTTACTAAATATCATATTCAGTCCCCTCTTCTCCAGTAATTTCCTTCCTTTTCTCTGGCTTACAAATAGTTGGGTTTTTTTAAAATTGGAAGCAGAAGCAACTGCTTGTGCTTTCTGAGACAGAAATCCATGCCTGAGCAAACTAGTTGCTGTGGTTACAGCAGAGCAGAGTAAGCTCCTGTGCTCTGCAGATTGCAGTCTGCATTTCAGGCCCATTTCAATTTATGCATCAAGAACTAACTTCCTGAGGTAAGTTTTGAATGGATAGTGAATTAGGGAGAGAACTTTTGTCCTTTCAGGACTTCTCTCCCCTACACCTCCTTTGTTTTTTAAAGAGTCACATTGTCACTTTTTTGGCCATGGTCATTTGAATCATGGGTAAAGAACATCTGCTTTTGATGCTGTCAAGTTGAATGTACCTAGTAAAGCAAATTGTGATCTAAGCTCTTTCCATCTGCTCAGCTACTACTGTAGCCTGGGTTTGAATTTAGGATTTGCCACTGACCAACTCTTTTTCATGGCTAATTAGGAGGACACTACAGTTTCATTAATATCCTGTGAGGTGCAGACTCAGAGTATTGGACACCTTGGTCCTAGTTCTGTCTCAGCCTTTCTGGGGTTTTACCTTTTTAAAGGAGTGATTGTTGCTCTATGTGCCCATGAAAGGCACTGTACTGCTTTCAGAGGAATAACTGGTTTTGCACTCAGAGCATCTGGCTTCCAGTGGGAGCCTCTACCTTGGGCAAAAGACTGCTTAACTTATTGGAGCTTCAGTTTTCTCATCTGTAAAGTTGAGATAATACTTATACTGCCTCCCTCACCTCACAGGGCTGTTGGGAGGAAATTCCTTTGTAAGTGGGAATTGTTATGGTTGGTAGTTTGTAGTCTCCTCTCTGTAGTCTACTTACTCAACTCACCTTTGTTGAGTGAGTCTCCTGGGGACAGTTGCCTTCTCTATACTGTATACCTAGTTCATAGGCCCTAATAAAGACATTTGCTGAAATGGAAAAGCAAGAATGATCATAATAAAGCATCTGCCCCATAAACCCTTGGGACACTCTCCTGCAAATCTACTTTCTGCCTGGTGTAAAGGCTGTATAGCATCCGTGGGAAGAGAGAAAGGAGAGAAACACACATGGAGGAAACCTGTGGCCAGTACCGTTTAACTGCAGCACCACAGGACCCTCCGGATAACTTGTTGTGATGTCCTTGAACTGCCAGGAGGGACTTCTCTGCTCCAGCCCCTCTGTGACGAGGATTTGGAGATGTTGTGGGACTCTGCTGATGTCTGTGATGTCTGGCTGTAATTTCCACTATCTCTAGCTTTAGGCTCATCTGAAATCCTGGCCTCCAATATGACTGTGCTCTTTTAGGAGGAACCAAAGTCTAGGACCAGCAGGAATTAAGACTTGGGACTGTCTTCTGAAAAGGATTTCTACTCCAAACTCTTGACTCCCCACAGCTGAACTCTGCTATGTTCTGCTTCATTACACCATATTGGGGGTGGATAAGTGGATGCAAAAGGCAAAGAGAAGTTCCCCCTCCCCCGCCTCTGCTGTACTCTGGAAAAGGTACAAGGGAGAAGATGCAAGTCATCTTCCAAGCTGACTCTCCTGACTCCTCAGAGTTGGGTGTCTGAGCTCCTTCTCTCAGAGATGGCTATAGCTTTTTATAGGTTACCAGGAGCTTGTCTAATATCTTTTAGCCAGACAATCTCACAGACCTCATGGGGTATCATTATTTGCTTTCATCTAGTGGTAGATTTCCTTTCATCTTATCAGCTTGATTGAATACCTTTTCCTTAACTTCTTTATATAAAGTGATTCTTTAAGGGATGGTGAAAATTGGGGGATAAGTTCCATCATAGGTACTTGGATTTGGTATGAGGTACATATAACCCTAGAAGAAAGCTTCTGTTGGTCACCTGAGTTGAATCTAATTTTTTCCTTAGCAATAATGTTGTATAACTTTCCCTACCAGAGACCTAATCCCTAACAGAAGTCACAGTGTATGTAAACTGGACAGCACAGTAACCAATCACGCAGAGATAATTTATTTTACAAGTATTTTAGAAAAGGGGCTGCATAGAACTGGGAGAGTGAGAATGTAGTCTTACGGAAACAACAACTTTGGAGAAAGTGGTGCTGTGCCATGCCAGGCCCCAGAAAACGCTTCCTTTATGCATTCCAAGCTTTTCAGGCGTTCTGGTTCTCCTCAGTTTATAAAATCACTCCTAAGCTGTATTGCTCAGAACTAAACACAGTACCCAGGTACTTACAGAGGTGCTGGGCGCCTCCTCCTTTGGAGATTGTCAGACAGAGGCTGGTAGGTGATTTGTTGGGTCTGTGATAGCAGAGATTCCTTTTGTGTGTGTGTTGGATTATAAGGCCTTTTCTAATTCTCAGATTCTGTGATTCTGTGATGTGCTCTGACCAGGGTGAAGTACAGAAGGGACTATTTACTTCCTTCTTCCTGGAACCTCTCTGTTAATTAAGCCCCAGATCACATTAACTTTCTTGGCTGCCACATCACATTGTTGACACATAATGAACTAAATCCTCAAATATTTTTTCAGAAGAATTATCATCTAACCAAGCCATTCTTCTCACCTTGTGAAGAACATTTTTTTAAACTATGTAGAACTGTCAGATTCATCCCAGTGTTCTAGAACCTGTAAAGAACTTTTTGAATCTTGACTGTTCATTGTTTTAGCTATCCTGCCTAGTTTGATGTCAAGAGCACATTTGTTAAAGGATCGTTTTATTCAATGTTGAATGCACTGGGCCAAGCCGCTGGGGACCTTTCTTATACCCCTTCCCCCATGCTCTTTGGTATGCAAATAAAGTTAAATAAGAACCAGAGCTAAACTTGGAACACTAGGTCTTTAACCTTCATTCTCCTGGTCCAGATTCCTTGTCTTTATCAGATATATCTGTCAGCAGCAAACAAAACAAAAAAAAAGCCTTTTGATTTTTTACCTTGTACTGGGGATAGTGCAAGACCTCCATGTTTCTCTATATAATCTTACTGTCTCGCTACGTTATGTTTTTTATTTTCTCTCTTTCTCCTCATTTAACATTTGTGTAACCAATTATTGTTCAGCACTCAATAAATCTTAGTAGGACTTCAAATTCTTGTTAGTTGATTGAAATTCAGAATTCCCTAAGATACTTTTTTAACCATTTTTTTTTAACATCAAAGGGAAGCTCTATTATTGATGGTCATAATAGCTAGCATTTATAGATCACATTAAGATTTACAAAGAACTTTATCCTCATGACATTTATCCCCTGAAACCAATTTTACATATGGTAAAACAGACTTTTAGAGGTTAAATGACTGCCTAGGGTTACATAGCTGGTAAATATCTAAGGTTTGATTTGAATTCTGGTCTTCCTGCCTCTGTGCCTAGTTTTTTCTCCACTGCCACCTAACTGCCACTCATAATATGAATTATATATGAAATTTTGGAATTTGACTTTGTTGTTTTCTCCCTTCCACCCACTCATACTATGCTGTTTAGTACTTGTCAAGAGACATGGGACTCCAGCAGTTAGAACTTTTGGATCAATTTAAACCAAGAAAAGTTGGGAACTGATGCCTTAATGTAAACAGCTCCTCAACCCCATTTGGGTTATCACTTTGCCCCTCTCCTCCTCAGAAGTGTGAGTTCTTCACATAGCTGACTTTGGTGACGCTCAAGTCATTCAATCTTGGCACTGTAGTTGTCTGCTCCTAGAGCTAGGAATTCTATGCTGTAAGTACTTTCTGCAAGTAAATACTTTTTGTAAGATCTAGACTTAGGTAAATAGCAGCATCAAATGAAACGAGTCATGGTAAGTGTTGTACCTGAGTGTAGAGAATTTCTCAAATATAGGTAGTATGTGGTTTATTTGCACTGCTTACTAGGTACTTCTTAGGCAACGAGTGCTGGTGGTTTTATGAAAAAAAATTTTATTCATCAAGAGTTACTGACTAAGATTGTCTTTGGTTATATTAGGTGAACAGTTAGATTAGATGACCTAAGATTAATTTCAAGTAATTTATCTTTGCATTTTAGATAATTGTTTCTTTTACTCAGAATACCTGGTTATTTTTTATTTATCTAATTTTGATGGCTGAGGTCTGTTTTAACATCTATTACATTTAGTTAAGATGATATATTCTTCCTCTCCCAGTGTTCAATATCTCTTGACATATTCTTTTCTAACATTCTTGCTTTTTAAAAACATTTTCACCAGTTTGGGGGAACTGGAAAGATCTCTAAGGGACCCCAGGATTTTAGGGGGAAAATCCTTTTCTTTGTATTCCGCACATTTTTAAAAAGCAACAATTGAAATGCTTTCTTTTTATCTTCATTGTTAATGAAATAATAATAATAGCTAATTTTTATGGAGCACTTTGCATGTTATATCTAATCCTGTCCCAGTTCTATGAGGTGAGTACTGTTATTATCCCCATCTTACAGATGAGGTAATTGAGGCTGAGAGAGTTTAAGTGACTTGTCTATACTCTAGAGTATCTGAGGTAAGATTTGACCTTAGATGTTCCAGACTCCAAGTCCAGAAACACTTAACTTACCAAAATAATTAAGGAATAAATTGTATCTTACCTGAAAGGAAATGTTTATGGATGAGTTTTATAACAAAGTGTTTTTTCCCCGTAGTTAATTATACAATTTCTGGCTTATAATGCACGTTTAATTCTAATTATTCTTTCAGCACTTCTAGATCACACCGAAACCGAGACTTGCCTTAAATTTAGTTTATTTCTTCTAATGCTGTAACACCCTGGGAAAAACAGTTGATCACGTGTCAAAGTACTTTTTGCTTAGATTTAGTATCCTAAGATGAGAAGACTTAACTTTTAGAAAACTTTTGACTTGCTTGGGAATTGACTTATGAAGTATTTTGATTTTGAAAGGTTGGTGCCATATTGATTTGTCCCTCTATTTAACCCTTTCATTCTTGCCTTTTTTTTAGAAATTAGACATTCAAAATTTAGGGACAGCCATTATACAAAGTCTAAATAGCTAGAGAAGTTATTAAATGGAAGCCTCGTTTGACCTAAGGTCATTGTCATTGATTAATGTGTTAAAGTGCTCATATTTTGCCAGTTGTGTAGTACATGTAGGAGGCAGAATAATTTGTATGAAGTAATATTAAAATTACAAATCAAAAGATTGTACCACTAATAAGACATCTCTAATACAGATGTAGTAATGGTACCATTCATCTAAGAAGATACTATAGCTGACCTCTATCACAGGTTGGAGGACAAGGTGAAAAGCTGGAGAAATGTGGAATAGTGTAATAGAAAGGAAATTATATGTGGTGTGGCTGGATACATAGATTAGAGCCAGATTGTGAAGGACCTCAAGTTCCCGAATAAAGGGCAAAAAGGGTATTTTGCCTCATTTATGAACAATGGACAAATATAGTGTCTGTTATTACGAAAGACAGTCTGTGCTACCATTTCTTCCACATCTTTTCAGAGTTTTGCAAAAGCCGTAACATACTGGCCTTATCTTTGCCTCTAGACTGGGAGCAGTAATCTTGGATCAAGTATCAGATGAGATTTAGGGTTTGAATCCTACCTGTGGTGCTTAGTAGTAGGTGATTATGGTCAATCCATTTCCCCTTTCTTAACTTCATCGTCCTCATTTGTTTAGAAAACAAAATACATCAAATGGGGTGTAATGGATAGAGGTCTAGCTTGAGTCAGGTAACCCTGGGTTCAAATAATACCTCTGATTCATACTGGCCTTGGGAACACAGACCAGTCTTTTGACCTCGGTGTTCTCGGCCAGTGGTGTCAAACTCAGTTGGGAAAGGATTGCTGTTGGCCTCATCTTGACTCAGAATACTACAAATGAATGTTATCTGTGTTGTTTTGTATTTTTATTTGCTTTATTAAACAATTCCCAGTTTCATTTTAATCTAGTTTCCACCAGTGTGATGTAGGCAACACTGGGAAGAGCTTGACACCTTTGCTCCTAGGTAACTCCTTAAGTCTAAATTGTAGAATACTTCTTTGTATGTTTTGGTGGTGGGAATTTCATAGAATCACAGTATTCTAGAGTTGGAAGGGACCTCAGTGGCCATCTCATCTAACTCCAGGAAAGACCTCCCTCTGTAACATGCTGGACAGGTGTCATTCAGCCTCTATTTGAAGACTTCCAGTGAAGAAAACCTACTCCCTTCCAAAGCAAACAGGTCTACTTTTGATTGCTCCAATTGTTAGGGGAAAATTTTTTTTTTAATGTAAAGTCTAAATCTGCTTCTTTGCAACTTCTCATCACTGCTCCTGATTTTGCCTACTAGGGCAAACAGAACAAGTCTAAATCCTTTTCCAGGTATCAGCCCTTTAAATTCTTTAAAACAGCTCGCCTGTTCCCCACTGATGTTTAGGCTAAACATCCTCTATTCTGTCACTTGAACATCAAAACATTAAAAGTACTTACTGTGTGCTTGACAATGGGGGTACTTGCTGGCCTAATGTAACTGAGAGCTTAGAATTATTATTATTAGGGGTGTTAAGGTGAATATAAAATACTTATAAGACAAATTAGTCAGTCAGCCAGCATTTGTTAAGTTCTTGCTATGTGTCAGGCACTCTGTTTAGTGCTGGAGATACAAAAAAAAGCAAAAGACAGACCTTTCTCAAAGAACTCACAGTCTAATGGGGAAGACAACATGCAGACGACTATGAACAAATAAGATCTATACAGGATAAAAGGTTATATTATAAAGAGATGGAAAAATTCCCCATAGAGTGGTATACAAATTTTGAGAAGGAAGAGGTTGATTCTAAATTGGGAGACTATGGAAGTCTTTATAGGTGATGTATCTGAATTGGATCTTGATGGAAGGGAAGGATTTCACAAAGCTAAAATGTGAAGGGAAACCACTCCAGGTATTGGGAGATAGGGGAATGTCAGTTTTTGCAAGAAGTTGGAGCCAGGAAAGAGCAAGGTGATATCAGGACATGTTTAGAGGAACATGGCATGAGTAGATGAATAATGTGAGATAAGGTGTAGGGAGTAAGCTAAAACTAATGTCCTCCTTATTCCATGCCTATCACAGCAGACTGAGTACACCTTCTTCATCAGAATGTTCATTTATGTAATTTCACCACAGTTAAATGAAAATTATGAAAGGGAAAAGGATAAGTGAATAATCAGGGTCTCGGATTTCCAGAAAAATTATTGCTTGAATGGAGGCAGATGGCCTAGCTTCTCCATACCTATCCCAGCAAAAACCTTAAACTCACACTTCATTGAATAAGGATCAGAAAATCTGATGAGAAGCTATAGTAAGGGACAACTTCTTTGCAAGAACTACATGGAAAAAAAGTCAGTCAGAAACCCATGGGCAATAGGAAAGGAGAGTGCTAGTAAAACCATCCCTCACCCAGGCAAAGAAATCCATAGCATCTCAGTGCAACCAGAGATAGGCCAGAGGCACATATAGTCAACAAGAATGGAGGGCTCCCCCTAGAGAGAGTCCCAAGGAAAGCTAGTGTGATCATAGAGGGATAACTAAGGTCTGAGCCTCAAAACAGAACCAACTACTCTGTTAAAAAATTTTGCAGATGGTGGAGGTTTGCCCTCTCCAAGAAATGATGAAAGATGGTTTCAGAGAATCCTGGTTAGTGTAAACTGATGCAGAATTAAGTGACCAGGAGACAGTTAACTTTTTTTTAATGTGTCAGGTAGTGTTTATTTTTTTTTAAAATTTGTTTGTTTTTGGTTTTCTACAATCACTTCCATAAGTCTTAGATTTTCTCCCCCTCCCTCTCCAAGGTGGCATGCAATCTTATATGGGTTCTACACATACATTCTTATTAAATACATTTTCACATTAGTCATGTTGCATGGAAGAATTAAAATGAATTGGAGAAACCATGAGAAAAACCCAAACAAAACAAAACATAACACAAGAGAAAATATTCTGCTTCATTCTGCTTTCCAGTTCCGTAGTTCTTTCTCTGGAAATGGATGGCATTTTGCCTCAAGAGTACTTTGGGAATGTTTTAGTTCCTTGCATTGCCATGAAGGGCTAAGTCTACCAGAAAAATGCCTCACACACTGTGGTTGTTATTGTGTACAATAATCTCCTGGTTCTGCTCCTTTCACTCAGCATCAGTTCATATAAGTCCTTCCAGGCCTCTCTGAAGTCTTCCTGTTCATCGTTTCTTACAGCACAATAGTATTCCACGACATTCATATACCACAACTTGTTCAGCCATTCCCTGGGCATCCTCTTGATTTCCAGTTTTTGGTCACCACAAAGAGAGCTGCTCTAAATATTTTTGTACATATGGGACCTTTTTCCATTTTTATGACTTTTTGGGGGGATACAGTTCTAGAAGTGATATTGCTGGATCAAAGGGTATGCACATTTTTGTAGCCCTTTGGGCATAGTTCCAAATTGCTTCCAGAATTGTTGGATCAGCTCACAGTTCCACCAACAATGAACTCTCCCACATCTTCTCCAGTATTTATCATCTTCCTGTTTTGTCATGCTAGCCAATATGATAGATGTGTTGTGGTACCTCAGTTGTTTTGATTTGCATCTCTCTAATCAATAGTGACTTAGAGCCAGGAGACAACATGGCAAAGAAAAACAACTTTAAAAGACTTGAGACCTCTAATCATCTGCAATATTGATGCTAAAGAAAGGGTCATTGAAACATTTCTTAAGATTCACAGAAGTTCTTTTTATTTATTTATTTATTTATTTATTTTTATTTTGTAATGTTTAACAATCACTGCCATACAATTGTGATTTTATCCCCCCCACCTACCCCCCGCTACCCCCCTCCCTCCCCACGACTGCATACAATTCTGTATAGATTCTACATATACTTTCCTATTGAGTATATTTTCACTATAGTCATGCTATGTAGTCAGACTAAGATAAATGAAAGAAATCGTATAACAAATCAGAACATGATACACAAACACATACACATACACAAACATGATCTGCTACAATATGTGAGTGACTTCCATATTTCTCTCTCTGAGTGTGGCAGGCATTTTGCCTTGAGATCCTCCATTGGGATTTTTTTTTTTTTTTGGTAAGAAGTTCTTGTGTTATTACAAAAATCTAAGTCTACCAGAAAAAACTCTCACACACTGTGGTTGTTGCTGTGCATAAAGTTCTCCTGGTTCTGCTCCTTTCACTCAGCATCAGGTCATATAAGTCCTTCCAGGCCTCTCTGAAGTCTTCTTGTTCATCATTTCTTATGGCACAATAGTACTCCATTACATTCATATACCATAATTTATTCAGCCGTTCCCCAATTGATGGACATCCCCTTGACTTCCAGTTTTTGGCAACTACAAAGAGTGCTGCTATAAATATTTTTGTACATGTGGGACCCTTTCCCATTTTTATGATCTCTTGGGGATATAGTCCTAGTAGCGATATTGCTGGGTCAAAGTGTATGCACATTTTTGTAGCCCTTTGGGCATAGTTCCAAATTGCTCTCCAGAATGGTTGGATGCGCTCGCAGCTCCACCAACAATGAATTAGTGTTCCAACTCTCCCACATCCTCTCCAGCATTTATCATTTTCTTGTTCTGTCATGTTTGCCAATCTTATAGGTGTGATGTGGTACCTCAGAGTTGTTTTGATTTGCATCTCTCTAATCAATAGTGATTTAGAGCATTTTTTCATATGATTATAGATAGCTTTAATTTCTTCCACAGAAGGAAGTTCTTAAGGAGGCATAAGGAGGATGACTTTGAAAATAGTGTGTGAAATTTATTATATCCTTTTTTTTTAAAGCAAGTGACATGAAATGGAGAGTCACTCTTTTCATATATAGTACTCTTTTTGTGTTATCTTTGTATGTGGAAATGCTCATAGTTGGTGGATTCTTTTCTTCTTCAATTAAAACCCCTCAAAACTGATCCAGTCTCTTCCCAGGTCCTCTCTTTTTCTCATTACCTCCCTCATGCCTCTTTGACATGAAAGTTCTGAAGGGAGTGTCATTTTCTTTCCTACTGCCATTAGAACGGTAGCTTTGCATCATCATGCAACCCCTTCGAGTAGTTCAAATAAATTTATTTTTCCAGGTTTCTGTTCAGTCTTGTGTTTCCATTTCAAATAGAATTAGTTTTCAAAAATGAAGGTTCTATGGACGGAAAAATGTTGGAAGCTTGATGAGAATCCTAATGGTTGTAAAACAGTTTAAAAGACTTTTTTCCCCCCAGTATAACTCTGTGGAGTGAATGTGTATGTATACATAAGCATACACATATATGAATAAAAAAAAAAGATACCGTAGCTTCGTGAGTCATAATTTAGTGAACCAAAGTCCAGCATATCTCCCTTGTTTTACAGTAACAGCTTTATTGACATGCAAATTCAAAGATATTTGTTCAGTTTTTATACCCACACTTATGAATGAGTGTAAACGTCCCCTCCCCCACCCCCTCTCCCACTCCAGAGAGTACTTACATGGTGTAGTGAAGTGAAAATTGGATTTCTAGATTTGGAATCATAACAACTTTGGTTCCGATCTCAGCCCTTCTATTCGTTCCCCAAGTAACCGTAGCATCGCTTGACCTTTCTGGGTCATCAGTTTCTTCATCTGAACTAGGTCCAGTCACTAAGCTTTTTTTCCCCACTTCTGATTAACCTCTTGTTTCTGTTGACGAAGGGGTATAACCTTCAATAAGCACAAAATTAGTAGTCCCACCATGCCAGAAACTCAGCTGCAGAAAATTTGGAAATTTTCTACTAGAGAGAATTGGAAGTACTGATAAACTAAAAAAGGTTAAAGGGAGAATCAGAAAGATTTATACACCTGTGTGTCCAGCGATTTCCATACTTGAAAGTTTTCTATTGAATTTACAAAAGAGTACATTGGCTTCAGAAAACAGGTTAATAATAAGCTCACAAATGCAGAGTTAGATTTGTCTTACACTTAGTACTTAGATTTGCATTTGTGAATTCTTCAAGTATTTTGATTTTTAGCAGGTTTAAGGAATTAAAATACTTGCAATAGAGTTGGTTTTTTTTTAAGAGCAAAGAAAATGAAAGGGCAGGGAGATGAAACTTGGTTATTCAAAATTTATTGTTTATTTGGCCCATCTGAAATTTTTTAGCACTGGGTAATTGAAATCTTTGTGCAAATTTAAGTGAACTTAGCACCCAGTTTTGGTGGTTAAATTTGACTTTTTTTTTTTTTTTATCTTACTAAAGGTAGCAAAGGTGATACTTGCAAAAAGGAATACTTATGAAAGCCAGATGTCAATCTTCTTACAACCTAGAAATGACTTTTTTTAAATAAATGCAGAAAAGATAATTAAAATATACCCATGTTTTGTGTTTGATTTGATAAAGGGCCTTCTGTACTGAGTAAACCCAGTTTCCTTGCTGCTTCTTTGATCAAAATGCAAATTTACCTCAGTCAAACTGAGACCTATTAAAGACCTTAAATTAAAAAGACCAAAGGTCTCCCACTGCATCCGAGGCCATCTCCAATTGTCCTGATTTGTATCTTGCTGTAGACCCAGATGCCTCCAGAGGAGAAAGTGAGGCAGGTGACTTTGCACAGCCCTCCCTCTCTTAAATCCAGTTCACTTGCATGTCGTGGCATCACCTCCCTGATGTCATGGTCTCTTTGAGAACCGGAGGACAAACAACAGCAGTAGTCTTTTCATTGACTGTCAGCCAATGTCTGGCATGCTTGGTCCAGAGTCAGGAAGACCTGAGTTCCAATCCAGTCACAGATACTTAGTAGCTGTGTGACTTGGGAAAGTTGCTTAAACCTCTGTTTGTCTTAGTTTCTCTGTCTCTAAAATGGGGATAATAGTAGTACCTACCTCATATGGTTGTTGTAAGGAGCAAATGAGCTAATATTTGTGAAGTGCTGAGGACCCAGCTCAGAGTCAGATGACAAGTAAGAGGCAGCATTTTGGTCTTAACCCTTGCACAGTCTCCTTCACAACAACCTTGAAAGCGCACCAGACCAAATTCTGATCAGGAAAATGAAGAAAAAATCATGGTCATTTTTCCAGCCCAGGGCAGCTTAGGAAGATAGGTCTGTGAGCATTAGAGTGGAGGCTGGCCAGGAGTGGAGTTCAGCAGAGGCTGATGGCCGTGGAGGTAACCACAGTGGAGTGGAGAGTTTCAATACCCAGGGATGGGAAAGGGATTATCAGGGCAAGAAGAACCTGTTGAAAGATCTCGGGGGATCTCTGTACTAACCCTGGGAGTGGGAATGAGTGCCGTCTGGCAACTCTGTCAGCTGTTGTCCTGTCCCAGGTCACTCTTGGAGGGTGTAGAGGAGCAGTTACAAGGGAGCAAGGGCACTACCTTTGCAAGGAGCAAAGAACAATTTCCAGAAACATAGTTATGTGGTTCTGAGCCTAAGAGCAGAATGGGGATTCTGTATTAATCTTTAGCCTTGGCCATGTCTGCAATGGACTCAGAGAAGGAGGAGCCAGCACTTCAGTCACTTTGAATCTGCAGAACCTTCTAGCAGGCTAAAGTGACTGAGTCGAGTAGCAGTTTGAAACTTAACAACATACAAACCAAGAGACCCACACCTGGGTCAGGGACTTGCAGAGCACAGATCCCGGAGAGCAGGGAATCTCTTTCCAAAGTTCCACACACCATTCTGGA
Source organism: Notamacropus eugenii (assembly GCF_028372415.1). Taxonomy (NCBI): domain Eukaryota; kingdom Metazoa; phylum Chordata; class Mammalia; order Diprotodontia; family Macropodidae; genus Notamacropus; species Notamacropus eugenii. The sequence goes on along the minus strand of NC_092872.1, from coordinate 11,586,157 downwards.
AACACTGACAACAGGCTCTTGGGCTTATCTTTGAGAGCATCTGTAAGACAGAAGCTTAGGTCAGATATACTCCCCAGAACATAAAGTCTAAATTTAAAAGTAGGTTGGGGGCAAAAAAATGAGCAAACAAAAAAAGAAAAAGCTACTATGGTGACAGGGAAGATCAAGGCACTAATGTAGAAGACAATGACTCAAAAATATCTACAAGCAAAGCCTCATAGAAAAGTGCAGTTTGGACACAGACCCCAAAAATTGAGAAAACAAATGAAAACTATGCAAGAAAATTATGAAAAGAGAGTTAATAGCTTGTAAAAGTGATACAAAACAATACTGAAGAAAATGACTGTTGAATTATCAAGAAACAATAAAACAAAATCAAAAGACTGCAAAAATTGAAGAAAATGTGAAATATCTCATAGGAAAAACAACTGTCCTGGAAAATAGGTCAAGGAGAGATCACTGGACTACCTGAAAGCCATAAACAACAACAACAGAAGAGAAGCATACATCATATTTCGAGAAATTTTAAAAGAAAATTGCCCAGATACCTTAGAACCAAAGGGCAAAGTTGATGTTGAATTCATGGCTCACCTCTTGAGAAAAATCTCCAAAAGAAGACCCACAGAAACACTCTAGCTAAAATCCTGAACTCTCAGGTCGAGGAGAAAATACTGTAAGCAGTCAGAAAGAAAGGGTTCAGATATCGTGGAGCCGTAGTCAAGATCACACAAGATTTAGCAATGGCCACTATCAAGCAGAGGGCTTGGAATATGATATCCTAGAATGCAAAAGAACTAGGGTCACAACTAAGAATATACAGCAAAACTGAGTGTAACCCTATGGAAGAAAAGAATAGATGTTTAATGTAAGAGGACTTCCAGGTGTTCCTGATGAAAAGACCAGAACTGAGTAGAAAATCTGATATTCAAACACAAGACTTCAGAGAAACATAAAAAGATAAACATGAATGAGAAATCATGAGGGACTAAAGAAGGCTAGACTGTTTCCATTCCTATAACCCTATAACCTTCAGAATTTTATGAGCAGGGGTCTTGGGGCAGTCTGCTTGTCTGGGTGTGATCCTGTTATGTTGGGATGCTCTCCAAGGAATAAGAGTGCGAGACTGGGACGTGCTGGTCCTGTGTTTTCTTCAGACTCTGGAGATGTCTGTCTGCTGCTGTATGATCATTTTCAGAAATCCATGCTTATCCATTTTCAGAAGACAGATGTCTTTGTCTTGGATAGTGCCTTGCAGGCTAATTACGTATTGATAGGGTGAGCTGCATTATGGAAGTAGTTTTTGTGTTCCAGAACACTTCTTGCAAAATAATTGTGAATACGAACAGAGTGTGCTTCCTGAACTCTCAAGGTGGGTTTGATTTTTAGGGGAAATTGCCCCTGGTGCACGGTGGCTGTGAGGCAGCTCTTGGAGAGTCTCCGTGGTCCATCCCTGCCAAAAGGCAGCTTACTGTCAGAATATGGTCTTTGTTGTTATGAAATTACCTGAGCACTTTTGAAACCAGAGCAGAGAGAAATGACTTTTATTTGAAATTCTACCTGGGAGAATTTTACCACTTCCAAGAACATAGTATATGTTGACCTGAACTTTGACTTTCCTTCTCAGCCATTGTCAGTCTCTTTAAAACCAAACTCATTAAAAAGGCGTAAGGGAAAAATAGAATCTGCATTCTCTAAATCAGTAGGCTTCACTTATATTTCTGGCAAAATTCTAAAATGTATAATTAAAGAGATGGCTAGGGAATATCTAGAAAAAGAATCTCTGATCACAGAGAGCCAGCATTACTTCATTAAGAACAAGCTGGGCCAGATTAACCTTGTTTCCTTTTTTGACAACATTGCTAGTCTGGTAAAGTAGGGGAATTTTGCATTCAGCTTAGTGGATTAGAGTGCTAGGGCTGAAGTGAGGAAAATTCATCTTCCTGAGTTCAAATCTGGCTTCAGACATTTACTAGCTGTGTGACCCTGGGCAAGCCACCTTAACCCTGTTTGCCTCAATTTACTCATCTGTAAAATGAGCTGGAGAAGGAAATGACAAACCACTCTAGTGCCAGGAAAACCCAGATGGAGTTACAGAGAGTCCTTTATGACTGCTTGTTTTTAAAAAATACATGACTGTCACTTTATAATAGGTGCTTTTTCTTATGCTATAGAACCTGACCCTCAAGGAGTTTACCTAGGCAAAACAAAATAACACTTTGGCCACATCTGATGATTTGTTCCATTCTAAACCCAGAGATCATAATCTACTTAGAGGAAAGAGGGCCTGCTTTACCTGGATTTCACTGAGATTATCAGTAGTCGCAGCTGTTGTCTTTCAGTATTATTACTTAGATTTTAGCAAAGTTTTGATAGAATATCTTTTTCTCTTCTTGTGGACGAGTGGAGAGATGTGAGTTAAGTATAATATAGCTAGACTAATTTGGAATTAGGTAAGTGACTAGACTCAAAGAGCAGTCATCAGTGGTTTGATGGCATCTTGGAATAAGAGTTCTTTAGGGATCTGATCCATTTGTGGTTGGCCCTGTGGCTAATATTTTTATCAGTAGATAGATAAGGCATTTATTAAGTGTTTTTTATGTTCTAGACACTGTACTAAACGTTGGGACAATGGAGACAGTCCCTCCTTCAAGGAGTTTACATTATAATAAGCAAGAAAACACATAAAGAGAGTCCTGGAAAGAGGATATGGGAGAGAAGTCTAGAGTCCTGAGTGAAGAAGAGGAGCGTAGCTAGGTCTCCTCCTGGAATAGTGGTCAGGGCAGGTAGTTGTCAAGTAGGAAAGTGGGACCCACAGGTTGGGAAGGAGGCTGGCTGATGAGGAGGATGTGGAGACTTGGATTAAGGTATGGATGACATACTCATCACATTTGTAGATGATATACCTGGGAGGGATAAGTAAAACACTGGAAGACAGTCATGATTTAAAAAGTCTAGAATGTTGGGTCTAGTCACATAAATGATAAATTGGGATGTGTCAGTTTTTATTCTTGGGTTCAAAATTTTTACTTCACAAATACAAGATTGGGTAGGCACAACTGGTCAGTTCCTTTGGAAAAGATGTAGGGTTTTGGTGATCTGCAAACTCACTTTGAGTCAACAACGTGTAATGACATCCAGGCAAACTACTATGACTTTGGGCTGTATTCTGAAGGGTACAGTGTTCAGGGATAAAGAACTAATGGCTCTGTTCTGTTCTATCTGGGGTGCTCTAGTTAGTTCTGGGCATTTTGTTTTAGAAAGACAATTGCTAGCACAGACACTGTCCAGAGGATAGCTACTAGGAGTAGAGGGCTTTGAGTTTATGCCACATGAGGATTGGTTGAAAAAATTGTGGATGTTTATTTAACCTGGAGAAGAGTTGGAATAAACACGCTAGCTGCCTTCTATTATCTGAAGAATCGTCTTGTGGAAAAGGGATTCGATTTGTTCTTGAATGAAGGGTGGAAGTTTCAAAGAGGCAAATTTAGGCATAGTTTAAGGAAAAATTTCCTAACATATCTTTCTGCAAATGAAATGGGCTGCTCCGTGGTGATAAGGATTTGAAATGGAGGCTGACTGAGCACTGCCTTGGAACATCATAGATGTGATTTCTTTATCAGCAGTGGAATAGTGATCGTGCCCCCTTGGAACTAGGAAAGCATAATATTGTCTTTGTGCTGGAGAACTGATAGTCAGGACTTGTAAAGGAAGGCAGGTAGCAGCAGGGTGAGATTGGAAGTAGGGAAGGAACATGATTGAACTAGCAGTTTGTAGCAGTCCATGGTTTCTGAGTCTGTGGGGGAAAAGGGTGGAATTTGAAATAATTAGTATTAGTGCAGTTGGTGATAATAGTTGTAACATAAATTCTTGTGTCCTTAGATTATACCTCATTGAAATCGTCAAAACAGATGTCATGAAATTTTTTGCTTTTATCTGACAAACTTTTAATTGTTTGCATTTTGGCACTTGCCTTTGAATACAATTGTATTGCTGTAAGGTTGAAGATGTGAACATGACTTGGGGAGAAGAAGAAAACAACTGGATTTAGAATCAGTTTTATTCCTATAATTTAAAACATAAAAATTCAGAATTTTAATGAGACAGTTTTTCATTTTGTGCTTCCATTTATGAAATACTCCATGGCAGTAGATTCTATTAGAGACTGAAAGCTTGAACCCTGCTGTTGGCTATAGTTGGTGTTGTGTTTCAGTATAAGTATCAAAATAATTTTTTTCTCTGAAAAAAGTATTGATAGTCAAGACTTCTCATTAATTCTGGTGGATCCTCCTAATTAGTTGAACTTATGAAGTTTGAATAGAATATTCCTTGTTTTTTGTGTCTGTGTACTCAGAGACTATAGTATACACTGGTACTTTGATTAAATTTTAACCTTTCAGAATAACAACTGTGTCTTTTCTTTCTCCTTTATCTATGTCAGCGCTGAGTAGAGTGCTAGGCATGCAATAGGCATTTTAAAAATAAAGAAAATTAGGATCATAGACTAGACTAGAATGAATCTTAGAGATCATGTAATCTAATCTTGTAATTTTATATGTAACAAACCTACTGGGTCCTGGAGGACTGAGTCTGCCTCTCTTACTAAGAGTCCTGAACTCTGGACTCATGTGGTTGAGTTCAGTCCTAGGAGAGCCTGGCTCTATAGAGAACGAATAAGAGTTTTCTCCTTATTGTCACTGAGTCACTACACCTCTGCCCCTGAATATAATTCCAGGAAAATGTCTTTTTTTTTTAAAAGCAATTTTATTTTCAACTTGGTATTTTCTAACTCCCCTTTCTCTTCTCTCTACATTGAGAAAACAAGAAAAAACAAAACCTGTTACATACATGTATAGTCAAGCAAAACAAGTTCTTTGAGGAAGTATCTTAAGTAAAGCTTGGAAATGGTTCATGTTTCTAGAATCTCCACCAAAAGGAATCAACAGGGTTCATTTCGGAAAACTACTCAGTGTGTTAGTAGATCATGTATAGGGCAGCTATTTATTTCCTTCATCATTATAGAAATGATTAAAACATGGTTGCTCATGCCTGTAATTTCCTTCTACTGGAGGAGGTTAGTGGATCACTTGAGTTTAGTGGTTTTTGTCTATGATAAGGCTAAATAAAGTCAATCATTTGTCTGCATTAAGTTTGGTACTCCTGTGGTGAGACCATAGAAGCTCAGGACCACCAGGCTGCCGAAGGTATATACTTATCAGCAATGGAGTATGGCCTAGGAGGACCTCTACACTTCAGACTTTGGAGGGATAACCCTGAAACACTCTCCCTCCCCCTGACTCATAGGTTTAAAACATGAAACAATAACCCATAACTCCTAAAACGTGAACTGTTTGGTGGCCAGTGAACAGCCATTTTATCTTTTTCTTGACTCTGTGCTGTCTGAGTTATGAGGTAGCCACTGAAGTGGACATGTCCATCTTGGGACCATTCTTTGGTCACCTGTGCTCAGGGAAAGAAACATAAAGTAGAACAGGCAGCTAGGAATTCTGAAATTAGATCTCAGACTCACCCAGATGAATATATGCTCTTCCTGTCATGTGGGAGCAGCCACCATAGCTTGGGGATGGGAAGTCAGAGAAGCTGTCCAACTCCAAGCCATACCTTCAGAAGAGAGGAAGGAGGGAAGCAGAAGTCTGAGTGGGCAGTTCTTGGCTGGTCAGTGGCCAGTCCTCTTTATAGTGCCCCAACATGAGGGTCAGGAGGCAGTTGGGACCAACCAGAAGCATTTGATTTTGAATGCCCTTTAGGAGGGGATATGCCCAGCAGAAGGGGCCAAGGCACGTGCTCGGATCTCTAGGCAATGCGCTCCAGTCTAGCAGATGGGGGTGAGAGTATGGAGGGCAGCATTACACAGGAGAAAACAGACCCAGAGAGGAAAATGACGATGTAAGTAGAAAGTACCTGGAACAAGTTCTGAACTACCTGCTTGGGATGCCAGCGCCAGAACTCTTCTGCGCTTCACCAGACTTAGTCAACACAGGAATTATAGCAGTTGCTAAATGCTCAGAAGTGTTCGCACTTTATCCCGAACGTGTACGTTTTGATCGCTTGTTATTTCAAAGACGAAAGTCAAATTTAGTGTGGGTTTTTCCTTTATCATTTTGCAGAATAAGGAAGATGAGGAACCAAAAAATAAACTCTTCAAAGAAGAGGAAGAAGGCGAGAAACACAGGTATTGGGTTTTTTTGTTTGCTTGTTTATGATATGTGGTAATGCATGATACACGGTGACCTGTTGTGTCATTTGGGGCAGAGCATTCAGGCAATAAATGTTCTCATTTCCCTCTTTCCCGCATCTAGCAGTGTTTATTGGAAAGAGCACTGTAATGGAAATCGGAGAGCCTGGCTTCTAATGCCATTAATGAGTTGTGTGAAAGCAGATGATCTCAAAGGGATCTTTAGTTTTAATACTTTGTGGTGGTAGAGGTGATGGCAGTGGTCTGAAGGAACAGTACCTGTTTAGGTGATTTGGTTTTGCATTTTTATTTTTTTTTAAACCTGACCCAATTTCTTCATGCTCTGAGGTTCTGTGTGTGCCAGTTTGCACGGCTGATTTAACTTTTTAGTATCCCTAGGGAAAGTGTTGTCTGTCTCTCCCCTATCTTACAGGTAGAAAGAATAAAAATAATAGCTGACATTTATGTAGAATTATATGGATTATGCAGCACTCTCACAAATGTATAACTTGATATTCATCACAGTCCTGTCAGGTAGGTAGTACAAATATTATATTTTCCCCATTTTATAGATGATGAACCTGAAACTCAGAGGGTTTGGGTTGGGGTCTTAGAGCTACTTAATGGCAGAGGCTGGACTTAAGCCTATGTCTTTAGACTTCAAGTACACTGCCTTTTTCATTTCATAACTACTGCCTCCATGAATTAAGAAGATATTTATTTATATCTATATAAGAATACTGCTAAAATTCCCCAGGTCTTCATTGTGGGGAGACAGAGTTTGGCTCAGCGTAACACACACCTCCTGATACGGCTTTCCAGAACCTGGATTCATCGTTTTCTCATAATATTAATAGTAAAAAAAAATGGACTCTTACATAGCGCTTTAAAGTTTGCCTAGTATTTTATATATAAACAACATGTACATATACATGTGTGTACATATATAAATAACATGTGCATATACATACATACATACATACATACATATATACATAGATATTCCCCCCCTTTACAGATGTATATATTAAAAAATCTCACTTGTGTCTTACAACAGTCCTGGGAGGTAGACATTTCAGGGAATTTACCTTCATTTTCCACAAATGTATGTCATAGAAAGTGATGCTTAGAAAGGCTGACTCATTTGCATATGATCACACAGGTACTTGGTGCTAAAGGCAGGCTTTTCACCTAGGTCTTCCTGTTTCTAAATCTGTCACTAGGTCCCCTGTAACATGCTTCCTCATTGTGGGCTGTTTCCGTAGGTCCTAGAGGCAGATACAACTGGCAACAACAAGAGTTTAAAAAAGGTATGAGAAGTCTAAAAAACATGATGGACTCAGGCCATTTAATGTAGGGGCAAACACCTACCTGTCTCTGTTGACAGTACTCTAGTATATCATTATAAAGTCCTCAAAGTTCTGTTCTGATGCCTCATTGTGGTATGGTGATAACCAGATTCTTGAAGGCTACACTTGTAGAGTGCAGCCTCAGGCAGGTGCTGCCATGTTATTTATGCCCTAAATGTTGTCCTGGCAGTAGACTCTGCTTTTTGATTGACCGATGGCTAAAAATGGAGAGTTTCATCACTGATAGGCAGTCCACTTGTTTTTTGACCATAGCAACTCATGAAACAAAGAAATATACAAACAGTTCTTAGTCCACTGCAGCTACCTTTCTCTTCTGTGGTGATAGGGGCAGAGTGGTGGAAAAGGTGACAGAGGATACTGAGAGTCAAATAGTTTTTAGACTATTTATAAACCTTTACTCAGCTCTTGGTACTTGAAATGTGAGATCTGGTTCAGTGACTTGGTAGACGTACTATTGGAGTAGACACACTACTGGATTGTAATCATATTCTATCTTGACATTCTCATTATAAATTAAACTAGAAGACAATGTTCCACCTAAATTGAAGACCAGCATATACATTTTTCTTAGGCAAATAAAGTTGGTTTTCTTATGCTTCCAAAGGCAACATTTGGTCATCTCGTATTATGTTGCTTATGCTAAGCGTTTGCAGAGAAGCCACTATGAAAATAACTGGAGCTTATATGCCAAGTATCACAGAGGATCAGGAGGTCGAGAAATTCTATGAAGAACTTGATAAGACCATATGTAATGGTGACATTTGATTCTTCATGACATCAATGTAAAAGTAGGAATAGAGGAGGACAGACAAAAGTAGGTGGGAAAATATGGTTTAGGATTAAGGAGCCTTATGAAATAAAGAGGAAGCAGTTTGAAAAGATTCAGCATCATTAGACAGGAAGGAGGCCTCTTCAGGTTATCTAGTCCATCCTTCTTTCTTGAGAATTTAGGAAAAATTGAGTGAGCCTAATATAATCCAAGTAGTTTAGGGGTAGTTTGGATTTAAATTTCTTTAGTAAGTTTTTATTGATGTCTTGTGTTATTTTTTTTTTTTTGGAACATCATAATTTTTCCCCATATATTTGTCTCTCCCTCTACCTGAGAGTCATCCTGTTGCAGGGTGGAAGGTGCTTCCTCATTTCTTTTTCTGTTTTATGATTGGTCATTACAGTTAGTTGGCATTGGACTTGTTTTAGAGTTTAGTAAGCTTTCGCTTACCTTATTAACCCATGCTGTAAAACATCTATATTGTTTTGTTTTGTTTTTTTGTTTCAAGTTCTTTATTATTGTCACTTTATACAAATCTTGCAAGGTTTCTTGAATTCCTCATATTCATTGTTTCTTATGATGAAAAAATATTCTATTATGTTTATAAACAACCCTTTAGACATTGATGGGTACCACTTTGTTTCCAGGTTTTTGCTTCTTTAAATAGGCTTATGCTCTTAAAATATTATGCACTGTTGTGTTCAGTACATTGTATGTTTTGGCTATTCTAAGAGATTCCCTCTATTCTTTTTGCATTTTTTTTTCCTTTCTAATTATATACCAGGGTCCTCTGAAATGGCATTAGGGTTATTTCTGCCTGTTTACAAACCCTTCACCATACTTTTGAATGCTGTGGTTAGCCCCTCAGACTCCCTCACAGAAGGCAGAGGGGAAAGGTAGATGTGTTTACAGGGTTACCTTGTTGGGCCAAAGCACACAGGTGAGCCCCAACAGAAAGGCAGAGACAAGGAGACTGGTGAATTATGAATAAGGTATGATTCTTTTCCAGCCTTGTGCCATTTGAAACCTAGTCCTTGTGGACATAGGACGGGTTAGGAGATGAAAGTGACACAGACTTGAGAGTTGAGGGTCTTTTTATGTATTTCTAGGTTGAGAGAAATTTCTGTTCCTGTAACCATATTCATCACCCTTGCATTTTGGAGTCAAATCTCGTCCCTGACCATGAAAACAGAATGTCTTGTGGCTTTGGTCTTTTGCCTTCCTTCTTTAACATAATTTAAATTTCTTTCTCACATAGTTCTATTACCTCTGCACCCTTCATTCTTTTTACAAATCTTAGCTAACTGACCCTGTTCACACTGCTTTCTACTTAGTGAGTAGGGAGAGGGAGGAAGAGCTTTGACTACTAAGCCAGTTTTATAAGTGAGGAAAAAAAAAACCCATGGCAGTTGGTGGAGTTGGAGCCATGACCAAAACTCTCCAAAACTAAATTTTAGCAGACCTCTTTGACCTCTGGGGAGTGTGTTCATTGTAACAGAACAGAACTGGTTGGCTCTGGCTGCTTTTGTGGGAAAGTTCAGAAGGGGCTCCTTCCCCCCCAGTTTTCTTCTTGATGTCACCTGTAGACAATATCTCACCTCCTGAGAGGATGGACATGGCATCAAAGTCCACATGTCATTTTGCTTTGCAGATTAGATCAGAAATCTATCTTGAAATTTGTAATACAAATTCAACCAGAATAGAGTAGAGATATGAGAAATGATTAGTTTCTTAGAGGAATTTGCTGGTCTTATTAGAAAACACTGGTGAAAACACATACTGCTAAGAACAATTTTTTCACAGAAAAACTCTTTACAGGATTTATAAGTATTTGGGGATATGGTAGATAGGATGCCTCAAGTATGGGTTGGACTGAGTAGATGAATTTGAGATCTTTTCAGTTCCAGAATTCAATGATTCTGATGTTAAGTGACAACTAAAGACAGTGAATTATCAGCAGTCAGAACAAGTGCTAGTGTACGGTACAGAGACACTTGGCGAGCTTTGTTTCTTCCCTGTTTGTGGCTGGGTGTGTTACCCCATTCCTCCCCTCCCCCTACTCCTCTTCACCTTCTCTTTCTCCTCAAGGATCTGGCTTGCCTGTTTCCTCTTTACCACTTCTGGTTGATTGGGTAGGTTGTTTGGGAAGTGGCAGACCAAGTCTTATTTCTTCTGGCACTGGCAGAAGCTGTGGCATTGTAGAGCCAGCAATCAGATTGTTAGAAGATTAGGGGTATGTTGGGTAGAGATGATGGAAGGGCAGGGGAGAGGCTGTATTTCGTGTGATTCCTTTTCCCCTTCACCCTCAGTTTTTTATGTGTGTGCGCATGTGTGTGCATGTATATGTGCATGTGTGTGCATGTGTCTGTTTCTTAGGAGTTTTTGGGGTTCCTTCTAACATCCTTTGCTCCTGTTGACTTTGCACAACTTAGTTGGGTTCATGTGCTGTGCTTGTGAGGGATGGGCTGACACCTGCGTCCAAAGGTTGAGTTTTTAGGATAAGCCTTTTTGGGGGAAGCGTATTCCCTTCCAGACCAACACTGTGGAGCTGTAGTACCCAGAGAGAGTTTGAATGCCAAGAAAACTAGACAATCTTTTTCTTGAATGATCCTAATTGGCTGTTTAGACGACACGTCCCTGAGACGTTTCTATAAAAGCCAGGACTTCAGCTACACCTTTTCCCATCGTGCTTTAGGTTATAGCATTGTACCTGGTGGTTCCTACCTTTCTTCATAGATTTTTTCTTTTTCTCCCCAGTAATAAGCTTTGCCTCATTGTTTCTCAACTGTTGTGCTGTAAGAAGTTTCTGAAAGCCTAGAATAAGTATAGAAAATACTCTTGTGTTTACAGCTAGCAGTCTAATCCTGCTAATGGCATGGCTTTTCCATTCTCAGTGGTGAGTCTCTTGTGCATTATGCAAGACCCTCTCTTTTCTGCAGGGAATCTGTTATGGATATTATCTGCTTGAAGTGGTTGGACTGCATGGTCTCAGAAGTCTAAGGTTTCTACTACCTTTAACATCCTGTGATTCTCTGATTTTATTTCCATGGGTTATACAATCTGAAGGGAAGATAGGCTTGACCTGTGCTTGAACAACTAGCTCCAGAAATGCAGGCCCATGGGTTTAATTAATCCTTTTCTCTTTTTTTCAGCACTTAGTCATTTCCTTACAATTCAGCATTGGGCTGTGTCTGCAAAGGATTTATGGCTTGGTGAGATCAGTCTTGCAGAAGTTTTGTGCTGGAGCAGGTCAGTTAGCAGGGGCATTGCTTTAGATCGAGCTCAGGCTCTGGGAGTTCATTGCGTTGATGCTGACTGTAAGCAGAGGGCTTTATTCAGGCATGATGGGTCTTCCTGACCTTGTGGAGAAGTCATGAAGTTCTTTCCTACTGCTTCAGTTGCTTGAGTTCTACTAGCCATTTTTAAAAATGATTTATTTATTCATCTTTAGTTTTCAGCATTCACTTCCTTTGAGTTCTAATTTTTTCCCCCTCCCCAAGTCAGTGTGCAATCTGATATAGGCTCTACATTCATATGAAGTATATTTTCACATTAGTCATGATATAAAGAAGAGTCAGAACTAATGGGAGGAACCACGAGAAAGAAGAAACAAAACAAAACAACAAAAGAAAAGGACTGTCTGCCTTCAAACTCCAGAGTTCTTCCTCTGGACGTGGGTGGCATTTTCCACGAGGAGTCTTGGAGCTGCCTTAGATCCCTGCCTGCTGAGAAGGCTGCGTCTGTCAGGGCTGACCATCCAGCTGTGCTGTTTTCCTGCTCCTGCTCACCTCACTTAGCATCAGTTCCTATCAGGTTCTTCTGAGTGCAGCCTGCTCATCATTTCTTACAGCCCAGCAGTGCTTCATTGTTCAGGCATTCCCCAGCTGATGGATATGTCCTCAATTTCCAATCTTCACCACCACAAAGAGAGCTGCTATAAATATTTTTGTACATGTGGGTTCTTTTCCCGTTTCTATGATCTCTTGGGGACACAGACCTCTTAGAAGTAGTATTGCTGAGTTAAAGGTATGCACAGTTTTATAACCCTTTGGTCGCAGTTCCAAATTACTCTCCAGAATGGTTGGATCAGTTCACAACTCCAACCAACAGTGCATTAGTGTTCCAATTTTCCCACATCTTCTCTAGCATTTATCATCTTCCTGTTTTTTATGTTAGCCAATCTGATAGGTGCAATGTGGTACCTCAGAGTTGTTTTGATTTTGCATTTTCTCCAATCAATAGTGATTTAGAGCATTTTTTCATATGACCATAGATAGCTTTAATTTCTTTCTCTGAAAACCGCCTGTTCATATCCTTTGACATTTATCAATTTATCCATTGTGGAATGACTTGTATTCTTGTAGATTTGACTCAGTTCTCTATATATTTTAGAGAGGAGGCCTTTATCAGAGACATTGGCTATAAAAATTGTTTTTCAGCTTTCTTGCTTCCCTACTAATCTTGGTTGTATTGGCTTTGTTTGTGCAAAAACTTTTCAGTTTAATGTAATCAAAATCATCCATTTTGCCTTTCATAATGTTCTTTGTCTTTTGTTTGGTCATAAACTCTTCCCTTCCCCATAGATCTGACAGGTAACCTGTTCCTTGCTCTCCTAGCTTGCTTGTAGTATCAGTCTTTTTTTTTTTTCTATTTTCTTCTTCTACTTCTTTTCTGGTATCAGTCTTTATATCTAAATCATGTCCCCATTTTGATTTTATCGTGGTATAGGGTGTAAGATGTTGGTCTGTGCCTAGTTTCTGCCATACTATTCAGTTTTCCCAGCGGTTTTTGTTACATAGTGAGTTCTTATCCCAGAAGTTCTGCCAGCTATTTCAAAGTACATTTTCCCTATGGCTGTTTCTTCCTCACTGTCTAGGAGAATGATAACTTCAGGTTAGGCCTTGGGCAGTGGTTTCACATACCAGATTGGATGTCGTTTGCTGTAGGACAAATTGTGGTACTTGCCTTTTTATTGTTAACTCTGAAATAGGTCAACCAGTTCTATCCAAGCACATGACTTTAACCTTTCTGAAAAGACTTCACTCTCAAGTTTCACTTTTGGGACTTTAATTGCTGATTCCATATCACTTAGAGCCAGCCCAGCCCAGCCCGAGTGTCTAAGCCCCTAAGATGTTAATTACCTGATACTCTCTTTCCAAAAACTCAGGCTCAAGAGAATGGTATTCTTGGTACAGTCGCAGTCTCAGCTAGTTATCCCAGGTGGCTGTATTTCAGTAGTTGTGAGACTTTGACGACAGCCTGGCATACTGGAATTATTTCTTAACTTTTATAGTAAAAATTAATCATTTCTCACTTCTGAGTATTTTTAGATCATATGATACCATGCTCACTTCCTGATGTTTCTGTTGATGCTTGTGAAAATGAGAGAGGCGGATTGGGAGCTTAGGGGAGAAATTCTGTAGTGCCAGCTTGTTGACAAGAAGGAGAAGATCACCCTCTCTCTTCCATGGTCATAAACCTTGTCACCAACTATGAGAAAGGAAGTACAGATAAAAAAAGGGAAAAAGCATTAATGCTTAATTAAGATATGCTGTAGTAGAGAGAGCTCTGGACTGAAAATCTGGACACTCAGGTTCTATTCCTGGTTCTACATCTGGAGAAAATGAGTGAACAATTAAGTGAACCTAAGGCAAAGTATTCCCTGGAGCATAAGAGGACCCCATCACACGGCGTACTTCTGCTCCTGTCCTGTATACCCATGAGGAAAAGCTCACTTGACTCTCAAGTTATTAGACTCTCAAGTACATCCAAAGTTCCGTCTGAGAGGAGTGCTGCAGAATAGCCTCTTAGTTCCTTGATAGCCTTTGTGATTTTTTTTTAAGTACCAGCTATTGGCATCTCTTCCTTATCACATTCTCTCTTTAGTTTCTGTTGGGCCCAAAGGCTGTCCCATAACTTGGGCTGTAGTTGACAGCAAAGAGGAATTTAGAAAAGGAGGGAAGGGGAAAAGGGACAGATAATGAGATTTGTTTTAGATATCCTGAGTTTTAAATATTAGCAAAACAGTAAAGTAAATATTAAACTTATTGGACTAGAGAAATCAGGAGTGGGAGGAAGTTAGTGTGTAAGAGGACATTTAGGGGCTACCTAACCTCAGTTGGCACTTTGGCAGTCTTTCTGTTGGGGAATGCCATGTAGCCATTTCTGTTTACCTTTTGGTATCGTTGTGGAGTTAGTGTGGTGTGGGGCCCCATGGATAGTCCATGTTAGTCACTGTTATAACCTGTACCATTATAAAATTTTAGAATCCTAGACATGGTAGAGCTGAAAGGGACATTACAAAACATCAACTCTAGTTTCTTCATTTCATAAGTAAGGAAAGTGAGACTCAGGGAAGAAAGGTGATTTCCTCAAGGTCACAAGGCTAGTTGGGGGCAGAACTTAAAATCAGACCCGAGGTCTCCTGACTTCTGCTCCTTTATTTTTCTACTTATATGACCTAGTTTTTATTTCCCTGAAATCCTGTTTTTTGATCACTGACTGGGGTTGTGGTGCTGAGAAGCCTGTTGCTGACATTAGAATAGAAGAGGATTTTGGTTTTATAGTGGGGAGTGGGCCTCCAGGGTGCTGCTTATTGCCTTTGGGGACTTCCTACACCACAGGAATTCTGGAGATGGAGGGGTGTGGAAGAGCAGTGAAAGTGCCAGGTGAAATCACAGTGCTTTAAACCCCTGTCTGCTCGGGTTGGAGATTAACTAGCAGTTTATAAGCAGTCTGTTTGGGGGCCCTTCTGGTGGGCAGGACCTGCGAATCTCGCACAAACCTGCCAGGGTGGTTTGAAAGATAATATCTTTTGATTTGGGTGTGGTGAAATAAGGCACCCATGTCAGCAGCACAGCTGTAGTGAAGTGGCGCACCTGGGTGGTGATCTAACAGGTGATGAGGGGGCCTTAGAGCTCCAGTGATAAATGTGGCGAGAGCCTTGTGCATGTGTTTCAGATTCTCCCCTCAACACTTTGAGGGGCCAGAAAAGAAACTCTCTGTGCCTGTTCTCAGCTACTGGGTCACAGCCTTTGGGAATCACCAGGAATACTTGTAGGGCTCATTCTTGACCACTAGCATAGATTCTTGAGGATTTACTGGGTGGAGGGAAGTACAGCAGACAGTTGAAGAAAGTGCTTCAAAAATAGACCAGAGGTAGATTCAAGCCATTCCTGTTCTAAAGAGTTTATTTTGATTCAGACAGTGAAATGAGGGAAGAAAGCACATGTTTTGCCTCCTCATTGTACATCTGTACAGAGTTCTGCCTCTTTCTCTGCTCTCCCTGTCTGATCTTGGGCAGGGCAGAGTGGAGCTACTTCTCACTTGCTGGCTTTTCTTCTCGTAAATGCTCACATCGCATAAGACTGGTGAGACACCCGGCCTTCAGAAGTCCTTGTGTTTTGTAGATTATTTTAAATCTTTTTCTTCTGCTGAGTAGTATCCAGTGGGGTTGACCTTTTCCACTTGGGACGATCTCTGGGCTTCAGTGACCCAGAGCAGAACTATTTGTGGCATGTGTCTTACTTCTTAGGGTGGGAGTATTGATTGATTGAGTTGTGAGCTGTTTCTTGCCTCTGTTCTTTGGCAGCTGCCTACAAGGGCAGCAACCAGAGGTCCTTATTACACCCCCTCAGCAAACATGACTTAAGTTCAGTGACAGTCTGATTTTAAGGTGTTAACTCTTGACTTGACATATTTGACTCACTTGTACCCCTCCTTGTTGTGAATTTTCACATGCCAGGGGCTAAGGTGCAGTGTATAAGTCACAGAACCTCAGAAGTCATCTAGTCCAATGTATTAGAGCATCCTTTATGAAAGGACCTTTGGCTTTTGCTTGAACATTACCTTCCAAGGCAGCCTGTTCTACTTTGAGATATCTGATAAGAGGTTCTTCTAACTGTTAGAAAGTTAGGGGAGTAGGAAGACTAAAGGAATGGGAGTGGAATTTACAGTGTGGGGCCCGTGGCCGATTTTCCCCAAGTAACAATGCTCTGGAGCAGAGAACTTGACCCATTTCCCATCCTGAAGCTAAACCTTAGTCCTTATTACTCTTTGTTTCTCTGAGATAACAGGAAGGCAGAATGACTTCTTATTGTTTGGTCTTCTCTTTAGGGATTCTACTGGGTGGGAGGCAGAAAGGGCAAAAGTCACAGGTTGGAATTGGAAGGAATTAGAACTCGCCTGCTAGGAGAAATAAAGCCTGCTTGTCTCTGAGAAAAGAGAATGTGCATCTCCTCCTGCCCTTTGTATCTGGCGTACAGATTGAGGCTCAGTCATAGGAAGGATGGGTAAAAGGCACCATTTATCAGAAAGGTTTTTTTTATAATGCCATGTTTCAGTATAAATGTCTCAGCTCCCTTACTTTCAAGACCGCCTTTAAATCTTTCTCGTTTGAATTTTATTTTCTACTTGTCTGAACTATGAGAAGACCCAAAGGAGGGAGGGCCTATGAAAATCTGGCCCTGGCTCGCTGCCAGAATGGCTTTGATGTCTCTAGAGAGCAGTTAGTGGCTTGTTCTGACTTGGGGGTTTCTGTCTCTGCCGAGAAGGAGGAAGTCTGGGAAGGTGCGCGGTGCTGTGGGGTAAAGACTGAGCTCTTGGGCTGTGGAGTATCTCATCTAGGTCGAGCAGTTGTGTGAGAGGAGTCAGGCTGATGAGTGATGTAACTTGGGGGTATTGAGATCAGACAAGGACTTTTATTTTTGAATTTTCCTTCTAGCCACGCATGTGCTTATTGCTGGCACTTACTAGATAACTGTGTTAGGAGTGTGAAAAGGGTTGTGCTTCCTCTTGTGGTGGGGGCAAAGGGAAGGCACATAGGAGAAGGGGGGAGTCTAAAAAACTATTATGAACCAGATACTTATAAACACGTTTATGTGGAAATGTCACTCCATTATGTACAGCTTGTGTTTTAAAAATTCATATCAAATTTAGTGGTGTCAGCACTGCCCTGTTTGTGACTCGTTCTCAGCTTCCTTCTATCTTCTGTGCAATTTAAAAACATCTTTATTTGATATGTTTTGCTTTTTATCCATCCCATACAACAATGGAGTTAAGAAAAAGGAAGAGAAAAAATTCAGTAAAATTATCAATATCTTAAAAACAGTCTGACTTGTGTAATATTTCACACTTGTGAGCTCATCACCTAGGAGTGGAAGAAGGAATTTTTTCATGTCTCTTCTTTGAGCCAGGCTTGATTTGTATCATTTTGCAAACTTCATCTTTGCTTGTTCCGTGGCGGCCGTTCTGGCCGTTTGCACTGCGGGTAGTTGCATGTGTGTCGTTGTTGTGGCTCTGTCCGCTTCACTTTGCGTTAATTCACGGAAGTCTTTTCCTTCCGATCACAACGTGGTTGTGTCCTTGTCATCCACGCTGCCCTTTGTTCAGCTGTCCCGCTGAGGAGCTGCTTTGTTTCTAGCGTAAACACTTAGTTGTGTAAGGGACCTTTCTTCTTGTCAGCGTCCTCCTTGGAGATCCGGCTGACCGCGGAATCTCGGGTTAAAGATTGTGGATGTTATAGCTACGTTGGTTTGGGTTTCCTTCTGAATTTCCTACTGTTCTCTTCTAAGGATCGTAAAAAATTTTTATTCATACCTTTTTCCCTTCTCTCTCCTCTTTATTTTTAATTTTTTGGTATCCCTGTTACTTCCCCTAACTCCTTTTGCACAATTCTGGCCTCCCCAATAAAAACCCCTTTTTGTAAATAACAAGTGTGGTGTCCAAGAAATACATTTATTTTGTACTGTTCACGTCTGAACATGCACGTCTCATCCTGCACTTACAGCTCCTCGCCTCTCCAGCAAGCGCACCAAAAATGCGTTTCATCGGTCTTCTGGATCCTCACTGGTCATTGCATTGATTAGAATTTTTTGTGTCTAAATTTTTTTTTTTTAATTCTGAACTTTACAAACACTGAAAGCCCCTTACTTTTAAGTAGAACAGAAAAAAAAGAGAATTTGTGAACCTTCTTGTACATATACAAAGCAGTACAGGAAAAAATTACATGTGGTTTTTGTGAACCTCAGTTACATAAAGCTTGCTTTTTAAGAAACTACATAATAAATTCAACATTCTGTTTTCAAAGCTGTCCTGTTTGTGTTTCCTTCTAAACTCCTGTGCTTTTCTGTACCTTAAATAATGTTGTAGTGACTCATTCTTCTTTTCTTTCTTTTTTTGGGGGCAGTAGTATCTAGCTACTGTCCCCATGAGAAAAAAGAAGAACATGGTACTTGTAATAAATAAGTTTGTAACTAATAAACATAGTCAAGTAAAACAAATCCACTTATTTCCTATATCCATAAATACGTCTCACCCTTCTGGGTAGCATATTTCATCTTCAGTTCTCTGGAGTCATGGTTGGTCACTGCACACTTATCAAAGGTCTTAAATCTTACAAAGTTGTTTTCCTTTACATTATTATGGTCACTGTGTAAAGTGTTCAGGTTCAGCTCAAAAGTAAGTAGCATTTACTTGATGTATGCAGAGGAGAGGATGCCAGGAAGTGACCTAAGCTATGGTATGGTTCCTTGTGGCCCTGTGGGTATATGTGTATGCTCTAACCAACCTTTCTTGTTTTTGCTATACATTACTCTTCCCCCTGCCCTACAGTCCAACTTGGCTGTTACTCTGGATGTTCTCATGTTCCCTTTGCTGTTCCCAAGCCTCTGCACTAGCTGCTCCCCATGCTTGTCAGTGCATCTCTCCTGCTTTACCTGGTAGCATCTCATTTCCTTCAAAGCTGATGAAGGGCTGGGATCCATGTGAATGAAGCCTTTCCTGATTTTCAGCTCCTGGTGCCCTCCTCTCTTTAGTATTTTACATACACTTATGTATGTGCATGTTGTCTCCCTCCCCCGTGGAATCCTTGCTCCTTGTAAGAAAGGACTACTTCATTATGCCATCCAGGCCTAGGACGGGGCCTGGGACACACAGAGTGTGTTTATTGATTAATCAATTGACCCCATACTTCAGACTCCATTTGTGGAGGTCTTATGACTTCTGCTACCTAAGAGTTGGTGTAGTAGATGAGCTTGCCAGGATGATAGCGGGCATGCATTGGACAAAGCCAGGATTCAGAGTTGGGATGTTTTGAATACCACCTCCTATGATCAAGGCTGGGTAGTGCCCATTTCTGTGGTTTGATTTATAGAGTGCCTTGCCCCTTGGGTGACTTCTCAGGAAATACTGTGTTAGCACTGTAGGAGAAGACTTCAAATTAACACAAACCAGAGAGTGTGGCGTGATCAACAGCTTCTTAGTTTCTCTGACTGAGCATTCAGTAAACTGAGCTAAAGCCAAACCACTATTTTGTGTAGTGGTGGGTGATGGCCATTCAGGGAGCCATTTTGTTATTATTGATGGAATGTTAAAGTTTGTGAAGTGCTTTACGTATAATATCTCATTTGATCGTTGAAGCGCCTCTGTGAGGTAAGTACTTTTATTAAGTGAGAATTTGAAAAATAGCCAAGAATCATTGGCAGGTGATATAAATATTTTGTGGGTACCAGATATAATAGGACCTTATATTGTAGTATCTAAGATAAGACTTTAGAATTCAAGTACTTCAACCCAGTCATTTTATAGATCAAGCAACTGAGACCTGGAGAAATTATTAGTGTCTACTCTTAAGGTCACATAGCTTGAGTCAGATCCAGGCCTAGAATCTTGATTTCTTGGCATTCAGGCCAGTGTGTACTTTACATTAGTATATACCACTAAAACAACACCTCTAGCTTTTTTCCAGGAAGGCTTCAGAACCATAATAGAGGAAATATGGGGAGATTGGGAGAAAACACATAGATGGTTGAGGAAGAGGCCTCTTTTGGAAGATTCAAGATTTGAACGTAGGACAGGGTTTTTATTTTATTTGTGAAGAAGGTGTGATGGTTTTCCCAAGCTCTCACAAGTACTGGGTTAGAAACCCAGGTGCTCTTACTCCAAATCCACCCCTTTTTATGCTTTCCCACACAGATTTCTGTGATTTAGAATACATTGCGTAGCCTCTCTGCCCCTCTGCTCTCTGGAGGTGTTTCAGATCAGAGAGCGTATACATTTCCAGGGTATTTGGCTTCTTGTACTTCTGTTTTTGTGCCCCTGGCTAGTTGCTGCCTTTGTGCTTCCAGGGTATTCCAGAGAACAATTTTCATTCATTTGGCATAAACAGCAGTGGCTGTGGGGAATTTAAAATCGTCACTCTGACTGAGAGTTTTCATCCTAAAAAACCCTCACTTGACTCTTCCATCTCAGTTAACTATTGTCCTATATCTCTTCTGCCCTTTGTAGCTAAACTCCTCAGAAAGGCCATCTACAAATTGGTGCCTCCACTTTCTCTCCTCATTCTTTTCTTAAACTGCTCTCTCCAAAATTACAATGATCTCCTAGTTGCCAGATCCCAGTGACCTTTTCTCAATCCTCATTCTCTGCAGCCTTTGGCACTTTTGATAACTTTCTCTTCATTAATATTCTCTTCTCCCTAGGTTTTTAGGACACCACTCTTTCCTGGTTGTCCTCTTAACCTGTCTGACCATTGCTCAAGTCTCCTTTGTTGGATTACCCTCCAGATCACACACTCTAACTGTGGATATCCCTCAGGACTCTTTCCTGGGCCCTGTTCTCCCCCTGTACGACTTCATTTGCTGACCATCTCTATGCTGATGATTCTCAAATCTACCTTTCCTGCCCTAATCTTTCTGCTGACCTCCAGTCTCAAAACTCCAGCTGCCTTTCAGACATCTTGAATTGGAGGTTCAGCAGACCTCTTACAACATGTCCAAAACAGAGCTCTTTCTCTCTCCTTGTAAGTCTTCCCCCTATCCTACCTTCCCTATTACTATAGAGGGCAGCACCATCCTCCCAGTCTAGGGAGTCATCCTGAAGTCCTTGATATCTTACTTTCCTCCTCCATATCCAAGCTGTTGCTGAGATCTATTTCACTTTTGCAGCATCTCAAGAATATGCCCGCTTCTCTCCTCTGACTCTGAGACCACAGCTTGTTCAGCCATTCCCCTGTTGATGGACATCCCTTCAGTTTACAATTCTTTGCCACCACAAAAAGAGCTGATATAAATATTTTTGTATGTGTGGGTACTTTTCCCTTTTTGATCTCTTTGGGGTACAGACCTTGTAGTGATATTAGCACTCCCTTTCTTTCCTCAGTGTATTCAGTGCTAGACTCACATTCTTTCTCTCATCTCCAATTCCTGCTGTCATACTGGAGGCCTTCAGCATACATATTGATACTCCCTCAAACTATACGGTTCTTTAATTATATACACCAATAGATACAAGCTCCCTCTCACTAATTTCCCATGACCTGCTGTTCCACCTGACCTCAGCTGCACACAGAGATGGTTATACATTTGGTCTTGATGTCACCCACGAATGCTCCCCTTCCATGTTTGTGAGCTTTGAAATTTCCTTATCTGATCACAGTCAGTCGTCATTTCTGCCTCTTCCTCTGCCTTGCAACCTCAGACCTTTTCCTTAGTTCTCACTGTGACGTTTAGTTTCTTGATTCCCCTGCACTACCTGTGCTTTCTTCCCTTCCCCAAGATGACCCTTTGGAGAACCGGTTTCGCTCTACACCATATTCTTCCGTCCAGTCCTTTGCCTCTGTCTCATTGAAGACCTTGCCCTGCCAAGACGTGGCCTTGAAATGCTCAGGCCATCTGCTGCCTCAGTCCTACTTCTGTGCTGCCAAATGAAACTGCAGAAGAATGTCACAAAACTGTGCTGCCCAGATCCCCTCCAAATTTATGTTACATAATTTCAACCGGACCTTCACTGTTACTAATTGATTCTCCATCCCATTCACCACAGTGGTTTTTCCTAACCTTTTCATCCTTCCTCAAACCTTCCGTAGCTTTTCCTCCCCCTACCATCAATGCTGAGAACATTGCCTCCTATTTTACTTAAGAAATTTGCTGAAAGATCCTTCTCCCCTCCTTTTCATCTTGCATCAGTCAGGTGTCTTCTGCTACTATTTCCTCCTTCCCTCTTATCTCATGTGAAATTGTGGCCCTTGTTGAGGTAAACCTCTATATGCACAAGTGATCCCTTTCCATCTTGTCTTCTTCAGCAGATTTCCCCCTCTGTTATCCTTACTTTGTCACTTATCTTCAGTCTCTCTCTGTCTACTGGCAGCTTCCCTACGGCCCCCAAGTATGCTCATGTGTCCTCTTTCCCTCAGAATCCTCACTTAATCCATCCATTCCTAGTAAGGTTCCGTATCTCACCTTCCTTCACTAGCTAAACGTGAGAAAGTCTTCTACAGTAGACACTTGGATTTCCTTCCCTATTACTCTCTTAACTCTCTACAGTCTGAATTCTGCTCTTACCATTCAACTAAACCTCTTTCCAAAGTTAATAGTGGTTTCTTCATCGTCAAATCTAATGACCTTTTCTCAGTCCTCATCCTTTTTAACCTCTGCAGCTTTTGATATTAATGATTGCCGCCTTCTCCTTGAAGCTTTCTTCTCCTTAGGTTTCGGTGGCACTATTCTTTTCCTGGCTCTCCTCCTATCTATGTGACTGCTTCTTCTTGGTCTCTTTTGCTGACTCTTCATTGTGGTCATACCTCATGGATTTCAGATTTTGCAGCTTTTATAGAAGAATACTGAATGTTTTAATGTAGTCTTTCTTTGTGATTGATTCCACAGGGAACTCAAATTGCGGAACTATGTACCTGAGGATGAGGAGCTAAAGAAGAGGAAGGTGCCTCAGGCCAAACCAGCCTCAGGTAGGGGGTTGGAG
This sequence comes from Notamacropus eugenii, assembly GCF_028372415.1. NCBI lineage: Eukaryota > Metazoa > Chordata > Mammalia > Diprotodontia > Macropodidae > Notamacropus > Notamacropus eugenii. The sequence continues at coordinate 11,563,071 of NC_092872.1, read as the reverse complement.
GTAAGAGATAAATGGGATTGATAGAAAAGAAGAAAGACAGGGGAAAGGGGCCAACAGCGCCACAATATTTTTGTTAGTCTGGGAAAAGTTAATAGCCACAGATTTTAAAGTGTACCTTTCCCATGCTCTTTTGTATTTCCATTGTCAACATAGTACGTGGCACATAGGTGCATGATTAATGTTTATAGACTCACTGGCTTGAGGGATTTGATCTATTTGTAATTGTGAGTAGGAAAAGGGGATCAAAATAGTCCCATGAACTACTTAAATTATTTAGCCAGTGCTAGGTAGAAACAAGTTTTAGCAGGTCCCTTCCTCCTGTTTCATTCACTGTATCGATAACACTTATTAAAAATGCACATTACCACTCATTTAATAGTAAAAATAAAGCTCTCAGTCTTATAAGGAGACAACATGCAAGCAACTGTGTACAACTAAGATATGTACAGGATAAACTAGAGAGAATGCCAGAGAGGAAGGCACTAAGATTAAGGAAGACTGGGCAAGGTTTCTTGCAGAAAGTGGGGACTTTGGCCAAGCCTTAGAGGAAGCCAGAGGGTGGAGATGAGGGAGAGAGTTCCAGACAGTGGGGGACAATGAATGAAAATACAGGGAGTCAGGAGATGGAGTGTTATGCTGTCTATTTTCTCAGCATCACTGTGCCTCTGGCTGGTGGATTTCCAATGCCACTGCAGCCCCCTTTGGTCAGTGCATTCTTTCAAGCATTAATCCTAAGCAGTGAGCTTTGCAAACCTTCAAGAGCTATAGGTGATGATGAACGTGGTGATGATAATGACAGCAGCGACAGTGGGAAGATACATGGTGAACATAGATAAACTGTAATACATCCTCACTGATGGTGTGAAAAAAGTGTCCTAAAAGATGTTATCCTTGAGCTTTATGACCATAAAAAGAGGTGACAGTAGTCCATATGGTGTAGGGTAGCCATCTAATGTTTAAAGACATTTTGAGAGAACGGCCCCCAAAACACTGGGTAGATCCTTTTTGTCTAGGATATATGAAAAGTCACGGACAAAAGCTTAATACTGGAGGGAGGGGTCTGGATGGGTTTTAGTTTGTGTCCACATTAATAAGGTCATAGATCCATTGGATCATCTGATAGTTACGTGAAACATCAGTTTTAGGATCTTAAAACTTAGAGTTTGAATGAACTTTTTAACTATTGGTTCTAAAGCTGGAGTGTACCTTAAAAGCCAGCTAGTGTAACCCCTTCATTACATTTATTTTTTATTTTTTTATTTTAATTTATTTACTTATTTAACTTTTAACATTCATTTTAACAGAATTTTTGGGCTCCAAATTTTCTCCCCCCTTGTCCCCTCCCCCCACCCCAAAACACCGAACATTCCAATTGCCTCCATCACCACTGCGCTCTCTCCTCCATCATTCCTCTCTGCCCTTATCTCCATCCTCTCCTCTGTCCTGTTGGGCCAAATAACTTTCTATACCCCTTTGCCTATATATCTTATTTCCTGGCGGCAAGAACATTACTCGACAGTTATTCCTAAAACTTTGAGTTCCAACTTCTTTTCCTCCCTCCCTCCCCACCCCCTCCCTTTGGAAGGTAAGCAATTCAATATAGGCCAAATCTGTGTAGTTTTGCAAATGACGTCCATAATAGTCGTATTGTATAAGACTAACTATATTTCCCTCCATCCTATCCTGCCTCCAATTACTTCTATTCTCTCTTTTGATCCTGTCCCTCCCCATGAGTGTCGACCTCAAATTGCACCCTCCTCCCATTGCCCTCCCTTCCATCGTCCCCCCCACCCTGTTTATCCCCTTATCCCCCACTTTCCTGTATTGTAAGATAGATTTTCATACCAAAATGAGTGTGCATTTTATTCCTTCCTTTAGTGGAATGTGATGAGAGTAAACTTCATGTTTTTCTCTCACCTCCCCTCTTTCTCCCCAAATTAAAAAAGTCTTTTGCTTGCCTCTTTTATGAGAGATAATTTGCCCCATTCCATTTCTCCCTTTCTCCTCCCATATATTTCTCTCTCACTGCTTGATTTCATTTTTTTTTAAGATATGATCCCATCCTATTCAATTCACTCTGCGCACTCTGTCTCTATGTGTGTGTGCGTGTGTGCATGTGTGTGTGTGTAATCCCACCCAGTACCCAGATACTGAATAGTTTCAAGAGTTACTAATATTGTCTTTCCATGTAGGGATGTAAACAGTTCAACTTTTATAAGTCCCTTATGACTTCTCTTTGCTGTTTACCTTTTCATGCTTCTCTTCATTCTTGTGTTTGAAAGTCAAATTTTCTTTTTAGCTCTGGTCTTTTCATCAAGAATGCTTGAAAGTCCTCTATTTAATTGAAAGACCAATTTTTCCCCTGAAGTATTATACTCAGTTTTGCTGGGTAGGTAATTCTTGGTTTTAGTCCTAGTTCCTTTGACTTCTGGAATATCCTATTCCATGCCCTTTGATCCCTTAATGTAGAAGCTGCTAGATCTTGTGTTATCCTGATTGTATTTCCACAATACTTGAATTATTTCTTTCTAGCTGCTTGCAATATTTTCTCCTTGACCTGGGAATTCTGGAATTTGGCCACAATATTCCTAGGAGTTTCTCTTTTTGAATCTTTTTCAGGTGGTGATGGGTGGATTCTTTCAATATTTATTTTGCCCTCCGGTTCTAGAATCTCAGGGCAGTTTTCCTTGATAATTTCATGAAAGATGATGTCTAGGCTCTTTTTTTGATCATGGCTTTCAGGTAGGTCCATAATTTTTAAATTGTCTCTCCTGGATCTATTTTCCAGGTCAGTTGTTTTTCCAATGAGATATTTCACATTATCTTCCATTTTCTCATTCTTTTGGTTTTGTTTTGTGATTTCTTGGTTTCTCATAAAGTCATTAGCCTCCATCTGTTCCATTCTAATTTTGAAAGAACTATTTTCTTCAGTGAGCTTTTGAACCTCCTTTTCCATTTGGCTAATTCTGCTTTTGAAAGCACTCTTCTCCTCATTGGCTTCTTGAACCTCCTTTGCCAATTGAGTTAGCCTATTTTTCAGGGTGTTATTTTCTTCAGCATTTTTTTGGGTCTCCTTTAGCAGGGTGCTGATCTGCTGTTCATACTTTGCTTGCATGTCTTTTATTGCTCTTCCCAGTTTTTCCTCCAGTCCTCTAACATAATTTTCAAAATTTTCTGAGCTCTTTTTGAGCTTTTCCCAGGTCTGATCCCATTGAGTGGGCTGGGATACAGAAGTCCTGACTTCCTTGTCTTTCCCTGATGGTGAGCACCGCTCTTCCTCATCAGAAAGGAAGGGAGGAGAAACCTGCTCACCAAGAAAGTAACCCTCTATAGTTTTGGTTTTTTTCCCTTTTCTGGGCATTTTCCCAGCCAGTGACTTGACTTCTGAATATTCTCTTCACACCCACTTTGCCTCCAGATCCACCCAGCCAGTGCTTGGGGTCTGAGATTCAAATGCTGCTTCCCAGCCTCAGGGCTTTGGGCGGGGGCAGGGCTGCTATTCAGTGTGAGATTAAGTTCAGGTGCTCAGGTGGGGGCAGGGCCGCCTCATGGGCTCCGTTCCCTCAGGGGGTTTATGCAGAGACCTTCAACAATGGATCCAGGTTCCTGCCTGCTTGGGGAGCCCAGGTCTGCTCCCACCTCCGTTGGTGCCTCCCGAGGGGGCCTGAGTCATGGGGGCTCCCCACTCCCCTCTCGACCTGCCAAAGAGACCCTCTCACCCACCCTTGTCACCTGTGGGTGGAGGGACCTGCGTGGCTGCTGGAGATTCTGTCCCTGAAGCCTGCTTGGATCTGCTCCCTGCTGGGATCTGCTCCTCTTGGCACCGGGTGGCCGCGGCAGGTCTGTGCTCGGCTCCCAGTCCGTGGAGCGAAGGACCTTTTGCGAGAGGTTTGCAGGCTCTCTGGAACAGAAATCTTGTCCGCTCCGCTGTTATGTGGTTTCTCCTGCTTCTGAATTTATTGGTAGCTCTTTTCTACAGATATTTCATGGGCTGTGGGTTCGGACCTAGCGTATTTGTGTGTTTCTACTCCGCCATCTTGGTTCCGCCCCCCTTCATTAAATTTTTAAAAAAAACTTAAAATGTAAAATGCCAAAAAGGGAACAGATTAGAACATAAAAGGATTATATAGGAACCATGAATCTGTTTCATACTGGTTGCTTTTTTAAAAGTATCTTTTGTATAACAATGGTCCTAATCTCTTTTCTTTTTGCATCACTGTTACTCTTCTCTTCCTGAATCTCCTGTTTAAAAAAGAAAAAAAATCCCCTTGTAATAAACATAGTCATGAAAATCAGATCCTTGTCCAAAAATGTATATCTCCCTCCACACCTTCGGCACCTTCTCCACCATCCCGTCTCTGCCCATCGTCTTCTGGCTAATGTTTTATCTAGTTCTGGTATGGAAAATGTCATTTAGAGTAGTTTCTCATTGGATTTCTTCATCATCATTTGGTCTACTGTGAGGCAGCCTTCTTTTTTTTTTTAATTTAATTTTATTATTTTTTTTAATGTTTTACAATCACTGCCATAAAATTAAGATTTTATCCCCCCCACACCTACACCCCACTACCCCCCTCCCTCCCCACGACTGCATACAGTTCTGTATAGGTTCTACATATACTTTCCTATTGAGTATGTTTTCACTGTAGTCATGCTATGTAGTCGAACTAAAATAAATGGAAGAAATCATATAACAAATCAAAACATGATACACAAACACACACAGGAACATGATCTGCTGCATTCTGCGAATGACTTCCATATTTCTTTCTCTTGAGTGTGGAAGGCATTTTGCCTTAGAGAACCACCATTGGGATTTTTTTTTTTAATAAGTTCTTGCATTATTACGAAGTTCCAAGTCTACCAGAAAAAACTCTTGCACACTGTGGTCGTTGCTGTGCACAAAGTTCTCCTGGTTCTGCTCCTTTCACTCAGCATCAGATCATATAAGTCCTTCCAGGCCTCTCTGAAGTCTTCCTGTTCATCATTTCTTATGGCGCAGTAGTATTCCATTACATTCATATACCATAATTTATTCAGCCATTCCCCAGTTTGATGAGCATCCCCTTGACTTCTAGTTTTTGGCCACCACAAAGAGAGCTGCTATAAATATTTTTGTGCATGTGGGGCCCTTTCCCATTTTTATGACCTTTTGGGGGGATACAATCCTAGTAGGGCTATTGCTGGGTCAAAGGGTATGCACATTTTTGTAGCCCTTTGGGCGTAGTTCCAAATTGCTCTCCAGAACGGTTGGATGAGCTCACTGCTCCACCAACAATGAATCAGTGTTCCAACTCTCCCACATGTGAGGCAGCCTTCTTGCCCAGCCTCCTCTTTTGTATGTAAGGAAACTAAGGCTTAGAGAGTTGGGGTGACTTATCCAAAGTTGCACAGTAAGAAGCCAAACTGAGATTCTAATGAGTAAATGTTTAGAGCCAGTGGCATTCCCATTAACCATGCTTTCCTTGTCTAGTTCAGACCTTTGCCTTTACCACTTTCCCTTCCCACTTCCCCTGTTCTGCAGATGAAGATATTTGGAATGCTTGGTTACAGGACTTTGCCAAGTTCTTATAGCTAGTCCGTAGCAGAGCTGGGATTCGAATCCCTTTGACTCTCAATCCAGTGTTTTATTTAGTCATCTGTGTGTTTTCTGGGGTTTAACTAGTTCTTCCTTGCGTCTCGGAGCTGCTTTCAGGGGCATGTGCTCTGGGAAGGGTTAGCATCCAGTGCAGTCCAAGCCTGGGAGAAAGAAGCAGCTCTTGCCGGCAATCCTGGTGTGCGATACTGAGGCCCAGGGCAGGGCAGTGAGACACAGTCCCCCAGATGAGACAGAAAGCTTCCTTGGCACAGGACGCAGAGAGAAGACGGTGTCCCTGCCATGGCATGCGATAGCTAAGAACACAGTGGAAAGGCGCGTTGGGGGTGCGCGCCTGCTGATAGATGAGCTGGGCTTCCAGGGGCCTCTCCCTGCATGGCTCAGCTTTGTCTTCCTGCCTGAGTCACTGCCTTCACCTTGCATTGTTTTCTTGCTCCTTCTAGTGGAAGAGAAAGTGAAAGACCAGCTGGAAGCAGCGAAGCCTGAGCCCATCATTGAGGAAGTGGTATGTCTGTGAAACGCCGCTGCTTCTCTTCTCCCCCACTGCCTGATGCTCCATCACAGCAAGCCTTTGTCGAGGCTCCTGTCTGAGCACTGAGTAATTGAGTTAAACTGATAGAAATCCTGCTTTCGGGGAATGTAGCATCTAGCCCAGGCAGTAGTCACTGTTAATCTACTTTTGTAAGCAAACACGGCTGGGAAATTATTTACAAAAAAAATTGATGCAGTGGAGCAATTGATTCTAATGGTGAGGAAGTGGTTGAAGGGTGTCCCTTTTTGGAAAGAGCAGAGTCCATAGGAAGCCATGAAGATGCTGCTTTTGACATTTACGTTTCTTTTCCCCTAGGATTTGGCCAACCTTGCCCCCAGAAAGCCAGATTGGTAAGTGTCGCTACCCATGACGTTTTCTTCTTGCCGTAAAGAGATCCCTTACTATAGTTTTTGCTGCACACGTTCCCATGGTGCCTTCCATTTGATAAATGTGAACTCTTACATAGTCCTGTGAGACAGGAGGAATTTTACAGATGAAGAAATGAAGGTTTGGCAGAGTGATACTGGCCAATATTCATATCTGTTATTAAGAGTGAGAGCCAGAATTTGAACCCAGGTCTCTTCTGTCCAAGTCTTGCATTTTTTCCACCCATGGGTTCCAGCCCAAACATGTTTGTCCTTTCCATGCTAGTTTTCATTTTGATGATTTGACTTGACAGTACCTTTCCCAAAAGTATGGTTGAAGTTGACTTGCATTTTTCTGCATGAGTTCAGTGTAGCTAAAATTCTGGGTACCCTGGCATAACAGACAGGCAGATCTGTGAAGCGTTTTCCAAAGCTCAGTAGCAGCAGCCAGAAAGCTCCCAGTCACTCCCAACCACTCCTTTTGTTTTCGCCTCTCCTTAGCTGCCTGTGAGCTGAATTGCAATAATAATAGAAAGAAGAGAAAACAGTTCCAGTTTCTTTTATATCCTGAACACTCAGGTCTTCTTTCCATCGCTGCTCTAGCCAGTTCTCAGGGTGAGAATGTCGGCCAGCATAGATACAGACAGTGCCTTTCTGGTCTGCCTCCTGCCTCCCCACCCATTCTGGAATGGAACAGAGTGGACCTTTTTCTCATTATGGAAGACTTTGTAAGGCTCTCAGTGTCAGACGGCTCAAGCATGCTTTAAGCATTCTCTTAAGACAAAGTGGAGGGAGAGAGCTTAGGGCCAGCTGCTACCCAGCAGAGGCTATGATAACCAGATTCTGAAGAAGGTCCTTGAAAGCCCAGGATGTCTTCTTTAAAGAGGCCTGGCTAGAGAGGTGTCCATTGTGGAGGAAGACAAGAAGGGCCAGGCCTACTAAGCTCCTGATCCCTTTGTTAATGGAGCCCAGAGAGGGAGAAACACAACCTGGGGTCCATCTGCCTGTGGTTTGACCATAAGAGAAATTCCTAAAAGTTTATTTTTAAGAAGTGGGGGATTTTTTTAGTTTTTTAGAACTTTGGTATTTATAAAGTAATTTTTGGGGGAAATAGCTCAGAACGGTTTTCCACATTATCTCATTTGTTTTCATCACACCCCTACAAAGTATGGAGGAACAGGCTTTATTCTTCCTACTTTATAGACAGTGAGATTTCGGATGTGGATTCTGAGCTCAGCTTCTCGGCTGGCATGTTCTGCTGCTCCCGCGGGAGTGGATGCTGCTGTTTCTCTCTCATTTGTTCATCGGTCTAGGATGGCTCCCTGCTTCCAGCAAATCCATCTTCTTGGAAGAGGGGGAGTGAGTCAGGGCAGGACAGCAGGGGACGGGATGAATTACGAAGTGCTCCATTCTGTCTTTTGTGTCTGTGTACATGTGACTTAGCCACATGCTTTCGACTTCAAAGTGAAACAGGTTGCTGCAGCTCCTCGTCTGTCCTTGTGTTTTGGAAGAAGTTCCTGGAGGTCTTGCTCCAGTTACCACCCAGTGGCAGTTGCCTAGGTCAGAAAAATACTCTTGGCTATTGTATAGCCAGTGCCAACTAGTAGTAATGGAAGGGAATGCTAGGCTTGGAGTTGGATGACTTGAGTTTGACTCTTGGCTCTGCTACTTACCAGTTTTATGTCCTTAAGCAAATTACTTTTTCCCTCTCCATAAAACAAGAGGGTTGGATTATATGATCTCAGGGGCCATTGCAGTTCTCTCTGTTGATCACAGACTATAGAACTTTATAGAGCGATCATAAAATTTATAGTTGGGAGACACTCCTAGATGAGATCTAGGCTCATTCAGGAGCATTTGACCTAGCCATTCACCCAGGAAGAAATGATCTGGAGAATGCCTTGTGTTCAGACTACAAGATAGAGCTGGTCCATCTCTAGCAACAACAGCTGATCACATCTAGAGTACCTTCAAGTGGATAAGGCCTTGACATCCATTATCTCCTTTGAGCCTCATCACAATCCTCTGGAGTAGATATTACAGGTATTATTATCTCCATTTTGCCTGTGAGGAAATTGAGACCCAGAGGGTCACATAGATAATAAGTAGCAGAGCTCAGATTTGAACTCTGACCACAGATGTAGTGTGTTTACTTCTGTGTTGCACGACCTTTATTTTGTGTGCATGCATTGTGTGAATTGCAGGAAGAGATTTCACATACACTTGATCTATGATGGTTAGAAATTGTTAATGTTCCTTGATGAATAAACATGGATTAAATTCTCTTTGCATGTCTGTGCCCTATTCTGCCTACTTAATTGATAGAGGAAGCACAGAATTCCCAGTTTGAGAGGAGCTTGCCAGATCACTATCCTTAAGGAATTCTTGGTCTGATCTAGGTGAGGCTTATACGAAAAATACTTAAACTGGATGAGAGACATGCACAAACAGTGAAGAATGTAGCAGCTTCCATCAGTGCTGAGGGTTTGCTGGAATAATTAGAGATGGGTAGGATTAGCCTAAGAACTTCCTGGAGGCACTGAGTTTGCAACAGACTTTTTAAGATAAATGCAGGCCACAGATGCAGAAAGCTCTATGTCTCTTAATAAACACAGGAGATAAATTATTCACAGTGCATGTGGTGGGGCAATTAAGCCTAGTGAGAACTGAATACTAAGGTGATAATTAATAGACTCTGCATCTTTTTCTGCTTAGCTGGCATCTGTGTCATGGGCAGAAGCCTGTTGTCCCAAGTGGTTATGAGAAGTGCTCTGGGTCACTTGTCTCTTGGTTCTCCAGAGAAACAGCTGCCCAGGGGAGGACCCAGAGTCATGTCACTTCAGTGCAGCATGAGGTGTTGACTCTGTGGCACATCCTTCCCTTCTCTTGTAGTGGGCAGAAGTCATGTGCTCAGCAGCTTCTTGGACCACATGCTGAGGCGGCCTTCTCCACACTGGTCTTCTTGTGTTCTCCACCCATTTCAAAGACTTTTCTAGTCAAGGGCTATACTTGTTTTCTTGTGGGTAGTTTTCATTGCTTTCCAGCTGGGAGAAAATTACTTTGACAACACTAACCCCTCGCCCCTGGTCTTTGCCTCTTTGAATTCTTCTGGACAATGCTTTAGAGGCCAACTCAAATACTGTCTATTCCATGAAGTCTTCTTATTCCCCCAGCTGAAAATAACTATTAACTCTGAACTCTTAGGGGACAATTTCTCTTTCTGTTACATACTCAGTATATTCCATTTTGTTTTAGCCTAGTGTACTTGGTTGACTCTTGACCTATTGAAGGAAGGAGTGAAACCATAGAATTCCTTTAAGGCTGTTTCTGTTTGTCTCAGAGTGAAAAGTTCCGTAGATCACTGGCCCATCTTTTCTTACTCTTGCATGTAGGAACAACCCCACCATGAGGCAGCTACTGGCACAGCAGATAGTGTCAGGCCTCAGACCTTGGTTAGTGGTGCAACCCTGGGCAAATAGCTTAATTTCTCTCTGCCTCACTTTCTTCAACTGTCCGATGATGGTAGTAAGAGCACCTACCTCCCAGGATTGTTATGAATGAGATAATAACTGCAAGTGTTTAATACATTCTTATTCCCATCCTCACTATAATTAATGAGGATGACACTGTTTGTGATGAAATAACATTTTTATTATACTGTTTCCACAAACCAGGGGACATGCACTGTTAAAGTATACACTGGTATTGCTAAAGACACTTGAATTTGGAAAAAGGCTATTGGAGTAGCACAACTTAGAGATTACCCTTTGTTAATTTTATTTTAATGTGAATTAGTTTTGGAATCTTTTTTGAGAACAAATTCTGATTAGAAGAGAGGGAATGTCTTAAGACTGACAGGTAATCATATTACGTGCCCCTTTACATTTATAGAGCTCTTAACTTTCAACAGTCTGTGAGATAAAAGTGGGGTGTGTACTGCCATGTGGAACTGAAGATATATTCCTTGAAGACCTTAGTTTATCTTCTCCTCTTCTGCCTCCCCCCATCTTTTTTTCCCCACTCCTTTCCTCTTCATCAGATCCTTTTTCTGCACTTGACCCTTCTATTTATAAAGATGCTCAGATGATCCCTATCTAAGACAAATTGTTTCCTTCTAGTAAGCTTTCCACACTCAGTTGTCTGTATTTACTGTTTACGCTGCTTTACTTTGATGTGGGTACTCCCTCCTTTGGTTCAGATTGCAGCCCATTTTATTCCAGTTCATCCTGTGCTTCCTCTCCATCCGTGTGTGTCTTTCCATGAATCCTCCAAAGGTGCCATCTCTGTGCACAGGCCTTTTTCTGCATCTTTTGACAGGAGCACCCAGGACTTTTCACTGGTTGACCATTACCCTCCATTATGATTCCTTTCCTTGTCCGACATTTCTTTGATCATATATTTAATGTTGCTTCTCCTGTTATTTACTGGCAGTAGGCTTTAGAATACTCATATTTACTAGAAATATATTCTCTGCCCTTTGAGTGACCTTCATCTTTTAGTTCTTTGGACACTCCATGCTCCCTCACCATTGTAGTGTCCTCTGAGAACATTGGTGTTGTGACAGCAGGCCTTTGTTTCAAGGAGATCATGGTCATTGAAAGCATCATGAAGTTTCTCAAGTCTAGTTTAGCCCAAAGTGCTTTGTAAAATGTTAGCTGTTATTCTCCTTCACTTCATTGTCTGTCTGCAGGATCTGTTCAGTTGACTTAGTTTGAGAGATAGCATGGCATAGCAGCTGGAATTCTAGACTTGGAACCAAGAATACCTACATTTAAATCCTACTTTTAGCACTGTTTTTCCCTGCCTTTTTATGTTTGTTCATGCTTGGAAATGCCCCTTCTTGGTCTGTCTTTTGTGGTTTGGTTCAGATTTAAAATAGTTTGAATAGTCTCCCCCTTTATATCTGTCATGGAACTTAGTGTGTACTTAGCATGTACTATGTGTTATGTTCTGAGTTATAGTATAGTCCATTTAATATGATCATCACCTCTGCTAGGTTACAAATAAAGTTCTTTGAATCCCTAGGCATTATTCTCATTTATATCCTTTTTGCAGAGTAGAAGTTTAATAGATACTGAATTTCAGTGAGTTAAGCTGCCTTTGGTCTGGAAGACACTCAGTCATAGATGCAAACCATCTCTCCTCCACCTTCTGTGAGCAGACCTTAACTTTCCTTTGAAGAAAGGACACACATATTCTTGTGTGAAAATAATCTGTTCTCATTCTTTTTTCTCATTTCCAGGGACTTAAAGAGAGATGTGGCTAAGAAACTGGAAAAGCTAGAGAAAAGGACGCAGAGAGCCATTGCTGAGTTAATCCGTAAGCTTATTGACCTCTGGCATAGGTTTCAACCAGTGGAGTATCAGAAGCAAGTTAAAGAAGCACTAGCTGTCCACTGAATCCGAGACAAATTCTAGGGGGTGTTGTCTTGGCCCCTTAAGGTCTACACTCTGATGATGCCCTCTTCCTAAGTTTCAGCAGCCATTTTGGAGCTAGCATTGATTAGGATCATCAATTTAAAGCTGAGTGACCTTAGAGGTCACTTTGTGTAGACCTCATGTTTTGAAGCCCATAAAGGTTAAGCCACTTGTCCTAAGTAACATGGCTAAATGGCTAGCATCAAATCCAGAGTTCTTTGATTCCATTTGAGCAATTTTCCCGCTGAATTAGTTTCTCATGAGCCTGGTAGTGTGGCATGTGACCTTTAAGCCTGGAATAGAGTATGCCCTGTACCCTCCTACTCTCAGAGTCCATCCTTTTGAATATATTTGGCTTTGGACAAAGACTTTTAGACTGACTCTGCCCAGAATGGACTCACTAATGAGTCCATTAAGCCAAAATGTCATTTAATAGGCCATCTGTGAAGCCCCAGTTTTATAGCTCTTCTGAACTGTCTTTTTCCTTGTAGGAGAAAGACTTAGAGGCCAAGAAGATGACGTGGAATCTGCAAAGCCAGAGGAGAGTGACTCAGATTAAAACAGCTTCTCCCTTGACCATACAAGACAGTAGTGTGGACTGATCCTTTTAGGTCAGGGACAAAGGCCCACCTTCCTTCTTGGTCCCCAGAGTGATCTCCACTATGGTGCTCTCTTTAATGCCCATCTGAGTGTATCTTAGAGTACATTTTAGAGGTGTGACTTGAGTATGTCTAGTCTCTGATTACCACAATCTAAATTTAAAAAAAAAAAAAAAGCCTTAACATGATACATCAGTGAGAGCTTCTCTTCTGCTATCACCATGTTAGCATTTTATACCATGTAGTATATTCCATTTTTATTTTACTTTTTAAAAAACATCTGCTTATTATTTATTTTTAACATTCTTTTTACGTTTTGAGTTCCAGCTTCTCTCCCTCCCTCTCACTCCCTTCCATACCCACTGAGAAGGCAAGTGGTGATATCAGTTATCCATGGGAAATCATGCCAAACATTTCTACATTAGCATTTTTTTAAAGTAAGAAAAATAGATAAAGTGAGAAAATTACACTTGAGTTAGCCTTCCGAGTTCCATGATGGCATATTCTGAGTAGGTATCTTCTGTCTTTACTGACAGCAACAAGCTTTTGTGATAAAATATCAGTCAGGTTGATCCAGTGCTGTCCAGGTGGCCCCCTGATTCTGGACGGGGAGGAGGCAACATTGCTGTGTATAACATGTATAGATGTACAGATGTATATATTTTGGACTTTTTCTATTCTTTCAAAATAAAGACAGACCCACGTGTGTGAATGAGATGGATTATTCCTGTTATGATCCCAAAAAAGAGGCAGTAGGTGACTATTCTGTTCTGCCAATACTTTACCATGCCTCTGTGACCCATGAATGGAAAAGGGTTGGAATAATCTTGATGTGAGCTATCTTTTTGTCTAAGCCAGGAAAATGGTAATTGTTGGAAAAGTAGGCCAGTGAGGAGGAGAGGGCAACTCAGGTAGTGGCAGGTACTTTTGAATTTGTAAGGCCTACTAGCACCCTAATGTTACACCTTCCAGCTCTGGGAGCAAAGACAGCCAAATAAACTCCCTCTGTTCCAGCCTAAAGGAAAAGTCCCAATGGAAGCTGCAGGGAGCACCATTCCTAGGGCATATTAGACCCACAGAAGTGTCCTTGTGGAGTGGGAGAACCGCTCTGTGTTAAACAGGAAGGTCTGAAGGGTCTGAAGTGGGAGAGGACAAACAAATGACCTTAAAATAAATTGGACAGAAAGTCATGGCTATGGTTCGAAGCTGGTGAACCCTGGTTGTGTCTGCCCCACATCTGGGGCAGCTGAGGAACAGTAAATGTTAGTTATTGTGAGTGGTTGAATCGAAGCAGAGCAGCCTACAGACCACATCAGGTACTGATTTAGTGCTTCCCAAACAGCCAGGGCCTAGCCAGCCAGAGCATCTCTCCTCTCTTCTGCCTCCATAAAAATGACCCACATCCTTCTCTTCCTACCTTTCTAACTCTTACTCAGGAAGCAGTAAATCAGTATTCTCACTACTAGAAATGTTATGAGCATTTACTGCTCTAGAGCTCCACTCATGTCCCTGTGCCTCTGGCTCAGAGCTCCTGTTCCTGCCTCTGTTTGCTCCTAGTACAATGGTGCTTGAGGGCAGGGACTCCACTTTTATATGTGTATCCACAGTTCCTGGCACCAAATAGACATTTAATAAATGCTTGTTGATTCATTGGTCCTTGGTTCAGAGGACTGTGCTAGGCTCTCGGAGAGATAACTGAGCTAAGACAGTTCCTGCCTTCTGAAGCTTAAGTAATCGCAGTGTATAGCATCAGTGCGGTACATGGTGGTGGTGCTTGACAAAAGCTTGGTGACCATTGACAGCATCCCAGACAAAAAGACAAAACAAGGTATTGGTGAAGTCCTAAAGGTGGTGCCTGTAAGTGACCCGTTAAGGCAAAACTGCTTCCCCAGGCCCACAGCCCCCAAATACCAATCTCTATTCCTGTTTCACCTGGCCCAGCACTGAATGAGAGACACTGTGTTATAGGGGAACTAATGCTTCCTTTGGATACTTGAATTAAAACTTCACTTGGTCACTATGTGGGTGACTTTGAGTAAGCTGTTTAGTCTTTCTGGGCTTTTGTTTATTCATCGGTAAAATGAGGAAGTTGAATTAGATGATCTCTAAAGCCTCTTCTGGGCCGCTAGGTGGTGCCATAGTGCTTAGAGTGCTGGGCCTGAAGTCAGAAAGACTCATCTTCCTGAGTTCAAATCTGGCCTCAGACACTTACTGGTTGTGTGGTCCTGGGCAAGTCACTTAACTCTGTTTACCTTAATCTCACTGGAGAAGAAGATGGCAAACCACTCTTGGCAAAACTCTTTGCCAAGAAAACCCCAAACTCACAAAGAGTCAGACACAATCGAAAAATGAACAACAAAGCCCCTTCCAGCTAAAAATTTATAATTTTGTGATCTGCTCTCGGTCTAGGTAGGTCCTATCATTTGTCAGTAGAGCAAAGGGATTCTCAGGGAATTTTGAGCATGGTGATAGGAAAGTCAAGAATGCAAAGGGTTAAATAGAGGTCTTGGTTTCCGTAGGGCCTACTGGGTCCTATTTCTGTTCTTAAAGGAACACTTAAAGAAGCAGGTTTGCTCAAATCCAAGGTCCATTAAGGAGACAGGCAGTAAATACTGAACCCTTCTCCTTCCTCAGTGACGTGAGGTAGGTGATTGATTGATCTGTCTCCGTCCTTTCCTGTAGGACTAGGCATCCCTTCCTGTGCCTTTTAGCTAGTGCCAGAAGGCTTTTTATAGCTCAGTGAACTCACTCCATTACCTGTTATCAGGCAGTTAAATGCTTTCCCTCTCAGTCAAACACTGCTTTCCTTTAGTCAGCCCAGTTTGCCCAGGAAGAAATCATTACACAGAACCCTTTAACTGACCTTTGGTAACTAAAGCGCCCTTCTAGGGGGCTTCCAAAATTGAACATTGAATAAGTTGAAAATAGATAATTTACTTACTGTTTTATTTATTCAATTTGAAGGCTCGAGCAGTAAAGGAAAGGTTTAGCCTCCATGAATCATTGGAAACTAATTGTCTAGCTGCTTTCACATGGGGATCGTCGTGCTGTAAAAGTAGGGAACCTTTGGGTCTAGAGTGGACCCAGAGGAGAGTTGTTAAGTCTTCCATAGATTCATGAATTTGGAGTTGAAGAGGACCTCAGAGTTCACGTAGGCCCAACTAGTTCTCAAACTTTTTGGTTTCAGGACTCCTTTCAATCTTAAAAATTATTGAAGACCTCAGAATACTTTTGGTTATGTGGGTTATAGTTGTCAACATTTACTGTATTAGAAACCAAAACAGAGTTTTCAACTATTAATTCATTTAAAAATAACAAACCCCATTTTGTATTAACATTTTTTGTGTGAAAAAATTTTCCAAAACAAAAAATAATTAATGAGAAGAGTGACATTGTTCTACATATTTTTGCAAATCTCTGTAATGCCTGGCTTAATAGGAGACAGCTGAATTGTGATTTCTGCTTTTTTTTTTTTTTTGTGGTGGTGGTGAGGCAATTAGGCTTAAGTGACTTGCCCAGGGTTACACAGCTAGTGAGTATTTCAGACCAAATTTGAACTCAGGTCCTCACTTCAGGGCAGATGATTTATCCACCATTCCACCTAGCTGCTCCTTATATCTGCTTCTTCATTTTGTTGTGATAGGTTGTTTTGGCAGATGTATTTGAAGATAACCTGCACATGACTGTAATTGGAAAAGGGAGAAATATTTTAATAGGCAGATAACATCTTAATTTTATTAAGAAAATAGGGGTTTTTTTGTTTGTTTTTTTTAACCTTCACAGACACTTTGAAAAGTCTCTGGACTACAATTTCACAACTGATCTGGTCCAGTCTTCTCATTTTATAGACAAGGAAACTGAGTTCCTAAAAGACTAATTTATTTGCCTAAAATCACAGTGGTTGTAAGTAGCAAAGTAGCATTCAAAACCAACTTTTCCGACTCAAAACCTGCTCTTTACTGCAATGCATTGATCAATTATAAAAGGTCACATGATAAGGTTTCCCATTACAACTTCCTGTTGCATTTTGAGGTGATACTGCTTACACCATACCAGGGTCTTTTGTAAAAATTTTTCAAATGACTTGCTATTCTAAAATATTGTTTCCCTTGTCCATCATTCTCTGCTTGGCAGAGAGAATAAGTCTTGGCTGAAGTGGTTTTTAGGCTTCCTTTGCTTGCACGTAGTAGTGATTGGCCTAAATGTAAAATTTCATATGAACTGGTCAAAGCCAATGTCCATTTCTTTTTTCATTTCTGATGTTTAAATAGGTCAGGTTGGAATTAATTTAGTTGCATACAGTATTTTCTTCTGATCTTTATCTTTTTAAATGATGTTGATTTTTATATCTGCTCTAATAGTTTGGTAGTCTACACTTCCACATTGGTAACCAGTCATTTCCTGTTATGATATAGTCAGTTTCATTTTTTTCTTTGATGTTTGATGTTTGCCATGTTTAATAATGCCTTCCAGCTCATACTGAAGAAAGAATTCATGCTTTCTTTCATGAGAGGTACTGAAGAGTGCTTGACTCTGTAAAGAATTAGGAGAAGAACTAATCTAAGACACTTTCTCTCTAAAACAAAACAAGTTTGACATTTTATCTGCATAACTAATGGAGGGGCTGGTTAACAAGTTTTGAGAGCCAAGCTGAGAGCTAGAGAAATTTCTTAATAGTGTTTATACCATTTTAGTTTGGGGAAATAACAGGTTGGAAGAAATAAATTTTGCTGTTCTTAAATCCTTTGAGATTTCATATTTCAAGTTCTAGAATATCTAGTGTGTGGTTTATTTAAATTATTAAGGATGAAAATAATGAGGAAATTTGGCCTTCCTCTTCTGGAAGGCCAAAGAAGAGTTGGCTAACTCCTATTTTTGCTAGTTTTTTTAAAAGTTGTATTGATGTCCTTTTCTGTACCATAGCAGTGTCCTCATATCCCATTGCACCACTTTCCTCCTCCTGGTATTCTCTCTCATGGGGAAGAAGTTAAAGACAACACATGTGCAGCATTCTTTACCAGTAGTCGCCTGCCTTTTTACTCAGAAGAGGGAAATGTTTCATTGCCTGTTTTCTGACACCAAGATTTATCATGTCATTTAATCTGAATTCAGCTGGTCTTGTATACATTATTCTGGTCATTGTCTCTTTGTTTTCCTGGTTCTACTTTCTTCACATTGTGTTAATTTATTCATATAAGTCTTACCACAGTTCTTCAGATTCCCACGTAACATAGACACGTACTCAGGTATTAGCAAAAACATGGAAACAATTTATGGGGAAAATGAGTTGTTGCATAAGAGCGTACAGAGTGCTAGACCTAGAGTCAGAAAGACCTTGATTCAAATCCTGCTTCAGACACTTCTGAAGCGTATCTTCGTACCCACATCATTTACCTGTTTCCTCATCTACAAAATGATGAGGTTTGACTTGATGACCTCTGAAGTCTGAATCTGTGCTCCTATGTAATGTTAATACTTAATGCTATGAGTAATATCCCTTCACTGGGAGTTCCTCATACCAATGAAATCACAGGTTCAGTCAAAAGCAAAACACACAAAAAAGAATTCAGAGAAACATGTGCACACACACATGCGCATACACCCACAATCCCCCCCCCTACCCCCACTGATGCAGAGTGAAAAAAATCCCCAAATCCAAAAGAGTACATAAAAGAAGATACCTTTTAACAGCTGTAAAGGTCAAGGTAAGTACAATGGTACTGTTGTGTTCAAGCTTATAGCTTAACTATTTTCCAGGTTTTTTATTTATTTTTAGTTTTCAGCATTTATTTCCACAAGATTTTGAGTTTCAAATTTTCTCCCCATCCTTCCTCTCTCCCACCCTAAAACACCATGGATTCTGATTATCCCTTCCCCCAATCTTCCCTCCCTTCTATCATATCCCTCCCTTCCCTTATCCCCATCTTCTCTCTTCTCTTGTAGGGCAAGGTAGATTTCTATACCCCATTACCTGTATTTCTTATTTCTCAGTTACTTGCAAAAGCAATTCTCAACATTCATTCCTAAAACTTTGATTTCTAACTTCTCTCCCTTCCACCCTCCCCATCCATCCCCACTGAGAAGGAAAGCAATTCAATATAGGCTGTATATGTGTAGTTTTGCAAAAGACTGCCATAATAGTCATCTTGTAAAAGACTAACTATATTTCCCTCCATCCTTCCTGCCCCCCATTTATTCTATTCTCTCTTTTGACCTTATCCCTCCCCAAAAGTGTTTACTTCTAATTATCTCCATCCTCCCAATTGCCCTCCCTTCTATCATCCCCCATACTCCACTTATCACCTTCTCCCCTACTTTCCTGTAGTGTAAGATAGATTTTCATACCAAATTGAGTGTGCATGTTATTCCCTCCTTAGACCAAATGTAATGAGAGTAAGCTTCACTTTTTCCTTCTCATCTCCCCCTTTTCCCCTCCATTGAGAAACCTTTTCTTGTCTTTTTTATGAGAGATAATTTGCTCTATTCCATTTCTCCCTTTCTCCTCCTAATATATTCCTCTCATCCCTTAATTTTATTTTTTTAGATATCATTCCTTCCTATTCAACTCACCCTGTGCCCTCTCTCTCTCTCTCTATATATATATATATGTGTATAATCCCCTCTAACTACCCAAAACTGAGAAAAGTTTCAAGAATTACAAATATTATCTTTCCATGTAGGAATGTAAACAGTTCAGCTTTAGTAAGTGCCTTATGATTTCTCTTTCCTGTTTACCTTTTCATGCTTCTCTTGATTCTTGTGTTTGAAAGTCAGATTTCTATTCAGCTCTGGTCTGTTCATCAAGAATACTTGAAAGTCCTCTGTTTCATTGAATGACCATTTTTTCCCTTGAAGTATTATACTCACTTTTGCTGGGTAGGTGATTCTTAATTTTAGTCCTACTTCCTTTGACTTCTGGAATATTGTATTCCATGCCCTGTGATCCCTTAATGTAGAAGCTGCTAGATCTTGTGTTATCCTGATTGTATTTCCACAATACTCTAATTGTTTCTTTCTGGCTGCTTGCAATATTTTCTCCTTGACCTGGGAACTCTGGGAATTTGGCTACAAATAGGAGTTTCTCTTTTTGGGTCTTTTTCAGGAGGTGATCAGTGAATTCTTTCAACATTTATTTTACCCTCTGGTTCCAGAATATCAGGGCAGTTTTCCTTGATAATTTCATGAAAGATGATATCTAGGCTCATTTTTTGATCATGACTTTCAGGTAGTCCCATAATTTTTAAATTGTCTCTCCTGGATCTATTTTCTAGGTCAGTGGTTTTACCAGTGAGATATTTCACATTGTTTTCTATTTTTCATTTTTTTTGGTTTTGTTTTGTAATTTCTTAGTTTCTCATAAAGTCATTAGCTTCCATCTGCTCCATTCTAGTTTTTAAAGAACTGTTTTCTTCAGTGAGCTTTTGAACCTCCTTTTCCATTTGGCTAATTCTTCTCTTTAAAGCATTCTTCTCCTTGTTGGTTTTTTGGGCCTCTTTTGCCATTTGAGTTAGTCTATTTTTAAAGGTGTTAATTCATAATTTTTTTGGGTCTCCTTTAGCAAGCTGTTCACCTGCTTTTCATGATTTTTTTGCATCACTCTTATTTCTCCTCCCAACCTTTCCTCCACCTCTCGTACGTGATTTTCAACATCCTTTTTGAGCTCTTCCATGGCCTGAGATCACTGCACATCCACTTTGGAGGTTTTGGATGCAGAAGCCCTAACCCCTAGGTCTTCCTCTGATGACATGCATTGCTCCTCCTCATTGGAAAGGATGGAAGAAAATACCTGTTCATCAAGAAAGTAACCTTCTCTTGTCTTTTTCTTTTTCCCTTTTTTGGGGATCTTCCCAGCCAGTCACTTGACTTTTGAGTTCTTTGTCAAGAGGAGGGTATACCCCAGGGATCTGTAAGTTCTCAGTTCCTTCAAAGTGGCATAGTCAAGGGAGAGGAGTTTATTCCTCTCCTGGCCTGCACTCTATTCTATGAGCAGGATTCCCTCTCCAGAGCCTCCACCAGCTCCACCACCCCCAGCACTCCTCCTCACCCACTTTTTTTTTTTTAAACAATTGTTTAATTTCTAAGATTGGTTTCATTGAAGAATTTGGTTTGCTCATTTTACTACTCTTCCTTGGGATTTTGCTTTCACTTTCTTCAGTCATTGTGTAGACAACTGGATTCATGTATTTGATGATAGAAGTGAAAATAAAATTTATCCATTAAAAAATTCAATGGACTAGGACACGAGTTCCCAGTCTTCAGTACCCACACCTTTTGGCTTTTCTGCAGACTTTCCCATGCCCTTTACTCAATATAAGAGAAAATAAAGACTAGAGTTAGCCATGTAGGTGCACAAAGGAAGTAAAATAGAGATGATTTTTTTTCTCTAACAGTATGCCAAAATTTTTATTAACTTCTTTGTTTGGAAATCAGTTTGAAGTTTCTGGGATAGTTCAGTAGGATAATTTATTTAGTAAATACTATTCCTCATACTCTTTTTTTTTGAGGAGTTACCAATCACTTTAATCAAACACATGTATCATTCAGTTAGTGCAGGAGAAAAAGTCAGCATCCTGAACTTCAGAGAAAATACAGAGAAATCAAAGATCAGCACTTCCTCTGTCTGACCATAATCAATACATACATCACAATTCAACAGACAGGTCTACCTGTCTGACCATAGTTACCAGAGAGGGAAGCACCAACATCTGGGTTTTCAAAGTCAAGGGGCTCCTTAGTGGCTTCCCCGAGTCCTCATCTGGCCAAACACTGCCAGTCAGTAAGCCCCCTTCCTTATACTCTTTTGACAAGCTTCTTGTCACACTGGAGTAGCAGGAGGTGGGGTACCTCAGGTTGGATACCCCAGAACTACATGGTTTCTGTGATACTGCAGTAGCCTTTTTCCCCTCAGCACCTTATTTACCTCTGCAGGGATCCTAGAAAGAGGCCCTGGACCCAAACAGAGAATCCTGATGTCTAGGCCCTATTTCTGAGAGCTTCCCAGGCAGGACCAGGTTTCTTCTGAAGCAGTGAGGGAGGTGCCAATAATACCAAGAAAGCCTTGTTACTAAAGTCACCTCTTGGGCCCACCAGGCAATATAACTCTACCTCATCTTGGTCTCTTAACATATATATGATGATCGACTGCATGATGAGAACACTTCTATGAGGAATCCTCAAACCTATCCACAATCCTTTGAGGAAAGGAGTTCAAAGATTATTGCTCCTGTTTTTCAGAGAAGATAATTGAAGCTGAGAGGTCCAGTGACTTCAGTGCTAATCCTGTGTCTTCAGATTCCAAATTTAGAGCTCTTTTCAGGATGCCACCTGCTAACCTCACCTGGACACTGACACACTTCTTTATATGCCTGGACAGATTGGCACAGCAGGCTGGCACTAATGGTATGCTTGTACGTAGTAGTGCCATAAACAATCCAGAGAGCTCTTCTGTGTATTTGGTGCATCATTTTCTCATTTAGAACAGTGCTGTGGAGTAGGGCAGGAGAGCTTACCTTCATCTGACAGGAGAAAACACTGAAGTTCTGCAGCTTGAATGAGGTCACATCTAATTAGTTACAGAACCCAGCCTAGGCAGTTACTGAGCCCAGGCTGAAGCCTCCTGTAGATCTGATTTATCCTGGATCTGTAGATTTGGAACCTGTACACACTGTTGTAGTTAATATTTTAACCAGAGCTGAATGCCTTCAAAGTAGAATCCCTAGGACTTAAATAGGGGGAGGACAAGCCCCTATGGAAGGTCCTCTTCTGTGAATGTGTAGGGGGCCAATTCCTGGAGGAACACAGCAGATTTGCCACAGGAGGACAAGGGGAAGGAGCTTTTGGGGGCTTGCTAGCACATGGGTTGAAATGCTTGGCTTCAGTGCATAGAATTTATGGTCTGTCAGCTCACAGAAGGGTTCACTAATGAGCCTGTGATGAGACGACTGATGATTTAGAAGACCTGACTTCTAATATTGGCTCTGCTTTTTCCTGCCTGGATGGCTCTCAGCTCCCAACTAAAATCCCACCTTCTGCAGAAAGCCTTTCCCAATCCCTCTGAATTCTAATGTCTTCCCTGTATTATTTCCTATTTGTCCTTTATAGAGCATATTTGTGTATAGTTATTCGCATGTGATTGTGAGCTCCTTGGAAACATGGACTTTTACTTTTTTTGTATTTCTGCACAAAGCACAGAATCCAGCATGCAGTGGGAGCTTAATAAATGTTTACTGACTAGAATGAGAGTTAGACAATGATCTTTAAAATCTTCTTTAGCTTTACATCTTACTAGTGCAGCAAGATGTCAGGTAAGGAGCACAAGTCTGGGTTTTGGCACACCAACATTCCAATGGATTCTGATACTTACGATTTATAAAGCACATTATATTATATATGTATGTTCTCTTCTGATTCTCACAACAATCTCAGGAATAGTAGGTGCTAAAGGCATTTATTATCCCCCTTTGGTTCAAGTATCTTTATTTTCCTGTGGTCACAAAGCTAGTAACTGTCCAGGGTTCTTTCCTCCATATAATATTAGCCCAATTTAAAAATTTTATCTACTCCCCTTTTCCAAAACCCTTGTAAATAATTGAATATGTGTATCCTATATCAAGTTGCTTAACCACCTCAGGGAGGGGGGAGGTGAAGGAGAGAGGGAGGAGATTTAGATCTCAAAAATTTTCTAAAATGAATGTTAAAAATTGTCTATACGTAAATGGGAGAAAGTAGAATATTGCTAAAAAACAAAAGAAAATGTGAAACTGGCTGGTTCATTGTCTGCAGATGCCATTTCTCCTTTTCCCTCCTACGCTTTAATTTTGCCAGTCCTTCAAGACCTATTTCAGGTTCATATTCTAAACTTTTATTCTGTAGCCAGTATCTGGGCACTCACACGAAGGCGTGTTCTTCCTTCATTGCCGAAGAAGACCACGCTATCAGAGAAATGATGACATGACTTGCACTTGACTGTGTTTTGAGTGAGGGAGGGCTGTGCAGGTCACCAGCCTCACTTCTCCTCCAGAGCCATCTGAATCCAGTGACCAGATATTCATCAGGATGACTGGAGATGACCCAGGATGAAGCAATTGGGGTTAAGTGACTTGTCCACGGTCACACAGCTAATGAGTCAAGTGTCTGAGGTGTTATTTGAACTCAGGTCCTCCTGACTCCTGCACTGGTGCTCTATCCACTGCACCACCTAGCTGCCCCTCACTCACACAAAGAAGACTGTATATGACTGTATAGATCCGCTGTCCCCTCTGGGAATCCGGTCATTACTTTGTACTTCCTCGTATCTCCCTTTAACACATAGAACTCGTGGTTGAATCTAGGATCAAGCAATGGTGATGCAGATTCTAGCTGCTTCTTCCATATGCCTGACTGCACTTAGCAAGATCCAACTGGTGCAGCTACTGTTGCTTAAAGTCTCTATTATGGGAGAGAAAGCAGAGAGTTCATGTGCAGTGTGACTACTACTGTCCCTTTGGGAAAGGGCAGCTGGGACTGAGGTAGGACATCAGGAGAAGGCTTCTGCTGCATGAAGATGTTCAGAGCTGGGCTTTCTTCATACACCAGGCAAAAACAGAATCTGAGGAGAAGTTTGATCACATACCACCAGTAAAAACATTTCTGAGTGCTCCTGTAAGTGTATGTTTATTTAGAAATTATATGCACTAACAACTAATAAAAATTATGCACATTTATAAAGCATGTGAAATTTAAAAGGATCTGGTAGATGGCATAAAATGTTTCATCCTAGAGCCGATAAGGAGATAATTATTACTTAGTATTAAGTAGTGATATTAGACATTAGGCCATCACTTAAAGAAAATCATTTCAGTTAATAACTCTTAACATGCTCAAGTGCATGCAGTTTTATTGGTAATCTTTGGAGAGACATCTTTAGGCACCTGTAGGGTATCACCGAAGAAATACTTGTACCCGTTCCCCTGAGGGTGCTCTTTATCTGAACACAGGGAGGAATAGGGTTTTAAATAGTTTTAAACTGTGCTTTGGACAATCTTCCAGACTGAGAGAGAGGCTCCTAGAGAGTATTACAATTGAACTTTATAGGCTTTAGGTACAGTAAGTCGAACAATATCTAATCAGGGCCACTAGGTGGCACCAGTAGACACTATAGTAATGTGGTGGTGGTGGTGGTAGTAGCAGCAGTAAGTAGTAGTTGTAATGACAGTGATGATTTACATTGCTGCAGCCCTTTAGAAACAGCTTTCTTTATAACAACTCCCTACAGAAAGGGAAACAAGGATTATTATCATCAGTTTATAGATGGACAACCTGAGGCACAGGGAGAGGAGGTGAAGGTGAATTGTTCAGGGCCACCCAGATAGTATTGGTGTCTGGAACTGAATCCAGGTCTTATATATACATCCTCTGACCGGTGTGTTTTGGACCACACCACACAACCATTTCCCATTCTTCCCTTCCAAGTTGAGTGTAAATTGAATTTTGTGATTGGAAGGGGAACTCCTGAGGAAGTATGTTGTTATTAGTAATTTTCAGTCATATCCCACCACTCTTTTTCTGGTATTTCTGGTTTTCTGCTATACTATTTCTTTCTCCAGCTTATTTTACAGATGAGGAAACTGAGCCAAAATGGTTAGATGGCATGCCCAGGGTCACACAACTAGTAAGTATCTGAGGCTAGATTTGAACTCAGGTCTTCCTGGATTCCAGGCCCAGCACTCTATCCCCTGGGTCACCTAGCTGCCCCAGAGGATGTATATAGATGATCTTTCTGTCAAGTGAATTGTTCTTTTGTAAAAGGGTTAATCTTCTAAAAGACCTGGGGAGAAGGGTCTCATGGAGAAGGCCAGTCATGAGCTAGACCTTTGGGACGCACACCCACTGGGTAAGGAGTGAGGGATCAGTAGTGTTGGGAGGGGAGAAGATACAGTAAGTCTAGGAAGTCTTCCTGGAAGAATTGTCATTTTCACATGGTCTTGACCTAGAGGTGAAGATGGCTGGGGAAGTCTCTATGAAGGTAGAGTTGGTGGCTAGAGTGGAAAAATCCAGGCCAGGTTGCTGGGGCTCCCTGGAGGTGGTGGGGAATGAAATAGGATGGAAAAAATAGGGTGGGAGGAATCAAGCACCTTCCAAACCCCAGCCCTAATGCAAACATGAAACTCAGTGATTAATAAAGCACGCAGGGGACGGCTATTCCCTGAGGAGCCATTGAGCAAGTCCAGAGAGTGGCGGGCAGCCCGGCTCCGACCCCAGTCCCTCCCTCTCCCCGGAGTCTAGCTGGGCACACACACACTACCTGCTTCATGCTGCCTGTTTGCCCTTCCCTCTTTAATTTAAATAAACAAATTGGATAGAAAACCAACCCCACAGGGCCTGGCTCAGACCTTGCTTGACTTTCACTCCCGGGCCAAGTTCCTTCACTCAGGCTACTGTGGCCTGGGCCCATCCTCCTCCCATCTTCCTTCACGCCTGACATGAGACCCATCAATTGAAGCAGAACTGTTAACTTGCCACTGCCATCATGGAGCATGATACTTGGTGCTAGAAGACATCTGTTGCAGTCATCTCCTTTTGTAGATGAGGAAACCGAGGTCGCAAGCTGGGGGAAGTGACCTCACCCTAGGTCACACAGCTAGTAAGTGACGAAACCAGAACTCAAACTTAATTCTTCTGACTCCAGTGTCCCTTTAAAAACATTTATTTTTATCAATTTTTTTTAAAACATTGGTCATTTTCTGACATTTCCCTCCTCAGTGGAAACAGGTTTGTGAGAAAGACATCTGAGAAGAGTTAACCCACACAGGGACCTTGTGGGAGATCATCTGTAACACACCACACCTGTAGTTCCTCTGCCTCTCTTCTGAGTGAGAGAAATTGTTTCATTATCTGTCTTCCAGATCTAAAATTGGTCATTAATCTTATTAAATGCTTTAATCTGCATTTAGTTGCCATTTAGCATTGGTTTTGTCTGTTATTTGAGCTCACCTGTATGTATTTACCTGGCATCATTGTGTATCAATTCATTTAAGTCTTTCCATGTTCCTCTGAATTCTTCATTTTCATTCTATATTGGTATAATTTCTGATGACATTCATCTACCACAGCTAGTTCTATCAGTTTCCCAATTGGTAGGCAGCCATTTTATTTCTAATTTTTTGCCAGTCTAAGAAACTCTACTATGGTTGGTTATCTTAGTATCAGTGGGACCTTTCTTTCTGTCTTTGACCTCCTTGAGGCACATGCCAGCGTATACTTACTGGTAGTGGGGTGGCAGGGTCACCTGATGCCAACTTTTCTCTCATTAAGTTCAAATTGTTTTCACTAACATTACCTTCATATACTTGTCTTTCTGTAGCCCTTGGAGTGGTTATGTGTGTTTTTAAATCATCTTTGCTAATCTGATGAGTATGAGGTGAAAGTTTAGAACTGCTTTAATCTGCCTTTCGCTTATTGTTAGTGATCTGATGCATTTGTATGTGGCTGTTTGTAGTTCGCATTTCATCCTTTGAAAACTGTTCCTATCCTTTGACCCAAGTGCTTTCCTCACAATCCCCTTCTAAGGCTGGGTGGTTGAGGGTCATTATTCCCATTTTGCAGCAGAGGCAACTGATGCCCAGAAAGGGCAAGTGTTTTGCTGAAGATCACACAGAACAAAAACCCAGTTAGAACCAAGACTAGAACCCAGGTCTCCTGACTCTTGGCCAAAGGCTGTTTCCCCTATTCCAGGCTGCAAGCAGAAGCCCCAACAAATCGTGTACACCCAAGTGAAATCATAGTGATTTAGGATTTACCAGCATGAGACCACCTCCCTTCCCCCCACCCCACCTCAGTATAGATGACTGAGATGCTGGTCGACTC
The DNA here is from genome assembly GCF_028372415.1 of Notamacropus eugenii. Taxonomy (NCBI): domain Eukaryota; kingdom Metazoa; phylum Chordata; class Mammalia; order Diprotodontia; family Macropodidae; genus Notamacropus; species Notamacropus eugenii. Next base: position 11,535,718 of record NC_092872.1, on the reverse strand, counting down.
CCCAAGTGCCAACCTCAGCCTCTTAAGATTGTGGTACTGTGGCCAGCTAGCTGCGTGCACTGCCCCCCCTCCCCAGAGATGTGTATCAGAGAGATACCCTCATCTGCTTTCAGAGATACATAAAATACACCCAGGTTTGAGCACACCAGTGGATCTGTGATCTCAGTGATATAGGTAGCACAAATCCCAGCCCACCCACACCTATCCACCTGTGTGACTCTCCATGTTCTGTAAGTTTCCCTCTGAGTGGGGAAGGGGGCAGAGGACCAGGGGAGCAGGTGGGGGGCGGCTTTTTTGGATGACACTGTTCGTCCCATTTCTCCTGCATAATTCTTTGCTTGTGATGTTCCCGAAGCTGTTCTTGCCCACTTCTTTTGTCCTTTCAGTGATCCTCTATTTCACTTCTGCAGAGAATAGATCTTTCCAAGACTCACAGCTAGCACTGAAGAATGTATTTTAAAAAAATGGAACTGTTTCCGGAAGAAGCTTGGGGTCATTAAAAGCAGGGTATGATTTCCAAAGGCAGCCCATCCCACTCTTTTTCCTCTTGCTTAACTCTGTCCTCAGCTCCTTCTCCATGTACCTCATCTGTTCAAGACATGCGTACTAATGGACACATAAGTACCCACATAGGCAGGCCAATCCAAGGAATATTTACAAATCACCATGTGCAGAGACAGACCACCATAATACTAGCTCACGTTTGTATATCTGCTCTACAGTTTTCATAGCACTTCACATGTTATACTTCGGTGATAACACAGGTTATACATACAGACACTCAACACATATAGACACTCATGTGCATACAAACATAAATACAGATAGCTATTTAGATGGATGGACACATGGAGATGGACATGTATAAACCCAGAAAAAATAACCACGTACATATAAAGAGACAGATGCATGCATGATCCTTCCTCCTCAGCTATCACCTCCCCTGAACCATTAGAAACCGGAACATGCTAGGGAGCACCCCTGGGAGTGCCCACTATTCCAAGTGTACCTTCACAAGCCCTGAGCACTGTTTTCCATCTGTAGCTGATTTCAGAGAGAAATGACCTCTTTTTGTCTTGAATCCAGAAACAGAGCCAGGATTTATGCTTTACAGAGAGACTGGTGCCTTAAACCATTGTACTTCATTACCTCCTTTTATCAGAGGTTTGATTCAGGTGTGAGAAGGCTTTGATCAGGGCTCAACGTCCGTCAGAGTGATATTGACCACCCCTAGCATGGGAGAGTAAAGGTAAGACCGTAGGAGGAAGCTGGACAGATAAAACATTCTTCAGTTTTTAAAGTGCTAAGAGCCCCAATATTACATTCCCTAAAACTCCAAAGCCAGGTGAATGTTGTTTTAAATTAATTTTTTTATTACATTTTAAGTTCCAAACTGCCTTGCTTCCTCCTTCCCCCCTCATTAGAGAAGGCCACCATTTGACACAGATTTACAAATACATGTAAAACCATACCATGCATACTTCCACTTATCAGTTTTTTCCTTTGGAGATGGATAGCATTTTCCTTTACAGGTCTTTTGTAGTTGATATGAATATTTATAATACTCAGAACAATTGACTTGTTCACAGCTGTTCTTCAAACAATATTGCTGTTACTGTATGCAACATTCTGCTCATTTCACTTTTCATTATTTCATGCGAGTCTTTATGTGTTTTTCTAAAATCAACCTGCTCATCATTTCTTACAGCCTAGAAGTACTCCATTGCCACTTGTTTAACCATTCCCCAGTTGATGGGCATCCCCTCAATTTCCAGTTCTTTGCTGCCACAAAGAGAGCTGCTATAAATATTTTAGAATGTAGAGCTTCCTTTTCTTTTTCTGTGATCTGATTGTTTTTATTATATATGCCACCTTCCCTTTTGAGCCAGTTCATATTGGCTCTGGAAAGATTGTTTATTAAATTTGCAGTGTGAGCATTTCAGTGTGACCTTGGAAATCAGCAATGCCACAGATGAGGGCTTGTTTTAATATTTGGTTCATCAGGCAGACTTAAGAAAGTGATGAAGAAAGTGTTAATAATGCAGATTAAACCTAAAAACCTATCATGCCCCTCCCCCCCATTGATACCATGTCATTAGGAATCTTTTCATAGTTCGGAAAGATTGTCCTAACCAGTGACTCTTCACTTTTGGGATCGAATTATTAGGTTCTGGTCTGGCATTAATAATCACCATGAATGCTCCCTCTGCTCCACCCTTCACTCCAGCTGTTAGACCTTTGTCTGTTCCCCAACACTTACCCTGATGGCTTCTCTAGGACTGACCTATGACATTTAATTATCTCCCATTACTGCACAACCCCATTGTGGGGGAGGTAGTTGGATTTGGATGGGGGGGGCACACTGGACATCACAACCATTATCTTCTTTATAGGACCTCTCCCTGGAGGGGGAAGAGGACACTCTAGGATTTTAAGCCATAATTTTTAATTATAGCACTTTTTGTTAGACAAATCATGTGGCTGGATCAAAATTCTATACACTTCTTAGTTACCTCTCTTTACGGAAAACTCCGTGGAGTGGGCCAGACTTTTCAATCAGAATACTTCATTATCTTCCTTAGGCAATTAGATAGTGTACCTAGTGGGATGAGGGGCTGGATTAAAGTGCCACAATACTTACCTGTATTTGCCAGTGACCCCTGATTTTGAAAACACATCACTTAGTTCCCTCCCTTTATATATAGAAAATTCTGTGGAGGTGCCTGCCCTTTTAGGCCATGACACTCAATTATTTTTTTTGACAGAATGCTCTCACAGAGAGGCGGCTAGACTTTGAAGTGGATGCTAAACTCGTCCCTCTTTTGGCTACCTTAATTGGTGAGGCCGGTTGTTTCTGACTAATCTCTTCATTTTCCCCATATCCTGGGAAGAAACCTTATCTTGGTTGGAGTGTGTGTGTGTGTGTGTGTGTGTGTGTGTGTGTGTTTCCCCCAGACCAAAGAAAGGATAGAAAGAGTCTTAATTTGAGAATCTACAGGTCAGGATTATGCTTCCAGTTCTGCCACTGACAAGTCAGGGGGTACACTGAGCCAGGGCAGGGGGAGTAGGTTCCTATCAAGAGCCTCACCTGATTAGTGACTTAGGACAAATTGTGTAGCTGGAGGGAAGCCGGGGGGGCCGTGGAAACTGAATGTTATGCCTGATGTGTGGGATCTGAGGAGGTTTTTAAGCACTGTATTGTGCATCTCTGTCCACACCCCTCTCATTTTTAGAGAGAATGATTTCCCAGAGAGGTTTAAACACTAATGGAATGTCACACTACACGGCTGGCCAGGCTGGGGATCTAGGAGGCCGGGTTGGGACTAGGGAGAGGTGTGTTGGCCAGCCTGGGAATGGCGTCCGTATTTGGGCTGTATTTATTGGTTTTCTTTAAACGTTCCCATTACTCAGAGGCCTCTGGGCAGACGTGGGGACAGAAATAAATACCACATGTTCACTCCAGCCAGGAGCCGGGGAATCCAACTCCCCATCAAAGGCAGGGAGGGAGGGGCTCAGCCACAAGGAGGGAGGGAGAGAGGGAGAGGAGCCAGACCGCACAGACACACAGCACAGTGTCCTGTCCTGGAGGTGATCACACACACACACACACATATACACACAGAGACATAGATATACACAGACACGTATAAACAGTCACCCAGAGACAAAGTCATGCACAGACACAAAACAGACACAATCTTACACACAGATACATGTAAACATGGTCACACATAGCTGGTCACAAGCCACAATTATGGGGAGTGGGGATATTGAAAGTCTGTAGGCAAAAATTTCCCTTTTTGTTGCTGTGTCTCCCCCTACTCCTTGCCCTTGCCTTGTGATAATGCCTATGGATCCTGGGGGATAGTTTGCTCCCTACATCTGTCCCTAGGATCATCCCTCTCTCTACCTTCTACTAGCTTTTCTTGCCCCACACTAGTACCCTTGAGCTGCTTCCTCCTGCCCTCCCAAATCTGCTCCAAAGACAAGAAGAGTGATCTAAAGGAGGGGAGATGTGGGAGCCTTGTCATGAGGCAGTGCAGACCAACTTGTGATCAGTCTAAGGAGATCCTGGGGGTGGGATGAAGGGAGTGGGGGAGATGGAGGAGGGAGTCGTTGAAGCCACACTCAGTCCAATAAAGCCACAAGTCCAGAGCCAAATCAAAATGACTTAGGGCAGCTAGTCAAGAGCTGCTGATCTCAGGGCCAGCAGATGTTTGGATAAAGGCATTGCTTGCAGGTGGGGGCTTATTCATTCTTCAGCACTTATTACATCTTAGTCACCATATTAGACATGCATATTAAGGATATAAAGACAAAGACCAGAACAGCCCCTACCCTCAAGGAACTTACATTCTGTGGGCAAGAGACTGTCAATATACACAGATAACTAAATACAAAATAATGTGGGGAGAGGGTACTAGCAATCAAGATAAGTCTTGTGTAGGAGGCATTACTTGAGTAGAACTTCGAAGGAAAGCTACGGATTCTAAGAGGTGGAGAGAATCTTGGGTATTGGAGATGATCTGGATAAAGGCATAGAGATGAAGATGGAATGTCCTAGAGAGGGAGCAAACAGCAAGTTTGACTAGTCTAGAGCACAGAGTGAATGAAGGGAGTCAAGGTGAAGTAAGTCAAGAGAGGGTGGTGGAGGGAGCTTATGATGTACATTTGCAGACAAACAGAGGAGTCTAGACTTTATCCTAGAGACCAGAAGAAACAGCTGAAACTTCTCAAGCAAGGAAGTTAAGATCTTTAAAAAAGCAGTCCATCAGCCATGTGAAGTATGGATTGGTGATGGGAGAGGATGGATGCCAGGAGACCAATTCCAAAGCTACTACAATAGTCCATACCAGGGGTGATGAGCCTGAACTATGGTGGTAGCTGTGTTAATGGAGAAGTGACAACCGAGAGAGATATTGTAAAGGTAGAACCAGTTGGACATTGGTAATAGATTGAATATAGTGGAGTGAGGAAAGTGAAGAGACAAGGATGACCACTAAGGTGCAAATCTGGGTGACTGGAAAGACATCATCCATAGACAGGAAGTGAGGAAGAGGAGGGAAGGGATTGGGTGGAAAGACTGATGAATTTGAAATTCAGTGAGGTAATTTGAAATCTGAATCTCATGCTTTGTCTCTCTTAGGAAGTTTCCCTAGATTGATAAAGAGCTCGTCCTATGCTCCTTAAGCTCAGGGCTCCCACATCTGCACTCCACTCTTACACTCTCCTTATCCAAGAGATACATGGTTCAGTGGCAAGAGAGTTGAATTTGACATCAGAAGATCTGGGTTCAAGTTCCATCTCCAACACTTTGGCTATTAGCTGTTTGACTTTGAACAAGACACTTTCCTGCTCTGAACCCTACTTCCCTTCTCTGTAAAATGGGCCAATAATGCTTGCATTACCTCTCCCTCCTCACCTATTTGAAGAAAGTACTCTGTAAATGTTAAAAGTGTTAGGGAATCCTGAACTTTTGGCATTGCCCTGACAGGAGTTGTGTTAATATTTCCAAAGTAACTGGAAAAAGAAATGAACCAGTGCCAGGTGGAATCAACACTCCTCCTCTCTCCAAAGGGCTATGGTAGGGACTTGAGATATCCTTTCTTGCCTGTCTGAGATTATTCATCCTAGTCTGGGAATGGGACTGAGTCTTTCTTTTCTTCTGCTCCACTTCTCTACTCCTCTTCCTTAGGTCTCTTCCATCCTAAGATTTGTGATTCTGAAATGGACTTCCCTGCCCCTAGTCTCTCCCTGCACCAATCCTTTGTACCAAGCTGCCAAAACTCCACCTAAGGTTCAGGTCTGACCATGTACTGCTTTTTCTTTTTCTCTTTTCCTCTCTCATAGATTATAGATTTAGAGATGGAGGAGACCTTACAGATCCCCTAATCTAACCTTCCTCTTCTATAGAAGAGACATGAAGGTCACATAGGTAAGAAGTGGCAAAGCCAAAATTTGACCCCTTGCCCAAATCCAGGGCTCTTGCCCTCATACCACACTTAAGCTGCCTCCTCCTCCTTTTCCTTCTATTCCTTATCCTTCATTATACTTGCCTTCACAGATAGTGCTTCCAAATGGACAAAGTGCTTTACCAACAATGGTCCTTTGTCAATATTTTACCAATGGGGATGATGAGGTCCAGAAGATCAAGGGGTCTTAGGTTTATGGGTTCATCTGTTGTTTGAGCCAGATCTTTCAAAGAGACTTTAAGAAATCATCTCGTTCTGAGTATGATCCAGAGAAGGAATTTGCTTGCCCAAAGACACAAAACAAGCTGATGGCAGAGAAAGAGTTGAACCCAGGTCTTCTGCCTCCCAGTCCAAGCTGCTTCAACATCAAAACCTTGAAGGGTCTTTTTTTTTTCTTTTTTGGAAGTTGTGTGAACACAACGACCTTCTGCCAAGGTCGGTCCTAACTTCAGTAGACAGGTTGTTGATTTTTTTTTTTATTAAACTTTTAACATTTATTTTCATACAATTTTGGGTTACAGATTTTCTCCCCTTTTTTCCCCCTCCCCCCCCCAGACCCAAGTTTTCTAATTGCCCCTGTGACCTATCTGCTCTCTCCTCTATCCTCCCTCCCTGCCCTTGTCTCCGTCTTCTCTTTTGTCCTGTAGGGCCGGATAGCTTTCTTGACCCCTTAACCTGTGTTTCTTGTTACCCAGTGGTAAGAACATTACATTTGGTCCTAACACTTTGAGTTCCAACTTCTTTAGCTCCCTCCCTCTCTACCCCTTCCCCTTGGAAGACAGGAAGTTCAATATAGGCCATATCTGTTTAGTTTTGCAAATGATTTCCATACTAGTTGTGTTGTATAAGACTAACTATATTTCCCTCCATCCTGTCCTGTCCCCCATTACTTCTATTTTCTTATGGTCCTTTCCCTCCCCATGAGTGTCGACCTTGGATTGCATTCTCCTCCCCATGCCCTCCCCTCTATCCTCCCCCCCTTCCTGCTTGTGCCCCTGTCCTCCACTCTCCTGTATTATGAGATAGGTTTTCCTATCAGAATGAGTGTGCATTATATTCTTTCCTTTAGTGGAATGTGATGAGAGTAGATCTCATGTTTTTCTCTTGCCTCCCCTCTTTATCCCACCACTAATAAGTCTTTTGCTTGCCTCTTTTATGAGAGATAATTTGCCCCACATAACTTCTCCCTTTCTCCTCCCAATATTTCTCTCTCACTGCTTGATTTCATTTTTTTTTTTTAGTATATGATCCCATCCTCTTCAATTCACTCTGTGCACTCTGTCTCTATGTATGTGTGCGTGTGTGCATGTGTGTGTGTGTGTACTCCCACCCAGTGCTCAGATACTGAAATGTTTCAAGAGTTATAAATATTGTCTTTCCATGTAGGAATGTAAACAGTTCAACTTTAGTAAGTCCCTTATGATTTCTCTTTGCTGTTCGCCTTTTTATGGTTCTCTTCATTCTTGTGTTAGAAAGTCAAATTTTCTTTCCAGCTCTGGTCTTTTCATCAGGAAAATTTGAAAGTCTTCTATTTCATTGAAAGACCATTTTTTCTCCTGAAGTATTATACTCAGTTTTGCTGGGTAGGTGATTCTTGGCTTCAGTCCTAGTTCCTTTGACTTCTGGAATATCCTATTCCATTCCCTTCTATCCCTCAATGTAGAAGGTGCCAGATCTTGTACTATCCTGATTGTATTTCCACAATACTTGAATTGTTTCTTTCTAGCTGCTTGCAATATTTTCTCCTTCACCTGGGAATTCTGGAATTTGGCCACAATGCTCCTAGGAGTTTCTCTTTTTGGATCTCTTTCATGCGGTGTTCTGCAGATTCCTTGAATATTTATTTTGCCTTCTGGTTCTAGAATCTCAGGGCAGTTTTCCTTGATAATTTCTTGGAGGATGATGTCTAGGCTCTTCTTTTGATCATGGTTTTCAGGTAGTCCCAGAATTTTTACATTGTCTCTCCTGATTCTATTTTCCAGGTCAGTTGTTTTTCCAATAAGATATTTCACATTATCTTCCATTTTTCGAATCTGCGCGGTATGTTCTGAGATATCTGTCTTTCTCGAAAAGTCCAAAGCTTCAATCTGTACCATTCCAGATTTGAGAGATCTATTTTCTTCAGTAAGCTTTTGAATCTCCTTTTCCATTTGGTTAATTCTGCTTTTGAAAGCATTCTTCTCCTCATTGGCCCCTTGCACCTCCCTTGCCAGCTGAGTTAGGCTAGTTCTCAAGGTGCCAATTTCTTCAAGATTTTTTTGGTTCTCCTTTAGCAGGGAGCTGATCTGTTTTTCATGCTTCTCCCTTATCCCTCTCATTTCCCTTCCCAGTCTTTCCTCCACCTCTCTAACTTGATTTTCAACATTCCTCTTGAGCTCTTCCATGGCCCGAGCCCATTGGGTGGGCTGGGACACAGAGTCCTCGATTTCTGCGTCTTTGCCTGATGGCAAGCCTTGTTCCTCCCCATCAGAAAGGAAGGGAGGAAGTGTTTTTTCTCCGATAAAGTACCCTTCAATAGTTTTATTTCTTTTCCCTTTTCTTGGCATTGTCTCCACCTAGTGGCCTGACCTCTGAATGTTCTCCTCACACCCACCTTGCCTCCTGGTCCTCCCAGCCAGCGTTTGGGGACTGAGATTCAAATGCTGTTTCCCGCCTTAGGATTTTTGGTGGGGGCAGGGCTGCTATTCAGTGTGAGAATTAAGTTCAGGTGCTGAGGTCAGGGGCAGGGCCGCCTCTCTGGCTCAATTCCCTCAGGAGGCTTATGCACAGACCTTCCACAATGGATCCAGGCTCCCGTCCATTTGGGGAGCCCCGTCCGCAGCCGCCTCTCAGCCCCCACCTCCCGGGGGGGCCCGAGCTATGGGGGCACCTCACTCCCCTCTCGACCCGCCAAAGAGACTCTCTCACCTACCCCCGTCAGTCACCTGTTGGTGGGGGGCCCGTGTAGCTGCTGAAGATCCCGCCTCCGGAGCCCTCTCAGAACTTTGTCTCTCGGAGCCGCGCCGCCGCAGGTCCAGGCTGGGCACCGTGTCTGCAGCGTGACGGACCTTTTGCGAGAGGTTTGCAGGTCCCTCTGTGGGTGGGGGGACCCGCGTGACCGCTGGAGACTCCGTTCCGCAGCCCTCTCGGATCTCTTTCCCACGGTGTCGCTGCCGCGGCAGGGCTGCTCTCCTCTTCCTGCCCCGGCGCCCAGTCCCCAGCGCGAAGGTCCCCCTGCGAGAGGTTTGCAGGTCTCTCCGGAACAGAAATCTCCCTCGCTCCAATATTCCGTGGTCTCTGGGTGCAGAATTCGTCCTGGGTTAGTCCCCTCTGCCATTCTGTGGTTTGTGGGTTCGGAGCTATGTGTATGTGCGTCTTTCTACTTCGCCATCTTGGCTCCGCCCCCCCAGGTTGTTGATTTTTAAAAACAACCCAATAGGTAGTTTTTTGTTTGGGAGGCAATTTTGGTTATGTGACTTGCCCAGGGCCATACAGATGGTAAGTGTCTGATGTTGCATTTGAACTCAGGTCCTCTTGATTCCAGGGCCAGTGCTCTATCTGCCAGTACCAATAGCCAAAAAAACCAACTAGTGGTGGCCAGCCTCTGGCCAGTTAGAGAGTCAGTGAAGGCTCTCTGAATGAAGCTAAACTACTTCTCAGTCACCAGATGTACAGTACTTTCCTAGGTCTGTTCTTTATCTCTATCTGGGTATGACGTGCCAGAACCTGGGATCTGGGGATTTTGCTTGCTTTTTCTGATTCCTCGTATGTATTACCGTTTTGCATTAATGTAGTTTGCATGTATGCAGTTATTTGCATGTTATCTCCCCATTAGACTTTGACAGAGTTGGGTCTGTCTCTTTTTTGCCTGCTCCTTGAGAACAGGGACTGTTTTTTGCCTCCCTAACACTTAGGACAGTGCTCGCCACCTAATAGGTGCTTCAAAAATGTTTATTGACCAACTGACCTTTAGGACTCACCAAAACACAAAACTAGATTCAGTTCGGGGGAAAATGTCTAAAGGAAGGAACTAAATATTGGCAAGATATAAAATATTTTAGTACAATATTTTTTCCTCTCTTGATTTCCTCTGTATTTGGCCAAAATATTACCCTATTATTTTTTCCATTATGTAAGGACAAATGGGTGCTGATTAGGGGAACCCCTTGGTCAGTTTGCTGAGTTTCCCAATCGGCTGAATGAGGTTAGAGGGCATAAGACACTGTTGAAAGGACAGTTCCCATGGAAGGAGATCTGTGACTTGGCACCTTCTAAGAGGACACAGGGAACTCCTTTGATTAGTCCCCAAGTAACTGGGGCTGCCTCCAAGATGATTGGCTACAGAGAATCAGAAGAGACAGACTCTTGCTGGGAGAATCATATATCCCCTGTGGTCTATAAAAATGAGCTGTGAAAAGGGTTGGCCCTCGTTCACTCACTTTCTGTGCCCTAGACTTTTAGAATGGCGTGTAGGAAAGGAGTTTAAAGGGATTTCTCTCTCCCTCTCCCCCTCTGGGGCAGAAAATGGTGATTTATAGAAATATATAGTAGTCAGAGATGGTAGTCTCTGGACCTCCAGTTCTTGGCTGACTTTCTGTTTCCTTTTCTGAACAAAGTCAGAGACTAGATCTCCTGCCTGGACTTTTCATGTTTTGGGGTTTGCCTACTGGACAGTCTCAACTCTCATATTTCCCAGGTTTGAGAATTTGGGCACCAGGGTAAACACCCCAAGTATTAAACCAGATCCAGATGACACCAGCGTCTTGGTTAGGTCCTGAGTGACATTTGGCGGGGCTGACCCCCAAAGGGTTAGTTTCTCTCTTTGACTTGTGCCCCATCCTCGAGTTGCTTTGGGAAAATCTCTGAAATAATGCTTAGATATGTCTTATGTTTAGTTTTCCCCAGAATTGTTTAATAGCTCAGTAACAGGGGTGGGGAGTCCACGACCTTGAGGCCACATCTGACATTTTATGTCCTAAGTTGCCTCTCAGCTCTGGACATGAAACCTTGTGGCCTTCTAGGTCCTTGGGTGCAACCTTTTGACTGAGTCCAAGTTTAACAGAACAAATCCTTTATTAAGGGTTCTGTGAAGTTTGGATTCGGTCCAAGGGCTGTACTTTGACTGGACTCTCCTTGAACTTTTAGGGGTTCTTAACCTGGGGTCCATGAACTTAAAATATTTTGATAATTGTGTTTTAATATAATTAATTTCCTCTGTAATCCTCTGTATTATATTTTAGGCATTTAAAAACATTATTCTAAGAAGACTGAGGTGATGCAAAAAAGGTTAAGAACCCCTAAACTACAGGTAAACACACTGAGATCCAAGAGGGCAATCCCTTCCCTTTGGGCCTTTGTCCCTCAAGATGAGGCTCCAAGAAGCAGGATGCTGAGGCAGTCTCTCTCTAGGAGGCCAGTTTCTGAGCTTGAGCTTGGAAACTCTTGAATTTGCCCATGAGATGACCCCAAAGGCAGGGAAAGACCATCTTCAGGGTCTCCCTTCTCAGGCCATGAACAAACATATTGTCCACAACTATCCTGCCTCTGCTGAATCTCAGTGTGAAAAGTCCTTCTCAGGAACTTTGGTCTCAGAAAAGGACACAGAAAGTCAGTAAACGCAGGTCACTTGGGCACCTGCTTCTTCTCCTGCAAGTTAACATTTTATGCTTCTCCAGGGGAGGAGGAGTGGGAAGAAATCTCTCCTTTCCACTCCCAATCCCCATTTACTGCACTGATGTCTGAAGATCAATGGGGAAAGCAAGAAAAAAAGGCACTGAGTCATTTCACAGCTTGCTTTTATAAACCTCAGGGGAGGGCCAGCTCTTCCTACAAAAATCTATTCCCCTTGACTTTCAATCACTTGTCATTTGTGGTGCAGTGGATAGAGCACCAGTGCAGGAGTCAGGAAGACCTGAGTTCAAATCTCACCTCAGACACTTGACACTCACTAGCTGTGTGACCTTGGACAACTCACTTAACCCCAACTGCCTCATCCTGGGTCACCTCCAGCCATCCTGATGAATATCTGGTCACTGGATTCAGATGGCTCTGGAGGAGAAGTGAGGCTGGTGACCTGCACAGCCTTCCCTCATTCAAAACAAAGTCAAGTGCAAGTCATGTCATCATTTCTCTGATGGCATAGTCTTCTTCGGCATTGAAGGACGAACACAACATCCCAGTCACTAGGGACCAATCAGAGGCATTTACAGTGTCTTCTCAGCAAGGCGCCAGGATGAATGTGTCTAGGTGCCTAGGACATAGTTGAAGCCTTTTTCTTTCATTCATTCAGTCACTTATCCCTGTATGGGAGGTGGCCTGAAAACAAAGGTGCACGCTCTGTAATCTCATCAAATTCACTGGAAGATTCTCAAGTTGATTAGATCAGGAGGAGGGAGCCTGTGATAGGGAGCTGGTGCCGGATTGGGAGAGCTCTAGAGGGGATGTACCCTCATGGGGTTCTGAACCTAAAGGGCCACAAAAAGTCTGCTTCTAAGAGTTGGAGGAGAGCAGGGGAGAGCACTTCTGCTTTGGGGGATAGCTGGAGATTAGAGATGGAGTATTGTGTGTAAGGAATAGTAAGGAAGCCGGAGTGGGGTAAAGTGTAAGGAGAGCCTTTGGTGAAGGGCTTTGTTGGTAACATAAAAATGCTGATGATTTATGTGGGTTTGTTTTATATCCAGCAACATTGCTGAAATGGTTAATTATTAAAATTAGCTTGTTTTTTTTTTTTAGTTGACTCTCTAGGATTGTGAAGGGCTTTAAATGCCAAACAAAAGACTATGTATTTGATAGTGGAGATAACAGGGACCTGCTGGAGCTTATTGAGGAGGGCAGTGACCTGTACTAAAGGAAAATCACTTTGATAGTTGGGTGGAGGTTGGATTAGAGCTGGGGGAGAGGAAGCTGAGGACCAGTGGGGAGAGGATGGTAGTGCAGCGATCCAGACAGGATTTGATGAAGGCCTGTCCTGGCAGGGGATGGGGTGAGGGAGGCAGGGGGTTGTGTGATGAGGGACATCTGGGAACATATGAGAGATATCGTTCAGGTAGAAATGACATGATCTATCTCAGGGTTGTGTGCATGGGCACACAACATCATCACCCCCATTCTCCATTCCCTCCCCTGCCTTCTCTGTCTGATAAAATGTTCTTCTCCCCCTTCAAAGCCCAGTTTAGCTACCACCTCCTCCTTGAGACCACTGGGGAGAAACAGGAGGCTGGCTGGGCTGCTAGAGATTCCAATGCAAAAACAAAAATTGTAGATGTTTTTACTGAAATTATCCTACATCTCATATTTACACTTTTGGTTTCCAGTGCTGATCAACAAACAATTTAGTTCACAAACAATAGATTCCTATGAAAAGGCCCCCTTGCCACATGTGTATAGAGCTCACAAATGCTTCTTCTCTAACAAGCAGAGAATTCGTAGCTTTTCCCTTCTTTCTTCCCTCTTTCTCAATAATAATTCGCATTTCTGTGATGCTTCAGGGTTTTATGTAATGCCTTTCTCACAACAGATGTGGGACACGAAAGCATATGCAAGGAATAGTCCCATTTTACAGATGGGATAATTGAGGCCCCAAGAAGTTAAATGACGTGTTCAGCTGGGAAGTGTCTGAGGCAGTCTGATGTTCAGTTCATGCTACTCCGGCTTCCTCTTCCTCATGCTTTCACTACCTCCATTCTTTTTTTTTTTCTTCTCTTCCTATTCCTCTCCCCATTCCAATTTTGTTTTGCTTAGTAGCTAAAATAGTTTTAATGATCTGTCTGCCTACATCACTTCCCTGGCTCCTGTTGTTTCTAGGATCACACAGGAATTCCTCATTCGTGGAGGCCTTTTTGTTCCCCTAATCCTTGGGGCAGTGGCACATTTTTGACAACCCCTATTGAGAGTGGCAGCCTTCATCTAAAATAACAAATGTGAATTTTAGAATTAACAAAATTCTCTTGAGTTTCCTTTCAGAGCTGAGATGGGTCTTCTTTTCAAGCTCTCTTTGCTGGTTTCTGTGGCACAAAAACATTGTGCTCTCTCCCTACCTCTTTGACCACTCCTTTCCTCTCTCCTTTCTGGCTTCTTATCCTCCTCCTATCATTTCCCCCGTGACTGGAGTCTTTCTCATCCCTTTCTACCCTCCCTTGGCAATGCCACACATTATACTACTAACATCACATGTCTCTGCAGATAACTCTCATATCTTTATATTGACTTCTGCATCTTATCCACCACACCTTATATATTGCACACCTATTAAGCCTGGCTCCATCCATTCAGATCTTGCCTGGTTGTCTTGGGAGAGAGTTTCAAGAGAATGCTGAGAGCCTGAGGACCTAGCACAGTGTGTTGCACATAGTAGGTACTTTGTTAGTGTTTATTGGATTGAATTGGAAAACTTTTTACTTAGTTTTTTCTCTTTGTAAGGTCCTGCATTCATCACCTTGGTTACAGAGAGATGTGAGAAACAAGCTTTGCTCTCAAGTATCTTATAATCTCTTGGGATAGAGAAATGAACGCTGATGTTATGATGTGAGCGGAAGGGAGGCAAATGCAAAGGAGATGCACAGGCAAAATGCTGTGAAGATTTTGTGATAAAACTCTCACTTGGAAGGGGGAATGTCAAGGAAAGCTTCATGGAGGAGGTAGTCCATGAACTGGCTCTTGAAGTGAACACTTATAGCAGCCATTGATAAAACACAAGTACTGTGGATATGGTTTGAATATTTCCTACCCAGTTCTGGGTAGGGGGATGGGCAGGGAATGAACCAAGAACAGATGAGAACCCCCTAGATTAATAGGAAATGGACCCTGGTGGATGGAATGCCCAGCTGTAGGATCACAGTTTAGGGCTGAGAGGGAACTTTGGAGTTATCTCGTTCAATTCTTTATTTTACAGGGATTGGAAACTGAGGCCAGAAAGGGGAAGCGATTTGCCAAAGATCACACAGGCAAAACAAAGATTCAAGCTCATTTACTTTGATTCTAGATCCCGTGTGTCCCCCCGCCCACCTTTATTTTGTTAATTTAAAAAAAATGAACATTCTGTTTCAACACATCATAGGAAACTGTAACATACAATTTACAACCTCAGAAAGCAGTTGAGCAAAACGGCATCAAAGAGCAGTTGAAATGGTTGGTACAGTCAGCCTTGCAGTTGAGGGGCTGAACCTTGTGGAAAGGAAGGAAGGAAGGGGTGATTGCAAGATGCATGTTAGTACCAACGTTGCCCAATGTTTGGGATCAGAGTTTTGTTGTTACTAAAGCTGGCCTTCGTTTAGAGAGTTGGAGGGATTGCAGTTCATGGTTCTCTTGCTCCTTCTGTGTTTACTCTTTCACTTTATACATAGGATCAAAGAATTCCTGATTTGGAATGGGAAGGGACCTCAGAGACCTCTTCTGCCAATCCTCATTTTACACCTGAGGAAACCTGAGATTCAGGGATTTTAAGACTTGCTTAAGGACATGCTGGCAGTAAATGGCAGAGCTGGAACTCAAACCCAGATCCTCTGACTCTGGAGGCTTGGGGGCATCCCTAATGAATGAAGCTGGCATGCCAGAACTGGACTGGCTCATTCACTCTAGGCCCCAGGAATAGCTCTAAAGAGAGAGTGGGGCAGAGTCAGCAGTGATTTTCTGATGCCATTGGTTTGAGCTCTTCCCTAGGTGGCACAGAGGATGGTGCAGGGTGGGGGCCAAAAGATTAAATGAGATATTTGTAAAAGTGCCCAGCACATAGGTTCACAAGAAATGCTCATTTCCTTCCTTCCTTGAGGGTGGGGACTATTACATTTTTGTCTTTGTATCTCCAGCACCTAACATAGTGCCTGTTGTATATTAAGAACTTAATAAAAGCTGATTGATAGATGTGCAATTTTTATCAGAGATGTTTAGTGTGAAGATGTTTCCCCCTTATTCAGTGTTTTCCCCTCTTATTCTTGCTAGTTTTTTTTTAACCTGGGCAAAAGCTTTTTATTTTCCTGTCTTTTATAATATTTTTTACCTAGATTACAAATTCATCCCCTTTCCACAGTTGTGAGAAATATAACCTTCGATTTTCCTCTAAATTTTTAATGGTACAGTTTCCTTCCCTTCCCCTTCCCTTTTTCCTCTCCCCCTCCTCCTCCTCCTTCTCTCTCTCTCCCTCTCCTTCCTTCCTTCCTTCTTTCCTTCCTTCCTACCTTCCTTCCTTCCTACCTTCCTACCTTCCCTCATTCATCCATTTGAAGGCTCTTATAGTACGTAGTGGAAGTGACATGGTGCTCTAGACCTATTTCTGTCAAAATGTTTTCTACTTTTCCCAGCTACTTTTGCTAAATAATTATTTCCCTAGTACATTGTGTTCTTGAGTTCACTATATATTAGTCTACTACTGTTTGACTTTCCTTCTAAATCTTAACATTGCTGTCTCATTAGTAACTTTAATATTGAAAAAATACAGTAATGGATGTTTTTTTAAAAAAAACAACTACTGCTTTATGACATTATTTGAGAACTGATTTTGCTAAACTTCTTTCAGTCTTGCTTGGTTTCATTATCTCCCTGTATAGTTTTGATCTTTTGTTTTGTCTTTATGAATTTTATTTTTGTCTACATATAAAAAGTATTCATTGATACTTTGCTATAGTGTTACATCTGTTAGTTAATTTGAATAGTCTCATGTTTTTATTGTACTGGCGCAACCTCATTGTGAATACCTTCTCACTTATTTAGTACTTTATTACTGTGAAAATTCTTTTACAGCTTGTGTTTTAATAAGTCCTTTGTGTGCTTTGGTAGATCAACTCCCTGGTGTTTAAATGCATTTTATTATTATTTCAAGTAGTAATTTTTGTTTCTAGCTCTTCTTGGCTTTTGTGAATCATATGTAGAAAAGCTGATGATTTTTGTGGATTTATTTTGTATTTTGCAAACAATTAATGGTTTTTATTAATTTTTGTTGATTCTTTAGGGTTTTCTAAACAATGTTAGAAAGTTTTGCCTCCTCTTTGTTTTCTTTCTGCTTTATCCATTGTCAGTTTGGGGAGTTGAGACCATGCTTATCTTATGATTTGGCAAAATGCCTTCTTTCTGTCTTTTTAAAAAATAGTTTGGGGGAGCCAAGATGGTGGAGTGATCAGTAATTGCTATCTCCCTCCCCTTGTTGACCTTGATGAGTCCAGAGAATATCTGCTGGAGAAAAACCCTAGAACAGTGGGAGCAGCAGAAGGGGTAAACAGTCTCTTAGACCGTGAGGCTAGGAAGATCGCTAAGGAGGGTCTCGTTTGCTGTCACTGAAGGGGACCAGTGCAGGATCAGAGCTGTCCCAGACAGCCCGACCTTAGCAAATCAGAAGAAGATCCTGAGCCCCAGTGATGTGAAGCCAGCAACCACCAACACCAGGACCCCAGGCTTGCCTCAGCACCCCAGGGGATTCAGGAAGACACTAGGACAGATGGGATCACCAACCACTGAGCTTGCCTATGCTCTAGCTCATCAGAGGAAACCTCCTGTGGCCAGACCACTCCTCTGCCACACTTAATGAGCTCGCTCTAGGGTATCTGTGGGGAAACCCAAAAAGACCTCACCGGGCCTCTGCTCTCCATCACCAGCCAGCTCAGCACCAGGTAAGCTGCAGCATCTTAGCTTCTAGCTGAAAGAACCAGAGACCACAATACACACAGGCTCAAGTTTTAGGCACAAGAACTGTGGGACAGAGCCCCCTGTGCCCCAGACACAGAGACCTATTTTAAAAGTCAGGAAAAGGGTGATACTCATGAGTAAGAAGCAAAGCAGAGAAGAAAAGACCATAGAATCTTGCTATGGGGACAAGGACCAAAACACAAATACCAAAGAGGTCAGCATTGAGACTACTCACATATAAAACTTCAGAAGGGAATATAAACTGGTCTGAAGCACAAAGAACCTTCTTGGAAGGATTTTAAAAGCCAAATTAGAAAAATAGAAGAAAAACTGACCAATGACTTAAAAAATATGAAAAAGAAATCACAGAAGAATTTAAAGGACAATTGGACAAATGGAAAAGTACAAATCCCAGCTGGAGAAAATAACCCCTTAAAAGGAACAATTGGACAGATGGAAAAGGAGATGCAGAAGTTAACTGAAGAAAACAATTTGATAAAAATTAGAATCAGGCAAGTAGAAACTAATGAATCTGAGACATCAAGTATCAGTCAAACAGAATCTAAAGAGTGAAAAAAATAGAAGAAAATGTAAAATATCTAATTGGAAAAACAACTGACCTGGAAGATAGATCCAGGAGAGAAAATCTAAGGATTATTGGTCTACCAGAAAGCCATGATGAAAAAAAGAGCCTGGACAATATCATCCAAGAAATCATCAAGGAAAACTGCCCAGAAGTCCTAGATCCAGAGGGCAAAAAGTCATCGAAAGAATTCACTATTCACCTCTTCACTGAAAAGGACCCCAAACTAAAAACACCAAGGAATATCGTTGCCAAATTCCAGAACTATCAAATGAAGGAGAAACTACTGCAGGCATCCAGAAAGAAATAATTCAGATATCAGGCAGCTACAGTCAGGATCACACAGGACCTTGCAGCTTCTACATTAAAAGACTGAAGAAATTGGAATACGATATTCCATAAGGCAAAGGAGCTAGGACTACAACCAAGGATCAGTTACCCAGCAAAGTTGAGCATATTTCAGGCAAGGAGATGGACATTCGGTGAAATAAGGGATTTCCAGACCTTCCTGATGAAAAGACCAGAACTCAATAGAAAATTCGACCTTCAAACGCAGCTCTCAAGAGAGGCATAAAAAGGTAAACTGGGGAAACAAAAAACTTGTTACTCAATATGGGCAAACTGTTTACGTCTCTATAAGGGAAGATGATACTTGTTAATCTTGAGGATTGTATATTTATTATGAAATATAAAAGGGATATACATAGAAAGAGGGAGTGGGTATAAATTAAATGATGTGATGATAACAAATGTGATTTAAGGGTGCGAAGGGATTGTAATGGGAGATGTGAAAAGGAGGAGGCAGAAAAAAAAATTCCATCACAGGAAGAGGCACAAAAATATATTACAGTAGAGTGAAAGAGGGGAGGGAGATGAGCATTGTTTGAGAGGTGCTCTCATCTGATTGGATTCAAGGAGGGTACAGCAAACTCAGTTTTAACTGAGAATACAACTTAATAGTTGTATTTAATAGAAATATAACTGTGTGTGTGTTCATCCTTCGTTGCCAAAGAAGACCGTGCCACCAGAGAAATGGTGACATGACTTGCACTTGACTGTGTTTTGAGTGAGGGAGGGCTGTGCAGGTCACCAGCCTCACTTCTCCTCCAGAGCCATCTGAATCCAGTGACCAGATATTCATCAGGATGACTGGAGATGACCCAGGATGAGGCAGTTGGGGTTAAGTGGCTTGCCCAGAGTCACATAGCTAGTGAGTGTCAAGTGTCTGAGGTGGGATTTGAACTCAGGTTCTCCTGACTCCTGCACTGATGCTCTATCCACTGCACCACATAGAAATACAACTAGCTCTATAGGCAATAGGAGGGGAAGGGGGAAAGAAAAGGGAGGGGAGGCTAAAAGGGAGGAAAGAAGTAGCAAGGCAAAAGGGGATTAAAAGGGAGAGGGGCTGAAAGGTGGTCAAAAAATTAAAACTCTGTTGTGAAGGGGAAGGGAGAAGGGAGAACTAAAAGCACAAACTAAGGGAAAGGGGATAGAGGAAAAGAGATAGTAATCATAACTGTGAATGTGAATGGGATGAACTCTCCCATAAAATGGAGATGGATAGCAGAATAGATTAAAAACCATAATCCAACAGTATATTGTTTACAAGAAACACATTTGAAATGGGGGCATACACACAGGGTAAAGGTAAAAGGTTGGAATAGAATATTTTGTGCTTCAGCTAATTCAAAAAAAGCAGGAGTAGCAATCCTAATCTCAGACAAAACAAAAGCAGAACTAGATCTAATCCAAAGAGATAAAGAAGGGAACTATAATTCTGCTAAAAGTCACCATAGACAATAAAGCAATTTCATAACTAAACGTATATGCTGCAAGGGGTATAGCATCCAGATTCTTAGAGGAGAAGTTAAGGGAATTATGAGAAGAAATAGACAACAAAACTATACTAGTGGGGGACCTCAACCTCCCCCCTCTCTGAACTTGATAAATCTAGCCTCAAAATAAACAAGAAAGAAATTAAGGAGGTGAATAAAACTCTGGATAAGGTAGATATGATAGATTTCTGGAGAAAACTGAGTAGGGGTAGAAAGAAATATACCTTTTTCTCAGCAGTACATGGCACATATACAAAAACTGACCATGTACTAGGCCATAAAAATCTCACAATCCAGTGCAGAAAGGCAGAGATAGTCAATGCGTGCTTCTCAGATCATAATGCAATAAAAATTATATGTAATCAAAGGCCATGGAAATATAAACCAAAAACTAATTAGAAACTAAACGATCTAATCTTAAAGAATGAGTGGGTTAAACAACAAATTATAGAAAAAATCAACAACTTCATTCAAGAGAATGACAATAATGAGACAACCTACCAAATCTTATGGGAAACTGAAAAAGCAGTTCTTAGGGGAAGTTTTATATCTTTGAACCCCTACATGAATAAAATAGAGAAAGAGGAGATCAATGAATTGGGCAGGCAGCTGAAAAAGCTAGAAAAAGAACAAATTGAAAATCCCCAAGTAAATACCAAATTAGAAATACTGAAATACTAGAAATCTCAAAGGAGAGATTAATAAAATTGAAATTAAGAAAACTATTGAACTAATAAATAAAACTGAGTGCTCTTACAAAAAAAAAATAAAATTGATAAATCTTTGGTCAATTTGATTAAAAAAAAGAAAGAAGAAAACCAAATTACCAATGTCAAAAATGAAAAGGGTGAACTAACCTCCAATGAGGAGGAAATTAAAACAATAATTAGAAATTACTTTGCTCAACTGTATAACCATAAATTCAACAATCTAAATGAGATTATTTTACTTTTTTTTGTTTTTTTAAAATTAATTTATTTAACTTTTAACATTCATTTTCACAAAATTTTGGGTTCCAAATTTTCTCCCCATTTGTCCCCTCCCCCCACCGCAAAACAACGAGCATTCTAATTGCCCCTATCACCAATCTGCCCTCTCTTCTATCATCCCTCTCTTCCCTTGTCCCCATCTTTTCTTTTGTCCTGTAGAGCCAGATAACTTTCTATACCCCATTGCCTGTATTTCTTATTTCCTAGTAGCAAGAACAGTACTCAACAGTTGTTCCTAAAACTTTGAGTTCCAACTTCTCCCCATCCCTCCGTCCCCACCCATTCCCGTTGGGAAGGCAAGCAATTCAATATAGGCCATATCTATGTAGTTTTGCATATGACTTCCATAATAGTCATGTTGTATAAGACTAACTATATTTCCCTCCATCCTATCCTGCCCCCCATAGCTTCTATTCTCTTTTTTGATCCTGTCCCTCCCCAAGTGTTGACTTCAAATTGCTCCCTCCTCCCATTGTCCTCCCTCCCATCATCCCCCCCACCCTGCTTATCCCCTTCTCCCCCACTTTCCTGTATTATAAGATAGGTTTTCATACCAAAAATGAGTGTGCATTTTATTCCTTCCTTTAGTGGAATGTGATGAGAGTAAGCTTCATGTTTTTTCTCTCACCTCTCCCCTTTTTCCCTCCACTGAAAAGTCTTTTACTTGCCTCTTTTTTGAGATAATTTGCCCCATTCCATTTCTCCCTTTCTTCTCCCAATATATTTCTCTCACCCCTTAATTTCATTTTTTTAAGATATGATCCCATCCTATTCAATTCACTCTGTGCTCTCTCTCTCTCTCTCTCTCTCTCTCCCTCTCTCTCTCTCTCTCTCTCTCTCTCTCTCTCTCTCTCTCTGTGTGTGTGTGTGTGTGTGTGTGTGTGTGTGTGTGTAATCCCACCAACTACCCGGATACTGAAAAGTTTCAAGAGTTACAAATATTTTCCTTTCATGTAGGAATGTAAACAGTTCAGCTTTGGTAAGTCCCTTATGACTTCTCTTTGCTGTTTACCTTTTCATGCTTCTCTTCATTCTTGTGTTTGAAAGTCAAATTTTCTTTTCAGCTCTGGTCTTTCCATCAAGAATGTTTGAAAGTCCTCTGTTTCATTGAAAGACCATTTTTTCCCCTGAAGTATTATACTCAGTTTTGCTGGGTAGGTGATTCTTGGTTTTAGTCCTAGTTCCTTTGACTTCTGGAATATGATATTCCATGCCCTTTGATCCCTTAATGTAGAAGCTGCTAGATCTTGTGTTATCCTGATTGTATTTCCACAGTACTTGAATTATTTCTTTCTAGCTGCTTGTAATATTTTCTCCTTGACCAGGGAACTCTGGAATTTGTCCACAATGTTCCTAGGAGTTTCTCTTTTTGGATCTCTTTCAGGAGGTGATCTGTGGATTCCTTGAATACTTATTTTGCCCTCTGGTTCTAGAATCTCAGGGCAGTTTTCCTTGATAATTTCATGAAAGATGATGTCTAGGCTCTTTTTTTGATCATGGCTTTCAGGTAGTCCCCTAATTTTTAAATTGTCTCTCCTGGATCTATTTTCCAGGTCAGTTGTTTTTCCAATGAGATATTTCACATTCTCTTCCATTTTTTCATTCTTTTGGTTTTGTTTTGTGATTTCTTGGTTTCTCATAAAGTCATTAGCCTCCATCTGTTCCATTCTAATTTTGAAAGAACTGTTTTCTTCAGTGAGCTTTTTAACCTTCTTTTCCATTTGGTTAATCCTGCTTTTTAAAGCATTCTTCTCCTCATTGGCTTTTTGACCCTCTTTTGCCAATTGAGTTAGCCTATTTTTCAAGGTGTTATTTTCTTCAGCATTTTTTGGGTCTCCTTTAGCAAGGTGTTGACCTGCTTTTCATGCTTTTTTTGCATCTCTCTCATTTCTCTTCCCAGTTTTTCCTCCACCTCTCTAACTTGATTTTCAAAATCCTTTTTGAGCTCTTCCATGACCTGAGACCATTGCATATTTATTTGGGATGTTTGGGATACAGAAGCCTTGACTTCTGTGTCTTTCCCTGATGGTAAGCCTTGTTTTTCCTCATCTGAAAGGAAGGGAGGAGATATCTGTTCACCAAGAAAGTAGCTTTCTATGGTCTTATTTTTTTTCCCTTTTCTGGTCATTTTCCCAGCCAGTGACTTGACTTCTGAGTTTCCTCTCCACCCCCACCTCACCTCCAGATCCACCCAGCCAGTGCTTGGGGTCTGAGATTCAAATGCTGCTTCCTAGCCTCAGGGCTTTGGGCGGGGGCAGGGCTGCTATTCAGTGTGAGATTAAGTTCAGGTGCTGAAGTGGGGGCAGGGCCGCCACACGAGGCTCAGTTCCCTCAGGGGGTTTTTGCAGAGACCTTCAACAATGGATCTGGGCTCCTGCCTGCTTGGGGAGCCCCTGTCCACTGCTGCCTCCGCTGTTGCCTCCCAAAGGGGCCTGAGCAATGGAGACACCCCGCTCCCCTCCCAGCAAGCCAAAAAGACTCTCTCACTCACCCCTGGTGCCTGTTGGTGGAGGGACCTGCGTGGCCACTGGAGATTCCGTCCCTGAAGCCTGCTCGGATCTGCTCCCCTCAGCGCCATGCAGCCAAGGCAGGGCTGGGCTCTGCTCTGGGTCGGTGCACGACGGACCTTTGGTGTCTGTTTTTCAGGACTCTCTGAAGTCTCCTCCACTCCATTGTTCTGTGGCTTCTGCTGCTCCAGAATTTGTTGGGAGTTTTTCTTTACATTATTTTATGGGCTGTGGGTTCAGAGCTAGCATATGTGTGTCTTTCTACTCTGCCATCTTGGCTCTTCCCTCAACAAACACTATTTTCAAAAAGAAAAAGAAAGAAGAGGAAAATAGTCAGCATAACCAATCTATATATATATATATATTTTAGAAATCAGAGAATATATGCAGTGATCCACACCCATGAACATCCTCTCTCAGCAAAGGCAACATTCTTGTTCTTTATAATTTTACAGCCTTCATTTAAAAAAAAATTCTTTTTAGCTACTGATGTTTTCCTTTTCATTATAATCATTGTATATGTCGTCTTCCTGACTGATTACTTTACTTTGCATTAGTTCAGGTAAGCTTTTTCTTTTTTCTCCTAAGGTTTATATTGACCTATTTTGCCCAGTCTGAAAGGACATGGGGCTACACAAGGATCTGACCCTACTATTGATTGACAAATGGGAGTTTTGACCCATTCTTATTTCCAACCTGGGCTGGTTTACCCTTCTTTGGGCAATCTGGTGTTCCCTTTGTAGGGGTTCACATATTGGTGCCCCACTTAGTTCAGACACCAGATGGACTTAGTCCACTACAGTCCAGAACTCCTTAGCTCAGGAGATCCATCAGTCTCAGGGTCCTCCGTAGCTGCGATTACAGGTGTATGCCACCTTGCCTTTCTCATAGAAATCTTTCCATGTTCCTTTGTAGTCATCATATTCATTTTTTCTTATAACAGGGTAATATTCCATTACCTTTATGTAACATAATTAGTTTAACCATCAACCAAAACATCTATTTTGTTTCTAGTTCTTTATTACCATAAAAGTGTTGTTGTAAATATTTTGTGTATATAAGGGGCTTTCTTTTTTAATTAATGATTTTCTTTGGTTGTAAATCTAGTAGTGCAATCTCTGAGTCAGAAGGTATGGGGGTTTTAGTTACTTTGATGTACGTATCCCTTATATTATGAGTGAACATTCTTTCACAAAGTTAATAGTTTACAATTCTTTTGAGAACTATTTGCTCATATCCTTTTATCTATTTTTAAAAATTAGTTTAATTGCTGAAAAAATTTAGGTGATATAGGCACTGTTTTTTCACTTTTCTATTTGTATCCTTAGCATCTAGCAGGGTGTCTGTCATCCAGCGGATGCTTAATATTTCTTCTTGATTGATTGATTATAGGTTTGCAAATTTAAATTTTTGATCTCTTACTCATACCCATATTATTTCATTTTTGTATTGCCTGTGTCATTCTTTTCTTTAGAGAATCCATTGCTTCCATGAAATTTTCCATTGTCTTTTCTGTGCTGTTCTCAAGTTTGCCTTCTTGAACTGATCTTTCCATGGTTTTATTTTCATTCTTATAGATGTCAGATCTCCTTCTGTATCTCTTACTGTGATCCTTAACCATTTTGGAAATTTCTTTATGTCCATTTTCTCTTCCAGAAATTTGGTTGTTGTTGAGGCACTGTCCTTTCGTTCTGAACATTTCCCATTATTTCCAAATTTCCCCTTAATGTTTATTGTATTAAGACCTCTTTTTAAAAGCTCTTAATTCAGTCATTTTGTTAGTTTTCCCGTAAAAACTCTTTTTCCTTCCCCTATTTTTTAAATTTGGCTCCTTTGTCATTGAGGTGGTTCAAAGTAATGGGACTTATTCATGGCCACTCTCTCAGCTACCCTGCCAGCATGTTTCCCATTACACTTTTGTCAGACAGATGGAGAAGGGATGATGGACTTGGAGCAAGATCTTTGGCTGCTAGATATGCTTTTAGAGTCAGTTGGGTACTTTTATGTAGCTGTCAAATGAAGGTTGGGCTCGAGGGAGAACTCCAGTGGATGAGATAGTCTCTGTGTTTGCAAATCCATGAAAATTGTTTCTATCTCTTCCTCCAGGAACCTTCCTTTAGTTGCTCCTTGTGCTTTGGGTAACACCCTTCCTTTCCCTTCGGATCTAACATAACCGTTTATTTTAGAAGTCTGTACTATACCTACCTGTCTTATGTTGCATTATAGTCAGTATTTTATATTATATATACATCTCCACAAAAGTCCTAATAATAACAACATGAATGATAATAGCTAGTGTTTGTATAACACTTTAAAGTTTACAAATATCATCTTATTTGATCCTCACAACAACCCTGAGAAGGAGGCACTATTATTACCCCCATTTCACAGATGAAGAAACCGAAGCCTAGCTAATAAAGTTGCTTTGTGGCCAGTCCTGCTCTTCTATTTGTATGCTTAGCACAGTGCTTTGTGCACAGTAAGTCCTTAATAAATACTGAATTCATCTATAAAGATATTTGTAGCCTATGTGCAGAGGATGAAGTGGAGAAATTCTGTAAAGAACTTTTGTGTGTGTGTGTGTGTATATACATATACATATATGCACATGCACACATATATACATAATAAAACAACTTATATTTTAGTACTTGATGACTTGGATGTAAGGTGATTATAGGGACATGTGGCAAAAGAATGTCAGAAAGTATGGTTTGGTATCAAGAAACCAAAGAATCCAAAGGCTTGTAGACTACACAGAAGCCTCATGCCTATGTATCATGAGTACTTCCTTCACTAAGGGAGTTAGAAGGTGCTGGAAATGGTGAAAACCAAAAAATATAGTAAAAATTGAAATTGACTATACTTTATCAGAAAGGAAATGATAACTGTCTCTGTACAGTCAGACCAATGACTTGGTAGAATAAAGGTCAATGCCAAATGAGAAGAAAAAACAAAAAGAAGAAAATATAGCATACAATTTAAAAGAGAAAAAAACTCTCTGACCATACTTGCTTAAACAATGTATTGATGCGCCCCCCTCACCCCCCGATGTCAATGGACAAAGGAACAGACATTGATGGGAACTTTTACCATTTCCTGTAAAAGTTTTACTGATGTAAAGAATTGCCACAACAAGGAGACCAAAAGAGTCTAGAAGTCACCTCAGTCAGCAAACACTCAATCTTCCTGCCAAGCAGAGAGAAATGGTAGCCAAAGGTAACACCAGTTTCGAATATAAACTCACTTATAAAATGTCATGGAGAAGGATGGTGGAAAAATATGAGCAATATTGTCTCATAAAACAGTGAGAAGTGGAGAGAAAAAGCAAGTTTACAGAAAACTTGTCAAGCAACCCAATTAAGTCAGATCATTCGGAGAGCATTTAAGGAGGAAAATGAGAAGATGATAATAGATAAAAAAATGGAAAAGATTTACAAACTTGTTATGAATTAATAGTGATAACTGATATCTACACAGGGCTCTGAGGTTTACAAAGGACTTTATATATAGGTTATCTTCATTTTTTATTCATTGATTCATTTAACAAGCGTTTATTAATGTGCCAGGCATTGGTATTGGAGGGAGACAAAGGCAAGCAAAGCAACTCCTGCCCTCAGAAAACTAACATTCCATTGGTAGTGGTGGTAAGGAACGATAGGTACATAGAAAAGTAAATAACCACAGGAACATTGTAAGTAGGTACTAATGGGGTTTATCCCTATTTTATAGATGAAAAAATCAATGTAGTAAGGTAGTAAGTTACACATAGATAGTAAGGATTTGGAGTAGAATTTGAACTCAAGTCTTGCTAACTTCAAGGCTAACATTTTGTTTACCATACCACATTATCCGTCAGTGAGATGTGGCTGTCAAGAAAGCTAATTCAATCTTTAATTGCATGAAGAAAGGCACGGTGTCCAGGACAAGGGAGATGAGGGCCCTGTTGTCTATTCTTTGCCCTGATCAAACCACATCTAGAACACTGTGTTCAGTTTTAGGTGGTGCACGTTAGGCAGAATAATATTAAATTGAATAAAATTAGATTGCCACCCAGGGGAAAGCAATCAGGGGAGTGAGGGGCTTCAAGATCATGCCATGACCAGGAGAAGAATTGGAGGTGTTTAGCTTGGAGAAGAGAAGAGAAGACTTGGGGGCCTGGAAAGCAATTACCTTCAGATATTTGAGCCAGTGTTATTGTGTGGGAGAAAGATTGGAGTTGTGATGGTTGGCCCCAGAGGCAAAGAACTTGGAGCCTCAGGGAGAAGTGGATTCAAATGGAAGCTCAATTTAAGGAAAAATTTTTTGATAATTAGAGCTATCCAGAAGTGGAATGGGCTGCCTCTGGTTGTAATGGGCACCTCCTCCCTGAAGGTCTTCAGGTAAAGGGAGGGGTCATAATTGCATATCAGGTAGATTGTTGAGGGGTTTTGTGTTCAGTTATAGGTTGGACTAGAAGGACTCTGAGGTAACTCTGAGACTGATTTGCACAAACTATTTTTTTCAAGGACAATGGAGCCACCACATTTGGATTCTTAACATCACAGTCCCTAACGTGACATATGGACAAAACAAAAGTGTCACTATAGACAAAATAGTGAAGTCCATATCACATATCCATGGGAGGTTGGTATCCAAGTAGGCACAGTTTGGGGAATGGTGAGGAACTGATCTTCAAGATTTCTGAAAGAGCAGAAGATACTGAATGACTGGGGAAAAATCATGTATATTTACTATATCTCTAGAAGATGATTGAGAGGACATCAGGACCTCCTGACCCAGATACTCTCTGTATTTGTAGAGATAAGATACTCTCTTGTCTCTACAAATGCTTTATGAGCATGACATACCCCTAGAAGGTAGGACAAGACAGGGAGCCTTTTGTAAATAACATTTTAAAGCGATTACATCTGGATAAAATTTATAAATGAGTTGTGGTCTATGCCCCTGGAGGAAGAACCCATGTTGATCATATTATGGATCTGTTGAAGAATAGCGATCTGTGCTTTCTTTCTGTCCTCTCCCCATTCCGTTGGACAGTGAGTTCAATGAGGACAAAGTATTGTGTCTTATCTAAACATTTAATCTCAGACAGTTCCCCATACTCATAGGTTCCTAAACTTATTTGGCTTCTTAAAAAAAAAAATTACTCAGCACTCCCTGGAAATCTACTTTCTTTAACCATTTGATGTTTTTTAAAATTTGCATCATTTCAAAAAATATAATTTAAAAAATTGACATCTTAAATTTAATAATTTATTGTAAATTTGTGGAGTTTTTCCTTCATTGAAATTTTGATGATGCAGTATTGTGTCATGTAACCATATAGTATCATACTGTAAACAAGCCATTAAATATACATATTTCTGCTGAAGCACAATGGATTTTCTGACAATGTGCAACATATTCATCTGCCAACACTTACTCGTTAAGACCTGTCAGCAGACTTGACCACACATGGATTATAACTTGCATTTTGTGTATTTTTTTGGAAAACAATTTAATCACTATGACTTTAACTCTGTTATACAATGGATGAAACATGTACAAACAGTTTTTCAAAATTTTCTTCTTTTCTTTCCTCATGTTTCCACTGCCCCCTTATTTTTATTCAACATTTTTCAGTTGCACCTAGGAATATTACCACCCTCCCCCCAATTGTTCTACAACCCCCCAGGGGGCAGTATTACCCACTTGGGGAACCTATGCCCATACTCTTGACATATGATAGGATCATAGGATTGTAGGATTTATAGTTGGAAGTGACCTTAGAGATCATCTAACCTATTCCTTTTATAGAAGAGGAAACAGGGACTCAGGGAGTCTCTTACCCAGAGTCACACAAGGTAGTAAATAGTTGGAGAGCCAGGATGCATACTCGATTATTCTGTCTCCCAGTCTAGGGCTTCCTATTACACCATGATACATGTTGGTTGATTTGAATTGGCTATATCCAAGTAAGCCTCATCTGGTTGCTAAACTCTTTAGGTGAGACTTGTACCTATACTGTTCCTTTTATCCATTTATTTATTTTTGGATAAGGCAATCAGGGTTAAGTGACTTGCCCAGGGTCACACAACTAGTAAGTGTCAAGTATCTGAGACCAAATTTGAACTCAGGTCCTCCTGATTTTAGGGCTGGTGCTCTATTTACTGTGCCACCTGGCTGCCTCTATACTGTTCCTTCTAAACCTGTCCCTAGGTGGGAATGGAGAAGGGGATGGGAATGCCATAGAAAGCTGGTTCAGGTACAGTGTGAAGTCTGAAAGGGAGAGAGGAAAAAATGAATAAATGCTGACTTAGTTATCATTATGGGTAGCAGTGGCAAAAGGGTCTCAGGTATGGCAGATGACTGAGACCACGGAGCAGAGCAGGCTCTGGGGGTCAGGCAGCTCATGGAGCTCTGTGCCTTGGGCCAAGGATGAAGATATTTAGAAAAGTTGGTATTTTACTCAAGGGAAATCAAATGGGCAGTGCTGTTTTCTCTGATGCAAAAGAAAACTGACCTCAGGTCTGAAGACCTGGGTTCCAATCTCAGATTCATTTCTTGTTTGATTTGTCTAGGCTGTCTTTCCCTTTAGTATGTAAGCTTCTAGGGGGCAGGGACTGTTTCTGTCTTTTCTTAGCATCCCCAATCGTTTAGTACAATGTCTGGCCCACTGACAAATGCTTATTGATTTCTAGGATTGTGATCTTGAGCAAGTCAGTTGATTTCTCTGGGTCTTGATTTCTTTATTGGCCAAATTAGGAGGTTGATCTGAATGACATCTAATGCCCTTTTCAGTTTTGAATCACACAATATTATAAGACTTAGAAAGACCCCAGAGTTCATTACTAAGGTATTATTAAACCCATTCTATAGATGAGAAAACTAAGCTTAAGGGAGCTTAACCAGATTGTCACAGGATAGTAAGTGTTAAAGCTAGGTTTTAAACCTGCGTCTCCACTTCCCATTTCAGTGCTCTTTCCCAGCCAAATAATTTTTTCCTGTGAATAAAGACATAATAAAACACTTAAAGATGTCACAAAGCCACTCTTCCCTCCCATTTTTTTTAATGGCAATTAGGGTTAAATGACTTACTCAGGGTCACATAGCTAGTAAGTGTCTGAGGCTGGATTTGAACTCAGGTCCTCTTGACTCGAGGGCCAATGCTCAACACCTAGCTGTTTCCTTTACTGTCATTTTTCCACAAAGCCTGAGGTTCTTTGGAGGCTTTAGTTCTCAGAGATGATAAGGAGGATTAGCCCTAATATCGGGACAAATCATTGAAAAGGAGTTTAAGCCCCTAGTGGTGTCCCTGTTTTCAGTTTCTTCCCTTTTTAATTAACCTTGATATTCCCAAAATATAGGTCTTATCGTATCATCTCCAAATTTAACAACAACAACACTTTGGTGACTTCCTATTTCCTCTAGGAAAAAAAATACAAAATCCTCAGTCTGGCATTTAAACTCATCACTATCATCTGGTTCCCATCTGCCTTTTCAGTTTTTTTTCTTGTACTCTCTCTTCCTGCTAAATTAGATTCCATCTCCAGCTTGCATACCTTTGCACAGGCCATCCTCCTTCTCTAGAAAGCACACAGAGCCTCAGAGAAGTTATGGGATTTGCCCAAGATGACACAGGCAGTAACTTCCAGGGTCAGAATTTGAACTCATGTCCTTGGACTCTAAACCCCTCATTCTTTTTCTTTTGCTGTCTCTTGCTTCCTACTTATCTTTGTGCATGATTGTAATGTTAATAGAATAGGAAGATCTTCCTCTCCCATTAATAGGCCTCACATGGAGCCCTGGTGCAGAACCAGTTAGGCTCTGGCCCACAAGGATTCCCACACCTCTCTGATTAAATGCTGATTTCCGAGCTTCTTGATACTAAGCCAATCAAGTGCTGAGCCTTTGATTGGAGACAGTATATGTTGTATTGCTTGGAGGGAAAGGTGTGGGTGGAGAAAGAAGCTGGCAGAGAGAAATAGGTGGGGGGAAGAACTTGTCTAGGGGAACTTGCTTGAAATGTTGGCACTCCCTAGATTGGTGATGAGTACCTTATTAAATCTTACTTTCTATCCTAATAGCAATATCCCCCCAAAATATTTTGGTTTTGTCTTGGAGGAGGCCATGGAGATATGCATGTATATTCATAGCAGCTGCTTTAAGTATCACATTGGTGTTACAATGATGTATTCCCTAGTAGGATGAAAATCTCTTGGAGGGTAGGAACTGTTTCATTTTTGTCTCTTTACCTCTGTAATAGGTAAATAAGTGCTTATTGGGTCGGATTGAAAAGTGGGCTGGATTTAAAGCCTGGATAGATCCTAAGCTCACCAGCCTGGAGGCAACACCAAGTGTAGATACCTAGTCAAGGTTGATGCAGTATCTGCTCCACACTCTGAGAATAGGATGAATTCCGGAAGCCTGCACTGTGGCCTTACTACTATTTGTTGGGGGCTGAAGGCTCCAAAAATGACCTTTGCTGCTGCCTTATTGACTTCTGTACTTGTCCCACCAAGAGCCCAAATAGCTGTGGGATAGATGAGGGGCTGAAGGATGTTGGCCTGGTCCCATGCACAGTGGTCAGTTGCTTTTAAAAAATTTTTTTTAAAATTAATTTTGTTAAATATTTCCCAATTACATGCAAAATGTTTTAACATTAACTTTTTAACATTTTGAGTTTTAAATTTTCTCCCTCCCTCTATCCCTTCCCCCTCCTTCAGAAGGTAAGCAATTTGATATAGATTATACATGTGCAGTCACACAAAACATATTTCCATGTTAACCATATGGCAAAAGAAAACAGACAAAAAAAGAAAAATAGAGAAAGTAAAAATGTTTCCATTCAGAGTTTATCAGTTCTCTGGAAGTGGATAGCATTTTTCATCACGGGTCTTCTGGAATAGGTCTCAGATCATCATCTTGATTAGAGTAGCCAAGTCTTTCACAGATGATCGTCTTTACAATATTGTTGTTCCTGTGTACGGTGCTTCCCTGGTTCTGCTCACTTCACTGTATCAGTTCATAGAAGTCTTCCCACGTTTTTCTGAAACCCTCTAGTTTGTCATTTCTAATGGTACAATAGGATTCCATCACCATCTTATACCACAACTTGTTCAGCCTTGATCAGTCGCTTTGTAGTCACACTTACCTTTACCTGTTGAGAGAGGGAGACAGGAAAAAAAAATGGAAAGACAGAGATATTAGAGGCAGAAACAGAGGTGGAGAAAGAGAACAGATGCAAAGAGTAGGAATCAGAGATATGCAAAGACTTCTGGGGCTAATGAGCAAGAGCTCAGAATTGGTTTGAGCTGCTTCAGGTACCAGCCTGCCTGCAGGGAGAGAGATGGAGGAGAAAATCCCTGTTTCCTCTTCATTTAGAGAAGTGCTTCCAGGGAATGGGCCCAGTCTGTACGCTGGACACTCAGGGGCTTCCCCTCAGACTGGGGGCTCCCTGAGGAGAGGTGCTGTGTTCATTCTTTCCTCAAGAGTCTTGTCCCCCAAGGGCCTCTAAGCCAATCTTGTCACCTGCCTTTGTGGACATTCTCCCTAAAATTTCTAGGAATCCTGTCCTGCCATTTGCTACTTGTAGGATGTTGGGCAAGTCATTTGATGTCTCTGAACCTCAGTTTCCTCATCTGTAAAAGGTGTGGGAGTTGACCTAGATGACCTCCAAGGCCTCCTCTAACTCTAAATCTGTGATCTCTTTTCTAGGGGGTTCACATTGGGTCAGAACTTTGTCTCATTAGTCACCTCCTCCAACTCCTCCTTTCCTGGCTCAATCCCCAGTTCTCCCAGAGGCAGGCAGCCTCAGAGCAGAGGCTGAGAGGGGGCCTATGTGAATAAGAATCTTCGTATTAAATCTTTCAGGGGACTCATTCACTTGTTGTCTCCTGATGAAAGGAAGGAAGGAAGGAAGGAAAAAAGGGAAGGAAAGAAGGAAGAAAGAAAGACAGAAAGAAAGAAAACCCTACTGGGTAACTAAAAGCAGTTCCCACTTTCTTTCAGTTTTTAGCTGAAGGTGGAGTGGAGTGGGTAGGGAATCCCCTGCATCATACTTACTGAGAGGGGATTCTTTTCCCACTGCAGGGTGATGGAAGAGGGGGATTTGAAAAAAAAAAAGTATATTCTGGCTTTGGAGACCTCACTAATTCCTTTCAGGAGAGATTTACTCTTTCTTTCTCTTTTGACAACTGACTGAAAACTATGCAGAGTTGAGACCTAAAATATCACTTTAGCTTCAATTACCCTGGTCATTTGCAGGAGTGGTTCGAACCTCCATCACTGAGGGGAATTGAGGTCTTTCTTTTAGCCTAGAGGAAATATTGAGGGCAGCTATGATACAGTGGGAAGAATCCAGGACTTGAATACGAGGCTCCTGAGTTCATATCCCATTTCGCTGCCCCATAATAGCAGTGTGACATTGATTCCCCGTGCCTCTGTTTTCTCATCTGTAAATGCAAATGAAACACTTGTTCTACCTACCTCACAAATTTATTGGAGGATCAGATGGATAAGCTCTGTGAGGTCTGGAATCGTGTCTTATCAGAACTGGGTTATCTCTCCCAAGCCCAGCCCAAGGCTCTACACCCAGTTTTATAATAAATATATATTGTTTGTCTGAGTATGTATGGTGTTCAATAAATGTATGTTGAGTTGAGTCCTCTGACTCCAACTTCAAAGTGTTTCTTTCCACTGTCCAATGCTGCTTTACCCTCTCTCCCCCTCCTCTCTCCCTTCCTTCTAAATTGAACAATTGAGACCTAGGGAAGCCAAAGGAATTGGCAAAGCTCACACAGTGAGTCAGCACCAGAGAAGGTATGAGAGCCCCAAGGAGTCCAAATTCTTCATGCCAGCATTCAAGGCCCTCCACAATCTGGCTCTAGACTTCCTTTCTAGGCTCATCTCCCAACACTTCCCAATATCTACCCTATGCTCCAGCCAAACCAGCTGACTCACCCTGCTCTTCCTGGCCTCGGTGCATACTTTTGCTCATACGGTTCTCTAAATTTGAAATGTTCTCCTGTTCTCTTCTGCCTCTCTGCTCCACACTTCAAGGCTTGGGTCAAATGCCACCTCCCTCAAGAAGCCCTCTCTGATTCCCTCCCCCTCCCCAGAGCAATCTCTTGCCTCTGAGTTCTCATTCTCTTGACACTGATAACATTCTGCCTTCCTGTAGCTAATTACTTGTCTACATTGTCTTGTTTTGTCGAGTAAGTCAAGACATCACCCCATGATGTTATCTGTCCTCTTTGAAAAGGAAGGATGGACAACTTGTCTACAAGCTCCTAGTCAGCAAGCTCTGTGTGGAGAGGAGCTATGTCCTGTAACCATTATTCCTACTCCTGACATCTGCCTTACGACCTTTACAATTTACAGAACTCTCTTCTCGGAGTAGCACAGAGGGTAGGTCATACAGATGTAATATCATCCCTGTTCTCCTATGATCACATTGAGACTCAGAGAGATGATGAACTTGTTCATGGCTACGTTGGTAATTAACAATAGGACTCAAACCCAAACCCTACTTATCCTTCCTACTATTTGCCAGGCTTGAGGATACACATAAAAATAAAAACAAAGGCAATCTCCTTTCCTCAAGGAATTTTCAATCGAATAGAGAAGACCACACACAAAGAGAAACTGAGGGAAGTGGGAGAGGGGTGGGGAGTTCCAAGGAGGTCTCAAACCACTCCAGCCAACAGTTGACCCCCTATTCTTACCTTCCCCAGCCCACCAGTCTGTCGTTCAGTCATTTCAGTTGTGTGTTGTTATTCTTTGTGACCCTATTTGGGGTTTTTCTTGGCAAAGATATTGAAGTGGTTTGCCGTTTCTGTCTCCAGTTCTCTTTATAGATGAGGAAATTGAGACAGAGTTAAGTGACATGTCTGGGGTCACTCAATTAGTGTATGAGGTGAGATTTGAACTCGGTCTTCTTGATTCCAGGTCTGGCACTCTATCTACTGTACCACCTAGGTGCCCCTCCCCTTCCCAGCCCACACTATAGCCCTTAATTCTCTCTTGTCATGTAGTGTTCTTTGATAAGAATTTTATTTATATATATCTTGTCTCCATTACCCGTCAAGCTTGGTAAGTTTGATGAAGGTGGGTGTCCTTCATGTACGTATTTGTAGCCCCCACAGTCAGAGAAGTCACTGTGGTATTGTGGAAACAGCCTTGCCTCGGAGTCAAACCTAGACTAATTATTTAACTTTGGACAAGTCTCATCATCTTTCTAGACCTCAGTTTCCTTCTCTGTAAAATGGGGATGATCCTTTGACCCCTTACCTTAGGGTCATTGTGAAGCAGGTACTATCTTTGAAATCCTAATGACCTATAGAGAGGAGAGCTGTTTTTAGAAGGTACTCAGTAAATCCTGAAGTGGTTAAATGAAGACCACCATAAATCCTGATTCCTCCAAAGGCAACTGTTGAAAGATCTAGTTCATTGGATCCATCAATCTCATTGTGTCGATGCCATTGTCTCTTCCAAAACTCAGTCTTTCTTCGGAAGCCCTGCCAGAGGAGCACAGTGGAAGAAAGCTCTTTAAACCGAAACACTTAATAAGATCCCATGCTACCAGCGAACACTGTTAAGGGGGAAGAGACCAAGAAATTCAGGGACCTGTTCTGCCCTCTGCTGTTCAACAGCTTTATCAATGACTTGGAAGAAAGAATAGAAAATTTTACTGGTCCAATGTGTAAATGACAGGAAGCTGAGAAGGATAGCTAAAACTTTGGACAACAAAACTAGAATTCCAAAAGATTGAGGCAGGCTGACATGATGGGCCAAATCCAACGTGAAGTTTAATAGGGATAATTGTGAAACCCTGTGCTTGGATTGTAAAAAAAAAAAAAAAGAAATTAGCTATGCAAATTTCAAGATGGGGGACACATAGCCAGGCAACAATTTGACTGAAAAAGATAGTGGCTTTATTGGACTCAAAGCTCACGGTGACTTGTTGTGACGTTGCAACCCCTAAAGCTAGTGCGATCTTATGCTACATTAAAAGAAAGAGGAAGGTAATACTACTAATATCTACTTCTAGTTAGACCTGTGTCTAGAATATTCAGTTGTAGGCACAATATTTTAGGAAGGAAGTAGATAAAGTACAATGGAGCCATCGAGATGGAGAGGGGGCTGGAGATCAACCTGTGGGATTTGTGGAAGGAAATGGGAATATTTAGTCTGAAGAATAGAAGACTTGATGAAGGCAGAGTAGAAGCAGTAGAATAAGCACTGGCCCTGGAGCCAGGGACCTGGGTTCAAGTCTTATCTCAGATGCTTATTACTTTCGTGACCTTAGGCAAATCACTTAGCCAGCCTGGGCCTCTGTTTCCGCATCTGTAAAATGAGGGAGATTGGACTAGGTGCCTCCTGAGGTCCCTCCCAGCTCTAGAATTATTTGAATTGGGTGGGGCAGTGGGTAGAACATGACAGTAGTCCTCAAGTATTTGGAAGAGGGACTAGAACTTGTTTTGCTTGGCCCCAGAGTGTAGAACTAAGAACAGTGGGTGGAAATTGTGGGAAGGCATATTTGGGCTCAATGTGGTGGTACAAAGAAATCTTTCCTAACATTCAGAGCCATCCTAAAGGAACTGGGCTCCCTGGGTGTTAAGGGGGATTCTTGTCCCTGGAGGTTGGCTAACCACACATCAGGGCTGCCTTAGAAAGTTCTCTTGCTCATGTACAAGGATTAGATGGACTCCCAGGTCACTTCCAGCAACTAAGAGCCTGAAATTCTGTGCTTCTGTGATTTCGAGAAAAGGCAAAGCAGAGGAACCTTAATGATCAGATCTGCTCCTCTGCCTGTCTGTTTACATGTTCCCTGCGGCTTGGCTAGGGGAGCAGGTCTTGCGCCCTGTGCCTCTGGCCTCCCTCTCCCGCCCCGGAATGGTCTCGCTCCATTGACTGCCTGGCTCCGGCCCCTGCTCAAGGCAAACAGCTCTTGACCTCTCTCCAGCTTCTGCCTTCCCCAGCCAGGGCTCTCTTAAAGTAATTCCAAGTTTTCATATCCTCTTCCCCATCCACCTAGGTGAAAATGGTCCAGGCAGGGGATAGATGGAGCTTGAAGTGGGGGTGGTGAGTGTGTAGTTTGATCTTTTAGCAAGACCTCAGCTATCTGGAGAGATCTCAGGATTCAGAGGCATGGGGAGAATGACAGCCTGTGCCCTCAAGGAGGCCTTAACGTGTCTGAGAGGGGAGCACAGACCCTGCCCCTGGGGAGCCCATGGTTTGAGGGGAGACACAAGCCTATCTTTCATCGGCTTCCCTTCTGACTAGAGAGACATAGATCCCATTTCTTTCAGAGGAACAGTGTCCTGCTGGGGCTGCCAGTGACTGATCAGTGTCAGAACAACGTAATATATTCCTACTCTTTGAGGGGGTATTTTTTAAATCTCTGGATTTTTTAAAAAATTTGATTTTGGTGACCTTAGGTCCTGGCTCTTGCCTGGTCTGGTGAGGGGAGAAGGGAAAGTTGGAGGGATTGGCGCCAGGTGAGCTGTCAGGGTTGCTTCCCAAAGCTGAGTGTTTCCAGATGATGTGTGCATCTTCTTGGACTCTGTTTCCAGGAGGGTTGGAAAAGGTGCTGGGGAAGGACTGTGCTGAGGCAGGGTGGCTCATGGTCCCTCCTGGCTCAGCTAGTAGAGGCCAAGGTTAATTCCATAGAGGAGAGGGACTAGATCTGTGATTTCACTGATGCGGGGACCTCCCAGATGAGGATACTCCTCCAAGTGCAGGTTAGCACGTTTTTTGAAACTTAGAGAATTGCCTAGAACAGTGAGAGGTTTAGCGAACTGGCTGGTGTCACACAGCAAATATCTGCAGAGTCACGACTTGAACCATCTTCTTGGCTGAGACCAGCTCTCTGTCCATTATGCCGTACTGCCTTTCTCTTTACAAAAGAATTCAACAAAACTCAACAAATATTAAGTTCCTAGCACGTGTCAGGCCTCATGCTTAGGGTGAGGAGTAAAAATGCTGATATCTGTCCTACTCTTAGGGAGATTGTGATGTAATGGGGAGTGTTCTGGGTTGATTCAAAGATGAAGACATGATTTCCACCTGGGGAGAAGGTGTCAGGGAAATCCTTATGGAAGTGGTAGCATTGAAGTGGGCCTTAAAAGAAGGGAAGTTTGGGGAAAAGACTTTCCAGGCACATGTGACAGTGTCAGCCGTGATGCAAGAATGAATAGAGAGGGAACAGGGTGTGCACAGAAAAGGGACCCAGTTTCGGTTTAGTGTAGAGCGCATGGCATAGGAGTAGCATAAGACTGAAAAGGGTAGAGGGATGCCATATTGTGAAAGCCCTTGAATGCCAAGTTATACCATCACCCACCTGCCTCCTGTCCTAGCTTTGATAATAAAGACAAGATGCTTAGGAGTCAATCATTTGATGGTGATCATGGTGGGAGGTGAGGGGAGGAAAAGGAGGGAGCCGGAACTCTCTCTATACAAACGTTTGAGTTATAGGTAACCAGCAAGGTTATATTCTATTTGACTTCCTGACCAGTGAGGTTTGGTGTGATGGAAACCATGAGTGAATAGAGAAGGGTATACCTTCCTTATGAGGAATGGAATAGATTAAAGGGTGGAGAAAAAAGGAGAAAAAAGTTTCTCACTGCATATTGGGAAACATACTTGTGAATAAATTTAGGAACAGGAGTAGGGAAGCATGATGGAGAGCATTTGGATAATGATTAACAGAGGGACAAAGAAAAATAATATTGTTATGGGATTATGCTACAGACTGCCTGGCAAGAAGGAGAAATTAGATTAGGAATTTGGAAAAAGATCACAAGCCTGAAATCATCTCTGTCCCACTGAGGTCACCTATGGAGATACTCACACTTTACAGTATGGCTGTATGGGGTGGTCAGGAAGACTCATACCTCTGGTGGGAAAGCTTGCTGAGGTTTTATCAGGGTTTCTCATCCACCTTCAGTGTCTACCTGTGGCTCCAAGAGACTGTAGCATGTACAGTGGCCATAGCCTGATAAAACCATCTTGACAGAGGAGCTAAACTAGGTTTAGGATAACCAACAGGCTTTAAACCTGTTGGTAAGGTAAGGGAATGTCCACCCCAAGCATGTGAAGAATTTCTGGGTGAAATGGATAACAGTTTGTTCCAGTGGCCATGAAGGCAGCTGAAGGAGGTGCTGTGGAGAGTTTTGAGCTCAGTCAGACATCAAAGTTGTCAAGGTCATCCACTACATTCTGGGTCATTGTCCATCATTCTGACTTTTGCCTTGCCATTGTACTTTGATGACTAAGGAAGCTCTGTGTAAGTTGGCCTCACTAAAATCTAATTCTTTCACAAGTCAAGACATGACTCCATGACGTCATTGGTTCTCTTTGAAAATGAAGGACAACCAACGGTAACATCTAGGATCTAATTCATCTCTCATACTGTGTTACCTCCGTGATCTCAACCTCTTGTATCCCTTTTTGTTCATAATCTGTTTTCTGGCATTTCTCCTTCTGTCTGACTCTCTGACTCCCCCTTCATCTTTCATCCTCCAGCCCCCTAAGTATAATTATTCCTCAAGGCTCTGTGGGGCCTCACCTCCTTATGAGATCTTCCCCAGGTTGATCTCAGCAGTTCCTGTAACTTCAGTTATCATTTCTATCCAGATGCTTCTCAAATGCAAAGCATTTCCTTATTTTCCCACTCCTGCATTGCTAACTACTAGACATCTCTAGGATACATCATTGGCATCTCAAACTCAGTATGTCTAAAGTGGAGCTCATCATCTTTCTTCCTAAATATACTCTTTTTTCTGAACTTCTCCGTTTTTGTCTAGGACACAGTCATCATTCTCCAGGTAAACCAAGTTCACAGCATTGGAGATGTACATCCAGGAGAATCTCCCCTCTCTCATAGCCTCCCTCAGTTCGATGACACCAAGCCTTGTTGGATATCCCTTCAGGACATTCCTTGCTTTTGTCCCTTAATTTACATTCACATGACTCTCACCCCATCATGTCTCCCCTAGATTCCTAGTATTTCTCTTCTCTAATGCATCCTTTCCAAGGTGGCCAAAATAATTTTCTTGAGACAGGTGTGCCTGTGTCCCTTCTCTGCCCCAAACCCTTTTCCTTATTGCCTTGAGGATGAAAAATAACTCTTCAGCTTGGCACTCAAAGCCGTTCATGATTTAGCTCCAGCTTACATTTCCTGCATTATGTCACCATACTCTCTACATCTCAGCCCAAATGGACTACTGTCTTTTTTCCCCTGAACCAGTAAATTTCATTTACTGTATTTTTGTGTAAGCAATTGGCCATGCCTCAATGATGCTTATGCTTCACACCTGACTCTTAGATTCCTTACCTTCCTTCGAGGCTTACTAAAGTGCCATCTCCTATATGAACCCTTTCCTGATCCCCCACCATTTGTCAGTGCATTCTCTCTTCACAGTTGTCTTTGGACTACACTTATCTGTGCGTATACTGCATTTCCCTCCCCCATTAGAATATAAGTTCCTTGAGGGCAGGGGCTTTTTTTTTTTTCATTTTTGAGTTTGTATTCCCAGTACCTAACACAATGCCTCACACATACAGTAGGCACCTAATAAGTACTCATTGAATTGAAGGGTGTAGAGGCATAATAGAATAGTAATGGGGGACTTCAATTATCCCAACATCTGTTCGAGTTCTTTCACTGCCAAAAGCAGAGCGGTTAATAATTTCTTGGCTTGCTTTTGTGATAATTTCATCCTTCAAAAGTTGGAGGAAGTCATGAGAATGACTGCTGTTTTGGACCTGAATGGGGAAGAGAACTGGTTGCTGAATGAGAACCCTTGATGGAAGGGAAACACTGACTCGGAATTTGTGGTAGGGTAAAGGAGAAAAACTAAGCAGTCTGACACCTCTCTCCCCCCTTACAAGATTTTGGGCAAGCTTATTTCAAAGGGTTCAGAGAAAGGATAGGTAGGATTCCATGGGCAAAAATCCTATAGGGAAAGTCATCCCAGAGGAAAAAATAGGAAGCCACCAGGTGGCATTCTTCTTCCCACTGGCAGTCCTTCTGCCAGTGATCCCCTTCTTCACCCAGACCACCTTTCCACTCCCTCCCATGGGAGCAGACTCTCTAGCAGCAGCCTCAATATGTTCCAGGGTCTCTACCTCCCCAGCACTGGATGATATCTCAGAGTTGATCCCTCCATATGACCTTATGTCCTGCTGTCACTCCCCTTGACAGAATTTATCTTAAAAAACTAATTTTCTGATGTCTTTCACGTTGCCTATTC
This sequence comes from Notamacropus eugenii, assembly GCF_028372415.1. Taxonomy (NCBI): domain Eukaryota; kingdom Metazoa; phylum Chordata; class Mammalia; order Diprotodontia; family Macropodidae; genus Notamacropus; species Notamacropus eugenii. The sequence continues at coordinate 11,494,001 of NC_092872.1, read as the reverse complement.
TGGGCACCAAAATCACTAGTTATATCTATTGGATCAGTTGAAGGAACCAGAGATGTTTAACTCGGCAGAGAGAAGGCTAAGGGGAGTGGGCAAAATAGTCACCTTTGAGTATTTGAAGGGTTGTCATGTGGAAGTGGCAGAGAGATTAGATTTGTTTCTGCTTGGTCCCAGAATGCCCTAGAGTAATTAGTAAAAATTATGGAGAACTGAATTTTGGCATAAAGAAAATCTTCCTAATAATTAGAGCTATCCCCAGATAGCATGGGCTGCCTTGAGTGGCAATGGATCCCCCACATTAAAGGTCTTCATGTAAACTCTGAATAAAGATCTGTTATGGCCATAGAAGGGATATTTGTTCAGGTTGACCTTCATGGCCTCAGAGATGCCTTCCAACTCTGAGCTTCTGTGTGAATTTCTGTGAAGAGTACTTTCTTATCAGACAAAAGTTGAGTAACCATGGTGTAGGTAATCCCCTCTTCTCCCCTCAAATTCTTTTCCCTGAGAAGGCTCCCTAAAGGGATCTCCCTTGTATTTGTTGTGTACCATAGAATTATGCATGTCAGTGCTGGAAGGGATCTTAGGACCCATCTAGTCTAACTCCTTCCTGCTATAGCCAGAGGAACCAAATCCCAGAGTGGTTAAGTTATTTTCTCATTTACACAGTTGGTGGTAGATTTGGGACTAAAACCCAGTTCTCCTGACCTCCGGTCTATGTCTCTTTCCATTACACCATGTTACCTCTGGTTCCTCCCTTGGACCTCCAGGCCCCTGTATAAACTTTACTTATTTGCAATTCATCAGTCAGTTAAACAAACAGAATTCTTTGAGTGCCCCACAGACGAGGCTTATGCTAAGAACTTGGGGATGGGAAAGGGAAAAGAAGGAGAGAACATGTAGTCCCTGTCTATAGGGAGCTAACAAACTGGCTGGGGAAATGATTATACATCACAGAATCTCAGTTGATAATCATATGGTTCTGTGCCAAACTGAGCAGGAATTTGGTCTATAATACTTGACAAGAAGACATCCAGTCTCAACCTGAGGCAGTCCATTCTGTTCTTGGACAACTCTGATGGTTAAGTTTGACCTTCCATCCACATCGTGTTTGGCTTTTAAAGCCCTTCACAACGTGACTTACTTTTCCTTTCTTTCCTACAAATTCCTTGACTTCTACCATTTTTCCCCAAGGGCGTAGAATCTTTGGGATGGTTGTGTTTCACTTTTTTGTTGTGTTGCTGTTGTAATTATTCTTTGTTCCTTGGTTTCAAGAAGACCAATGACGTCATGAAGGAGTGATGTCTGGACTTGCCCATGAGTCGATGTTAAGCAAAGCTGAGCTGCAAAATTTCTCTCAGTGGAATGGGTAGAAGAGAACGATTTGTTCCAAAGGCCATGAAGGTGACTGAATCAAGTGCTGTGGAGTACTTAGAATTTAATAAGATGCTGAAGACTCCAAGGTCACCCACTGCAGTTGAAGTGAGAAGAATTTAGAATAGTAGAGTCAGAAGACTGTGTATCTAGAGCCAATCTAATCTAACTCTCATCTTACTGAGACCCGGGGAGGACAAATTACTCCTTGTACTCCCTGCACAAAGTACATCCAAGGTCACACAGGTAATAAGTGTCAGAGTTAGGATTTGAACCCAGACCTTCTGGTTCCAAATATATTGCTGTCTCCACTGCACCGCAGACTCTAACTAGGTTATAGCACAGAGTCGGGAGGGATCTTAAGGGTTATTCTTTCCGACAGCCTGTTCTATGTAAAATTCCCCGATAAAACTCCTTTGAGAGGCTATCCATTTGCTGCTTGAATACTTCAAGTAAAGGGAAATTCACTGCCTTACAAGAGAGCACCTTCTCCTTTTGAAGAGCTATCCTTGAAGAAAAGTATTTCCTTATGAAACAGCTATGGCAGTTAAGATAAGAAAAGACTACATTTCCCAGGATGCCTGGGCCAAGAAACCCAACAAAGAATCTTTCCCATCAGGCCATGTGGATATATTGGAGTAAAAAAGGTGCTCTGCTGGATTCATGACCACATGGACCAGAGAGTAGTGACTGAGAGCCAGGTAAAGAGTTATGGCTTGTAGACCTATGTCTGTGGTGATGGCATCAGGGGAGCAGGAAATGCAAGATGCCTAGACTTGGCTCTTAAACGATGTCTTCATCCCTGGGTCCTTTCCATTGGCATATTTAGGCTCTTGGATATCACCCATGCCTTCCAGATTGGAGCTGTGGATCTTGGAGGAATTTGAGTCCCTTGTAGAGAGGGTGAGGGGATGAAACTGTTCTTCAGGAATGTGGTCAACATAGTTTTTGTTATTTTTTCTATTTACTTCTACCACAATTAAATGTTTTACTAGTTTACTGCTGTCCCTTACCTGGGCTTGTTAGCATGGTGAGCAACCAAATATCTAGACATGAGTGGGTTAATTCAGAAGGTCTCTCTTTTCTAACTGAGTGGGTCCAAAGAAAGCCAACACATGATTTACTATCGAAAATCTCTCACTCTTTAAATATCAGTTGTGAATGGAAACCATTCAAATATTCATAGCATGATGCAATCTCAGAGGTGGAAGGAACCTCAGGAGTTATCTGGTCCAAACTGAGCAATAATATCTTCTACAATAGCCAGTCTCTTCCTGAAGAATTCCCATGGTGTAAACCTCAATACTTTATATGGGAGCCTACTCAGAAAACTCTGGTTGTTAGGAAGACTTCCTTTTTTAACTTAAGCCTGACTTGGCAACTTTCATTTGTTGCTTCTGGATATACCCATTACAGCCAACTTGAACAAGTGTAACTGACAACCTTTAAAGGACTTGAAGACATCCGTCATGTCACTAACATCGTACCACCATTACCTTTAAGACTTCTCCGGCTAAGGATCCCTCTTTCCTTCAATTGATCCTCTATGGCGTAATTTCTAGTCTTTTCACCATATTGGTCAGTCTCCTCCAGACTCACTCCAGCTTGCCAATGTGCCTCTTAAAAAGCTTCACCTCCAGAGGTGAGACTATGCCTTCTCTTGGATGGGTCAGACATCACCACTTCCATCACTCTTTGTTTCTAGTTCCCTCACCATTCTGATCCGCCACTAGGTGGTGAAGTAGATAGAATGCTGGGCCTGGAGTCAGGAAGACCTGAGTTCAAATGTGATCTGAGCTGTGTGACCCTGGGCAAGTCACTTAACCCTGCTTGCCTCAATTTCTTCATCTGTAAAATGAACTGGAGAAGGAAATGGCAAACTACTCCAGTATCTTTATAAAGAAAACCCCAAATGCGGTCATGAAGAGTTGATTGAAAAATGACTAAACAATAACAACCATCCCTCTAGCCCAGAGATTTGTGCTCAAATGATCACTTGGTCCTGGTTGGGGGCTTGGGTGTAAAAGTTGAGAATAGACTGAGCTAAAAGGGAGGATGCATGGGGGGCGTACCAGGAAAGCAGAGCTGGCTACATCGGAAGGGCAAGACTGGATGTGTTTGAGTGGTGGGGGGTGGGGAGGGGACAGGCGGGAAGTGCCAAGCCCTCTGACCTGAGATTTGTTCTCACAGGGTGCCCTTCTCAATACCAACCACACTGAGCTTGCAGGACTAGAGAAGTGTGCGTGTGTGTGTATATGTGTGTGTGTGTGTGTGTGTGTGTGTGTGTGTGTGTGTGTGTGTGTACAGTGTAATTGCTCCCTTCTTCCCCTGAAGCATGATAGCTTTTAATGGAGGTGGAGTCCTCTTCTTTTCCCACCCCAGGCTTTCTTCTTCCTCTCTCCCCCCAGCCCCCTCCATATACACCTTGTGAGAGTGGGTATAGAGCACCCACTGTCAGTGCCAGGGGCAGGCGCCAGCCAACAGCCATATAGGGATGTGGTGGCCTCATTAATGAGAACTTCCTGCTAATTAAAAGCTTCCCCTGGGGACTTCTTGGCTCCTACCTGAGCCACCTCTCCCCCCTCCCCACAGACTTATGGCCAGTGGTTGTTGAGGATTCATTCTGTATGGGCACCTAGAGGGATAAGCTAGCTGGAGAGGCAAGTTCAGGTTTGGGAAGGACAGTGTTTGTTTCTAGAGCCAGCACAGGTTTATCTAATTCTGCTTTCTGATGCTCCTGTGGTGATCTTGGTGTTCCCCATTTACCCACTGCATTCATGCATGGGGGCTTGAGAAAAAGAGCCTTTTGATTCAGCTGATCTGCTGTAGCAACTAGGGCTATGGCCAGAGCTCCATGTTTACCTTCCTAAAGGGGGCAGGCAGGACTGGGTGGGGGGAGGCAAGGGCTGGGGAGGCTGGGCAGCATCTACAATTGAGAGATCACAGATGGAAGGTACAGGGGCATTGGGATGTAAGAACAGGGAGAAGGGTCCTGTCTGTCCTTGTCCCCAGACCCAGGGAGCCAAGGGCCAAAGGGGTGGAAGGGGATGGGATTCTTTGTACAAGAGTCATTATTATTACCACAATTACCACCATAACCTGAACCATTCTGGTTAACAGTACCATTGCCATTGTAAGCATACATAATCATCACTGTCATATCATCACCAGCTCCATCATCTCCATCTCTCCATCTCCATCATCACCAGCTCCATCATCTCCGTCTCTCCATCTCCATCATCACCAGCTCCATCATCTCCATCTCTCCATCTCCATCATCACCAGCTCCATCATCTCCATCTCTCCATCTCCATCATCACCAGCTCCATCATCTCCATCTCTCCATCTCCATCATCACCAGCTCCATCATCTCCATCTCTCCATCTCCATCATCACCAGCTCCATCATCTCCATCTCTCCTTCTCCATCATTACCAACTCATCATGGTCATTTCCATTACTTCCACTGTTATAATTACTATCATTACTATGTCACACACCAAATAAGTAGCAGAATTAGGATTTTAAGCCAAATCTTTTGACTCCAAATTAAAAATAGTTTACACAGCATTAAGCCTGCTTCACTTAGGAATCTTGGGACTTCAGTAAAACAGGGTTAACAGTCCTTATACTGCCTAAGTTATAAAGTATCCTGGTAGGTTATTGTAAGGAAAGTCCTTAGCAAATAAATCTTAAAGCATCACAGAACATCTGCTATTGTGCTATCAATATTATCTTTATTATTCTGTATCCCTGCCTCCTGGTACTGACCTCTTTTCATGAGGCAGGGCCTCTTGGGTCAAGCCTTCAAGAGAAGAATGAACAGATGACACTGTCCTCCGGCTTTCTAAAGAGCCATGTGTGGTCTTGGGGTAGAAGTAAGTGTGTGGGAAGTGCTGCATGGGGGTGAAATGCTGGGGGAAGGAGACTGACTCTCTCAGAGGGATGTTCCATGCAGTGGGAGCCTTTGATCTACAGTGGCTTCTATGGTCACAATTCCCTGCATGCCCTGAAGAGCAGTATTGGGAGACTAGGGAGAGTCAGAAAGCAAACCTTCCTCTCTTCCCAGTCCCAGTGCCTGGGGTAAGGGTGCATGACAAGCATTAGGCAAAGAATTATGTCCCAATCACTGGGAGTGGAAGGAAAGAGGCCAAGGCTCAGGGTGGCCCACAGATCTCCCCCAAGATTGGGGTTTTTTGGGCCCACCCTGAAACAGGCTCTGGTGAGTGAGCAGGGGTCACTTTGTCCATACCCCTGCCTCCCATAAACTCATCTAAAAGAAATAGTTGTGTCTTCTGAAACACAAGTGGGTCCTGGACTCTCCTCTCACAATACACATACAAACACACACACATACACACATGCTCAAATATCATGAAAAGTCTTGTTTAGGGAACTCTGAAAGAGATAAGGGGAGGGAGACCCTGGCTGGTGTGGTGCTGTTTCTACTGTCCCCTTACCAGTCTTTCTAGGGGCCTTCTCTCCCCGGTCATCCACCAACTCCTTCTGGTGCCTCCCACTCTGGACCCATCCTGGGAGCTTAATTCCCTGTGATCAGCCCTTACCTTCCCCCACCCAGCCCTGCTTGCCCCCTTTAAAAAGATAAACAAGGACCTTTTTTCAAGGTCATATTCCCTGAGTCTGAAGCAGCATCATAGCACAGTAGAAGGAACATTGGAGCTGGAGAGAGAGTATCTGCTCCTACCTGGGTGATGTTGGGCAAATAACTTCCTTTCTCTTGGCCTCCAACGTAAAAGAAAGAGTTTGGACTAGGGGATCTCCATGATACCTACCAGCTCTAGCTCCTATGAACTCAATGATGAGAGAAGCTCACTTTTGGCCATGGGCTATGAGACAGGACTTTCCCCTTGCCTCCCTCAGTGCCCTGGCTTTTATGCTTGTCATATTGTAGGAGTGTAATCCAGTAAATGGGATAAAAACCAACCTGTCCCTAATCCTTCCTTGGATTCCAGTTACCACAGCATCCAGTTACAATTAATAAGTGTTGTTGATCTCTATAAGTTGAGGGCATAAGACTTCTCCCTAGCCCTGGCATTCCCACTTCAACCAGGTCCCTGTTCCCTGGAGGGTCATGCCCTTTCCTCTACCTGTTCACATTCTATATTGGTCAACAACCAGGCTAAATGACAGTTGTCCTATATTGGAATAGGCCAACCTGGAAGCTAATGAGTCACTTGAAGAGTTCAGGCAGAGACTGGGTGATCCCCTTGTGGAGCTGCTATGCTGTATGCAATGTGAAATTAGACAAGGTTATATGTCTAGCTGCTTTAAGATTTACAAAATGCTTTTCTCACAGTTCTGTGATGAAGTTAGTATAGGAATTGTTATCTCCATTTTACAGAAGGGAAAACTGAGACTCATAAAGGAGAACTGACTTGACCAGGGTCATATAAGTAATAGGTGTCAGTGGTGCAACCACTAAGGTTCCTTTCAGTTCCAGAATGTTGTGATTTCATTACTTTCCTTCCTACATTCTAAGGTTCTGGACTACTTGCTCTTCCTTGAATGTGGTATTCCATCTCTATGGCTTCCGTGTGTGACTCCATGCACAAGCTCTCCTCCATGCCTGGAATGCACTGCCTTCTGCACTGTTGCCTCTGAGGAGTCTTAGCTTCCTTCAAGGCTCACCTCACAGGATACCTCCTAAAAGGACTTTTCCTTGAAATTCCCAGTTCCTATCATGTTCTCTCTCCTTCCCTCTCCTTCGCTCCTCTCTTTTCTCCTCTTTCTCCTCCTCTTTCTCTGTTTCTCTGTCTCTGTATCTCTCTCTGTCTCTTGTTTTTTGTCTCTGTCCTTCTTCAGATTATACTGCATTTGCTTATTTATCTAAAAGTAAGTAGAATGAAGCTTCAGGAAAACAGACTGTTTTTCCTTTTGTGTTTGTATCTCCTCCAGTACCCAGCACAGAGAAGGCCCCCGGTTAGCCGTGCTTGAACTGGGGAAGGGAATAAGCATTTATACGGAAACTACTATGTGCCAGACACTGTGCTTAGTGCTTTACAAATATTGTCCTGTTGGATCCTCACAACAGCCCTGCAAGGCAGGTACTGTTATTAGCTCCATTTTACAGTTGAGGAAACTGAGGCAGGGAGAACTTAACTCACTAGCCCAAGGTCATACAGCTAGATAGTGTCTCAGGCTGGATTGGAACTCAGGGCTTTCTAACTCCAGATCCGGTGCTCTATCCACTGTGCCACCTGGTAGCTGTGTGACCTTCAGAAATGCCTCAATTTGGACTTCAGTTTCCTCATTTGCACTACCCAACCCACAGGGCTCCAAGATCATAGAGCAAAACTTAGAGTCAGAAGAGACTTTGGAGGTTCTCTAGTCCCCCTGGGCAGGATTTGAACCCAGGTCTTTTGAACTTTCATGATCCAGCATGATTTCACTGCATCACACTTTAGGGTTTTGGTTCAGGGTGGCTCATTATAAACAGAGTGATTTAAGGGGAGGCAGGAAAAGATAGAATTAGGGAGTCCTGGAAGAGAGGCCATTGAAGAGGAAGCAAATTTTGGTTGCTTAGGAGTATTTCAGGGTAGGAAGTATTGGAAAGAAATTATACTCTGCCAGCTCCTGTGGGCTTTCTTTCCACACTAACTCTTGTATCTGCCTGGTCTTCTCTACTGCCATGGTCATTTCCCTAGTTGAGTCTTCCTAACTGGTTTCCTTTATCCAAAACCTTTCCATACTTATTTCCCGTTCTTCCTTCTCTCACCTCCCTATAGGCATTTTATGTACTGGCCAAATTAGACAACTATTGCCCATTTTATCCTCCCCTCTTCTGCTTCTGTGCATGCAGACACTATATATGGAAGCATACTCCTTTTTCTGCTTGTTAATATGCTTTTCTCTGTCTCCAATGCCCTGTCCAGGTGCTACTCTTTCCTGAAACTTTCTTTGATTTCTGTCTTCCCTCATGCCCAGCTGAAACTGTTCTCTCTTCCTCAGATGGTCTTAGAACACATTGACTGGCTCTCTCCTTAACTCCCATCACATACCAGCTCAGCACACTTATTTGTGTGACGGTCATAGTTCTCCCTTAAAGTTATAATATCCTTGAGGAATGGGGAAAAGGCAGGGAACAAGCATTTATTAAATGCCTACTATGTGTGTCAGGCATTGTGCCAAGTACTTTACAGTTATTATCTCTACATAATTTTTTTTCTTTTGAAGCTCCATTGTCTAACAAAGGGCCTGGGATATAGTAGGTGTTCAATAAGTGTTTGGTGAATTTGACTGGGGCTAGGAGATTTGGGTTCTAGCCTGGAAGTTCCAGTCAGATTCTCCATCTGACATTGGGTAAGTCACTAATTTGTTTTTAGAGCAGAGTTCTTCACCTATTTTTTGTGTTGTTCAGTGCAGTGGATAGAATGCTGGAGCTGGAGTCAGGAAGACACTTTTTCGCTGTGTGACCCTGGGCACATCACATAACCTCTACTCACCTCAGATTCCTCACTTATAAAATGGAGATAATAACAGGACTCATCTCGAAGGGTTGTTGTGAAGATCAAATGAAACAGAATTTGTAAAGTATTCAACACAATGTATGGTACATAGTAGGTGCTATGTAAATGCTTACTACTACCATCATCAACGTCATCATCATCACCATCATCGTCATCATCATCATGATCTCTTCCAGGCCTCTTTGATCGTGTCTTTACCATAACTTCTGACTGGGCAACCCCAAGGAGCTGTCCAGGGTACACAGACTCTGGTATCAGAACTGAATCAGTGGTTGGGATGGTCAGTGAGTTACCCAACCCTGTTATCTCCATAATGTCTCTCTATTCCAGTCCCTGCCCTCCATTTCCTAACCTAGCCATTCATCTTTTCTTGTCTAGACTATCGTAATAGCCCCAGTTACACCAGTTTCTCCCCTTTCCAATCCACTTTGTACACATTGTACGCATAATTTGTACGCACAAAGTATTCTTATTCTTATTGTTCCCTCTCTAAGGTCACATAACTTTTCTACTTGGAAAACTTTAGTGGATGTGCCTTGTCTGCTGAACAAAATGTAAGCTGCTTATCTGGCACTTGGAGATCTGTGGAAGCTGATTCTACATGATCTTTCATACCTTGTCTCATATGACTTCTTGCCAAACAAGACCACTCTTCAGCTGCTGCTGTTCTCATCCCACCCTGTCCCATCTTTACGTCTTTGTTCATGGGATTTCTTCATATCTGGAATGAACTTTCCCTTTCCCACCTTGCCCTGATATCCTGACCTGCTGAAGTTCCTTCCCTTCTGGTCTAGTTGAAATCATGAAGACTTCTCTAGTGACTCCCCAGCTGGTTATCTCTCACTCATTAATTTTTTTTATCACAGCATATTGCCCAGATTCTACTTGTGTACTTATTGCTGTATCCCTTCTACAATAGAGTTATTTGTGTACATGCCTTTCCCTGCTTTGAGAACAGAAGTAGCAAGGTATAGAATGTGCATGAGACTTTGAGTTAGGAAAGTGATGGACTCCACCCCCACCTCGTATTGTCTTATTGTCTGTGTGATGCTGGATAAGTCAGCCCATCTGAACCTTAATTTCCTTATCTGTAAAATGAAGCTAAGAAAGTCCCACGTTACTTGCAGGGTAGTTATGAGGAAAAAAGCTCTATAAATGTTAAAATGCTCTAGAAATGTGCACTATTGGTATTTCTGTATACCCAGTGCCTTATGCATAGTAGACATTTAATATACTTTTGTCAAACTGAATTCAATCAACATAAAATGGGTTCTGCCATCCCTGAGCTCATGAAAGATGCAAAAGTGAGGATATGTTGGATACTCTCTGGGGGATCAGTTTTCTTGTTGATTGGCAATTATTATGAACATCCCTCTGGAACATGTTCAGTCTTCTCCAGGACTTCTCCCCCAATGTCTCCCAGATCTGATAAAAGGCCTGAAGGTTGATATTTTTGGAGACTAGACCTCTCTCTTCAGCTTCTTTCCCCAGTGGTCAAGGAGTCACCCCTGAGGATTTCTTCCTGCCCTCCCAGAATAGCTTTTTGCCCCTACTGTGTCCTGGCTCAGGTCACATGAGGATCCAGCCACAAGATGCTCCTTCCCCCCACCATCCTTAGCTCAAAATAAACACATAGCCACTCCAATCCTTTTTTCTTTTCCTTTCTTTCCTTTTTTCTTTTTTTTTTCTTCTTGGTATTTTTTTCTCCCTGACCTCCACAATTTTCCCTCCCCTCAATGGAGTGTCTGTCCATCCCCCAGGTGGCCCCAGCTCCATTCCTGGTCCTGAGAAGGCAGCCATGGCCCCTTGAGCCTGTGTACTGAGCAGTCCTGGGAGCATCTCCTTGACCCCAGGCTCAGTCAGAGGGACTTCTGGTTTGGCTTGCACTTGGGAATGTGGGGTCCCCAGGGCCCTTGGGGGGACCTGGCCTGAGTACAAAGGTGGGGGGCAGGCCTCAGAGTTCAGGCTCAAGCCCAGGGTCTCTGCCCCCGATAGGTGTGGGGGGGGTATAGGTCACATGACTGTCTCCCTCTCCTCCTCCAAAAGTGGAGGGGGCTGTTCCCCAACCATTGGCTCATAGATTCCAGAGCCGTTGAGATACCCGTCATCCTTGGTGCCAGGCTCTGGGCCAGATGAAGGCAATGAGTTCTCAGAAATGGAGCCATGCTTCACATAGCCGGGCAACTGGTGATGGCCATTGGCACTGGCTCCAGCTCCAGGAGCTAGCCGAGGGCTGAGGGACAAGGCCAGCCCCCCTCGGGGTCCCACATTGGTGACACTTGTGTGTGACACCATGGGGCCATAGCTGTAGGTGCTGCTGCCGCTCCGGGCCTTCCGCTTGAAGTCCAAGGCCAGGGTCCATCGGCTCCAAGACTTCTTAATCTCTGCTTGGACCTTGTGGGGAAGGATGAGAGACAGCAAGTTCACCCCTAGTGACCCTCTGTCCTCAGTGTATGGAGAGAAAGTTGGCCTGGGAGGTAGGAGAGGCCTGAGTCTGAATTCTGCCCAGGGGCAAAAGACTTCACTTCTCATAGGGTTAATAATACCCATACCTCCTACTCCACAGTCTAGTGGTGAGGGTCAAAGGAGGTCACATTCCTTAAATCACTCTATAAAGCTTACAATTGGATGCCTTTCCTGCGCCTCTGCTTTACAGCTAGGTGGTTCAGTGGATATAGGGCTGGGAATGAAGTCAAGAAGACCTGATTTCAAATCTGGCCTAAATCATTTAGTAGCTGTGTGACCCTGGGCAAGTTACTTAATTGCTGACTGCCTCAGTTTCCTCAAATGTAAAATAGGGCTAATAATAGCACCTACCTCCCAGATTGATGAGAGAGCCAAATGAGATATTTTTAAAGTGCTTACACAGTACCTGGCACATGGTAGGTGATTAGTAAATGTTTGTTTCTTCCCCCTTCCTTATCATTCTTCCTCATGTCATATTTGGTACACATATTGCATCACCCTGTCCTGGCTTGGGTCTGTAAGCTTGCTGAGGGCAAGGGACATGGCTCCATAATCTGATTTCATCTTTATTTCCACTGGTCAAGCAGAGGGCACATTCCAGGAGTGGGGCAGGATTCACACTCACCTCTCCATTGCAGAAACAGTATATTATGGCAACAAAAAATCCCTGGGGAAAGAGATAGACAAGACAGAAAGGTCAAGAATGCCTTGAATAGTTTTCTCAAGATCTCCACTGCCTAACCCACCTCCTATCCCCCAAAGCCTTCCACTTCCAGGAAGACCTCTTTGCTGAGCTGAAAATTTTGAAGCCCCATGTCCAGAACATCCTCCCCACATTTAACTACAGTTTGAGGTAGGGAAGGGGTAAAAAGTCCACCCTATTTTGAAATGTCCTCTAGAGAAGGAAGATTTCATCACCCTCTTCCCTTTTCACTCTAGATTGAGATCTCAATATACAGAGTGAACAATGGGAAGTTCTCTCCCTGTCTCCAACAGCAGAGCAGGACAGATGTAATAACTGACATTTTACAAGTTAATTCACAACTGCATTTGTCATATCGAGTTAGGTTTCTTCCTCAACTACTAACTGCCCCTTTCCCCCTGAAAATAAAATTCCATGTCTTGACCACTAGGGGGAATTGTATGTAGTTTCATTATTCGTGAAACAAAAACTCTAAAAGCTGGAGGGGGCTGCATGGGGGTGAGTTTGGTTGGATGGACATTTTCTTGGATGCAAGTCCTTATAAAATGATGGATAATGGCTTGTAAATTTCACAGTTGGCAACAACTAGTTTATTGGCTCTGTAAATCTTTGACGCTCCTGGTGCTTGTGAAAGACCCAGCTTTGCTACTGCAGAATAGAAGGGTGTCAGTTTCTTTTTCTTTGTCAGGGTGGTGCAGGACCAAGTACCCTGGGGAAAACACCATCCTTACGGGGTCTGCAGATTGTCCGGGACACTGCAACAGCCTTCCAGTTGTCCTCCCTGCCTCAAGTCTCTTCCCCCTTCAGTCCACCTTCCCCTCCTCTGTCAAAATGGTCATCATGAAGTATAGGTCTGATCATCACCCCAGAACCCCCACTCAGTAAACTCCACTAGCTCCTTCCTACCTCTAGGATCAAATATAAAATCCTCTATTTGGCATTTAAAATCCTTTTTAACGGATCCGTTCTTCCTTTCCAGTCTTCTTATATCTTATTCTCACCGATGTACTCTGCAATCCAGTGACACTAGCCTCTTTTGCTATTCCTGGCACAAGATATTCCATCTGCTGTCTCTGGGCGATTTACCAACTGTTTCAATGCCTGGAATGCTCTCCCTCCTCATTTCTGACTCCTGGCTTCCTTGGCTTCCTTCAAATCCAGCTAAAAATGACCTTTTGCAAGAAGCCTTTCCCAATCCCTCTTAATTCTAGTGACTTCCCTCTGTGATTATCTTCAATTAATCCTGAATAGATCTTGTTTGTACATAGTTGCTTTCATGTGGTCTCCCTTATTAGACTGCAAGTTCCTTTGAGAGCAGAAACTGGTTTCTGCCTTTCTTTGTATCCCCAGGGTTTAGCACAGGGCATGGCATATAGTAGGTATTTAATAAATGCTTGTCGACTTGTCCCAACCTTATTCTTGGGCATGAGGATGTGTGTTTCCATGAGGGCAGCCCATCAGGCACTGGTCCAGTTTCCTACCTAGGCAGGTAGGTTTCAGCTTGTGTCACTGCCAAGGGCATCACCACCCTTCTAGTCACCCAGCTTTGAACTCTGGAGTTGTTCTCAACTCTTTGGTCTCCTTCACCTACCAAGTTCAATCATTTACCGACTCTTGCCAACTCTATTTCCACAACATCTCCCATGTCTGTTTTTCTTTTCTTTCTGTTCACAAAGGTCTCAACCCTTGCTCAGGCCTTCATCACCTAGACCAATAATTCCCTCTGCTCTTTTCCCATCTCTAATCCATCCTCCACATAAAATCATCTCCCTAAAGCAGATCTCACCATCTTTCCCCCTTTCCCTGCTCAAAAAAGACATTAAGGGCTCTTTATTTTCTCAAGGATAAAATCTAAAATCCTCATCATCTCGGCATTGAAAACCCTCACAATCTGATTCCAGCCTACCTTTCCAGACTTGGAGTAATATTCCTCTTAGAGGGTTTGAGCAAGCTGAGTTTCCAGGTTCCACTTTTTGCTTTTGCATTGGCTTCCTCTCCACTCTCCCCATGCCTGGAACATTCTCCTTCCTCACCTCTTCTCTTAGAATCCCTAGCCTCCGTAAAGCCTCATCTCAGAGTGCCAGCCTCTACTCATGGCCTCTAATGATCCCCCAGGTAGAATGTAAAATTTTTGTTTGTATTTTTGCGTTCTTGGGGCTTAGCAAGGTGCCTTGCACAGAGTGAGTAGATAATGAATTATTGAGTGTTTTGTGCCTGAGAATATGATTCTAACACACTTCTCCTCCACTATCTCCTCCTTCCCCCCATTGCCCGTGATTGCTTTTGTGAGCTATTGGGGAAGGCTGCAGTTATGCTGGTCTAGGTATGGAACATTTATAGTCTCAAGTCCATTGGCACACCCATTAGATACCCTTTTCTACAGCTAAAAGAAAAAGCTGTTTGCTATTGTTTATACCTCTGTACCCTCTCTGCTCAAACCTTCTTAAGGGGGTATAGGAGGCTTGGAGGCTGGGGGCCACCTATTACCCCAGATTCCCCTTGATCAGTTCAGCCTGTAGTGGACCTCAGATCCTGCCTGCTATCAGGTGGAGGAGGATTTATGGAAACAAGAAAGGCAAAGTGAAAGTTCTGGTTGAATGTGCATGCAGGGATGTGCCACAACGCACTCTTAAATTTTTGCTCTTTTTATGTCTAGGAGATTGGCAAATGCTACAGATGTGGGTTTGATTTATTGTTTTGGTGATTGCCCAGATTTAAGAAAGAGACAGAGAAAATGTTACTGCTGTGGGTTAAACTTTAAAGTGTCACACATGTTCCAGTGAGAGAGTTGTTAAACGTTTGCCAGCCTGTCCCTATCCCACAACAGGCCAGTGACCTGCAGTGCCCAAGGCCCCATGGCCATGCCTACCTGGAATGAGTTAAAGAGCATTTCATAGTGCATCTGGACGTGCCAAAGGATCCCTGATACGTCTGTGTACGGCGTGGCCATGAAGACTATGTAGTGCACCCCGAACAGCGGCATGAGCACCAACGTGGACTTGAGCAGCTTTCTGCAAGAGGAGGCCAAGGTCAAGGCCAAGGTCAAGGGCAAGGGCAACCCTTCCTCCCCCTCCCTCTGAAACTTTGCTAGTCTATTCTCCTCCAGGAAGTTTGCAGTTTGTTGAATGAAGGGTTGGGAGTTGGAATGGGGAGATGAAACATGGGGCAAAGAAGGAGGCTCACCTGTACTGTTGCCTCGTATCACATCTCCCTGCATTGGTCTCCCGGAGTTTAGTAGCCAGCACTCTGATTATATTGATAAAAAGAATAAAGTTCACCTGTGGGAGAGAAAAAATGGAATATTATAATTTAGGGAGAAGGGATTTCAGAGTTCTTTGTAGCTGGGGGAAGAAAGTGACAGCAGTGCCCGTGGACTCTTTCCCCTGAGAGAGAGTAGCAGGAGTCGGATTTCATTGTAGCAGAATAGAAAGAATGCTGATTTTGGGAATCGTTCAAGTTCCAGGTTTGACACTTAGGAGATACGTGACCTTGGGAAAATCACTTAATTTTTCTGGGTTGCAATTCCTTTATCTATAAAATGGGTAGTTTGGACAAAATGCCTACATTCCCTTCCAGATCTGACATTCTGTGATGCTGTCAGACATGTGGAATTCCCAGGGATGAACACAGTCTCCTGCCCCTCCTCCTACTTATTTTACTTCCCAAGCATTGTCTCTTTCTGGGTCCAAACAGTCAGATCTCCCATGAAACCTTTCCACAATATGCCAATGTATCAAACACCTGTGATTCAGTTGGTATAGGACTACTCAGTGTGAAATCTGTAACCTTATTGACTAAGGGAGGTCAAAGATGGGCTCTATCCATAGATACATAGCTAATTAAATGCCAGAGGCAGAATTTAAACCTGAGTCATCCTGACTCCAAATTCAGCACTTTATCCAATATACGACACTGGTCACTTTCCACAGGACCAGAGGGATTAGACTTGCAAAAGTCCTTAGATATATTTTAGTTCCTCACCTTCATTTAACAGATGAGGAAACTGAGGCCTAAGAATGAGGAAATATGATGGACTGAATGAGAAGACAGATGAGAAAGCTGACTTGCTGAAGATCACTTGGCTAATAAAAAAGGACCTTAAATGTGAGTTGCCTCAACTTCAGCTCTTCTGTTCTTTCTACTGGACCAGTCTTCTTTATACCCTCTGCTCTCTCTAGCCTGCCTCTTATACTCAAGCCTGGGAAAAGATCCAAAGAGGGACTATCTACCCTTTATTGTTCAGTCATTTTCAGTTGCGTCTGACTCTTTGTGACCCCATTTAGGGTTTTCTTGGCAAAGATACTGGAGTGGTTTTCCATTTCCTTGCCCAGTTCATTTTACAGATGAGGAAAGTTAGGCAAACAGGGTTAAGTGACTTGCCCAGGGTCACACAGCTAGTAAGTATCTGAGACCAGATTTGAACTCAGGAAGATGGGTTAGGAAGAATAGCCTGGCACTCTATCCACTATGGTGCCATCTAGTTGCCCATGGTTGGACAGATAGACCTAGATACCTGATTGGCATGAGGATGGTCAGGTCTGTAGGCTCCTGGGCTGTTGGACAGCTTTTTAACTGAATCTCTTGGACTCAATGGCTTTCTCTATCTAGTGTGTTCAGCACATCCCACCAGGATGCTCTCAAATGAGATAATGTATATAAATTCCTCTGTAAACTTTAAAGCACTCTATAAACACCGGCTGTCACTGTTACAATTATCTTTAACAAGCAGATGTTATATACTAGATGGTCCTTAAGACTCTACTTCATAGCTGTCATCCTCCTATGATTTCATCTTTTTCAAAGATTCCCCTTTGTCCCTCTCTCTATCCCCCACCTCTCAGATCTCAGCCTAGCATTCAAGGCCCTCCATCAGGGAAGTGCTGGTAAATGTTTAATGATTCTCCAAAAAATCTGCAGGCCATACTTTTAAGTTTAATCTGCATCTTTAACATCTTTGCTGTCACTTTATTAAGTCAGCACAGCCAACAAAGCAATAAATCAAACCCTAATTAATTTCTAAGGTGTAAATAAATGTTCACACTGAAAATTTCACAACTGGCTGG
This sequence comes from Notamacropus eugenii, assembly GCF_028372415.1. Taxonomy (NCBI): domain Eukaryota; kingdom Metazoa; phylum Chordata; class Mammalia; order Diprotodontia; family Macropodidae; genus Notamacropus; species Notamacropus eugenii. The sequence continues at coordinate 11,476,915 of NC_092872.1, read as the reverse complement.
CTCCCCTGCCCCTCCAAGGCTCCATCTTCTTATATCATGTGACTCCTCTCTTGAGCCCTTTACTCAAGTCAGGCCAGACTCCTCATTCTCAGCCCCTTCCACACCCATCACCCCAATCCTCCAAAGACCCATTCTTTGCCTCTCTCCTGCCTAAGGCTCAATCTGTACAAATCTTTCTTGTCCTTCACAGGTCCTCTAGAGAGTCTTCCCTGGCCATCCCAGCCCACTGGGGTCTCTTCCTTCCCAGAGCTCCCATAAGACCTTTCCTCTACACTCCTCACTTGACCCTAGACACAAATGAACTAGAATTGCAATGATTTTTTTTTCCTGAGTGTGGTTGGTTTCACTGTCTAAAATGGAAGTACCCTGAAGGAGCGAGTGTGTGTTTCAAATAATCACAGAATATCAGAGTTAGAAGGTGCCCCGGACCTGTATCTTGTACCTGAGTAGAAATTTCCTTTGCAACATCCCTGACGAATGGTTCATCCAAACTCTGCCTCAACTTCCCTTTGGTGTCTTTCTTGGGTTGATCATATCCAGATTATCCTGTATACAGCTTTTTTGTACATAAGAGTTTGCTTCCCTCATTAGAACTAGGGATTGTCTTTACCTTCCTTTGCATTCCCAGTGTTTGGCACAGCCTGGCATGCAGTAGGTACTTAATAAATGTTTACTGACAGACAAATACAGAGAATACAGGGCATTTGTGAGCAAGAATGGGGGCAAGATTAGAACTGAAGATTGCATTCAGCACTTAGCATTTAAGCACTTAGTGCCTAGCACATAGGCACTTAATAAATGTTTATTGATTGATCAATTAGAAGTTTAGATGATTCATCTTCCTAACAAGACCTCAGGGCTACATAGCAGTTTGTTTGAAAAAAGGATTTGGGATTTTTAGTGGAAGACAAGCTTGATGTGAATCAACAGTGTGATGGAGCCACCAAAAAAAGCATGTATGATCTTGATCTATTATAAGATTAGCACAGTTTCCACAGATGATGAAGGCATAGTCCTGTTGTCTTTTACCATAATCAGATCATATCCCAGAGTGCTCTGTTCTCCGGGCAACACATTTTATATGAGACGTTTATGAACTGGAGGGCAACTAGATTGTTCAAGGACTTTGAATCCATTCCATGGAAAAGGGGTTGGAGGAATGGGAATGTTTGCCCTGAGAAGGGAAGGCTCTGTGATAGGTGGGACAACATGATAGATGTGTTGAAAGGCTGCCAAATTGAAGAGGGATTTCACTTGTTTTGTTCCAGTCCAGAGGGTGGAGTTAGGAGCCCTGAGCAAAAGTTGCAAAAAGGCAAGTTTAAGTATGTTCTCAGGAAAAACTTCCTGATTATTATTAGAGTTCTCCCAAAGCAAAATGGACTGCCCCTCCCTGGTGGCTTCAGGAAGAGGCTGGATGACTACTTGTGGGGTAGGTTTGTAGAAGGGGTGCTTTCCCCACAATGGACTTGACTAGTTGACTGCTGAGATCCCTCCCAACTCTAATTCTGTGGTTCAGTTCTCCCTGAGGGCACGACCTGTGTTTCCCTATCAGACCAAGGCAGTTTGGTCCCTCCATCCAAAATGGAAACCCCTTGAAGGAGGGTCCATGAGATTCATAAAAATTGGTGGAAGGGATCCCATACTCCATTGGGTCCAACCTGTACAATGGTTCCAACATCCTTGGAAAGCTGGGAGATCATTTCCCACATAGGTTGGGGCTCCTTCAAGGTAGGAGCCACATGTCTTCCTCAGACCTCCCTTCTCATCCCCCAGGCCCTGCTCACCACAATAGCTGCCAGGATGGGCACCTGTATGATCCATTTCTTATTCCCCGCACTCAGGTCCCAGCACCTGGGGAGACACAGGTTCAATGTGATCAGCCCTCAGTGGCATTCCTGATGGGCTCCCCCCACCCTGGGCACAGCTTTTCCTTAGACCACTCCTCTGGGCTCTCATGCTTAAAGTAGCATGTGCAAAGTACTTGGAAACTCCCTAATTTGTTGTCTATAGAAACCCCCCACCCTATTTAACCACCCCCTGAAGTGTCCTTCATAAGGGACATAACTGTGCTTCCTGATGCTGGTCATAGATCATGGATGGACCTTGGATATCCTAAGACAACCCTGTTCTGAGGCTTCCCCCAAAACTTCAGGGCCCAAAAGGCCCCAAAGGAGGCCCCGGACTTACTCGGTGTTGGCCAGTGTGGCCCTCACGGTCACCCACACAGCGACAAACACGGCAGGGAGGCCTGGGGAGGAGAGTAGAGGAGAAATACAGAGAAGAGGAAAGAAGGGAGAGGAGAGACATGGAGAAGTAGGTAAGGAGACATATGGAATAGATGAAAGATGCAAAAGAATTAGAGAAGGAAGACGAAGGAAAGAAGAGACAGAGGAGAGGAGAGGAGGCATGAGGCCCCAGCTCTCCTACCCTCCCACCCTTCAACAGTGAGTTAGTCCATGGTAAGACATCCCCCTCCCCACCTCCCTCTTTCCCTTTCCCTGGCCCCTGAGCCTTGATTTACCTCTCTGAATATAGATGGATGGCACAGGAATGTCTAGAGAGGGGAGAGGGGTGGGAGGAGGAAAGAGGACTTATCAGAGAGGAAAGTTGATGGTAGAGAAGAGAGAGGCTGACATTGAGATCTGAGGAGATACAGAAGAGATATGAGAGAGGGTCAGATTAGGGAGAATGATGCAAAGAAGGAGAAAGACAGAAAGGAATCACTGAACTGTAGAGTTGGAGGGAACACCATGATTATTTAGTCCAACGTAGCACAGATGGGACAAAGGTAGGAAGAAAAATGAGAATGGGGGAGAAAAATGACAGGTGGTGAGGGTAGAAAAGGAGGCAGTGTTAGAAGGGATGGGAGTGAAGGTCTGGCATAGGCTGAGGACCATGGTCACTAGGGTGGGAATCCCCCAAAATCTGTGGGTTGTAGCTGCTCTCCACTCTCAAAATGTGGGGTTCTAGAAGTTGTGGCCTCCAGGATCGAGACCATTTTGATGACTAATCAGAGAATGCCCAACATCCTTAAAATAACAGTTGGTACTTTGTCTCCAGTCACTTTGTCTTTGCATTGATTTTCCTCCATCCTTGGAATGCCCTCCCCCTAACTGCCAGCGCCCAGAGTCTCTGACTTCCTTCAAGGCTAGGTGCGTGTGCCTTCTCTCCAGCGCAGTCTTTTCCGATTGCCCTAGTTGTTAGAATTGTCCCCCTCCTCTTATGAGCATGACTATCTTTTTATATGATGCATCCTATCAGTAGGCTGTAAGCCCCTGCTGGGGGTGAGGGGGGAAGTAGTCATTTTATCTTTGTTTGCTGAGCACCACCTTGTACACAGCAGGTGCTTAGTCAATGCTTGCTGCATTCCATTGCACTGGAAACCTGTCTACTATCTGGCCTCTTTCCCTCTTCTTTGCTTTCCTTTCTCCTCTGCTTTTCCCTCCCCCCTTCCTCTTGTGTCTGACTAGTGATATGATCCACAAATGTCTGTCTAGTGTCAGACACTGTGTCTGATGGTCTATGTGGGCACATACTCCATCAAATTTAAAGAATTTCTCTGTCTCTTCCAGGATTTCCTTGTTTTGGTTCCTCTTCCATATGCTGACTGTGACCATTGGGAGTTACTGTCCTTGCTAGCCCACCCTTCTCCAGTCGGAGGCCCAGGTTATGCTTTCTTTCCTGATCTCAGCTCCCCAGGTCCCTCAAAGAGGTAGGGAGGGGCCTTCTCTGTCTGGCCTTTAGATAGAAAGTGTCCATCTGAACTCCAGCTCAGCAAGCTCTCTTTTGGACCCACTCAGCTGTCCTGTTGTATTTCCCTCTCTTCTGATTCAGAACGTGGCTCTCTGCTCAGTTCCCCTTATCTTTCGGTCTTTCTTTCTCCTAGACTCTTCATCCTTCTCCCAACTTCCAAATCCCTCAGTTTTCTAAAAGCTCTCATTCCAGCACAAACTACCACATTATTGAACTATCTCCCTTATCCTACCTCTAGCACCAGCAGCCCAGATGGTTGGCCCAGAGGTCAGCTCTGCCAGGTTCATAGAAGTAGGGAAAAAAATCCTAATTTAGCACTTAGGGAGTTTACTTGACCTGGTGGAAAGAGCCATAGAGAAGGAATCGGCCCTATAAACTGTCTTTATGGCCATGGGCAAGGTATTTCCTCTTCTGGCCCTCAGTTTCCTCATCCATAAAATGAAAGGACTGGATCTCATGACCTACCTATGGACCCACACACCCTGTCCCAATGTTGCCATCTTTCCTAGAAGCGCTTACAGTGGCATTAATTTCCCTGGTAGCCCGATCTCCCCATCAGTTCCCAATCACTTCACTGGGGAAGATGGCTGCTTGAAAATTCACACATAGACTCACACGAGTACATACATACAACATAAATGTGCACACAGATATAAAAATGCATGCTTACACAATGTGTTATAACACACCCACACACCCATGCACACAGATACACCTAGTCTACATGGGCACGTATGAGACTCCACATACATACGTACACCTGGTTACAAATGCCCACAGAGATACAGACACATGCATTCGGATCCTTATATGTATCCGTCCCTACACATCCACACATGCACACAATTACTCCTCTGTGGGCACAGAAAGGGTTCCCTGGGTGGGCACCGATGCTGTCAGTGACTCTTATAGTATCCACATTGTATGCGCTGTGCATAGTAGTGAAAACACACAGTGTGTACAATGCAGGTTCTATAAAGTCAGGTGTGTCCCCCCTCAGGGCTCACCCCTGTGGGCTCATTCAACCAAGTGAGGCCCATATCCTGACCTAGCTTGGCACAGCCAATACTACACATCATAGCCAACACCCTCCCCCAACAAACACTGGTGGCCTCCTATCAGCTCAAGAACGTTTCCTGGCTCCCTATGGCCAATCGGGTCTCAGACAAAGTCCCTGGTCTGAACTTTAAGGCTACTACTATTAGCTCCCCAGTATGGTCAATGGATATACCTCACTGGGCTGGCCACAGTCCTGGTCAGAAGATCATAAAATTTATATGTTCTATGATGGACAAGGGCTAGGTTTTTGCCAGAGGGCTTTGTCTTAATATTTGGTGTGACCATTGGTCTCCCTGAATTGAATGTCGTGGGGGAAGAGCTTTCTGGAGGCATCTATTTTGGAGGAAGTAGAAACATTCAGCCAAAGCCACCATCCTACCATGAGTATCCAACCGTTAGGAGTAGCAATAATGGTGGGGAGGGAGGGAGAAAAGGAGGGCATGCTTGGCTCAGCCACCTCATCAGATAACAGAATAAAATAACTTTTAGGGCAGGAAAGGGCCTTGGAGATAAAGTAGCTAAATCTCACAGGTGGGCAAACTAAACCCCAGAGAGAAGAAGCAATATGCCTGATATGTAACAGAGATGAGATTTGAAACCAGGTCTTGTACCTTCCAACTTAAGATTCTCTTTCTCCTCTACCATGGAGTTTTTTAATCCCCTCACACACCTGCCATTATTGGGGCTGCCTGTTCATAATGAGCTGGTTCAGGGTGTGGTGGGCAAAGTTGGGTACCCGTTTTGTTAGAGGGGCCTCTGTGTATTCCTAAGGAGATGGGGGCTAGTAGGGCTCCTCTGGGAATTCCAGTGGTCTTGATCACAGGCTGTCAGATGGATTGGTGGGGAGAAGGTTAACATCCCAAATTCCAGGAATATTTTCTGCCAGAGACAGGACAAGAGAGCTACTAGGTAACGGTGGGCCCAACCCAGGGCTAAACAGGTGTCTTTGGTCATCATCTGCCGACCCCTGTTTTCTGGTTACAGACTGAGTTCTGACTCTAGTCACAGATTAAGCTCTGGAGCTGACCACTGACATTAAATCTTTGGAGGTCAGAGCTAGAAGAGACTTGGGAGTCCAACCTCCTCTTTTTACAGATGAGGAAGCTGAGGTTCATAGTAGAAGAGATTTGCCTAAGGTCACACAGAGAGCTAGGGGCAGAGCTGAGACTCCAGTCTCAGTCCTTTAATCCCTGCAGCATGCCCTACATCTCCCTGAACTTTAGTCCTTTCTGCGGCAGTGATCAGGTCTTGGGCCATGGTCCCATATTCATTTTCTGTCGTTGATAAAACTTCATTCCTATAAGGGCCCCTGCTGATTGGGAATAGTCAGCTCATTCTAGGTCTATGTGGGGGATTGCCTGAGGCACCTCTTGTATGTGGAGGCCGGACAGACAGTGTGCATGCATGTGTAAGGGGAATTTCCTGGTGTAGGAGCAGAATGATGAGGCAGCTACGGGACAGGTACACAGGACAGATATAATGTAATCCATATATGCACAGGGAGTTCTCATGGTACAGTTATAGAATCACACATGCATAGAGACATACCCACACACATGCAGACACAGTGTGTACATTAACCCATGGAGCTATAAAATGCATGTATGCTTATACACACGCACACACACACACACACACATGAACATGTGTCCACACACAAAAACCCACAAATACACACCTACCTTCCATCACAGACACACACACACATATACACACTTGCACACAGCCACAAGCAGGCATAAATTGCACATAGATAGCTGTATTAGGTCATTGCCAAGGGCAAAATGGGATGGTTCAAAGGTGGGCTTTTAGCATCCCAGTGGACATACCCCAGCCGAATAATGTGAAACCCCAGAGATACTTTTTCTCAGAGAAAAAAGCCATGAAGATGAGACTGTGAAGGTATAGGCCTTCCACCAGAATCCAGTAGTAGTTGGTGGTCAGGAAGTAGAGGAAGACGGTTACAGCCACTCTGCATCCCACCTGGATTGAGAGAAGACAATGGGCAGGGAGTTAGATGGAGTTGGTGATGCTTCCAGGGCTACCCTGTTTCAATCCACGCCCCAGGTGGAGAAGCATTCTGTTAGCATGGAGTTAGTCCTCCACGGACAATCCAAGATGGGAGAAAGCATATGGTACCCGTCCATATTTCACTTCCACCGTTGGAAGACTGAGCCACTTATTTATGTCTGATTATGTTCAGGCTGGTGTATAAATTACTTTGCACTTTCTTCTATTTACATGTTGGGGGTAAAGTGAGTGCTTAGGCCTCTGAGAAGTCTTCTGGGCTACATTCTTCTCTGGGAGGGGCCAGTAGTGGGAAGGGACACTGAAAGTGGGAAAATATAGGGAGGGAATGTCCAAAGGGGCAGCAGATGAGAATCTGGGGGGTGCAGGGTAGTTGGGCTGGGTGAGAAGGGACAGGACGTAGTCTGGGGCCTGGGACACTCACTAAACCCGCCTTATCAGCAGGGGAAGGCTCCGCGAAGGCCCTCAGCTCCTCCTCGGTGATGCGCTCAACTTCATCTGGGGAGGCCCCGGAGTAGAGCACGGCATCCTTGATGAAGATGCTTATGGCTCGGAGAATGAAGGACACAAAGAGGTGCATGTGGATATAGTTTCGGGTGCAATGCAGCCTTCTGGATGGGGCACAAGGAACAGGGCATCAGGTTAGCAGATGCTCACAGTGACCTACATGTCACAGGAAGCACTGACTGACCCCTTCCCTGCTCTGTCCTCTCCTCATGTTCTGGCCCCAGGTCTTTGATGAGCTCAGGAAAGAATGAACCATTTCTGTAACATTAAGAATGATAATAATATCTCCCATGTCACTCAAGACCTAATTCCTCTTTCTTCTTCATCAATTCTGTGACATGGGTAGTGGAAAGATCATTGTTCCCAATTTATGGTTGAGGTTCAGGAAGGTCAATTAGGTGCCTTTTAGCCTCAAAGTGAAGGCTGATTGCCTTCCTAGAAGAGAAAGTAGAAAGGCTGGAGGACCAGAGGATCAGAGCTTTAAAGGTCACCTAGTCTAATGCCCTCATTTTATATAAGGGGAAACTGAGGCCCAAAGAGGTTAAGGGATCAGCACACAGTGAGTGAACAGCAGAACAGGGAACCAAAGTTATATCTAGATAAGAAGAAAGATAAATCTACCAGGAATGATGACTAGCTTTGGAGAATAAAAACATGCACTGGTTCTGAATCATCTGTGTGTTGCATGGATAGCAGAAAGGAGACTACGTATTCTATCTTACTTGTCTGCCAATAAACTTCCACCTAAGTCCCTGCCCTTATACGTCATCAAGTCCAGCTTCGTTGAAGTTGTGTATATCAATCTGATAAAGTGACTATCAAGTCCTGAGCTGTAGAAGGCTGGGCCAGTATGGCATAAGCATGGCTAATTCCTAGCCATTTGGAAAGGCTTCAAGGATAGAGTGAGTCTCTGAGGATAGATTGTGTCTGTTATATGAGGACCAGCCTAGTTAAATTTGGGAAGGAAGGAAATGAAAAACTGTCTAATGAGATGTACTCTTTGGTCCCATGACACTGGCCTCCTGGCCCTGAGAGACCTTGTATCTCTCGGCTCTGGGCCTTTTCTTTGGCTGTCCCCCAGGCTTGGAATGCTCTCCCTCCTCCACTCTGACTACTGATCTCCTTGGTTTCCTATAAGTCACATCTTTTTCTGGAAGCCTTACTCAGTCCCTCTTAATTCCACTGTCTTCCCTCTGTTAATTATTTCCTATTTGTCTTATATATAGCTCACTCTGTATAGATTTTGTTTGCTACTTGTCTCTCCCATTAGATTCTAAGCTCCTTCAGGGTAGAGATTGTCCTTTGCCTCATTTTGTATTCCCAGCACTCAGCACAGTGCATGGCACGTAGCAAGTATTTCATAAATGTGCATTGATTGGATTGGGAGGTACGTTATAGATTCACAGGAGTAATAGAACTGGAAGAGACCTTAGAGTTCATCTGGACATGGAGACAGAAAGCCCTGGGTTGGACTCCCACCTGGGATTACTGTCCATATGTTAACCTCTCTGTGATTCAGTTTCTCCATTTATGAAATGAGGAGGCTGGATTAGATTGCCTCTAAATCTCTGATCCAGTGAAGCCCCCTCACTCTATAGATGAGGAAATTGAGCTCTAGAAAGTTTGGGTGATTTGCTCAAGGTCATCTAGGGACTGACTGAGAAATTCTGTGAATTCTGAGAGAGAACTGAGATTTAAACTGAGGTCTTCTGTTTCTCAATCCAGAGCTTTTTCCCCATGCCACACTGTGTTGGCCGAAGAAATGACTCCTGATGAAATCCCAGAACTTTGGAAATACTGTGGTAGTGAAGGAATTCTATTAATAACTGATAATAATAGTAACAACTGAAATTTATAAAGCACTTTAGTAACAAAGCACTTAACATCCATTATGTCGATAAATTCATGGGTCTAAATGGACAAACCACATTCACTCACTGAGCAGAGAAAACCAGTGGGGATGAATCAGAATTCAGTTGAGTTTTACATTCTTTCCCTTTTCTGAATTCTCATCTCCTTGTGGTGTCCCACTGGCCTTTTCATCCCCAAATACCCGAAACTGGGCTTCTCATGGGATCACAGATCAGAGAATGTCAGAGCTAGAAAGGACTGAACTGAGTTGAGAGTGTGCTGTATGTAAAAAGGGTCTACTGCTTTGCCTCACTTAGAATTTCTTTCTTCTTTTTTTTTTAGAAGGTGAAGCCTGACTGTGGTTCCAGGCCTGATTCTAACCAATAAGGGGAAACTTGTTGCCAAAAAAAGAAATTATAGGACCCTCAGGAGGAAGTGATCTCTCTGTCTGAGAGCGTGATAGATGAGGGGAAAACCAGGCCTATTCTGATGGGAATCTTACATTTTTGGCGTGCAGTTTTCAGAGATCAGAGAAAGGGGAGTTAGCATCCTGGGGCCCAAAATTCTATAGAGTAAATCCGCCTAGGAGACAAGGGAAGCTCTGAAGAATGCCCATACATGCTTCCAGAGGGTCTGCTCTCCCCCAGAATCTACACTCGATGACTTGTCTACAACCTGCTGAGCAGTGATGGAGATGGGATTGTGATTTCCTAACAGGCACCATGCATACTTCCTAGGCATTCTCTTTGGTCCTGCCCTCAGACCATGCCCCCTAACACTCCCTGCTCTAGGTTCCTGGCTCCCTGATTTTCTTGTGTCACCGTTCAGTTGGGTTTCGGACATCTAGGGAGTGGGAAATCGGGCCCTCTCGGATCTCAGTAGCTAGGGCTTCAGTGCCTTACCTAAAGTAACCCAGGATCAGCACAGCCACAGTGAGGGAGCTCAGAGACATGGAGTAGCCCACAGTATAGATCATTCCAAGGCGATCAAAGACTTCCTGAAGGCCAAACAGAAAAGAGTCAGTAGGAGGAGGAATCCCAGGGAATGTTTAGGGTCATGGTGGGGAAACCTTGCTATCCCCAGATCAGCATCAAGGAAGCAAAGGATAAGAATTCTCTCCTCAGGGAACCTTTTGGCTGAGGAGGGCCTCTAAGGGAGGAGGTGGAGGAACACAGAATGTATACACAGAATTTGTATACATATAACAATGTAACATATATGTTTATATACATAAATGTACGTATCTATTCTTACACATGTAATATATGTATATGTGTATATAGGTATATATAGCTGTATAAGGATAATCACATATACATACATATGTGCATACATGTAAGTATATAAGATTATCCTTAGCAGGAAGGAGATAGGGGTGTAGGCCGGATTCTAAATGGTGTGAGGAGATGAGAGGCAGGAGGAATTAATCAGGGACGGGCTCCTGGAGGAGAATTTTGAGCAAGGCTTTTGTTTTATACTTTTTTCTTACGTTCCCCTCAGACAAGGGGCACCCTGGAGGCAGTACCCTCATTTGCCCTTTCAGTCTGAGGACTAGTGTTTCCCCAATACTTCTGAGAACCAAAGACCAACTCCTTACCAAGGTGGGAGCTAGTGCTTGGGGGTTATCCCTATTCCCTAGCCTTGTTAGGTTCAGTTGCCCCCTCAGAGGCTGGCCCAATTCCCAGAGCTGAGGAGGAGGTGGCTGATGTCACCGGGCAGGGATCCCAATGCATCGTCTTGATCTCAGGTTCTGGACCACATGTGAGCCAGGGCTCTCCGCACCTCCCTGCCCAGTGGTAGCTGAGCAGCCCTTCCTGGAAATCTCGCCACCGGTCAGGCCAGTGCCAACATAAGGGGCTGGGAAAGAGGGAATGGGAGTCCGGCCAGGTAGTACTGGGGCACTGGGGGAAGTTTCATCAGGGAAGATGGAGTCTATAAATGAGAAAGCAGAAAGGGCAGATGGGGTGACCCAGCTCAGCAGAGGCTCTCCATAGGTAGAGTTTCTTGATTTAGTGTCCTTGAACTGGGGATGGGGAAGACCTGGCCCCCCTCTGAAGGGGAGGTTTGGAGAGAGGCAGAGACAGACCAACAGATAGACAGAGGTAGATCTCTCTTCTGTCCATGCCTTTGCTGAGATTTACTCCCATGCTTGGAATGCCCCCCCCCCCCCTTTCAATTCAGATGCCGTCTCTTTCCTGAAACTTTCCTTGACACAGGTCCTCCTGAAGCCTCCTGTCCATCCTGGCCCCCTACCCGCCTTTACTGGAGGTGATATGTCCTTGTACTTCTCCCTGGGCTTTGCCTGGACCTTTCATTTTCACTTATTTCAGCTTTCTTCTATTGGGATTTTTCGTGTAATTATCCTTCTTCCCCTCCCACCCCCCGTTCCCCTTAGAGCTAGATCTCTGTCAAGTTTATCTTTCGTATTCCTAGTGCCAAGCCCAGCACAGCCATATGATAAATGTTTACTGAATTGGCTTGAGGTAGATTCTAAGATGGAAAGACTGGGAGAGGGACAGGGAGGGAGAAAGGGGGAGACATATAGAGACAGTGGAGGGACAGGAGGAGGCAGAGGACGACTGAGACAGAAGGAGATGCTGAGACAAGGATATACACCCAAAGACACAGAGATAAAGTAAGTAGAAGGGAGAAACATCTAGAGGGAGATAGAGATATCAGGCCAAGATAGAGAGGAGAGACAGAGCTCAAGAAACGTGGAGCTGGAGGGATGGAGAGGGGGAGGGGAGGGGCCGGAGGGCTGGCAGGGCAAAGCTGGGGAGGTGGGGCAGGCCAGGGCCACGCCAGCGGCTGGTAGCTGTGTGATGCTCATTAAGGACGACGCAGCCTGAATGCTGAGCGGAGGGAAAGCCAAGCTGTTGTTGTTGGCTCCTTGCCCTGTCCCAAGCCCTCGGAAATAAATCCGAGGCAGGAGGCCCAGCCCCGCCTGCTTGCCTGGCCACCAGGGCCTTCCCGTCAGGGAGAGAAGAGGGGGGTTGAAGCCCAGCCACAGACTGGGAGGAGAGGAATGAATCTGTTGTCCTGGTCCCCAAAGCAGGCCAGGGAGGCCTTCTATCCTGCTCTTCCTTTCCTATTTCATTTCAGTCACTTTTCCCTGGCCTCTTCACAAGGGACATGAAAATCCCCATTGTGTGTTCCTTGGCAGGCGATAGGGCCCTGCAGAATGGGGTAGCGAGGGGTGTCAGCGACGAGGGGTTGGAGTGTACATCCCCTAGGCCTCTGCCGTGAGTATAGGTGTTGATTATATTGGCTAGTTATCACCTTGGAAGTCCCTTAGAACAGGTCCTCCCCCTACATCTAGCACTCATGGTGGGTTCCAGGCTCAGCTCTGATGTTTTACTAGTTCTGTGGTCCTGGGTTGGCTGATTAACCTCTCATCTGGGAGTCAGGGATAAAGACGCTCCTTATCTCACAAGGGCCATTGTAAGAAAGACACTCTAAATCTTAAAGTGCTAAAGGAAATGGGAGACATTATTTAGGACAAATAGGGAAGGAAAGGGGTAAGTCTCAGGGCTACCCGGTACACACACACACACACACACGTATATATGTATAAGTATAGATGGATGGATGTATGCACATATATATCCATATCTATATCTCTTTTTACCTTCTCAAAGGATGGAGCAAGAGAAGGTGAAGCTCTGACTAGAACTGGAGGGACTGAGGTCAGACACTAGGAAGACCATTCAAACCATCATTGGGGAATACTGAGTATTAGAGTTATCCATCTTTCTGTCTTATCCCCCTACCATATGGTAAGATCCACAAAGGCAATAAGGTTCTTACCTACACTTTCTGTCTCCCTCAGTGCCTAGGACAGTGTTGGGCCTTAATGTTTAGAGAATGTATGGCTAGGCAGGGAGGTAAATGATGGGGATGGTGGTGGTGATGAATTCACCTTTTCTGGAAGAGGTTAAAGAATAGGAGAGATCTGACTCAATTCCCTAGTACTGTCCCCTCACAACCCACCCCAGTCCATCTGCGGCTGTACGAGTCATGATGGGAAAACAGAGAGATGGGTGAGAGGGCTACTCGTCAGCCCAGGGAAGGAAAAGTGGAGGAATAAGGAGGACCTTAGGGCAGTTCATGGTCTCCTTTGGGGGAACAGTGCCAAGCGCAGAAGACAGGACAGAAACCTTGGCCCAGGAAGTTGGAGCTCTGAGAACTATCTCCCAGGGGCCTTGGGAGATGTCTCCCCTTCCCCAGTAAGCACGTGTGAGGAACACCATTATCTTTTTCTGATGCAGAGGGATAGATTTGCCCCTTCTCTGCTCCATGATCTCTATGTCATCTCACTTTGGCCTCTGTTTTACTCTGCAGGGATGAAGAAATAGATGAACAGAGCAGTTCCTTGCTTTTCTAGGCAAACTACAACGTCCTCAGGTTCCCCCCTTTACCAAACACTCTGACCCTTTGTAGGTAGAGCTAGAAATAGCTTTGAGAGGGATTCTGGGGAGGCAGGGACAGTGGATTAGAACTAGGTGTCTGGTATACTTTAAGTCTCTAAATAGCCTCACACCCGACTGTCTCCAACTTTTATTTGGCTCATTCCCTGCCCAAGAACCTTCAATAGCTCCCTATTGGAGGATAACCCATCCCCCATCCTTTAGCTCAGCATTGGAAGCCCTTCATAATCTGCCCCCCATCCTCCCATCCAACCTTCTCTCTCTCTCCACTGCTCTTTACTTCTGCTCAGCTGCTGCTCTCTTACTTGCCCCATGCATAGGTCAAACTAATTTCTCTCTGTACTTTTGATTCCTCCCAAAAGGGTCCCTCCCAGCCCTGAGGTTCAATAAGGCCCCTCATTACACTGACATGTTCTGAGGCCCTCCCAGCTCTGACATTCTGGGATTTGTTTAGATTTCTCCAATTTCTCTGACCCTCACTGAGCTCCCTCCTTCCAATTCCTGTCACTTTTCCAGTTAGAACCACAACATTGCCCAGTTGTTCATACAGTGTTTTATGTGTTTAATATGCATGAGTTCTAGACGATAAGTTCCTAGAGGACAGTGCTAGGTCTCCCCCTTAGGTTAGGGCTCCATCAGAGCAGGTCCTATGTCTCTCCTTCAGATCAGAGGCTCCCTGGGGTCAAGAGCTGTATCTCTCCACTCGGTCCCTGAGTTCAGGGACTGAGCTGTCCATCCTTGACTCTGGACCTTAAGTGACCTTTGGGAAACTTAGTTCATAGTTGATGAGGGACAGAGGAACAAGACATGGTTGTCAGAACCCTGGAGAAAACAAGGGGGAAGGGTCAGCTAGGGGCTGGGGAATTCCCTAAATTCAGAGTTAAGTTCCCTACTGGGCATAGAGGAAAGGTGCCCTATGCTTGGGTCAGAGTTTAGAGCAGAAGATGAAGACATAAACACGTACCCGTTCCCGGGTCTCGTTGGTCAGAAACTTGACACACTCGCTGTAATTCGCCCATGTCCGGTTGTTCCCAGGTACCAGCTCCCAGCTGCCATTGCTGTCACAGCGCCGATAGGCTCGGCCTGGCCAAGGAAGGGAGAAGGGACAGGAGGCCTGGTGGGTGAGGAATTGGGCCAGCAGGCAGCTGGGACCATTCCTCCCAATTTCTGGAGAATATTTTTCTGCCAGAAAGCCTTCCCATACTATTACTGCCTCCTTAGCTCCCCACTCTCCTCTCCTTGGTGAGACATAAAAGAAGGCAGAGTATGTCCAGGCCAGTAACTCTGAGGGATTCCAGGAAGTGCCTTAGTTATGGGGCCAGGTAATCTGGGGAGTAGTCGGAAGGATAACAAGGAAAGGTTGAAGGAGAATTAAGGTGAGAGAAGAGACAGGGAAAGAGAACAGGAGAGGCAGCAGATGAGAGGGAAGAGGAGAGAGGGACAAATGCCGTGGAGAGAGAAGAGAAAATCAGGACTCAGAAAGAATAAGTCAAAGAGAACAGAGGGAAGAGATAGTGAAAAGGGCTGAAAAGAAAGGAAAGGGGAGAGAAGCTGAAGAAGAAAAGACAGAAGAATGAGATACGAGGAAAGAAGAGAGAAGAGGGAGGAGAAAGGAAAGAGAGATGACCCGTGGGAAAAAAGATTGAAGGGAGAAGTCAGGGGGAAGAAGAAAGAGGACAGAGGGGAAAGGATTAAGAAGAAAGGAGGGGGAGAAGAAAGAACAGAAAAGAGAGGAGAGAAGGAAGCAAAGAGCAGGGAGAAGGAAAGATGAGAGGGAAGGGAAAGGGAGAGACATCACTGAGGAAGCCAGGTTCCAGATAAGTCCCTTGCACCTGACAAGGAAGGCTTCACACCTAGCCTTCTTATGCTCCCTTCTGGCAGAGGTGAAAGCTGGCAGCAGCGCCAAGGTGGGTGTACCTTTGTGGTTGAAGTCGTAGATGTAGTCAGGGCAGGGCACGGCCACCACCTTGCCTGGCACTCCAGCAGGCCAGCACAGAATGTTGTCCCACTCAGGTAGGCAGAAGCCATCTGTGGGGGCATAGATACTATTGGAGACCCACATGGCCAGACACGGAGACTAATGTCCAGAGGCACTTCAGTGGAGGAGAGAGCTGCTGGCATGCCTGGCCCAAAGCCAATGGAGTAGTTTGCTCTCTGCCCCTCCCTACCTTCACTCCAGCCCTCACCCGTGGCTTGACTCAGAATCTCAGAATGTCAGAGCTGGAAGGAACCTAAGGTCATAGAACAGAGGGGCTGCAGTGGATCTTAGAACATAAGATGCCACAACTGAAAGAGCCCGCAGGACAAAAGACAGGACAGAAGGAACCTTAAAACATAGTTATTGAGGTTGTCAGTGGCAGAAAGGACCTTAGAACAATTAATAGCTGATGCTTCAAGGTTTGCAAAGCAATTTGCATATATCTCTGGGAGGTAAATGCCTTTACTATCCCCATGTTAAGGATGAGGAAACTGTGACACAGAGAGAAACTTGCCCAGGGGCCACACAGTGAGTAAGAGGCTGGGTTTAAACTCGAGTCCTGAATTCAAGTCCAGTGCTTTATTCACTATGCCATCTAGCTGTCTTCTAAGAGCAGAGACTATCAGGAAAACAAGGGACATTAGAACGTAGAACCCAGAATGCTAGGACTGAAAGGGACATTAGAACCCCAAATGTTAGAATAGAAAAGAGCCTCAGGCATTGTGAAGCTCAGTCCTCTTGTTTTGCAGAATAGGAAACTGAGGAACACAGAGATATGAAGTGATCTGCAAAGTCACATAGCCAGTTTTTTGTAGATCTGGGACTAGAATCGGTGTCTCCTGATTTCTAGCCCAGGGCTCTTTTCCCCATTATAAACACCCCTCAACTCATCTAGGGACCTCAGTGGTAGCCCCTCAAGCCCAGACCTTCCTCTTCCACCCTGCCTTGGCAGTTTTTCCATCCTTTGCCAGTCTAGTTCTCAAGGAACTACCATCGAAAACAAGACCATCCTAGAACTTAATGAGCACTTGTGTTGATGGCTGAGAATTGTTTCAAATGAGTGAGACTTTTCCCCTTTGTATCTAGAATGATGACTTCTATTTCTAATAGCACATTAAGGACTTATAAAGTATTTCTTTTACCACCACTCAGTAAGGGAGAGAGGGAAAATATTAGAATTCCCATTTTGCAGATGATGCAATTGGTACTCTGAGAAAGGGACAAGCTCAGGGTCCCACTGCTGGGAAGTAGCAAAGCCACAATTCCAGTTAAAACCTCCTCATTCTCAATCATCCAGCTGCTTGACCTCTACAAGAAGTGAGTGACCTGGCCTGGGAGTCAGAAGTCTTGGGTTCCAGTCCAGGCTGTATTTGTTGTGTGGCCTTGGGTAAGTCCTTTACCTTCTCTGGGACTTCTCAGTTTCTATCAATTAGTAGTGAAGGCTTTCACAAAGAAGTCATGTTAAAATGAGTCGCTGGATGGGAAAATACCCAGGACTTGTAATAAGACGTTGCTATTTTTTTCATAGACCTAGAGAGGGGGATGCCTTAATTCAAAAGAAGGAAATGCTAATGGTGGACACTCAAGGAGTAGACCAGACTGACAGGGGAGATTTTGTTGGACCAGAGGCCTCTCTGGAGAACTTCCCACTACACAGAGTAGATAGTTGCCTCCCTACCTGTAGTCAAGGCTGATCAGGTTACAAAACTGCTATGTGACCTCAGGTGGCTTGGGAACCCATCATCTCACTTGCTCTGTTTCTTTTCAGGGGAGTCCTCCCACCCCAGGAAATGCCTCTGACCCCTCTTCTAGCCTTTTCCAACTTTCCCCTCTCCTTCTCACCACAGGATACTAACCATTGGATTGTTCCCCACCCCACCCCCACCCCCCAACCTGGAAAGAGGCTTTCACAGCCGGCCCCCATGAAAAGGGACTCTGTCCCAGGCCTGGTCCATCCTCTTGGCCACATCCCTTCCCAAGACTCCCCCAACTCCTGCTTCCCGAATGCCTCACCCCACAATATCCCCTTGTCTCCTTGATACCCTCCCAAACCTTGGCCTGCTGGGGGGAGTGTGGGAGGGATCCTGTGGCCTGGGGAGGGGGCCAGGAGGATGGGAAGCCACCCCAGGTAACCACTGCTCCACAGATGTGGCTGCAGCTGGAATCTAGCTCCAGAAGGCCACTGGGCACCAAACAATCTGGAGTTCTGCTTTCTCTATGTGTCATCTCTCCCTCACCTGTCTGTCTTGCTCTATGCCTTTCCTTTACCTTTTTTCTCTTTTTTTCACTCTCTTTTTTCTTCCTTCCTTCCTTCCTTCCTTCCTTCCTTCCTTCCTTCCTTCCTTCCTTCCTTCCTTCCTTCCTTCCTCCTTCCCTTCCTTCCTTCCCTCCCTCCCTCCTTCCTTCCTTCTTTCCTTCCTTTTTTCCTTTCTCCCTTCTTTCTTTCCTTCCTTCCTTCCTTCCTCCCTCCTTTCCTCTTTCCTTTCCTTCCTTCCTTCCTTCCTTCCTTCCTTCCTTCCTTCCTTCCTCCCTTCCTTCCTTCCTTCCTTCCTTCTTTCCTTCCTTCCTTCCTTCCTTCCTTCCTTCCTTCCTTCCTTCCTCCCTTCCTTCCTTTCCTTCTTCCCTTCCTCTTTCCTTTCCTTCCTTCCTTTCTTCCCTCCCTCCTTCCTTCCTTCCTTCTTCCTTTGCTCTCTCCCCATCTCTTGCTCTCTTGAACCTGTTTTTTCTCATTTTCTCTTTCTCCCCCTTACACTTCTCTTTTCCTTAGCCTCTCTCTCCTCATGTCTTTAGATCAACCTCTTTCTCTCCCTTCTCTCTGCCTTTTTCTCCCACATCTCTTGCTTCTCTCACTTTTTCTTCAATTCCAGATCTGCATTTTTTTAGGGTTCCTGGCTAGGATCTCCCCCTTCTCCCAGCCTGTTTTCTTTGGATTGTGGATGGGAGGGAGGGAACAGCCTAGGCTGGGAACAAGGCTTCCTCAGCCCTTTCCCACTCTCCTCCCCCTGGAACTGTGTCCCCTTTCTGGGCCTTTTCTCTTTTCCAACCTAGGCCAAAAATTTCCCAGCTGTCCTAGCTCCCAATGCTGCTCCTCTACCTCATTCTAACTTGAGATTTCTTCCAGGGAGGCTTTCAGGATTAATCCCATGGGGGGAAGTCTCTTCCAGCTTCTGAAGGCTGACTCTCCCTTCTTCCTCCCCACTCCCCAATGTCCAGATCCTTGAAATGTATTTAAAAATCTTATCCAGACAAATCTATTTATCTGGTCTATAAGCTGTACCCCTTCCCCCTCCTCCAAACAGTGTGGGGACTAAGTCTGAGTCTCCTGCTCTGCCAGGTTACTTAGACTGAATCCTGTCTCTGCAACTGTATGACCTTGAACAAGGTATTTTCCATTTTTGTGGCTCAGTTTCCCCCTCTATAAAATGAGTGGGCTGGAGTCAATGAGCTCCAAGGTCCCTTACCTCTCTAACAATCTGCAGATCTAAGAAGCTTTCCCACCCTTTGGCCTCTCTGCTTCCTTAACTGTTCTCCATCTTTCCTATCCCAGCTCAAGGATCATCTCCTCCAGGAAGCCTTCCCTGCAGACTTCTGGGAGTCCCTGTTGTGATCCCCTCTTATCCCGTGGGGCCTGATGGCTTGCCTTAAGCCTCCTTTACTTTGCACATGCTTATTACCTATTTTAGGAAAATTATCCATCTTGGAATTTTGGATCTGTGAGGGACCTTACAAGGTCACGTACTCCCAAACCCTCATTTTGCAAAGGGGGGAATGAAGGTCCAAAGGAGGGAAGGGATCTGCCCAAGGTTGCAAAGCAAGGCCATAGCTGAACCATTACTAAAAGTCAGGTGTTCTGACTCAGCCTTGACCTCTCTCCATTACTCCATATCCTCTCCATTATTTCATATCTTTGTTTTCTCCTATTATGGATCAGGTTACAATTAGATACACAGAGAAGTCGATAGAGAGGCAAGCTGGCAGAATGGGAAGAGTCAGGACCAGGGTGCCCCAGTGGGAAGCCCCCCTATCCCTGGGGGCCTGTGGCCTGTGGGGGTGGTACCTACCCTGGAGCCGGCTCCTGTCAGACACTTCCCCAGCCTCCTCTGCCTGGGAATAAAGTTTTTCTGCAGGTTTCTCCTTCTTTGCCTTTCCAGACTTCGACATCCAGTCTTTGGCTGATTCAGCAAGTTCTGGCAGATAAACAAGGGGTGTGTGTGTCATTATTCTGCACAAAGGCTCTAATTGGCCTTTTTGCCTCCCCTTACCCCAAACTCTACCATCCCCCCCATCTGATTGCTATGGAACTATCTTCTCAGAGGCAGGGGGTTGAACAAAATGACCCCATAGCGCCATGGAGAAGCGTTAGACCCCACTGACTGTGAGTCTGCTGATGCCTTCCCGCATTGGGGGGGAAAGGGGGGTCGCTAAGTATTAGAGTTGTAGAAGGCCTTCTGATTAGTTGCAAGGGGGTAGGAATAGATTGAGAAGCAAAAGTAAACAGGGGAAATGAGGGGGTCAACCAAACTCCTGTGTCAATTAAAGAGTTAAACATCTGTGTCATTAAAAGAAAATGTTTAGAACCATTGAACATATGATCGATTGATCATTTAATTAAATCAAAATCCTACATCAGGGAAGAAAGGAGAGAGAGGGCAAGGTTAAGGAGAAAAGTGAAGCTAGAGGCTGTGTGTCTGTCTTTCAGAATTGAGGGGCTCAAGGAGAGATGATGTCCAAAGAAGGACAACGAGCATTGCAGGGATGGGCTCTAGGCACAGAACTGAAGAGTGGAGGCATTCTGTAAGCCCCTCCCTCTATCCCAGCTGCTAGACCCTCAATCGGGAGGGCATGGGGATGGGGGCGCAGATCTGTTTCAGGCTTCACCCTAACTCCTGCCCCCTTTTCAGCTGAGCATTGCTCTTAGCGGCTTGGCCCTGTACCTGCTGGGGAAGGGGCTCCTTATCTGAGACTTCTCCTGCTCCTGGGGGGCGGGGTCTGTACGTGGAGGTGCCTGAGGTTCTCCTTCCCCACCCCTCTGCATGGAAGATTCCCAGCTTCTCTCCTGGCTGGAAAGGACTTCCTCACATCTGACTCAAATCCTTCTCACTTCAGCGTCAAGTCTGGTTCCTCTTGCTGGGCCTCCAATATCTGGAAACCATTGGGATGGCTGGGATGCTGTTGGATTGGCTGGGGCCTGGCCACAAAGGGGAGGGGGAGAGAGACAGGGAGCAGGAGAGGAGGAAAGAAGGGAGAAGGAAAGAGAAGAGGGGAAAGGGAGGGAGGGGGAGAGGTTGAGAGGGAGAGACTGAGAGAGGAGGAGGGTGGGGGGAAAGAGAGACAGAGGAAAAGAGGAACGGGGAGGAGGAGAACGGGGAGGGGGGAAGGAGAGGGGGAGAGGGAGAGACAGACAGACACAGGGAAAGTCTGTCTAGACTTGTGTGTAGTATTTTTAAACTTCTATTATTGTTTCTTCCCTTTTGCCTTGGGCCAGGTGGGGAACACATTAAAAGGGGGGGGGGGTGTTTCAGGGAATCCCTGAATAGTTTCTCTTGGGGGAGGGACAAAACAGAGTTGAGAAGGACATTCGGGAAGGGAAGGAGATGGGTGAAAAGTCTGGCAGTGGGCAGGCTGGCTGGGGCAGGAATGAGAGGGGGAGGGTCTTTGGATGGAAATTGTGTTTGTAGAAGAGCTGAGGAAACTGGAGTGGGTGGGGGAGGAGGAAAATGGGGGGAGGAGTGTGTGAGGTAAAAAAGAGAGAGAGAAGTAGCAAGGAAGAAACACATAGAGACAGAGAGAAAGAGAGGAAGGAACCAGAAGGGATCTGTCTGTGTGTAGGGCTTGTGTGTGTAAGGATGCATAGTGTCGTGGGTTTGGACCAGAGGATAGTCCATCGCTGAGGAGTCAGGGTGGAAGAGCGAAAAGCAAGGCTCCGTCCCCAACTGACAAGTCACCCCACTCTGGGCTGAGCCCTAGCCCTGGTCACAGAGACCTGACACCAGCCCCAGGCTGACTCCTGAGCTCTGTCAAAGACGGAGCACTGACCGATGGTCCCTCCTTAGCCCTCAGACCTCTCCCCTGATTAGATCTTGGAGCTGGATGTCTTTCTCGGACAACTCTGTCTCTCATCGCTCAACTTACCCATCCCTTCCATACCTATAGGATACTCAGTGGCAGTGAGTGGGGAGGGGAGGGAGCAGGATCGGTAGGTAGGGAACAAACCTAGGTCTGCTGGAGCCTAGCCCAGCCGTGGGACATGAGCTTTATCTCAGGATCATCTTTAATCTACCTAAACCATCTAAAGCAGACCCGGTCATAGGCTCTTCTCTAGGAAAGGAGAATCCTTGTCCTTGCTCTGCTCTCTCAAGTTAGGGGTGCCCTGAAGGCAGAGGCTGGGGCTGTCTCCCCCCAGACCATGGGGTTTCCTTAGGGCAAAGCCTGTGCACTCCCTTCAGAGCCAGGATTCACTGTTGGCAAAGGCCGTCTTCCCCTCGGACCAGAGGACAAGGGGTGTGTCTCCCCCTGCCTAGGGGCTCCCTGTGCATTCCAAAAAACTGAAGGAATGCTTAACACTTGGCTTGACAGCCTGGACTCAAAAGAGAAAACCCTAGTGACCCTCAAGCCCCTCTTCTAATGGAAAGTGAGCTCTTGCTGTGGAAGTCCCTCCCCTTCAGGTGACGGGGACTTTGGCCTTTGTCCTCTCTCCTCCTATTGGGCACTACAGATTTCCTCACTGCCCCCATCACCTTCTAATACCCCCTCCCCAACCAGTCCCTGGGGGACTGGAACGGAAGGGAGGAAATAGCTGTGTTTGTCTTCTGTTTGGTGGCCTGGCCACCACTAATAATATTAGAGAGACAAGAATTGGTGGCTTTAATGGTGTCTAATTAGCCCCAATCACTGCTTCCTGGAATTGTAGTCTGGGCCCCTTAAGGAGCAGAGATGGGGGAGGGGAAGAGGAGATAAATGGTCTGGAGGGAGCCAGGGGAGCACCCACTCAGGGTGTCCTCAACCTAGGGGAGAGACAAAGTCCTTTCCCCAGCGAAGCCTCTGCACTGAAGGGGAAGATTGGGAAACCAGGACCCTAACCTCAGGAAGTTTCTGGTGTGAACTGATCAAGTTTTGGGCCCATCCAGGGGAGAGGATGTTTGTACTAAAGTTAGTGAAGGGAGAGGCTCCCAAATCTCAGGAGTTCACTGTGGGACACTCTTATTATGCTTATTTGGAGGGCTCCAGAGGACAAACCTAGGGCTAAGTAGGTAGAAGTTACAGGGAGGCTGATTTCAGCGGGGCATGCACACAACTGCCTGACGTGACAAGAGTGTCCTGAGCTGCTTTGGGAGGTGGTGAGTTCCCTGTCAGAGGAAGGGTCCAAGTAAACTGAAGGATCCTTTGGTCAGGGAAGCTAGAAAGATGATTCCCACACAGGGTTGGCCTAAACCTCTGAGATTTCTTCCAGTTCAGAGATTTGGTGATTCTGTCATCCCAAGATTCTAGAATTTTTTAAAGAGGCTAAGTTTATGATTCTAAGAACCCTCTGTCCAGAGATGGGCTCAATTTGCTGCAGGAAAGGGTCCCAGAAACAGTTTCAAGTGGAAATAGCTTTGCCAGGTGTTTGGAGATCTCTCCATGGGACTGGATTCCAGTGCTATCCTCCCCCAGCCTTGTATAGTAGAAATACCCCTGGAATTCCTACCAAAAGACCTGAGTGTGAGTTCCCAGTAAAGGTGGGTGTCCAGAGGGGCACTGAACAGAGAAACCCGGGCTGGGAAGCGGCTTCTCAGCTGCTCCTCCTTCCCCTGGGCAGCCTTGGAGGTGTGGCAGACAAGGGAGGTGCTGGCCTCCCAGGGAGCGTATGTAAATGAAGTCTGCCGTCATGCTGCATGCTGGGAAACTCCCAACTCACCAGAGACCCTGAGGACCTCCTTAACGCGCTGCTCGCACTGGGCGTGGGCATTGTGTAGGAGGATGATCTGCTCCTCCTTGGTTATGACATCATCAGCATCCACCTACGGGGAGGAAGGAGGAAGAAGGGGGATAGGTTAGATTGTAGGCAGGACTTCCTGAGTAGACAAGGAGCCGGACCCAACTTGCCACTCCCTCCCTGTCTGCAGCAGACAGCTCCTGCTGGGATCCATAGCCTCTATGGTCTGGAAGATTTGTTACAATGGAATTGGTTTGGGGCTGGGAGTCAGGAAACCAGGACTCAGGCCTTAGCTTTGATGGTCACTGTCTGAACTTGGCAATCCCGGTTACCCCTCGGAGGCTTAGTGAAGTGAGGAGGAGAGTAGGGGTGGCCCAGATGACCCCCAAGATTCCTCCTGGCTCTATTTATTATGGCACTACGTTTCATTTTCTAAGGACCCTTAGTGTAGCAGCCTAATTCTTTCTCTATTTAGCGTTCTGTGGTGTCACAGGATGAATGTTAAATTTGAAATAAGAAGGGGACAAACATTTATATAATACTTACAACACACCAGAAACGAGACTAAAAGCTTTACAAATATCATTTCACTTGATTATCACAATAACTTTGGGAGGTAGGTGCTGCTATCATTCCCATTTTACAGTTGAAGAAACAGAGGCAAACTGAAGGTAAGTGACTTACCTAGGGTCATACAACTAGCAAACATCTGAGGCTAGATTTGATTTCAGGTCTTCTTGACCACAGGCCCAACCGTCTATCCACTGAGCCACCTAGGTGTAAATTCTGATTTTGCTACCTATTAGCTGTGAGGCCTTAGGCCAATAATTTTTTTTTCTGAGTCTCAATTTCCTTCTTTGCAAAATGAAGGGAGGTTGGATTTAGGGGTTCTTGGCCTGGCATCCATGCATTTTTTTTAAATTGAAAATTATTTCGATGATTTTCAATTTGTAATCTGATGCATTGTTTTATGCATTAACAACATTATTCAGAGAAGGGTTCCTTAACTGTCACCAGACCACCAGGTCCAAGACTTTGGGTCCAGGACACAAATAAGTGAAGAACCACTGGTTTAGATAGTGTCTAGAGTCCTTTTATTTTCAATGGCTAGGTGCCACTGACACTCTAAGGTTTATAACAGCTGGGTAAGGTGACTAGTGAAAAGATGATCATCTCTGTTTTCTAGGGGAAACTGAGGCATAGGAAAAGATAACACGATCAGCTGAACTAGACAGTCTCTAAATTCCTTTGCTACCCAAAGATTCTATGACTTGTCCAAGGTCATCCACAGCTGGTGTCTTGGTCTCCTGACTCCTATGCTGGCATTTTCCCAAGACCTCATCATACCTCTACTGTCTATTAAATGTGCCATAGGGAGTTGGGGGGAGGAAGAGGAGAAAAGGTCCCTCTGGTCTATTACTGCCAATCAATCCTGGAGGATTCTTTTCTGAATATCCTCCAAATTCTTCCTGGCCATGAGGCATCAAGGTGGTACAACGGATAGAGTTTTGGATTTGTAGTCAGGAGGACTTGAGTTTGAAATCCTGCCTCAGACACTTACTGGTTGTGTGACCTTGGGCAAGTCACTAAATCAGTCTCAGTTTCCTCACTTTTGGGGATAATAATAGCACCCACATCCCTGGGTAATTGTGAGGATCAAATGAGATAAGTACTTTGTCAACCTTAAAGTTCTATCTAGATCCTAGCTATTATTGTTAGAACTTAGACTGGCCATACTGCCTTGAAGCTCAGCAGCTTTTGGTGACTGGCCTTTCTACCTTAAACAAACAAAGCAAAAAGCCTTAATTGATGCCTTTAAACAAAATACCACAGTCATTTCCTGATATCCACCCTCCCTCTACCCCACTATGCTGTTAAACTCTTCCTGGAAAAAAGAAAAAAAAATTCAGGAAAATTGAGCCACAAAGCAGCCTTGGCTGACAGTGTATGTAACATTCAGCAGCTCTAGACCCCCACCTCTGCATTTTGCAATTTCCCTCTAGTTTCTAGGGCTTGTGATTGGAGTGGCCAATTCCCCTCCTTTGCCTTAATCCATAAGGTTTGATTCGTGGGAATTGTTCCTCGTTAGATTAAATATTTAGATCTGGAAGAAACGTTAAACAAGAATGAAGTCTACAGAACAAATGGCGGAGTCTAACAGATTCATTTGAAGAAAGGGAGGAGTTTGCGAGAGGGATGTGAGGTCAGATCATTGCTACAAGAAACGACAGCAAACTCGTTCTTAGGGCGTCCGGACTTCCTGACGCAGACTTTGCAAGGAAATATTAGAAACTGTTGGACTTATGGCTAGTTTCAAAAGTGTAGTGCCTACCCACTACCTAGCCAGACTCTCAAGGTCCCAGGATTTATATAATTCATCAGGGGCTGTACTTTCTTTTCTTCTTGAAATGACACAACTCTACTACAAATTCTAATTTCAAAGTAGCCTTGAGAATTCAACAAATAAACTATTGAAACTGGAGTATTAGCAGAGACCAAATGATCTCTCCCGTCCCTCCCACGTATGACACTGACCACAGAAATTTCAGAGCTAACTTCTTTTAATAGATGCTGCTATGCTGAAAAAGACTAACCTCCAGACGATGGGAAATGAAGAGTTCTCAAAATACAGAGAGCTAGTGAAAGCCTTCAGACCCACGAGGGACTGGGATGAGGTGGATATCAAACATGTACATGGTCCTATCTACTGCTGGAGTGATCCCAAGGATGCTTTCAGCTCTTCTAGTACTATATCCCACTGTTTTATTCAATTATTAAAAAATCAATCATTTTATCTATCTGTGTAACAGTCCCATACTGCTAAATAATAACGGCTAACATTTATATAGTGTGTTAAGGTTTGTAAAGCACCTTACCAATATCTCATTTGATTTTCCCAACAGCCCTGGAAGGTAGCCATTTCCTCATTTTACAGATGAGGAAACTGAAGCAGACCAAGGTTGCACACTTATTAAGTGTCTGAGGCTAGATTTGAACTCAGGTCTTTCTGGGGTCCTCCAGTGCTCTATCCACTTTGCCACCTAGCAACAAAACAGTAATGCCAGGATGGCAACTTGTCCCAGGATCATTTCTACCTGAGCTTCACTGTACAGCAAGATGAGACTGAAATCGTGGTCTTAGCTGACATTTGTGAACTTTAAAGTTTACAAAGTACTTTGTATAGTTATCCTCACAACAACCCTGTAAGATGGATTTTCTAGGTATTATTCAGTCTTGTCTGACTCTTCCTGACCCCATTTGGGGTTTTCTTGTCAAAGATACTGGAGGAGTTTGCCATTTCCTTCTCTAGCTCATTTTACAGATGAGGAAACTGAGGCAGAGTTCAGTGACTTGCCCAGGGTCATGCAGCTAGTAAGTGTCTGAGGCTGGGTTTGAACTTGGGAAGATGAGTCTTCCTGACTCCAGTCCTATACTTTGTGCACTATGGCACCACCACACTGTCCTGCTCTAGGTATTATTACAAATGAGAAAACTGAAACTCAGAGAGGACTATAGGTTTTGTTTGGTCCACAAAGGCAGTCCAGTCCAATTCTCTCATTTTTAGGATGAGGAACCTGGGCATCAGGGAGGTTAATAGATTTGCTTGAAGCCCTATATCCCTTGGCCATGTTCGTTCACAAAGCTACTAATTCTCATAAAATGTTAAAGCCAGACAGAACCTTAGAACACAGGGCATAGGATGCTTGAGCAGGATGAGCCCTTTGAATATAGAATTTTCCAAGATCACCTACCTCAAACTCTTCATTTTACATCTAGGGAAACTGAGGCCAAAAATCGTGAGGTGATTTAGCTAAGGTCAAACAGCAGAGTTGGGATTAGAATCCAGATTACTTGATTTTAAGACCATATTTTAAAATCTTTCCAAGTTTCATGTTCTAAGGTGTCTAAAGAATACTGATTTAGAGTCAGGGGACCTGAGCTTGGATCCTGTCTTAGCTGTTTATTACCAGCATGAGCCTGGGTAGGTAACTTCCTCTCTCTAGATCTTCCCTTACAAAATAAGGACATGAGACCAGATGAGCTCTAAACTCTTTTTTACGCTTAAGCCCCATGACCTCCAGATCTGAGGTTCTATGATGAGTCTATGAGGAAGCCCAGGGTCCTGCCAGGTTTTGCCTCTGGCCTCAAGGCTCAGTGTCTCCTCCCACATTCTCCCTGCCATCATTTCCTGGAGGAGCCCAGTTCCTGCCCAGTCCCACCAGACATCCAATGAGCAGGGAAAACTTTCAGTCCAAAGGGATCCTATCCCTGAAGCCTGGGGACATTCCATTCATGAAGCCTGGGGACATTCCATTTCCTCAGCTACTCCCAGAGACACTGGGGATAGTCACTATGGTTCTAGAAGAACCCTGGAGACCAGGGACACAGTGCTACACATGTTGTTGGTGGTTAATCATTTCAATTGCATCCAGCTCTTAGTGACCCCATTTGGGGTTTTCTTGTCAGAGATACTGGAGTGGTTTGCCATTTCCTTCTCTGGTTCATCTTAAAGATGAGGCAAACAGGGTTAAGTGACTTGCCCAGGGTCACACAGCTAGTAAGTGTTTGAGGATCAGATTTGAACTCAGGTCTTGTTGACTGCAGGCCTGGTGCTCTAACTAAACACATAATCTTCATCAAAGGGTCATGGGGGACTCGGAGCTGTCCTGAGGAGTGAATGAAGAGGGATGGTCTGAGGTCCAGCTGTTTTGATCTATCTTTGTATCTTTGTTATCCTGCTTCTCCCCAGTAACTTATTGGTCTGGGAGACTTTCAAGTGTATGATCCTCCCCTCCCTTTTTATTCTCTGGGCCTCAGTTTTCTTATCTATAAAATGAGGGGAATAATAATGATGCCAAGTCCATTAGAGAGTTTTGGCAAGGAAAGCACTTTGTAAACTCCCCTAGTAGCGATTCATCCTGAGGTGACTGACGCGATGGCAGAGGTTGGATATTTCAAAACCAGTTGGGTTGGATATTTAAAGATATTTAATTTAATTTAAATATTGAATATTTAAAGACCAGCTCAGCTGGATATTTAAATTTAAATCTAGGGTTGGATATTTAAAGACCAGTTGGACTAGATGGTTTCTCATCAGCTTTAACAATCTATGTTCTATGTCTGTTCTAAGGCTCCTTCTGGCTCTAACATTCTGTGTTCTAAAGGCTTTTCCAACTCTAACATTCTGTGTTCTATTAAGCACAACCTATCTGTGAAGCATGTTAAGTGACTGGGGTACTAATACAAGCCGAAAGAAAGAAGTTACTGTTCTCAAAGAGCTTCCATTCTAATGACCAAAGATTACAGCTTTAACATTGTGTGAGTCTAAGAAGGCTGACATTTCTGAGAGCATGAGAAGCCGTGAAGGTGATATTTGGGGACAGGGAGTATGTGAGGAGCATTTCTGGTACATTTTACCCCTCTCTCTGCTTGTGTCTTTCCATATAAAAAAGAGGGAAGCCATCTGGCTATGAGAACAGACCCTAGTGATACATTCACTGCATCTTCTCTGGTTTAGAATCTCAAATGTAAACATATACCAATAATCATGCAAATAAAACAGTATAATTTGTCTTTCCCTCCCCTTTTCCTGGGCAAGTCAATGTCCCCCTCCTAAGTGGGGACAGTGTATCATCCTATATGAGATTCAGAAAACCACATCACCTGAAAAGTTGGAAGGAAGGCCACGTAATGGGACCTGAGTAATTCTCCTCTGGGAGAAGGTTGTGTTGAGGTTACAACTGGGGCTCTGGAAACCTCCCTCCTTTCATTTCTGATTCATGATTCTGGGCCCAAAGGGTTAAAGCTGCTGCCTTTTAAGAGTATTCCAGAACTTCCTTACACCGAGGCCCCAGATCTCACACCTACCCGGAAACCCCTTTCTCAGGGCCTCCAGATGACCTGGGGGCATGGGAAAAGGAGGGCTAGAAGGTGGGGGGAGAAAGGGCTGGCCAGGAAGGTCAAGTCCAGGACCTCAAAATCTCCAGGGTGGCCACTGATAATGACAAAATTAATAGCAGCTCCCATTTCTAGAGCTGTTTCAGTGCTACAGTTGATATATGAATTAAACTATGAATACTGTTATTAATAAGCCACTCACATTTCAATAGCTCTTGATGGCTAATAAGGGACTGTCCCAGAACCACAGTATCTCAGAATTAGAAGGAGCTTCAAAGACCATTTGGTTTAACTTCAACCTAAAAAAAAGTGATCCCTAACGGCTCACCAGACTTTGCCTGAAAATCTCAGATGAGGTCTTATTTCATTCATTCTCCCTTGCAGCCTACATGGTTCTAATTGTTAGGAAACCTTTCCTGCACCAAGCCTAACCTTCCTTCTTAGCAATGTCCACCCTTTCCTCCTAATTCTGCCCTCTGGGTTCAACCATCACAAGTCCAATAGGATCCTCTTTCACAAGACTGTCCTTCGATGAAAGACTCCCATCAATGAGTCTTCCTCATTTTATTCCTCTAGACCCCAGGTCCTTCATCTTTAAAATGAGGGAGTTGGACAACATAGCCTGTGAAAGGTTCCTTCCAGCTTCCAACCTGTGATCGTATGATTCCCAAGTGCAAGGTTCTGTAAGTCAGTCCCTCATAAGTGTTGGATGTCGAGTCAGGAGAGCTAGTTTCAAATTCTGCTTCAGCTACTATGAGCTGTGTGTACCTGGGTAAGTCATTTAATCTGCCTAAATCTTATCTGTCGTTTACCTCGTCGTTTAATAGCCTCCACTTCACCGGAACGTAAGGATCAAAGGTGATAATGTATGACAAGGGCTTTGCAAATCTCAGAGTTGTTGTTGTAAGGGATCTAGGTGGCATGGTGGATAGAGTGCCAGGTCTGGAGTCAGGAGGACCTGAACGAAAATTTGACTTCAGACACTAATTGCCTGGCCATGGGCAAATTACTTAACCTTGTCTACCTCCATTTCCTCATCTGTGAAATGAGCTGGGGAAGGAAATGGCAAACCACTGCAGTATCTTTGCTAAGAAAATCCCCAGTGGGGTCACAAAGAATCAGACATGACCAAA
This sequence comes from Notamacropus eugenii, assembly GCF_028372415.1. Taxonomy (NCBI): domain Eukaryota; kingdom Metazoa; phylum Chordata; class Mammalia; order Diprotodontia; family Macropodidae; genus Notamacropus; species Notamacropus eugenii. The sequence goes on along the minus strand of NC_092872.1, from coordinate 11,446,366 downwards.
ATGACTGTACACCAACAACATTATTATTACTAAGGTGCAAAGGAGTTTTGATCTGGAGGGTCAGATTGGGCAACAGCACTGACAAATTGGGACATCCCTGAATTACTGGCCATGTTGCATTGTCTTCTTCCTCTCCTTCATATAAACTTATTCTCATCTTGTTTGGTGAAGTTCAAGGGGCAAGCCACTATCTTTTATTTATTTATTCCTTTTTACTCAGTGAATAAAATTACTGCTTCTTGTAGCTGAATAAAAAAATTTGGATATCAGGTCATTCTCACTGAAAACATCCTTAGGAAAACTCCAGTAGTAGACAGTATGATGAGAATGATACAAAACCTCATCCTGTTCCCATAAGATTTTGATTTCTTATACCTTGTCTCTATATTTTGAAAATGGTTTGTTCCATGCCATTTGGAGATTATACATATTTGGGATGGAGACATTTATCAAAAATGTTTTTAAAATTTGTGAGGTCCAGGCAACAGTACTGTTAGTGATAATGGACTGGTTTCAATACAGGTCGTTGGTTGAGTTCTCCAGGACAGTTTGAGATCTGTATTTCTAGAGTGGAGATTAGCCATCCCAGGTCATCTTGCTAGGTACATAGCAGGCCCTAATTTTTATACAATCTGCAGTGAGGCTGCAGAGAGTCTGCTATTTCTTGGAATCATTTCTATCGATCACTAGATCTGTACTCCTTGTGCATAGTCCTTGTGTAATTTCTGACGGCAATGACCCAGTCCCAAATTACCATCCTAAACCCTATTTCCATGAACAACTTTGCAGGACTCAGTCACTGCTTATGCACTTCATGTCAGCCTGCTGTTGGCTCAGTTCATGGAATACCACCTTGGATCTTAGCCATTTCATAGGCTTTCTCCTGAGGCACACCACTTCTGATTACGAATCTCATGGTGTGCACCTGTTATGGCATTTGTTATTGCTTGGGGAATTGATAACTGCTTGTTCCAAAAGTATTTCTGTAAGTTTCTAACCTGTTCGCAATGTTCTCTAAGAATGTCTCTCAATTTTCTTCCTTTTTACAAGGAAGTATTAAGAAAACCATAGCTATATAGTTTTGGATTGCAAATTCAACTCAATTCAGTCTAATCCAAGTCAATTCAAACATTTTACTAAGCACTTACTGGGTCCAGAAGATGGTCTCAGTATATGTGGGACTTTGAATGCCAGGAAAAGGAGACTGAAATTTTCTCAGGAGGCAAGTGGGAACCACTGAAGATTTTTGAGCAGAGGGAAATGCCCAGTTAGAAATATAAATAAAGAAGATGTCCGGTAGCATGTGAAGGATGGATAGGAAGAGATAAAGGGTAAAGACAAGAGACCTCTTAAGAGATGGTATGAAATATAAACTGTCTCACTAATAATGTGATCTTGGACAAATCACTTTAGTGCCTTGGAATTCTCTTTCCTCTCCCTAAAATGAGGGGGATGAATAAGATGATCTTTATAGCCTCATCCAGATCTGATACTCTATACTTTGGAGAAGCTTTTACAGTGATCCAGGCAGAGAGTAACATCCTGACCCAAGGGGGTCTAATTGGATCTTATTGACCCTATATCTGAGAATTCCCAGACTTGATAAAGGTGATCAAGGGAGCAGAGACTCAGAAAACAGGGGAAAGTTTGGAGGTTTTCCCCAACTGTCCCTCTCTTCCCTTCTCTCCGGATCATACAGGGCACAGATGGCATCTCTTCTCAGATAGCTATGGAATTCTGAACAGGGAAGGGCCACTGAAGTTGCTGGGAGTTGCCACCTTCCCTGTGTTTGAGGGAGAAATGGGATGTTTGGATTTCTAAGGCCTCCTACGAGGCTACAAGGTTGATGGGAGGCAACAAGAGATGGGGAAAACAGTGCCAAGAAAGGCTACCCAGCCAAGGGTTCCTGTGAGAGGGAGGGAGGACAAGTGAAGTAGGAGTGAGAGACAGGAGCTGGGAGGGAGGGTTGAGGAGGAGAAGGGGGAGTCAGGGGCTGGAGGGAGAAGTTAATTGACCACATCTCTCTGGCACTAAAGGCTTCCAGGGCCAATGATGATTCAATTGGCTCTGAAGAGAGTTGATTTCTCCTGGTTTCAGTTAGCAGTGAGTGTGTATGTATGAATCCTCGATGTGTGTCTCTGCATGTCTGTGCACATCATTGATACGGGTTGGTGTGTCTTTGTATGTGTATACCTGTGCAGGTGAATGTATTTGTGGGAAAATGTCTATGAGTCCATGCATGTATGGGTATACATTCGTGTTTAGGGTGCCAGCACAGGTATATTTGTTGTATCTGTGAATTTCCTATGTGTCTTCTGTGTGTCTATGTGTCCATTGTGGTACTTAAACATTTGAGTATGTGGGAGCTTGTGTGTATGTGTCTGCTTTGTTCTGGATGTAAACATATAGGTCTGTCTAAAATGTGTGGCTGTATATGGTTGCCTCTATACATTTCTATATGTGCCCACATGTCTGTCTAGGACTGTGTATGTGTGTGTGTGTGTGTGTGTGTGTGTGTGTGTGTGTGTGTGTGTGTATGTGTGTGTTCGTATGCTGTGAAAGGAAGAGAGGGCCTGGGTGGGGGGGCTCCCTCACAGCAGGCTTGGCTCCAGACTTCCCTCAATTGGAACCAAATGCCTGTTCCCCGCCTTCTCCTCCTGGCTTTCCCGAGGGCTTAGGGCCCAACCACAAGCTCCCCAGGCCCCGCCACTCGCCTTGGCTCTTGCCCAGCCAACATGGCGTGACACATCTACCCACAGCATTCCTTAGCCCCCTAGGGATCGAGTCTACTCTTATTTCATTTCAATTCCCCCTTCCCAAGCTACCAGCAGGGACTAAGGGTGGGGACAGACAGGGAGAAGGTAGCTTTAGACAGTCAGAAAAAGGCAGGAGATGTGGAAGTGGGGAGGTGATGAAGGCTAAGCACTGAGGACCATGGGGAGGGGCAGTGGCTGGCTGGGAGAAGCTGCTGAAAATATGTTTTTGGGAAGAGGAGAGGGAAAGAGGACATGATCTCTGGATTCACTCACTGGCTATTTGGGGTTTCCAGTTCTAGAATGTTTTTTTCCCCCAGTCTTCTCCATGAAACCTTCTCTGTTTAACTCCATTCTGATAATTTCTTTAGCTGGTATCTACATACCATGAAGGTCTCCACTTGCACCATAATTATTTGTATTTGTTGAGATGTTGTTGTTGCTGTGATCTGTGTCTGTTTTCACTGTATTTTGTCATTGGGCTGGGACCTCTTTGAGGGTAAGGGCCCGATCTCCTAAAATCATCATGATTGCCATTTACCATTACCACTACCACCATTGCCACCATCACCATAATCTAAGTGCTATCTGGCCTTTCTGGTTGATGTCAACAGAACATGAACACAAATCATCCTTTATATATTGTCTTTTCCCGTTAGAATGGGAACTGTATGAGAAATATTCTATTTGTATTCCCAGGACTTAGCAGAGTGCCTGACACGTAGCAAGCACTTAATAAAGACATGCTTTCCCATTCTATCTCCATCACTGCCGTTTTCATCATTGTCATCTCTGTCCTGATCACCATTACCATCTGCCATGTCATCATCACTCTCATTCGATCTTCATCACTGTTAACATCACAACATCCACCATCTTTATCAGCACTATTGTTATTATGTCACCCCTCATCACCATCATAATTCTTATCATCATCTTTATCCTCTTTCACACCATCACCAAGGTGGGATGTTTGTACCTTGCTGTGCACTTGCAATATTTAAGATTGTCCTAGAGAGAACTTGTCCTTTTCTAGACCCCAATTTCCTTGAAAAAAATGAATAGCAGAGTTGGGGATGGGGTTCTGCTCCTTGTCATTTATATGGTAACAAAGGGGAAGGAGTGGGTCTTTCCTCCCTGGATCTCCCCCCTGAGAACCTAAGGTACATCTCTTTTTGGTACGACTAGGCAGCTGAATGATCACTTGAGCAACTGATAAGCTGACTGATTGATTGAACAGCAGCTTTCTAGATGATTGACCAGGTGACTGATGGCTTCAGTGACTGACTGATAGGCCAGCCAACGATGGAATAACTCACTGCTTGTATAATTGACTGATAGACCCGTAACTGGACATTCTAGCTGACTTCATGGCTTTCATGCCAATCAATTAGCCAAACAACTAGTTGACCAAAGGACAGACTCAATAATCTCTGGGGGTTTCCAGTCTCTTTTTGGCCACCCTGCCAGAGAGCTGGGACCAGGGCCAAGGCTGAGCATTCAGAGAAGAGACATACCGTAGCTTAGACTGTAACTCTCTGTCCCCAGAGCACCCTGCCTTTTCCATGTGCTCCGAGAGCATATGATAATGATGCTTAGTTATACAACTGTATTCTGTTGTGAAATTTGGAATTAGGATCTAGACTACTTCTGTGTTGTTTATTTGACCAACATGTAGGGGGATTCTTGTTCAGGCTGGACTAAATGATCTCTGGGGCCCCTTCCAGCTCTGAGATTTGGTGATTTTGAGTAGCAACGCATGTTTATATAGCATATTAGATCATCTATATAGTAGTCCTTCTGTTCAGAACATGTGCAAAACCTGCATTCATGAGCATCTGATTAGACCTAAATGTCTCTGTATGTCTGAATGCTTACTCTTTACCTGGGTGACCTTGGACAAGTCAGTTGCCTCATCTGTTTTATGAGGGAATTGGACTATATGACCTCTGAAGTTTTTTCCCAAGCTAGATTTATGTTCCTATGTGTTTGGGGTGAGTTTGTGCAGGGAATTTGTGAATGTATCATTATCAGTCTTTATTGTTAAAGGGGTCAGGTGTCCAAACTGAGCCCTCACCTTGGTCATAGATGAGCCATGAATCTTGACCATATTTGGACGTCTATATGTTTTGTCTCTGTGTTGTGTGTATTTCTCTGGGTTGTCTAAATCCCTGTATATCACATGTTTGTATTGGGTGCATCTTTATGGATTTGCACATGTGGTAGGTTTCTCTATGTGTATCTTCCTGTCCTTATGTTTTCTCCTTGAGTCAGGCCTTTTACTTTTCTCATTCCCTAGCCTGGATAGCTCCAGATGTCTCCAACCAGCTGTTGCCCCTTCCCCCTTCACTTGGGTCCCAGCCTAGCCTGCCCCACTTGGTCAGAGGATTTCATGTCACCCACCTTTCCTTTTGGAATCATATTTATGAGGTCAAAGGGCTAGGAGTAGACTGTCTGACAATGCATTACTGCTCTGTAGGCAGGTCTCTTTAGTTATTAAAAAAACAAACCATTCTCTGCTGCCTCAACCTGCTGTTCAAGGAAGAGGGAGTAAGGCTAGACCCATAGAAACACCGGTCTTTGGAAGGAACAATGGTATGGCAGAGGCACCAGAGTCTGGTAGGACCTTCATAAGACCTAAGAGTTGGACAATTGACCCAATTGTCTAACCCTCCAATTCCCACTAGAGCTCCTTTGGTTCCCTGCATTCAGGAGAGAGATATATCTGAAACCCACCAAGGATGGGGACCTGTCCATTGAGGTTGGAATGAGCTATGGCAACAGGAATTGGGGTTAGGTCAGAAGCAGATACAACCCCCGAGTCTTTCCTGACTGCGTTTGCCCAGGCTTTGCCCCACCCATCCAGCCCGGAACATTCCCCCTTTCTCTCAGCTTCTTCTTTCCCTCAGATTCTTCCTAGTTCTTCAAAGGTCAACTTAAGTCTTGCTTCTCCAAGAAGTCTTCCTTGACCATGCACGGTGATCTCTTACTCTTCTGAGTTTCCACAACCCTATCTACAGCACCGTAACATTGAGTATGGCCTACTTTGTATTGTCTCTAATTAGTTCCTGTTTTTAAGTATGTGACCCTGGGTCAAACTAGTGACTTACTGAGGGCAGATGATGTGGCTTCCACTCCTTTCTTTCCCTAATAATCTCTAGCACTGGATTAATACAGAGGAACTTAATAAGAATTTACTGGATGAATGGTTGTGTGTGAGTAAATGAATGAGTGAATAAATAAGTGAATTGTGGTGAATGAATGAAGGAACCAGTGAATAGTAAGTAAATGAATGAGTAGGGAGTGAATGAATGAACCAATGATTAAGTGAATGAATGATTAGTGAGAGAGTAAATGAATCTTTCCCTCTAGGTCTTTATTAAGACCATTGGTTCTTCTCTGACCATATGGTATTACGAGAGCTGGGAGAGATGACCTCTGGAAATAGCTGTAAATACCTTGGGAGGTAGGCTAACATCCTATGGGAGAAGGGGTATCCAGAAATTGTGCTACCATCCACTAGCCCCTGGTTTAGAAGATCACAGATAATGCTAGAATCAATGTAAGGGCAAAATCTTAGGTAGGGAGAATGTGTGTCTGCCCCTCGGGAGGCTCTCTGCCTGGGAAGCTTTCTCTTTACCCTGGATGGCCATCATGGCCCTGGGAGTATAGATGTAGACCTAAACAGCTGAGTACGATCATCACCCTTCTTCCTATATACAACATTATGCCTCTGTTGTGGCTGGGAGCAGTACTGAGGGGTCACCATCCCCCACAATATGTGGCTGTTTGGTCTTCTTCGTGAGTGATTGGAAGATCTAAGATAATACAAAAAACAAACAGCAAGATCCCAGCCAATTGATGAAGATGCCTAGATAGCTGGTGATACCAGGTGGAGGAATGATCCTAGACCAGAGGTTCTTTGAAATCTATGAACCCCTTCTCAGAATAATGGATTAAGGTGCATAAAATTAAAGACATGGCATCGTAAAGGAAGCCATTTATATTGAAATATAGTTATCAAAGTCTATTTAAAAAAAACAATCGAGTTCATGGACCCTCAAGTTAAGAAATCCCTGGGTTAGAGGGAGTGTTATGCATTCCTTGATTTCAGAGTCCCTCCCTCCTTCCTTCTCTCCATACTTCCCCATCCCCTGGGTTTATTTCTTGGCTCGGGGCAAGGATTTGTTGTTCATCTCTCTGGTGGTCAATCCTGCTTATTGGGCTCTTTCTGGGCTTTCCCTCTACACTTTCCACAAGGAAGAGTCTTATCTTCTGGGAAGGAAGAGGAAAAAATGCTGACAGATTCAGAAAGAACAGATATCCACATCCTTCCCTCACTGCCCGACTCCCATTACCTCTTCTCCCACAGATCTGACTCCTCCACACTCCCCCTTCACAAATCCTCCTCCTGCCTGAAACTAGTAGAGAAGAGGGTCCTGGTTTACAGGTGGTCCTGGGGGGCCAAGGCCTCTTAGTGATGAGAGACCTGGATTTGGAGGACCCAGGTTTAAATCCCAGTTCTGTTCCAGGAAGGTTGCTGGACATGGAGTCAGGAGAGATGTCGGCTTTGATGTTTATTAACTACATGACCCTGGGCAAGTCCCCTTGGCTTTCTAATCTTAAGTTTCCTCCTCTATAAAATGGAAATAATAATATTTGTTGATAACAGGGATGCTTTCAGGAAGGGCTTTGTCGACCTTAAAGCTTGCATTTTCATTAATATGGGTTATTTGAATTGTTACCTGTGCGTTTTAGGGGAAGTAATTTCCCTTCTCTGGACCCCTGTTTCCTCTTCTATAAAATGAAGGGATTGGACTATATAATGTCTAAAGCCTCCCAGCTGTGACTTTATCTCCCATCCATTCCTTGGTGTCAGATTCAGGAGAAGAAAGGAGCTAGGATTGTCTGGGTCATCTGTCTGAAAGTCATGGCATCTGATCCCTACCTTTGTGCATGGTGGTCACTGCTCTCCTCTTGATTGAAAGGAGATGATAGAGAATTGAGTGACATGAAGGTGAAAATATTGCAGCCCTTGTGGGCTGGCAGGACTTCTGGGGTTCACCTCCTTAGGGAGCCCCTTGTCTTATGGGAACTCCACAGAGAGAGGTGATAGGACCCAAAGAAAGGGAAAAGCTCTTTACAAGTTTGGAAAGTAGCTCTAGAGGATAGATAGTATAGATGTTGGTATCCCCATTTTGCAAATGAAGAAACTCAGCTCCACAGAGGAAAAGAGACTTGTTTAAGATCATACAGCTGATGAGTATCAGAGGTTAAATTTTAAGCTCGCATGTCTCGACTCCAGACCCAAAGATCTTTCCATCATACTATGGGATAACCTCCAGCTATGGAGGATCATAGGGTGGGGGTAGTAGTGTGATGATAGTGGTAGAAAGGGTAGTGGGTGTCAGTGAGGGGAAATGACTCCAATCTCTCCTTCCCAGTAATATGATCTAAGCGCTTAGCTGCCCACCGCACTCTCCCCCTTGCTGTAGGCTGATTTCTTTGTTCCAGCTCTGTCTTCCTTCTGAGGACTGGGAAGGTTGGTGTTTGGGAAAGGTCCTGCCACCCAACACAAACAAACAACCCTCTCTAACTACTTGCTCTGCAGACTCATCTGCTTTGCTTTTCTCCCTGCCTGAGGCCCTAGGGACTTGAAGGAGGTGAGGGTGACGAGGGACGAGGGAAAGAGAAAAGGAGGAGGGAAGGAAGGGGGAAAGTGGAACCAGCTATTTGCAATCTCAGGAGAGGCCCTTCCAAGGCAGATAGAGATCTGCAGTGAGGAGGCCCAGGGCCAGTACCAGCATCAGACCTCCTGAATATTGGAGAGAGGAAAGAATGAACAAAACATTGGCTTGTTTGCCTCTTCCACCAGAGCTTGGAGTGGTGAAACTCTGCTGAGGATGAGGGTGGGATGACAATGTTAATGGTCCTCATGGTAGATGAGAGCGCTAAGTGGGGGCTGCAGGGTAATGGTAAGTGGTAACAACAGCTAACATAACCCTTTAAGGTTTGTTAAGCGCTTTGTATACATCCTCACTCAGTCCTCACAACAACCCTGGGAGGTAGGTGCTATTACTGAGGATAAGATTTACCCTGGGTCACACAGCAGGTAAGTCCTGAGGTAGGATTTGAACTCAGGTCTTCATGACTCCAAGTCCAACTGTGATTTATACTGAACCACAGGGGAGTACTTATTCCACTAGCTTTGGAGTAGGAGAACTGGGTCCTGGAGGGTGTGCTGGAGCCAGCTCACTGAGAACTCAATGGTTAAATTTTTAGTGTTGGCATTTATACTTGGGAAATCAGTAAACACTACAGACCAGGGCTTGATTTATTTTTTTGTTAATTATCTAAACTCTAGACTTAGGAAAGTAATGAAGAAAAATACGAATGTTGTAGCTTCAACATACAAGTGTATCGTGTGTACGTTATTCCCCCTGGGGAGCCAGTTGTTAAACATTTATCAGCACACCCATTGTCTAGGTTCAAATCTTGCCTTCCTAGACAGCTAACCTGTCAGCATCAGGCTGCTCATTGGTAAAATGGGAGGAGGCAACAGTAAGAGCTTAATAAGTAATTATTGATCAATTGACTTGTGCTGCATCTCACATGATGGTTGTGAGGAAGCAGCTTTGTAAACCTTTAAGTAGTATAGAAATAGAAACGATTTGGGGTGGCGGTGGTAGGGGTTAGTGGTGATAATCACAATAGTTAACATTTCTAGAGCTCCTAGAATGAGCCTCCTAACAATGCTGTGAGCTAGAACCTACTGGTATTATCTACTTAGCAGGTAAGGAAGCTGAGGCTTGAGTAGGAGATGTAGCTAGCTCATGACCCTACAAGTGGGAAGTGATGGGGGCAAGTTTTGAACCAGGTGTCTTCTGGCATCCCTGGTATTGATGATTGCAGGTGATGGTGGCAATGGTAGGTGGTATTGCCATGGTAGGTGATATTGATGTTAAATAATAAGGAGGGATGGTGTTGTGGGTAAAGGATGATGGCAGCAGGGGAATTAGAAAAGCACTCAGATCTTGGAGAAGGAAGACTGGCTTTCTCTAACCTCCCCTTCTCTTGAGCCCCACTGCCAAATTCCACATTGTGCCTGTCTTAGCTCTCACAAAAGTGCTGAATTCTCATCTTCTAGAGAAAACCTCAGAGGTAATGAAAGGGCTCCCTTTCTCAGTTTCCTCATACTCCCTCCTTGCCCCACCTGCTCTGAGGATCTGGGTCCTGGGAATTCATTTCTTGAGATTGTCACACCTACCCCCCCTTGTCTCCAGGTAGATCAGCCTCCTCTGGGGAATAGTCAACTATGCTAGACTATAGGACTGGGGGTGGAGACTTACTGACTTTCCTCATACAGGTGTATGGGCACTGGGCAGTTCTTCCTGAGGTCTACCCTAAATCCTTGCTGAAAGCTCTTGAGTTATTTCTCTCTGTAATCTGCCCCTAGGGGGAGTGCCATGCACATTCAGTAAAGGACTGACAGATGGATATCCTATTTCTAAACAGACTGGAATTTCACAGAATGAAGGGATTGGGAACTGGGGACACCAAAGATAATTTAATCCAACCCCTCATTTTTGTAGAGAAAGAAACTGAGGTTTAGGAAGATCGAGACAGTACTGTGCAATAAAATTGGATTTTACATCTCACCCTTTGTGACATTGGGTAAGTTGTTGAACCTCGATGTTCCACAATCTTTTTGGGAAAAAAAGAGGGGATTAGATCACCAATAAGCTCCCTTTTGGCTCTAAATTTATAATCTTGTGGAAGTGATTAGCTCAGGCTCATATGGCTATTAAAAGATACTTTCATAATTTGAACCCAAGACCTCTGACTCTGAATTCGGTGGGTATTTTTTTCATGTGTGACAGTTCTGAGGAGACACAGACACTAAGAAAGACAAGTTTCACTTCTTTGACCTTCCTTTTCTTTCCTCCACTCTCTGCCTAGATCCTTTCCATATGGAAAGACTTTCTGAAGACAGCAGAGTTTGATGAAAAGAGCATTGGAACTAGAATTGGGAAACCCTCCTGGGTATGAGTCCTGGCTGTCTGACTTACTTACTATGTGAGGTTGGTAAGCCACCTTCTCTGAGTCTCAGTTTTCTCATCTGTAAAATGGGGATAATATACTGTCCAACTCACAGGTCTGGTCCTTCATAAACTTCAAATTTTTATAGGAATGAAAGTTATTACCATTATTATTGAAGGAGAAAGAAGGAAAACATGGAATCAGGCAGATGGAGATTCTCCTCCCAAATTTCACAGAGACCATCTGCTTTCTTTCGTGCCTCCTACACAAAGTTCTTGAACTTCCAACTTTTCCTGCAGTCTCCCCTCCTGTGTTGGGTAATTTATTCCTGCTCTCTCACACAGTATCCTAAGCCTGGATACCCTTTGTTGCCTGACAAGAAGCCATCCTCCAGAACAGTCCTCATCACTTGACCCTGTTTCCCATAGAAAACTATCCCAAATTGAAAGACTGTCCATCCCTGGAATAATCTTGTTCCCTCAACCAAGTGAGAGACGCAGACTGTAAAGTCATCTTGGCACAATGGGCAAATAGGATCTTAATAAAGGCTTGGTGATGGTGATAGGGATGGTGATGGTGATAGAGACAGTGGGGATGGGAATGGTAGTTGATAGTGTTCGAGTAATGATGGTGATAGTGACTGAGTGGGAAGGTAGCAAAGATGATAGCAAATGTGCAGTGATAGAGAAGGTGGGGATGGTGATGGATATGATAATGGATGGTGTGAGAGAGGTGATGAAGGTGATAGGATGGTGGTGATGAGGAAGGAGAAAGGGACCATAGTGATGGTGGTAGAGAGGGTAGTGATAATGACAGGTGATGATGATGATGGTGATAGAGAAGGTAATGGTGATGCTATGGAAGGTGAGAGTGGTGATGGTAATGATACTACAGTGAGTGATGTATGGTGAGAATCTTAGAGGAGCTCTACTTTCCATGATATAATTTCCCAAGCAAGATTCCAGTGGCCACATCCAGTGGCTGTGTTCTATAGCTGTTGAGGTAAGAAAGATATTGCTTGCTTGATCTCGGAGCCTGGCTCACATTCAGGGAGTAAAGAGATCAATAGTTATTGAAAAGACAGACAGTAAGAAATACATCCTTGTGGATCATCAGCATGGAGGCGCTTTCATATATTTCAGTGTGAAAGCTGAGCCCTGTGGTTGAGGCACAGGATGGAGAGGGATGGGTGGGGAATGGGATGCAGACATCTCTCCAGTTTCCCCTTAACCTACTTTTCTACCTGTCTTTTAATTCTGGACAACAGATAAACGTGAGGAGCTAGGTCCCTTGGACAATGGGCTCAGTTAGTCTGAGAGACCCTACCCCATAGCAATGTGGTGACATTAGGGTTTCTGCCCTTTATATCAGCTAATTCTTCTTCTCCAGCCTTAGGGAAGGTGCAGGTGTCAACTGAGAAAATGGCAACCCAAGGATCCTGCTGGTGGGGAGAGCTCTGAGCTAGGAGTCAGCTTTAACTTACAAGCTGTATGACCTTGACAAATCTCTTATCCTCTTATAGCTCCAAGTTCCCCATCTGTAAAATGACCCAGGTAAACTGAATGGTTTCTCATATCTTTTTAGCTCTAACATTTTATGAGACTGTGGGGCAGGAGACAGAGGTGCCCCATTCCCATGCCCTATTCTGACCACTGAAGCTGATGAGTATGGAGTTGTTTTCTTCCCTCCTGGGACCTTCCAAATAGGTAGTCTATCTCTTATACTGCAGAGAAGACTAGAATATAGCAGCTCATTGTCATATGTATGTGGTTTTGGCCCTGCATCCTAATTTTCCCAGAATGGGATAGGATCTCCCAACACACTTAGGACCACATCTACCCTTAATCTAAGCTGCTCCTTTTCAGAGCTTTTGGCTAGGACCAGGAGCTGTCTTTAAACAGGCAACCAATCAGTCAACAAACATTTATTAAGCACCTACTATGTGCCAGGCATAGTATTAGGTACTGAGGACACAAATACAAAGAATGATTCAGAAAAAATGCTTAACAGAGGGAAAGGGGAAGAAAATCCAATGAGTCCTGAAAGTTCATTCACAGATTTGTTTAAAAAAATTCCTAATGAAATTACATTTTCTCCTACAACTCTGTCTCCACCAATCCCTGCATTCCAGAGAAAGAGATATGTAAAGGGATGACCTTCTTTTCCACCAGTATTTACCACCCAAACCTGTTGTTGCACTTTAAGGGAGAGTAAAAAGTTGAGCTTTTCCAAAAATAATATTATTAGTAATATTGGCAGAGTTATCTTGCTATAGTGGGAAGAACTATAATCTCAGAGAAAGAGGAGCTGAATTCAAGTTCCAATTTTGCCACTCATCAGCAATATGACCTTGGCCAAGTCAGTTCTGAGTCTTTCGGAGCCTCAATTTCCTCATCTGTAAAGCGAGGATAATATTTACACAATGTACTCCACTGGGAGGAAAGCTCTTTGTAAACCTCCCCTGTAGCCGGGACTGCTTCCTTACAAATTCTCTCTTGTATTCCTTAAGTTACCCACTATGGTCATTCTTGCATTAAACAGAACTCCTGCCCAAAATGCCCTCTCTCTTCCTCTTCCCCTCGCCAAATTCTCCTCACCCTTATGATCTAGCTTTAGCCTCAATTCCTCCAGAAAGCCCTTTTGGATCTCTCTCCACCTCTATCTCCAGCTCACACTAACCTGGCTCTCTGAACTCCTGAAGTTTTGGTGATGTGTATACTCTATGGTCACTGAACACATGGGAACCTGCGATTGTGAGTCATTTTGGCATCTGTGTGAATCTGGTATCTCCATCCACACTTGGAGCTCCCTGAGGGCAGGCTTTTCTTTTCACTGTCTCCTTACCTCCCCCCACCCAAATAACAACCATAAACACAAACAAACCTGAGTGCAAGCCTGGGTATGATAAAGATTCACTGAATAAATATCTATTGATTGAACAGAATTTTTAAAAAATAATAACATAAATTATTCAGTTGTCTATGAAGATATGCCCTCTGTGCATTGAATGGCTTGGGACAGAATAGGAGAGGCAGTTTGGTGTAGGACGGTGACATCAAACTCAAATAGAAGGGGGGAGGGACACTGAACCATACAACCCTGTGGGCAGAATATTGACTTAGTTTGAAAATGTATCATTATCTATATTTTATTGTATTTTTATCATTGTTAAATATTTCCCAGTTACATTTTAATCTGGTTCTGGCACACTAGGGAGAGTTGCAGACTGGGTCTTAACACTATGGCTAAAGGGGAGAAAGCCCTGAACTTGGCATCCGGAGACCTGGGTTTCATTCCCAGATGTAGTACAAGTTGTGTCACCTTGGCCAAGTCATTTACTCCTCTCTAAGCCAAATTTCCCTGACATGTTAGTACAATAGCATAACAATTCTGGTACTGATGTCCAGGGTTGCTGGGAGGAAAGGACTTTGCAAACTTTCAAACTCTATAGAAATGGGACTTTAAAAAAAAACGAACCATAGCTTCCAGCTTCTTCAGACCAGAAAAGGGAAAATGACTTGTCCAAGGTCAGACAGCAAGTTAGGAGCAGGGTTTAGACTAGAACCTTGGTTTCCTGATTCCCAGATCTATTCCCAGTGCTATTTCTATTATGATGCCACATATTAACTAAGGAAGCCTCAAGTGGCTGCCCTAGGAAATAGGATGGGAAGAACTCTTCCCCCTCATGTCCCAAACTCTCTTCTCTCCATATTGATTCTCTGATCTGGGAAAGAAAATGTGACCCTTCAATCTGTCCTCTGACCTTACCACAAGTTGCTACTCTTACACTATCTAATATAGTCTTTTCATCCTTTGAGAGCCCCAGATCATCTCACAGAACATTCCTTTCAGGAAGACTTCCTTAACTGAACCCACCAAATTCTACACCTTCTGTACCTTCTCTCAGCACAGAGATACCCTGGATGGGCAAACAATTCTTTTACACTGGATGCGAGGTAGGATTGAAAATATTTTTATTTTTGCGTCCAAGATGTCTGGCTTGCTCTCCTACTCACATCGGCAGCTTCCTGAGAGCAGAAATTGTTTTTCACACTTGCCCTGTCTCCCTGACCTAGTCAGAATGAGCTCTAACCCAGGCACAAACCAAGCCTTAATCCCAGTCACAGACTGTGCCTAACCCAACCAGTTATTTTAAAAACTCAGGGAATGAATGAGTTACAAGAGAGACCAGGATTGAAAGTGTGGATGACTCTGTGACCCATCCTTATTGCTAGAGCCAAGTCCCACTGATGGGAAGGGGAGATGAGGCAGAGTGGCGTCTAGTGGCAGGTTTTTATATCTTCTCTGTCTCCACTCTGCCCCTGCTGATGTGCCGCCCTAGTCTTGGCTGGAGGGCTAAATAATCCATCAGTGTGTGATTTGTACAAAGCTGATGGGTCCATTGTAGAGAAAATATCTTGATTGATCCCTGACATGGGAAGGACGGTACAGACTGAGCTCAGCAAGAGGATATTTGGACATTGGCCAGGCTCTCACTCAGGGCTCAGACCCCTGGTAGGTGGCCAGAAAGGGATGAGGTGAGAGGTGGTGAAGTAGGGGAAAGAAGGAGGAAAGGAAATCTCTTTGGGCACAGAAAACCAACAATACTGTGACAGACAATATCTCCTAATCCTTACACTGAATTCTTCATTGATGGAGCCTCTGTTCTTCACGGAGCTCCTCATCCTCTCAGGGAACTTCATTCTTCTCTCTAAGCACTCCTCTCTTCATTCCCATCACTGAGCCCCCATCTCTTACAGAAATTCAAGCTCTTTTCACAGACTCTTCCACCAAATCCTTGAGCCCCTCTCCTCTCATTAAGCTTTGATCTCCCTCACTGAACCTTCAACCCACTCACTGAGCCTCATCCCAAAGCTATCAGCCCCCAAATTAAGCCCTTTCCACTTAGAACTGGAGAATTTTGTCACCTTCCCTCATTTGTGAAATGATGAGAATAAATATAGTACTGACCTTAAAAGAGATAATGTATAGAAAGCATTGAACAAAAGTCAATTATTATTATTGGTGATGGGAGGGGCATTGGGGGCTCAAGACCCTACTGGTCCCTCATAGAGCATGAGCCTTAAAGTGGCACTCTATGGCCAGAGGGAATGTAGAATCCCTCCCTTAGCCTGGAAGGGACCTTAGAGAAAACCTAGCCCAAACCCTTTCCTTTTACAAATGAGGGAACTGAGGCCAAACAGGTTAAGTGACTTGTATGAAGTAATAGGTACTAAGTGGAAACCCAGGTCTGATAACTCCAAATCCAGGGTGCAGTTCCTATTTCTCATGCATCTTCCCTGGATCTCACCTCTTCTAACATACTAGATTTGATGCCTCTTAGACGCCCACCTGTGTAGCTGGGGATATTTAAAACTGTTCTCTTGAATCATTTTCATCAAAATACAAATTCTCACTGACATTAAAACCTACTGACCCCAAGATTAGTACTTTTTCCCTTCACTTATTCCTAAACACCATACCATATGGTCCTGTCACTTTGTCCAGACAGTGAATGTTGATCCCTCCAAATTTCTCTCTCTCTCTCTCTCTCTCTCTGTCTGTCTCACTGTCTCTGTCTCTCTCCATTCTCTCTTCACCTCCCCATCTGTCTCTCTAACTCATATATACACACAGGAGCATATATTCCCATACTTGGACACACATATATACTTGCATGCTCACTCAAACATATGAATTTTGACATACCATATTCTTTAACAAACAACTGAAGACAACATATACCCACGTATTCATTCATACTCATGCATAGAGACACATAAATTTTCATTGCCATATATATATACACACACATACAAACATAATAGGCATGCAACACCTACTCATACTTAAATACATGCACATATATGTATGTGTGCATATGTAATATATGTAATATACACATACACTTATATGCCTTCATACCAACACATCCGACACACTCCCAGGTTCTTTTCAGACGGACTCAATAATGCTCTTCTTCCCCCTGGCCCCAGTGAACCTAGCTTTCCTCTAAAGGTGTGATATCCAACTTACTTTAGATGTCAGTGTCTTGGAACTGAAGGGAAAACTATGTAGGATATGGCTCAGGCTCTAGGGCCAGATGAAAGGGTCTGGAACCCAGAAATGGCTCTGGAACCCAGAAATGACTCAACTGATCCTTTATCTCATCCTGGCACTGGGCATATTTGTCAGAGTGACAGACAGGCTAGGTCTGGGGCTCTATCCTTCCCAATGAGAATTTAACTTCCACCTCCTCTAACCAGGCCAAGGAGCACTGGAAGACTACACTCCAGTCTTTGAGTCCAGATGCTCTCCAGGGGCTAGCTGTGCTTCTGGCTCACAAGCAGAGTAAGGGAGAGCACTTTAAATGTAGGTTATTATTACATATAAATAACAGAGCTGGAAGTATTTTGATACATGCATAATTGCATATTTAATATGAAATTATATCTGTATCCTTTGAAACAGATGAGAAAAAAAAAAGATCACTATCACCGAAATCATAGAATGATAGAACCTCCGAACTGGCGGGGGGCCCTTCAGGATTATCTTATCATTCATCCTCATTTTTCAGATGAGGAAACTGAGGTCCCTAGAAAGGAGGTAACTTTCCTAGGATGAGACTAGTTATAGGCAGAGTTGGCATCTGAGGCACTCGGACCCAGGGCTTTTGGCTCAAATTTAGTGATCTTTCTGTTACAGGGAATGTTTTCTCAGAAGCCCCATTCACCAACAACGATTCCAGTCCTCAAGTTCTAACAGTCTATGAATTATTACAGTTATGATTATTTTGAGCGAAAGGTTTACTAGATCAGGAATTAGCTGGGTCAGAGAACAGCATCCTGAGAGGGTGGAAGGCAGGACAGACAGTACATTGTGGATAGGGTGAGATGGCGAGAGTGGGAAACTGGGGTAGGGTGAGAAGAGGAAGCATTGCTGGAGTGTAGTCGTGAAGCAGGAGGAAGGTGGACCACTAGGAACCCTTGATGAAGGAGGTAGTCCCTGTCCTGAGACTTAATGTGTGGTCTTTGGACACTCATTTACCTTCTCTTGGCCTCAACTTCCCCATCTGTGAAATGATGGGGTTCAGCTAGGCGCCGAGGTTTCTTCCAGCTCGACATCCTATATCTGTGATCCCATGAAATGGGAAGTAGATGGTAAAAAAAACTAGCCATATGGTTCTCATGGCATCTCACCATGGGGACTAAGCATTGGAATCGTTGGCTCAAAGAATTTTAGAATCTCTAATCTTGAAAGGGACCTTCCAGATCAAAGGATTATAGGACTGAAAATTGGAAGAGTCCTAGAGATCAGCTAGTCTAGTCCTCTTCTTTTCTTCTAGATCATATGCTATCTCAGCAGGAATCCTTTTTACAAATTTCCTCCCAGCCTTTCTTCTAGGGAGCCTTGAGGCATGTCTGTGATCTAGTTTAAAAAAAAAAAAAAGGCTCTTTCTCCCTTTCTATTTTCTCCCCTTTTCTCTCTGCCACTGTCCCTCTGTCTCTTCTTCACTGTATTGTTCTCCTCTGTCTTTTTTTTCTCTTTCTTCTTCAGTCTTTCTCCTTGTTCCTTTTTTTCACTCGATCCCAAGCTTTCTCTGTTCAGTTCTATCTCCATTTCTTCTCCATCCCTCTACCTCCTTCTATCTCAACCTGTCTGTTTCACATTATTTTCTCTGCCCATAAACTGGGCACTAATCCTCGCCTTGAGATTTGTCACCTCACTACTTGAGTTCCCATTTAGAGCAAGCAGCTCTCATGAGCCAGGAGATAGATCCCTAAGGGAGCTTGGAGATATGGCTCTACTGATGCCACTCATAGTCAACTTCTCTGAGTACTAGGAGGGTTGACATGTGCCATGAAGGAGAAGCAGTCTCCCTAGCCTGAGATTCACCCCTACATCCTGTATTCTGGCTGGGATTTTATTCTTGATGGGAGAGCCTAAAGCTGACCTCCTGGAGATTTCAAGTAACCTCTATATAACAAAGCTGCCAAGAATCCTCAGAAGTACTGGTAAATACTGAACAATTAAAGAACTTGGGAGGGAGATGCTTAAATTCAATGTGACCAAGGACCAGTTAAAGGGAACCTCCAACACAGGACCACTGAGAAGGAGAGCCTTTGACACAGATTTGCCAACTGTCTTTAAGGAGAAGATCTTGGCACACTGATGCCAAGAAGCCCTGGGTAGGATCCTTTAGACACAAGAGACTCCAAGGGACTTCTGGAAGGGGGATTTCTAAACAGCCACCAAGGATTTCTTGGTGCTATGCTATGCTAAACACAGCATAGCTAAGGACTACTGTGGTCCACCTCCAAATACAGAGCTGCCAAGAACTCCTGGGGAGATTTAGACAGTTACCCAGGAATGCTGAAAGGAAGACCTTTAAATGCAGAGAGCACAAACTCCTTTGGGGAGGGAAACCTGAACACAGATCCACCAAAGACCTTTAGGGAGGTCTTAACCCAGAACTTCCTAGAACCCCTGAGGAGACCCCTTAGACATGGAACTAACAAGAATGCCTGGGAATGCGAACCCTAAACCCAGAATGACCAAGGTCTCCTGGGGCAAACCATCAAGGGTTCCTGGGGTTGACTGCTAAACACTATTGTACCAAGGATACCTAGGAGAATGTCTAAAAATAAGGTCAACCAGAACCCCTAGGAGGGACCCTTTAGGCACAGCCCATCAAGGACTCCCTGGGGAAGCCCTAAAAAGAGACTAACAGCTAATGAGAGGAACCCACAAATACAAGTCACCAATATCCACGGATAGCGGGCTCCTAAGGACCTTTTGGGGACCCTTAAATATTTAGCTGCCAAGGAAGACGGGGTCTTAAAAGCAGAGCCATCAAGTTGCCCTGAAGAAACCCTTCGACTTTGCCCCCCAAACTCTAAAGAACTCTAGCTCTTCCCCAACTCCCTACCCAGCCCACCTCCTTTTTCCTAGGAGTTGACCTCTTCACCCTAGAATTCCTTTTCCCCCCACCCCACGTTTGCTCTAGGCTCTCATCTCCAGCCACGAATTCTTCCTCTGGGTAAGGATGAAGATGCCTGCATATTCCAGGACAGTGGAGAAACGGGAGACCCCTTCCCTAGAGGAGTCTGCTCCCTTCCTGCCCCTTTCCCTAGCCTCTGACCAGGGAAGGAGAAAACGGTCGGAAGGTCTGAGGGAGCTACAGAGGGACTTACCAGTGCGTAGACGGAGCTGAGCACGGAGCAGCAGAGGAGCAAGGCAAGGCTGTGCGAGATCCGGGGCGCTCCCATCGCCGCCGTTCCCTAGGGCCGAGTCCAGCGGGGCTGCGGACAGAATGGGCCGGGCCGGGACAGGGAGGGGTGGTGGTGATGGCGAAGAGAGAAGGGAAGGCCTGCGGGTTAGCCGAGGGGGCGCAGGAGGCGTCTTCGACCCCCTCGCCCCCCGCTCTCCTTTTGCCCTTTTCCTTCTGACTCTCCAGAGGTTCGTTCCCAGACCTAGGCTGCAAGAAAGAGGCGGAGGCAGAAGCTACCGCCCCGGGGCTCTGGACGTCCCCTCCCGAGGCTCTGGGCAGCCCCAGAGCCCGGCACTGGCTCCATGTGCTGGGCGAGCGCGACCGAGTCAGAGAGCAAGAGGAGAGGGCGAGAAGAGCGCAGGGCGCTCCGTTAGCTCGCTGGGTATCTGCCTCGGAGCGGGGAAATCACATCCATATGTCAGAGCGCTCTTCTCCCCCTCCCAGCCCCGCCCCCAACTCCCCCCCTCCCCTTAATGGGAAGTTCGAGTCGTGGTTTTGTCCGACGCTCTGGGGGTGGGGTGGGGGTAGCAAAGACGGGGGTGTGGCCTGGGGGGTGCAGGGGCTGCAGAAGCTTGGAATCCTGGGGGGCTACGTGGGAGAGGGGCCTGGGGCGACTTGGGCTAAGGAGGCGGGGTGTGTGTGTGTGTGTGTGTGTGTGTGTGTGTGTGTGTGTGTGTGTGTGTGCGTATGGATGCCGGTCTCCGTGTGTGTGGAGGGGTGGAGGCTAGGGGGTGTGGGAGCCGGCACGTGGGGGTGTAGAGGGGGTGAAAAGGGAGCTGGGGCAGGAGTGGGATGGGGTGTGGTAATGAGGTGAGGATGAGAATGGAGAGGAGAGATGAGGGTGGGTGGGATGGGATTAAGGAGTGGATTGGGAAGGAGTAGTGGGAGGATGAGATGGGATGGGGAAGGGGAGTGGTCAGGCGCGGGTGGGGGAGGAGGAGTGGTTTTGACTGGGGGAAAAGGGGGGGTGGGCTGGGGAAGGGGAGTGGTCCGGGCCCAGAGGGGGAGTGGGCGGGGCTGGGTGAGGGGTGGTCGCCGAAGTCCGGGTGTATTTTTAGATCTGGTAATTTTATCTTTTCCAGGTTTCTAGGGAAGGGGGGAAGGAAAGCTCCGAAGGAGACAGTGAAGGGGAGGGGAAGGATGGGGGTTGTGGGGACGCGTTTTTCTGCAACTTGAACAGCTCCTGGCCGTGGGGGGAGAAAGTCTTGTTTAACTTTGCAATCACATTGAAGCCTCCAGTAGTCGGAGGCTGGCGGCCGCCAGCACCCGTCCCCAGCCCCGGCCCCTTCTCCTCCCATCCCTTCCCTCCCCTCCCAGGCCTGGCCCGCCGGCCCGGCGGCTTCCCTCTCATTCCCTCATTTTTAGTCTTTGGGCCCAGGATCTGCTTCCCCTCCTCCCCCAGCCCCCTCGCACGGTCTGCCCGTCCAGCTCAGCCTCGGTCTCTCCCTTCTCAGTCTGCCGGTCTTTCCGACTCCCTTTCAGTCTGTTCCCCTCTCCGTCTCCCTACGTCTTTTTTCCTCCGGCTTTCTCTGCCTCCTTCCAGGCGTCCACCTCCCCTCCCTTTGGGTCTCTCTCAGTCTGTCTCTGCTTATCTCCCCTCTCCCTTTCTCTTTCTGTAGCTGTCTCTCTCCATCTGTCTCTGTCTCTTTCAGTCTCTGGCTGTGATGTCCGTCTCCCTCTTCTCTCGGTCTCCCCCCACCCTCATCCCCCGAAAATATTTGCAAGTTTCCAAGAAATCCCCGAAGCGGAGCGGGAGAAGGGCGGGCTCTGGGCCCCGGGGCCGCTGCACTCGCAGGCTGCCCCGAGACGGCGTCCTAGCAAGGGAAACGTACCGGCCCCCCGGCCTGCTCGGCTCCGCATCTGTCCTGACTGCGGGCTCCCAGCACATTCACTCCACCCTCACATTACATGCACACCACACATAGATACACACGCCAACACTTACTCTGAGCCGGTAGCCTCGGGCCCCGCTTTGCCATGGATGTCGGGGACCCCCCGACGGCCCCCCGAGGACAGCGCCCCGTCCGCGATCCCGGGGGGACTTCATCGGGCGCCGGGGCCCCTTCCTACCCTCCTCCCTGCCCCCGCCCTCCTCCTGCTCCTCCCCACCTCGTCCCCCCACTCCCCTGGTCCTCGGCCTCCTTTCTCTCTTTCCAGGATCTCTCTCCCTAATTCTGTTTTTGCTGCCTTCCTCTTTCTCTGTCCCTTTCTCGGTGTCTTTCCCTCTGGTTCCCTCCTTCGCTACCCAGCTACTCCGGCCCGGAACACTACACTGACAGTGTTTACAGGGAGGGGAGGGGGAAGAGAGGAGGAGGAGGGAGAGGAGGGGGAGGAGGGATGAATTGGGGGAGGAGTCCTGAAGTCCCAGGTTATAGGGCAGGGAACGGGACGCCATGAGCTCCCCCCCCCAACCCCACCCCAATAACCTCCGAGCCCAGACCGAGAGAATTCTACAAAGTTTGTGTGATGCTGGTGGGGTCCAGGGTATTTGCCCCACAGTCCGCGCTGGACCAGTTCATTCATACCCCCTGGAGGCCCAGGGATTGACTTTGGGGAGAGGGAACTGATTTTTTTTCTTTTCTTTCCCCCACCCCACACTCCCCAGTTCAGGTTTTGGATTCCTGAGAAGAGGATAACCGGGGAGGGGAAAGTTAGGCAGAAAACAGAGGGATTACGCCCCCATACCAGGGACTATGTGACCTCAGAGAATGGGGCTACCTATCTGTGGTCCTTAGTGTGTCCATCAGTCCCTTCATCTGTCTCTCCTTTAGTCCTTCCCCAGTTCACCCCGAAGGTGGGGGCTCCCGACGACCCACTTTATTATTCTTTTTTCCCATGAAATTACTATTGGGTTAATGTTTTTCCCTTCTAATTGCAACAGCCCCTCAGCGACTGAATAGGTGCCTTCAGTTCCTTCATGAAAAGGCCCCTCTTTCCAGGGCCGAAGCAAGGTTTCCTGGTAAAGCCAGAAACCTCCCTCTCTCTGGATGCTCTCTCTCTCTCTCTCTCTCTCTCTCTCTCTCTCTCTCTCTCTCTCTCTCTCTCTCTCTCTCTCTCTCTCTCTCTCTCTCTCTCCTCTCTCTCTCTCTCTCTCTCCCTCTCTCTCTCCCTCTCTCTCTCTCTCCCTCCCTCTCTCTCTCCCTCTCTCTCTCTCCCCCCTCTCTCTTTCTCTCTCCCTCTCCCTCCCTCCCCTCCTCCCTCCCTCTCTCTCCCTCTCTCTCTCTCTCTCTCGTTTTCTATTTATATCTATCTCTTCTCTCTTTTTTCCTGGTCTGCCCTTTCTGCATCCCTTTCCCTCTTTTCTTTCTCCCTGCTCTGAAATCTTTCTCTCCCTTTTCTTTGTCTCTCTTGCCCTTGCTTTCCTTTATCTGGTTCTTTCCCTCATTTCACTCTCTTCTTTCCACCTTATTCTTCTCTTCCCTGTCTCTCACTTTCTTCTCTCCCTATATCCTTCTCTTTTTCTCTGTCTACAAGTCCAGCTTGGGTAGTTTATGTGGGTAGAGGGGCTATGGGATCTGAAAGACAGATATATAGCAGGGCAAAGTTGCCCCGGTTTCTCTCCCTCTTTTTCAGTCTAGGTCCACAGACACAGACCATTGAAAAGGCAGGAAACTGGAGGGCTAGGTCTTTGAGGGCAGGGAGCTCAGCTGTATTATTTGAAGACCCTTTCTTTCCTCATTTCCCTCCACTAAGATACCTCAGGTAGTCAGAAAAAGAAGAAAGATCCAGAGGAGGGGAGGCCTCCTGTGGATTTTTTGGGTAAAGACAGGGATGATAAGGTTCTAGTCTTGGGTTACAAGGTGAGAAAGGAGAGGGGAGAATTTGAGACCTCCAGAGCTGGCTTAGAGGTGAGCTGGAGCAATCTCCTGCTACCCCCTCCCTCCCTCTCCATTCATTTAAGAATTAGCAAACTGAAGTCTAGAGAGAAGAAATAACTTGTCCAGGCTCATATATCTAGTTAATGAGAGAACTGAAACTAGAACCCAGGTCTTTTCCTTCTTAACTCAAGGTTCTTTGTATTACATATGGGATGAAGGACCAAAGATGGGCTTTTTGAGGAATATGGGAGCTCAGGAAAGGAATCTAGACTCAGTGGAAAGGATCTATGATCAGAGAGAGGGATGAAAACTTATTGGAAGGAATGGGGACTGACTCAGTTATGAGATTGGGGGAGGGGTCTCTTTCCTCTCAAGTTTTCATTGTTTTCCTTTAATGATTAGTGAAAGTATCAGGGGGAAAAGAGTTCACTTCACTTTAGAGTCTCTGATGGGCAAATCCCTCTTAGCCATTTTTTATTTGCTCTTTTTTTAGTCTAAAAATTATTCTCCTTGATAGAGATAAGAGAAGCAAAATAGGTGTTGAGTGAATGGAAAGTGCACTGAACTGGAAGTTAGAAGACCTGGATTTGAGTTTTGGTTTACTACCTTCGTGATCTTGGGCAAGACCTTTGTCCTCTATGAGTCTCAATTTTATTTTCTGTAAGAATCTAAAGTCTCCTCCAGCTCGGACATTCTGTGATTTTGTAATCTAACTGTATCATCATCTCTCCCAACTGAACCTACCACTTCCTTGTTCTTTGTATCTCACCTTAGATAGTAGTTGCTGCACTGAAATAAATAAAGGACCTTTACACTGTCCTTTAGGTGCCATACAGAAGAGTTATCATTCCTCAGACTTCCACCATGGGGAGTTTCTCTGAATGAACGAATATGTCTTTCTCTTGTGTTTAGGAGACAGGGGCCAACTGGGAGACAATTAGCACTCCTGGGAGATAGGTAGGGGGTCACAGTCATTTTGCAATGAATATCAAAAGGGTTTAATAGCTGATTTAATTTCTTATTTTCTTATATTGTTTCATAAGCTACCTTTTTTCGAATTCCTGCATCATCTGACTTGGTTTAATACAAAGAGGCAAATTTATGGGTCCTCCAAGCTAGGAATTTGAATAAATTACTGTTTCAGTAATACCATGTAACTGAGTGCAACTAAGAGGGAGACAACAATGGAGGGGGACCCAGCGTACATTTGGAAAAGATCTGAATTTGGCGTGGGGAGGGGGGTTGCAGACCGTAAGTTCAATATGAGTGTAATATGGTAGCAAAAAGGTTAATACTATTAGAAGCTGCATTGAGACCAGTATCCAAGATGATAGTTCTCCTATCCTAGACTAAACCTAGAATATTGGAACCATATTTTAAGAAGGGCATTGAAAAACTGGAGGTTGCCAATTAGAACTTTTTAAAAGTAAAATGGCTATCTTGGGAGTTAGGGAATTCCTGGCAGTTTTTAAATGAAGGCTGGATGGTCATTTGTTGGACATGCTGTAGAAATGTTTTGTGTTCAATGACCAGTTGGGCAAGATAGCCTTTGACCTCCCTAACTCTCAAATTCTACAGTTCTGTGAGTTCAAGTGCCTAGGCCCAGAAAAATTATACCACATGGATGGTGCCAAAAAAGCTTAAAAATGTAATTCTGAAACTCATTAATAATACCTGAGAAATCAAGGAGAGGTATCATAAGATGATAGGTAGGCAAATGGTAGCTTGATTTTCTTACAGGAGAGGAATGGGGATGAGGATAGATATATTCTGGAAACTATAGGCCTGTGATTTAACCTTGATCCCCAATAAAATTCTAGAAGGAATTATTAAGTAAGTTATTTTGAACTCTTAGAAAAGAAAACAGGTGATCATTAGAAGTCAACATAGGTTCAATAAAAGCAAATCATGCCAGGATAATTGTTTTTTTTTTTACATAAAATTACTAGAGTGGTAGATTGGAGGAATTTACAGAGAAATCATATTGATCTTACCAAAGAATTCTACTAAGTCTCTGATGATATATTTGTGGATAAGGTGAAGAAATGCTGTATGAGTTATAGTGCAACTAAGTAGGTACATAGCTGGTAGAACATTTATATCCCCAAGCTGTTAATCTTTTTGGATCAATGTCAACCTGGAGAGAAGTATGCCATAGTCTACTCCAAGGTTTTGCTTTATTAAGTGTTTTGGTGCATGTCTTAGATGAAAATCATTCACTTGAGTCCTCTTCTGGTGTCTAATCATGGTGCAGTGGTGACCCTGGAATCCTTGAAGGATATGTTGGAAAGGTTCCAACTCTGTCATGTTCTACCAAGCTGGAAAGGCTTTAAAGACAGCTTAAAGACTGGCTGTGTATCTGTCATTCAAGGACTAGACTGCCTAAGTTTGGAGACATTCATTGACAGAAGGTTGCCCAAGAGAGGATGATTTTTTTTTTCAAAAATGGCCATTTATTGAGGTGATGAAGGATGGTGATCTGTGTCAATGGAGGGAATACCTACATCAATTAAGTAAGAAGCATTGGATAAAGACAGGTGTGGCAAACTTATTACAATGTGCAAATGACACGAGGCTAGGAAGGATAACTGGAAAGACAGGAGTGGGATGAAGTGAGACAGGCTGAAATGAATCCTCAAGAGGATAACAAGGATGGCAAAAGGCTTAAAGACCATTCCGTATGAGAAGCAGTTGAAGGAATTGGGATTTTTTAACTTGGAAAAAAAGACTTCAGGGGTAGGGAGAGACCACAAATTTAAAATATCTGAAGGCTTGTCATATAAAGAGACTTAGTCTGCTTGGTCCCAGAAGTAAGAAGTAAGTGACAGAGAAGTAGATTTTGGCTCAATAAAGTTCAATTTCACAAACATTTATTAAGTGTCTACTTTGTTCAAGTCACTGTGCTAGGAGTGTCAGGTCAAATTTCCTAAAAATTATAGCTGTCCTGAAATGGAGCAGTAGTGCACCCCACATCACTGGAATTCTTCCAACAGAACCTGGATGGCTATTGGTCAAAAACGTTGTAGAAATGTTCCTGTTTTAGCAGGTGTTAATCTTGCCAATCCCTTGAGGTCCCTTCCAACTCTAAGAGTCTACAATTTTATGAAACAATTAGAGAAGAGTGTAACAGTGAGGAATTAAAAGCTCAGACATATTACTGATAATAATTGCTATGGAAATTCTGAGAAAAATTGCAAGATGATTAGAGAAAAAAATCATGTGGCTTGGAATGGTCAAGGAAGGCTTCCTGGAGGAAGACTTTGCTTTGGGAAGTTCAAATGATGAGGTATACAAGATGGAGTGTCAGGGGGAAAGATGAGACAATCAATCGGTTTTGAGCTGTGTCAGGAAGAATGAATGAGATTTGGATAGATGGAAATGAGCAGATGAGATGTGGCACATGGAAGGATGATGGAGACTATTTTGATTGAACAAAAGAAGGCTGAAAGGTGAGAGAGGCTGAGAAGTGAGTTTGTGACCAGGGTTTAGCCAGTGACTAACGTTAAGGAACATCCAGTGACCAGGACCAAGGGTCAACCAATGACCAGGGTTAGGTTTTCAGCCTGTGGCTGCTGTTAGGTTTTTGTCTGTGACCAGAGTTAGGAGCCAACCGCTGACTTGGACTGGGGCTCATACTGGAGCAAGGGAACAAATTTTCTCTTCTTGAGATAACTTTATCTGTAAAGGTATGGTAAATTTATGAATTTGACTTATGAATTCTTTCTTGTTTCTCTTTGGTTTTCTATTTCTATCTTGTTGCTCTGACCACATCCCCACAATATACCATCCTGTGACTTGGGAGGATGGCTAGTTGCTCCCCTGAGTTAAGATCTGGTTTGGGGGCTCTGAGCAACTTGGACCTTGGGATAGGGACACCGGGGTGCTTGAGACAGAGAAAATTGGCTGTGGAAGGATCAAGGTTACTGAATTCCAGAGAGGGAGAGAGAGAGAGAGAGAGAGAGAGAGAGAGAGAGAGAGAGAGAGAGAGAGAGAGAGAGAGAGAGAGAGAGCGCTCTATTTACTAGGATCTTTGGATTGGAAGGAACCTCAGTGGGGCATCTAATTCATCTAATTCCCCTTTATAACACTCCTGGCAAATTCTCATCTGCCTCAATTTGAAGAACTTTTGTGATGGGGAACTCATTACCTACCAAGGCAGTTTATTTTCCCTCTTTCTGGTTTTCAGTCTCCTCATCTGCAAAGTAAAGGTTTTGAACTGATGACTTCTAAGGGCTCATGTAGTTAGCACATTCTGTCTTATGATTCTCTTGCAGTGACTCTGCTTGGGGAGTGGGGGTGGGAAGGGATAATATACAGGGTCTAGTCAGTCCTTTTTTCATGGGGAGGAGAAAACTTGGAAAATGGAGGAGTCAGCAAGTGGAGTAAAATATGACCTGTAGTCAGTCTGTTTCTTAGCCCTAAAACCTGGAAGCCCTGGCTGGATTTGGAAACAGGCAGGCTTCTGTCTATGAATATATAAATACTTGAGGGTTAAGCAAATATATCCAGACATTCAACGGGACCCTAGAGAAGAAGGTCTTGCCAAGGCTTGTCCCAGTTCCAAATAACTCTCTAGAGTTGAGGACTTGCATAGTTAGGCTCTGCTTGGAGAGAGTCAGTTAGTCAACATTTATTAAACGCCTACTATGCACCAGGTACTAAATCCCAGGCATGCAAAGAAAGGCAAAATATGGTCAGAGGGGAACATGGGCTTATCCAGGCAGATTCTGTGTGAGACTGGGTGGATGAAGTCCCTAGAGGAATGGAGTCGGAATTCAGGATGTCTCTAGCTGGCTACATTCAGCACAGTTAGTGAAAAGAGCCAGGATATTTTCCAACTATAGGATTTCAAGCGATTCATTCCCTTTCTCTCTCAATTTCCTCTTCTGTTAAATGGGGATAATGGTACTGGATTTCTTTCCTCCCAGAGGTACTGGTGAAGAAAGTGGGTTGTAGAAATGTGGGTTGCTATTGTGATAATCAATGATTATGAATATGATTATGATATGTTCTGTTTGAAAAGCTCAGTCATATCACTTTGTTGGAAGAGTGGAATGAGTTGCTGAATTTGGACTCCAAGGACCTGGGTCCGAATAGTATCTGTTACTATTTGTATGACATTGGACAAGTAAGTTTCTTGGTCTCTCTGGGCCTCCTCTGCTGTGAAAGAGGAGAGCTTAAGGTAAATGACGTCCAATCCCCCTTTAGACAAAGAATGTGCTCCCCTCCTGTCTCTGACTCTCAGGATCCTCTTGCTTCAAGATTCAACTCAGGGGTGAGAAGGCCATCTCTCCAGTTCCACGTGGTGCAGGTTCCCTTCCCAATTTACCTTGCCTTCTTTTCTGTGTATGAGTTGCATCCCAGAGTAGAATGTCCGCACCTTGAGGACAGGCACTGTAACCTTTCTGTTTCTGTCTTGACTTTGTATGTCCAGTAGATAGAGCGACGTGACCTTTAGAAGGGCCTAATTCCATTTGACAAATTGAATTCCCTCTCTGGGTTTCAGTTATTTTCCTTGTAAAACAAAGATCTGGCTGAGGGGATGATCCAAGGTCCCTTCCTGTTCAAAATTTCTAATGTGGGTTCTAAAATTCTATTTTTGTTGTGAGGGGTCTGTCCACTGGATAAAAAGCAAACAAACTCGCCTCTGCACCCCCACCTTCCATTTCCGTGCTGAAATTCCATCATTAGCTGTTTATTGCTTTTGCTCGAGGCTGACTCTTCCCTCCCACCCCCTACCCCAAGTCAGTGTAAAGATGCAGTTATACTACCTTGGAAGTGATACATTAACCTGTTAGCACCCACTGACCCATTAGCAGGAATTAGTTAGCCAAATTAGTAAGTACAGAGCCCGGAGGGGATGAAATGCAAGGCAGGTCAGTTTCTGAGAAGGGAAGGGGGGGTGTGCGGTAATAATAATTGCCATTCACATTTTTATAAAGTTCTAAGGCACACATTTTCCTCACAATAATCCTGTAAAGGATGCCATTATCCCCATTTTACAGATGGGGAAACTGAGGTTGAGAGCGATGACTTGCTTAAGGTCACACAGCTGGTAGCTGCTAGAATCAGGACTGCAGCCCAGGTTCCCTGGCAGATTTTTTAGGCAGGGAACTCCTGAAAGAAATGGAACACTGAGGCAAGGCAGGTGTTCAATAGATAGAGGCCTTGTTCATTAATGGCCCGGTGATCCTGAAAGATCTGTCTTTGGGTGGCTATTGTAAGCATGACCATGTGTCCCTGGGCTGAGGCCTTTGGCTTGAACTGAATTGAATGGTATTGCATTTTTAACTGAATTTTTAATGGCATGGGATTGAATTGCTCTGTCTACCTCTGAGAGTAAATTGTCCACTCCCCTTCCCACCCACCCCCCTTCCCCATTTCCCTCCTCCTTCTAGGGCTCATAGCCAGGGCTTTTGGGATTAGAGAATGGAGGCCAAAGGAGGGGGGCGGGGTGCTACTGGCTTAGAGCCAGAGTGGGAGAACAGAGCGGAGGTAGAGAGTTTGGCTCTGTCCCCTTGCTGGCTCCATCATCCTCAGCCCCTGTGTGTAAGGCACCAGCCAAGGTACACAGGGCTGCCCTGAGCCAGGACCCAGCGTGAGTAGCAAACAGGAAAACCACTGACTTTGCTCACTGGACACTGCAGTTGTGTGCCCACCGACCCAAGCTGCTCACCTGCCCATTCCCTTTTCTCCAGGGATTCCACTTCTCCATCCCTTCCTGGAGGGGGATAGTTTGATTCCCTCATTCTGAAAGAGACCCATTGGGTACTGAGCTCTGACCTTGGTCACAGACTGGTCCCTAATTCCAGTCCCAGACTGAACCCTAACCCTGATTACAGACTGAACCTTAATCCTGGACACAGACTTGAGTGAGCACTTACCCCAGTTATAGAATGAGCCCTAAACCCTAGTCACATGCCTCATATCCCTGGGAAGGATGGTATTTGCTGCATGAGGAGTGAGCAGGGGGTTGGGGGTGGGAGAGGGCTCGAAGCTCACACCCCTTCTCCCCTCTTCCCTGCCCCCTCTGAAGCTCCTTCAGGGCAGTTAGGACAGAGGTGAGCCTTCCCTATGACACACACACACAGGTCATACTCTGAGTCTCACTGCAAGAAAAGGAGGTGAAAACAGAAGCAGAGGCAGAGATAAGCTGAAGTTAGAAGGGGCCTTGAAGATTATCTAGTCAACCCTCTCCTTCTACAGATCAGGAAACTGAGCCCTAGAGAGTCAGGGAGTCAGTGGCAGAGCCAAGACTTGAATCCAGAGCTCTCCCTACTATTTAGTTTCCCAAATTCCCATCATTTCTGCCCCATCTCCAGCTCAAGGTCAAACCCACCTTCCCTGAAACATGATAGTCAATTCTCTGTACTGGGGAAATGAGACCCTGGGTCATTTGAAACTGGGGGTAATCACCCCCAGAGTGAGAATCCAAAGCACCAAATTAAATAACACCCACCCAACAAACACTGGACAGTTTCCACACAACTTATAATTAAGTAGAATGTTCTCACTGATTTTGAAATGTAGAGTTACCTCCACATGCTCGCAAATCAACCAAGACATTTCCATAGGATGACCCCTTTCTATTCCCTTTGTTTTATTCTAGACATGTCAGAAGGAAGGAGAAATAGTCTCCCTTGGGACATTGGGTCCTGGCTGCAGAAAGCCTGGCCAGGGGCCCTCTCCCTATGACTTTTTCAACAACACTCAAGGCTTAAATAAATCCCAGCTCCCCAGACTCACCCACAAGCTGATGTGCCAGCTCAGTGGGCTGGCCCCTGGACTACCAACAGGATGGCTGTGCCCAGATTGGGGGGCACCAGGAGTTAACGATAAGCAGCAGCCTCTGAGGCACCCGGTCCTGCCTAGGAGGAGAGGAGGAGGAAAAAGGGGAGGGAGGACAGGAGGGCATAGAAGAGAAGAAAGTCTGAGTCAGAGCTTTAAAAAAAAAACACACAACAATTTTAATTAATTTTTTGTGAAGCACCATATCTGTTGGGGAACTTTGCTCCTCTGACCACTGGTGTAGCACCAGGGCAAAGGTCAGGCTGGCACAGTGCCTCATGCATTCTTGTCCTCCCTTCAGGACCTAGCTATGGGATTTTCTATTAGTCTCTGTCATTTTGGACTTGTCTTTTCTCCGTGGTTATGTCTCTCTTTATTCTTCCTGTTTCTGTCTCCTTATCTCTGTTTCTTTTTGTCTTTGTCTCTGTCTTTCTTTGTGTCCCCGATTCTCCTGCTCTCCCTCTGTTCCCATGTTTTTTTTCCTCCTCCTGCTCCTCCCCTTCTCTTTCTCCTTTTCCTCCTCCTCTTCTCTTCTCTCTCTCTCTCCTGTATGGCCTTGTCTTTCTCTTCCTCTCTCTGTCCCTATCTTTGCTTTTTTCTCTTTTAACGCTTTCAGGCTTAATAGGCATGGACTCTCTGTTTCTCTCTCCACGTCTCCAATTTTATTTGTCTCTCTGTATTTCTCTATCTCACACTGCCTTTCTTATACTCTATATTTGCCTGTTTTTCTGCCCGCGTTGCTCTCTCCCCCCCCCCCCTTCTGCCTCTGTACCGTCATGTACTTCGTATTCTTATTTTGTGTTCTGTTCAACGTTGTTATCGATGGGATAAAGACACAGGTGTCAGGCTTATCGAATGACAAAGATTTGGGAATGATAATAAATATGTCGGACAATGGCACTAGAATCCAAGGAGATCTGAAAGGTTGGAACAATGGATAAAAATTTAATGGGATAAATGTAAATTCTTATGCTTTGGGTTTAACAAATTAAGTACACAGGTAGAGGATGTGGGAGGAGCACTAAGATAACAGTTTATCTGAATAAGAACTGAGGTTTCTGGTGCAAGCACGCTCAATATGAGTTCACAGTGCACCATGGCAGGCAGCCAGGAAAGCTAAATTCATCTGAGCATGCATTAATAGAAATATAGCATACAGAACGAGAGAGGTGATGGTCCCACAGTCCAACATCCCAGTCAGATATCATTTAGAATATTGTGTTCAGTTCCAAAGGCCACATTTTTTGAAGGATGTTGACAAACTGGAGAGGTTTCTGGGGCTCCAAGAAGCTTTACTGGAACTCACCAGGGCCTAAGAACCACCAAAGAGAAAGAGCTAAGTTGTATGTTCTTCTTTTGGGGGCGGCCTCAGTCAAGTCCCTGGAAAGTCCATCAGCATTTGGTGACTAGAATGCCCTACTGGTCTTCCTCTTTCCCTGACGTCTTCCTCTTTTGTCATAGTGCCTCTCAGTGTGAAAGCTTGGTGAACTGGTGTTTGTAGGCCTATACTAGCAAATTCTGTCCTTTTCCTCCTCTAATCACTGTGATTCCTAGTCACCAGCTGCCTAAATATAAACCTTCCTTCCCCTACCACTCCCTCCCGAGCTTAGCTCAGCCCTCCTGAACCTTGCCTTCTCCCCCATTGTCTCTCCTACTTTTCCCTTTTTCTTACACCTTACTCCCCAAGCCATACTCCTTAGTCCAGTGACACTGACCCCCTAGACATTTCATCTCCCAGCATTTTCCTAACTATCCTCCGTGCTTGGAATGTTCTCCCTAACTTTCTTCAAGTACCAACTAAAATTCTACCTTCTACAGGAAGCCTTCCCCAACCCTTCTTAATTCCAGGGCTTTCCTTTGAAATATTATTCCCTATTCATGTTGTATAGAGCTTGCTTTGTCTGAATATTATTAACCCAATTAGATCATTAACTCCTTGAGGCCAGGGACTTTTTGTGTCCCAAGTGCTTAGCACCATTCTTTGTATACAGCAGGTACTTAATAAATGTTGATTGTACCCTCTTGAGCTCCATTCCATCATAAGCACATTTCCTGTGACTTGAGGACACTTCCCTTCATGTCTTTTTGCACTCATGGAAATCTGATGGCCCGGAAGACCCTATCCCTGGGCACCCTTGGCAACATCGGAGTGCTTTTTTCATAATCCCTAGCACATGGATGCAGGAAGGTGAATATATACACCTCTTGTTTTTTTTTAACTTCTCCTTCTGCACTTTCCTAATGCTCCCTTCACTAAGCAACCCTCCTGTTTTTTGAATTTGCTCTGCCAGTCCATCCAGAGCCTTGTTGCCATCACCTACGACTCTCTTTATATCTTTCTCAAGGAGTTGAGGACTTGGTTCATAGCCTTAACCTTTGCCCTTATAAGAAGGGTCTTCAAAATGCATTTTAATGTCCCCTCACACACCTGGGCCTCCAATTTCATTAAGTTCCTCCTCGTCCTCTCCTATGACCTGTACTTTCATTCCACCTCAGCCACAGACAGGAATGCTTGATCTCACCATCACCAATGGTGATGTCACTTCTGTGATATAGAACTCTGAGATCCCTCTCTCTGATCACAACTTTCCCACCTTTCCTTCAATTGATCCTCTATGGCGTAATTTCTAGTCTTTTCACCATACTGATCAGTCTCCTCTAGAGTCACTCTAGCTTGCCAATGTGCCTCTTAAATTCTAGTGCCCAGATCTAAACATGATACTCCAGAGGTGAGACTATACCTTCTCTTGGATGGGTCAGACATCACCACTTCCATCAATCCTTGTTTCCAGTTCCCTCACCATTCTGATCAGCCACTTGGTGATGAAGTGGATAGAGTGCTGGGCCTAGAGTCAGGAAGACCTGAGTTCAAATGTGATCTGAGACACTTTTGAGCTGTGTGACCCTGGGCAAGTCATTTAACCCTGTTTGCCTCAGTTTCCTCATCTGAAAAATGAGGTGGAGAAGGAAACAGCAAACCACTCAAGTATCTTTGCCAAGAAAACTTCAAATGGGGTCATGAAGAGGTGGACATAACTGAAATGACTCAACCTCATCAATCACAAACACAATTAATTGTGTGAATTATTACATATGCCATCTATGCCTTTATCTAAGTCATTGATAAAGCTATGAAACAGCACAGGGACTAGAACAGACACCTGAGGCACTCACCCCATTACAAACTTATTTGCAAGTTGATATGAAAATGTTAAAGGTAACTCTTTGGATCTGGCCATTTAACAAGCTTTGAACCAATTTAACTATACTATTGTTTACATTTCCTTGTCTTTTTCACAAGAATAGCATGAGAGACTTTGCTCAATCTAAAAAAAAATCTGAGAAGGCTATTTTTACAACATTCCCTTGATCTCCCAGCCTAGTACTTTGACCCTTCACTATTTCAGTGCATTTGTGATACTGATGTGAGTACTCTCTCCAATGACACCATTTGCAATCAAGTCCTATAAATCCACAATACAGGACAGAGACATTCTTCTAAACCTCTTGACATTATGTCAAGATGACTCGTAAGCTACTAACACTCAACCTAAGAGGTAGGTCATGATCTTACACCCAAAACTCATCCCTTTTCCTAACTTTTTGATTTCTACCAAGGACACCATGGCCCTTCCAGTTGCCTATGTTCAAAAAAGAGAGTCATTATCAACTCTTCATCCTCAGTCACACCCCACCCCATGTCCAATCACTTATTGTTTTGTCAATTTCCCCTCCACAACACCTCTCACACTGGTGCCCTTCTCGCCTTTGACACCTCCACCAACCTACTTCAAACCCTCACTTCCTGTCATCTGGATCATTACTATTTCCACCTAACTGTTCTCCCTAATTTAAGACCTTTCCCTCTCTTATCCATCCTCCACCCAGCTGTGAGATTGATCCTCTTCCAGCACAAGCCTGCCCATGGCACTTCTTTGCTCCACAAAGATCAAGGGGCTTCCTATTACCTCTAAGATAGAACACAAGCTCCTCTCTCTGACATGTAGAGACCTTCATAGTCTGGCTGCAGCTTATCTTTCCCTGCAGATTTCACATTACTTCCCTCACATACTCTACATTCCAGTCAAATAAGCCTATTTGCTGTTCCCTGCACATAGAATTACATGTTTTACTTCTATACCTTTGTATGGGCTGTTCCCCAGATCTGGAATGCTCTCCCTTCTCATAGCTGCTTCTTAAAATTTCTAGCCTATTTAAGGACTCAGCTTGATGACTGTAAACCTACATGGGGCTTCCCCTAAGTGACCCTCCTCTACCCAGGAGTGCTCTCCTTCCTCCTGAAATTGCTTTGCCTTTATTTTCTGTATATTTTGTATCAGCTTTTCTCTGTTCATGCTATTTCCTCCAGTCACATGTGAGGTCCTTAAAAACAGAGACTATTTTGGTTTTACTTCTTTATCTTTAGTGTTTGGCATATAGTACACACTTAATAAATGCTTGTTGAAATGATTTTAATTATGTAGATCATCAGTACATATATTTTGCAAAGATATCGTAGATGGACGTAGATGAACTAAGCCAAGAATTGAATAGGAAGCAGAGAGCAGACTGGTTTGCATCTGGGAAACTGAAGACTGCTTTTAATTTTCCAAAACTTTTCCCTGAAACAAAGGACATTTTTTTAAACATCAATATTCTTCCACGAGCCTTCCAATAAAGATAAGGGGTAAATCAAGGATGCCCATTATCACCACTATTATTAAATATAGTGTTAGAAATGTTAGCTTTAGCAATAAGAGAAGAAAAAGAAATCAAAGGAATCAGAATAGGCAATGAGGAAACAAAACTATCACTCTTTGCAGATGACATACTTAGAAAACCCTACAGAATCAACCAAAAAGCTACTTGAAATAATTAACAACTTTAGCAAAGTTGAAGATATAAGATAAACCCACATAAATCATTATGATTTCTTTATATAACCAACAAAGCCTAGCAGCAAGAGATAGAGAAATTCCCCTTAAAATAACTGTAAACAATACACTTGTGAGTCTACCTGCGAAGAGAAACCCAGGAACTATATGAACACAATTACAAAACATTTTTTACACAAATAAAGTCAGATCTAAATAATTGGAAAAATGTCGATTGCTCATGGATAGCCTGAGCCAGTATGATAAAAAATAATATTAATGTATAATAATTATAATATGTAATATGATAAAATAAATATAATAATATTAAAAAGTCTACCTAAGTTAATTTACTTATTCAGTGCTATACCAATTAAACTGCCAAAATATTGTTTTATAGATCTAGAAAAAAATAACAAAATTTGTCCGGAAGAACAAAAGATCAAAAATATCAAGAAAATTAATAAAAAAAAAAACCCAAAGCAAGGTAGCCTAGCAGTACCAGATCTCAAACCATATTATAAAGCAGTAATCATCAAAACTATCTGGTACTTGCTAAGAAATAGAGTGGTGGATCAGGAGAATAGATTAGGTACACAACACACAGTAGTAAATGATCATAGTAACCTAGTGCTTGATAAACCTAAAGACCTTAGATTTTGGGATTAGAACTCACTATTTGAGAAAGGTTTCTGGGAAAACCAGAAAACAATAGGGCACAAACTCGGTATAGAACAACATCTTACACCATATACCAAGACAAAATCAAAATGGGTACATGATTTAGACATAAAGGGTAATACCATAAACAAATTAGAAGATTAAGGAATAGCTTACCTGTCAGATCTATGGAGAAGAGAAGAATTCATGATTAGACAAGAGATAGAGAGCATTACAAAATGTAACATAGATAATTTTGATTATATTAAATTAAAAAGGTTTTGCACAAACAAAACCAATGCAACAAAGATTAGAAGTAAAGTGGAAAGCTGAGAAACAATGTTTACAGCATGTATCTCTGATAAAGGCCTCATTTTCCAAATATATAGAGAACTGAGTCAAATAAGAATACAAGCCATTCCTCAATTGATAAATGGTCAAAGGATATGAACAGGCAGTTTTCAGTTGAAGAAATCAAAGCAATCTATAGACATATAAAACAGCGCTCTAAATCACTTTTGATTGGAGGAATGCAAATCAAAGCAACTCTGAGGCAACCTCACCTATCAGATTGGCTAATATGACAAAAAAAAAAAAAGAAAATGATAAATTTGGAGAAGATGTTAGGACAGTAATGCACTGTTGGTGGGGCTGTGAACTGATCCAACCATTCTGGAGAGAAATTTGGAAGTATGCCCAAAGAAGAACCAAATTGTGCATACCCTTTGAGTCAATAATACCACTACTAGGTCTGTATAACAAAGAGATCATGATAAAGGCAAAAGGACTTACATGTGCAAAAATATTGAAGGCAGCCCTTTTCATGTTGGCAAAATATTGGAATTTAAGGGAATGCCCATAATTGGGGAATGGCTAAACAAACTGTGCTATATGAATGTGATAGAATACTATTGTGCAATTAGAAATGATGAACAAGCAAATTTCCGAAAAACCTATATAAGAAAAGACGTGTACAAACTGATGCAAAGTGAAGTGAGGAGAACCAGGAAAATATTGCTCACAGGATCAACAACATTGTGTGGTAATCAACTTTGAATGACTCAGCTCTTCTCAGCCACACAATGATCCAAGAAAAGTACAAAGGACTCATGAAGGAAAATGTTATTCACATCCAGATAAAGAATTATGGACTCTGAATGTAGTTATTGAAGCATACTTTTTCACTTACTTCATTCTTTCTTATGTTTTTCTTTTGATCTGTTTCTTCTTTCGCAACTGTGACTGATATGGAAATATATTTTACATGATAGCACATGTATAACTTATGTCAAGTTGCCTACCATTTTTGGAAGAGTGGAGGGAAGGAGAGGGAGGCAGAAAAATTTGGAACTCAAAATATTGTAAAAATGAATGTTAAAAAATTGTCTTGACATAATTAGGAGACAATACTACAAAATTTTTCTTTCAGGGATGTTGCATGGCTACAAATCCTGTAACTCAACAGTTTCTGAAGAGTTAAGGTTATGAGTCTGCCTCATACTACCAACAAAAAATGATATCTTTGAAGTCACAAAAAAGATACCACCAAAGACATAAGGATCATATTAAACATCATATTATAAAAATATTAGAAGAGAAACAGATCATATACCTGTCACAGCTGTGTGTAGGAGATGTATTCTTCACCAAACAAAAGTTTAAGATGATTACAAAAAAAAAAATAGAATCACTATTTGTATCAAATTTCCCTGATAAGGGTTTGGTATCCAAGATATATATATATATATATATGTATGTATGTATAACAATGAATAAATATGTATAAGAATGACAGCCATTTCTCAATAGATAAATAGTCAAAGGACATGAACAAATAGTTCTCAAAAGAACTGCAAAGTATTCACAATCATAGGAAAGAATGCTCCAAATCACTATTAATAAGAGAAACACAAATCAAAACAACCCAGATGTTTTATTTCACATCCTAAAAATGGACAAAAATGACAAAAATAGCAATGGTCAATGTTGGAGTATTGTGGAAGGATAGGCACACTAATATATTGTTGATGGACCTATGAAATGGCAAAACCTATTTGGAAAGCAATTTGGAATTATGCAAATAAACTGATGTAAAATGTCCATACCCTTTGAGCTAGAGACTTTATTACTGGGCTTATACCCCAAGGAAGTCATCAAAAGCCAAAAGTCCCTATATACTTCAAAATATTTATAGCAGCAGTTTTTGTTATAGCTAAGAACTGGAAACAAGGTAGATGCCTACCAAGTAAGGAATGATTAAACAAATTGTAGTACATGAAGGTAATGGAATATTACTGTGCTGTAAGAAATGATGTGTGATGGATACTTGGGATAGCTATGATGAAGTAAAAAACACGTATATCAATAAAAACTTAAAAATTTTAAAAAGAGATTGGGGCAATACAGTGGTACAATGAGTAGAAAGTTGAACTTGGAGTTTGAAGGATCTGAGTTCAAATTCTGCCTCAAATACTTACTAGCTATGTGAAACTAGGTAAGTCAGTTAACCACAGATATAACTGTATCTATATTGATAGCTATGTCCTATAGAAGAAAGCTGTCTTCCTCTTGTTCAATTCTCAGCTCAATTCTTTTTCTACTTTAACAATTATTATTTATTTACTTTTCACATTCATTTAAAACAATTTTCAGCTCCAAATTCTCTTTCTACCATTCACCCCTCCCTTATCCATTATGAAAGCAAGAAATGTGATAGCAATTATACATGTTAAATCATGCAAAACACATTTCTATGTTAGCCATGTTGTAAAACAAAAACAAGAAAAATTAAGGAAATGAAAAAAAAAATCATGCTTCAATTTGCATTCAGACTCCAGTTCTTTTTCTGGAGTTGGATAGCATTTTTCATCATAAGTCTTTTAGAATTATCTTGGATCATTGTATTGATCAGAATAGCTAAGCCATTCATAGTTGATCATTGTACAATGTTTTCCTGATTCTCTTCACTTCACTTTGTATCAGTTCATGTAAGTCTTCTCAGGTTTTCTTGCTCATCATTTCTCACAACACAATAATATTCCATCATATTCACATATCACAACTTATTCAGCCATTCTCTAACTGATGGATGTTCCCTGAATGTCAAATTTTTGCCACTGCAAAAAAGCGTCTATAAATATATATTTGAAATATTTTATTTTTTCCAATTACATGTAAAAACAATATTATAAATATTTTTAAAAATTTGAGTTCCAAATCTCTTCCTCTTCCCCTCATTGAGAAGGCAATCAATTTGATATGTTATACATATGCAGTCAGGCAAACCATATTTCTATATTAGTCATGTTATGAAAGAAAACACACACACAAAAAGAACCAAAGAAAAATAGTGAAAATTTAAAAAAATATACTTTGATCTGCATCCAGATTCCTTTAGTTCTTTCTCTGGAAGTGGATAGTAGTTTTCATCGTGAGTGCTTTGGAATTATATTAGGTTATTGTATTGCTGAGAATAGTGAAGTCATTCACAGTTGATCATTGTACCGTATTGCTGTTACTGTGTACAATGTTCTCCTGGTTCTCCTCACTTCATTTTCCATAAGTTAATATAAGTCTTTCCAGGTTTTTTTGAAGTCTTCCTGCTCACCATTTCTTATGGAACAATAGTATTTTATTACATTCATACAACATAACTTGTTTACCCATTTTCCTCAATTTCCAATTCTTTGCCATCACAAAAAGAGCTCCTCTAAATGTTTATACATATAGATCCTCATCCACTTTATTTGATCTCTTTGGGATAGAAAACTAGTGGTGATGTTTCTGGGTCAAAGGGTATGCACAGTTTTATAGCTCTTTGGGCATAGTTCCAAATTGTTCTTCAGAATTTTAGAATCAGTTCACAACTTGACCAATAGTATATTGGTGTCTCAGTTTTTCCTTATCCCCTCCATTTTTCTTTTTTGTCTTATTAGCCAATCTGAAAGGTATGAGGTGGTACTTCAGAGTTGTTTTGATTTGCATTTCTCCAATCAAATGTGATTTAGAGCACTTCTTTACATGCCTATAAATAGTTTTGATTTCTTCATTTGAAAACTGCCTGTTCATATCCTCTGACCATTTATCAGTTGAGGAATGGTTTGTATTCTTATAAATTTGACTCAGTTCTCTGTATATTTGAGAAATGACGTCTTTATCAGAGAAATTTGCTGTAAATTTTTTTTCCACTTTCCCATTTCCCTTCTAATCTTGGCTGCTTTGGTTTTCTTTGTGTAAAAATTTTAAATAACCCCAAATTATTCTTTTTATGTCTTGTGATACTCTCTGTCTCTTGTTTGGTCATAATTATTCCTTTATCCATAGATCTGAGAGGTCAAACATTCCTTTCTCCCCTAATTTGCTGCTGATGTTACCCTTTACTTCTAAATCAAGTACCCATTTTGACCTTGTCTTTGTTTATTGTGTGAGATGTTGATCTATACCTAGTTTTTGCCAAATTACTTTTCAGTTTGTCAGAAATTTTTGTCAAATAGTGAATTTTTGTTCCCAAAGTTTGGATCTTTGTGTTTATCAGACACTAGATTGCTATGATCATTTACTACTGTGTCTTGTGTACCTAATCTATTACACTTATCCACTGCTCTGTTTTTTATACCAGTGCCAGATTGCTTTGGCTATTACCACTTTGTAATACAGTTGGAGATCTGATATGACTAGGCTGCTTTCCTTCACATTTTTTCCCCATTAATTGTCTCGATATTCTTGACCTTTTGCTCTTCTAGATGAAGTTTGTTATTATTTTTTTCCATTGTTCTATAAAATAATTTTTTGGTAGTTTGATTGGTATGGCACTGAATGGTAAATTAATTTAGGTAGAATTGCAGTTTTAAGAATATTGGCTTGGCCTACTCATGAGCAATTAATTTATCCATTTATTTAGA
Source organism: Notamacropus eugenii (assembly GCF_028372415.1). Taxonomy (NCBI): domain Eukaryota; kingdom Metazoa; phylum Chordata; class Mammalia; order Diprotodontia; family Macropodidae; genus Notamacropus; species Notamacropus eugenii. The sequence goes on along the minus strand of NC_092872.1, from coordinate 11,404,261 downwards.
TCTATCTTTATTTGTGTGAAAATGTTTTGTAATTGAGTTCATATAGTTCCAGTTTGTTTTGGCAAGTAGACTCCCAGGTGTTTTATATTATCTGTGCTGCTTTAAATGGAATTTCTCTTTCTATCTCCTGCCACTGGACTTTGTTGGTAATATATAGAAATGCTGATGATTTTTGTGGTTTTATTTTATATATTCTGCAACTTTGCTGAAGCTGTTAATTGTTTCAACTAGTTTTTAGACGATTCTCTAGAATTCCTTTTATTCCTAGGATTTATTTATTTACTTTTACTATATGTCCCAGAATGTACAAACCGATGAACAAATTCTATAGACTTACAACATAAATATATGCCACAATCTGGTCAGTCAGCATAATTCATCCACTTAGTCTTTGCTGTGTGGTCAGGCAAAAAGTCTTTTGAATGGTTACAGATTATCTTCCAGGAGTCCCTGCAGTGGCAAGCGACTTGCTGCAACCAATACGATATTATCTGCAAATAGGAGCACTTGGTGAAGCACCACCCTCACAGTGGTGAGCGCTTTTAATGAATATATGCCTTCCTCTTTTATACCTTACCTTATAATGAATGATTATAGTGTTATATGAACAAGACTATTTTTATTGTTTTACATGTATATACATGTAAAACAATAAAAATAGTCTATGTATATATATATATATTTAAGGAATCTTGACTTATGAATGGGAGGGAATTGAATTGGAAAAAAGCTTCTAAGTCAGTATTTTACTCTATTGTCTCAAATGCTTTTTCATAGTTAACTAACAATAAACACACTGGAATCCTATATCTTCTATGTCTTTTAGTCAATTATAAAATAACAAAGATCTGGTCCACTTAAAAATATAGATCACAGAAGCCTGCTTGTTCTTTATTCATACACTTGTTAAGGATGCTCTCTATTTGCATATAGATTACTCTCATAAAATTTTTGTATAGATGGGATAACAGGAATATAGCTCAGTACTTCTTAATTTCCTCTCAGTTGCCTTTTTTTAAAGTTAGTAAGGTCCTAGATTTTTTCTAAACTTTAGTGTCTTTCCAGGCTTCAGATACTTTAAATACCAACCTTTTGATACCCTCACAAATGTTGTGGGGCTGCTGAGTGGGACAGTAGATAGAAAATCAGGCCTGAAGTCAGGAAGACCTAAGTTCAAATCCAGCCTCAGACACTTATGAGCTGTGTGACCCTGGGCAAGTCACTTAACCCTACCTGCCTCAATTTCTTCATCTGTAAAATGAACTGGAGAAGGAAGTGGCAAACCACTCCAGTGTCTTTGGCAAGGAAAACCCACAAGGGATAATGAAGGGTCAGACACAACTCAATGACAAAAGCATTTTTTCCCCATGTCTTTAATGTCCTACCATCCTTCAGATACCTTGTATACCAACCCTTCTATACCCTCACAACTGTTTTACCCCCAGCATGGATATCCTTTTTGAAAACTTGGTTTGATATGGTTGCTTCCTCCATTTTTGTTTTCTTTAGTACCAAGCACATCTAGGACTGTGATGTTAGAGTACAAATTTCAGAGTCCCACTTCCTTCATGGTGAGAAATGTTTGTCATAGTAATCTTCATAGCTCTTTTCCCTATTTGGTTTAGTTGTTGTCCTTCTTCCATTTTTATCCTTGAATGCCTTTGGGATGACTTTGCTTAGCTGGATCTCTTGTTTCGCTTCCTTTAAACTGGCTTTACCCTTCATTGTTTCTATCTGCTTTACGAGATGTTACTGTTCATAATCATTCATTATCCTTCTAAGATTAAAAAAACAAGAATTTGTAATGGTGTTGGATTCCAATCATTTGCCAAGATCTTTTGATTTCACCTTTGCAACATCTCTCAAATAAGTGTCCTTCTCTCCTGGGACACTGCCACATTTTGGTGTAGGCTCATTACCTCACACCTGGATTATTGCAATAACCTGTCTATTAGCGGGTCTGCGTGCCTCAAATCTCTGCCCACTCCAATTCACCTTCCCTTCAGTCACTGAGGTTCTACTAAAGCACAATACTGACCATGTCACCCACCCTATTCAATAAACTCTAGTGACTCCCTGTTGTCTTCAGAATCAAATACAAAATGTTCTTCTTGGTATTCAAATCACTTCATAACCTAGCACGCTCCCTTTTCCATCTTCTCACATCTTACTCCCCACTACATACTCTTTGATCCAGTAACACTAGCCTCCTTGCTGTTCCAGTAACAGACACTCTATCTCCTGGCTCTAGGCATTTTCCTTGGCTCTCCTCCATACTTAGAACACTCTCCCTTCTCATCTTTCTCTACTGGCTTCCATTAACTCCCAATTAAAGTTTCATCTTCTACAGGAAGCCTTTTCCAGTCTCTCTTAATTTTAGTGTCTTCCCTCTCTTAGTTATTTCCTATTTATCCCGTACATATAATTTGTGTATTTTTTTTTGTTTTCCTCATTAAATTGTGAACTCCTTAAAGGCATGAATTATCTTTTGCCTCTTATGTTTGTCTCTAGTACTTAGCACAGTGTTTGGCATCTAGTAGGCTGCCATCTTTCTTTGCCTAAAAAGTCAGTTTTTATTACATTGAGTCATCTTACCCATGAGCAATTAATATTTTCCCAATTATTTAGGTCTGTTTTTGTTTATGGAAATAGTAATTTATAATTGTATTTATAAAGTTCTTGTATATATTTTGGGAGATAAGCTTCCACAAGCATTTTATGTATTCTGTAGTAATTTTAAAAGGAATTTATTTTTCTATCTCTTTCTGCTAGATTTTATTAGTATTACATGGAAATGCGAATAATTTGTATAGGTTTATGCTATGTCCTGTAAGTTTCTTGATGTTATTGTTTTAGTTATTTATTTAGCCACATCATAACAAATTAAAGAAACACAGGAGAACAGTTCATGACCAAACAAGAAATAGTGAGATCATAAAAGACAAAATAGATCATTAAAAAGTTTTTGCATTAAACAAATCTAATAAAACTGACGTTAAAAGAGAAACAATTGGGGAAAATGTTTTCCTTAAGTTTCCCTGATAAAGGTCTCATTTTTAAAGTATACAAGGAACTGATTCAAATTAATAATAAAAAGATCCATTTCCTAAATGATAGATGATCTCAATATATAAACAGGTAATTCTCACAAGAAGAAAATCAGTCAATCTGTGATCATATGAAAAAAATGCTTCAAATATGCAAAATATTGCAAAAATGCAAAATAAAGCAATTTTGAGATTCTACCTCATATCCAGCAGAGTGGCAAAGAGGCCAAAAAGGAAACTGATAAATATTGGAGGGGCGATGTGAAAATAGACACACCAATGTACTGTTGGCAGAGCTGTGAATGGATACAACTCTTTTAATGAATATTTTGAAATTATACACAAAATATTATTAAACAATTTATGTGTGCCCTTTGACCCAGCTACACCACTGTTTTCTTCAAAGAGATCAAAGAAACAGGAAATATATTTTATGTACAAAAATATTTTTAGCAGTTCTTTTGGTGGTGACAAAAAATTAGAAATGAATGGGATAACCATCAATTGAGGAATGATTATATAAGTTATATATATGACTTGGATGTAGAAGCATTATACTGTAAGAAATGAGGAAATATATGATTATCAAAAGACATGGAAAATGTGTATGTATCAACACAATCCTGAAATAAGCAGGATTAGAAGAAAATTTATACTAAGATAAATATTATAAAAATGAATGATTTTGAGGACTTTTATAAACCAATGATGAATGAAAATAAGCAGAACTAGGAGAACAATTTGTGCAATAGCAACACTGTAGCAACAAACAACTTTGAAAAATGAGGGGCCAGGATGAACACAATGACCGTCATGATTTCAGAGGACCACTGGTGAAACATGCCTTTCATTATAGAGACGTAACAGATTAAGGAGCAGAATGAGACATATGCTTTTTTATACAGTCATGAGGGAATTTGTTTTGCTTGACAAATATATTTATTACAATGAATTTCTTTATCTTTTTCAATGGGGAAGGAATAGGAGGGAGAGAAAATAGGTTTCTGTTAATTAAAAAAATAGAGAGATGGATGGAGGACACAAGATATGTGAAATGCTGGGTGTATTTTTGGATGAAGTCACTATATTATTAGTTTTACTTGGTTACGATTGACCTTTCATGAAGTAGGAGTAATCTGTAAATATTTGTAATGTGAAAGCAAAATACGTCAACAAAATATAGTGAAATTCAAAAGAGAAATAAAGTGTTTGATGACTTAGGTTCTTTTTCTCCTGGACTCTTGATATTCTTGTGGCAATTAATTGACATTAGTTAAATTTCTACATAAAATTGTTATAATTGGTGGGGATGACATTTTTGTCGCCTATTTCCCATTTTTCATGATTTGTTACTTGTTTAAATAGTTTTCCATGCTAGGTATGTCCAGGTCTTTCAACGCATCCCATTGCTTTAACTGTAGCATATCTTTCTCTTATTCTTTCTTTTCTCTGATAAGCCAGGGGTCTGACTGTACACAGATGTCTAGTTCTGACATAATATTCGTATCAGAAGTACTTTTGTAAAGTAAAAATTAAAAAAGTAAAATTTGATCAGTTTTATTTCTATTTTTTTGGGGGAGTGATATTTGCTGTTGATCATATCTAGAAGCTACACTTCTCCTTCTCCTTCTCCTTCTCCTCCTCCTCCTTCTCCTGTTTTTTTCTCCTCCTCCTCCTCTTTTTCTTCTTTTCCTCCTCCTCCTCCTCCTCTTTCTTCTTCTTCTTCATCTCTGTCTTCTTCTCAGTCTTTTTCTTTTTCTCATTCTCCTCCTCCTTTTTTCTTCTTGTCCTTCTTGTCCTAGTTCTTCTTCTCTTCCCCTTCTTCTTCTTCTTATTATTATTCTCCTTCTCCTCTTCTCTGAAGTGCTTTCCATTTTGTTTCTCACCACCCTCAACTTTCTTCATTCTTGTGCTGAAGTTATTGAATAGCAGCGTGTGCATTGATTCAATTTGGAGAGTCTTCTTTAGTACACCATAGAATTCCTTTACTTTGTCTCCCATTGTAATGAATGTTGCAGCATAAGAGCTGTAACTGTTTTCATGGATTTTTTGTTGTTGTCATTGCAAATTTTTTTAAAATTTATTTATTTAACTTTTAACATTCATTTTCACAAAATTTTGGGCTCCAAATTTTCTCCCCATTTGTCCCCTCCCCCCACCCCAAAACACCGAGCATTCTAATTGCCCCTATCACCAATCTGCCTTCTCTTCTATCATCCCTCCCTTCCCTTGTCCCCATCTTCTCTTTTGTCCTGTAGGGCCAGATAACTTTCTATACCCCATTACCTGTATTTCTTATTTCCTAGTAGCAAGAACAGTACTTGACAGTTGTTCCTAAAACTTTGAGTTCCAACTTCTCTTCATCCCTCCCTCCCCACCTATTCCCTTTGGAAGGCAAGCAGTTCAATATAGGCCATATCTGTGTAGTTTTGCAAATGACTTCTATAATAGTCGTGTTGTGTAAGACTAACTATATTTCCCTCCATCCTATCCTGCCCCCCATTGCTTCTATTCTCTCTTTTGATCCTTTCTCCCCAAGAGTGTTGACTTCAAATTGCTCACTCCTCCCATTGCCCTCCCTTCCATCATCCCCCCCACCCTGCTTATCCCCTTCTCCCCCACTTTCCTGTACTGTAAGATAAGTTTTCATACCAAAATGAGTGTGCATTTTATTCCTTCCTTTAGTGGAATGTGATGAGAGTAAACTTCATGTTTTTCTCTCACCTCCCCTCTTTCTCCCCAAATTAAAAAAGTCTTTTGCTTGCCTCTTTTATGAGAGATAATTTGCCCCATTCCATTTCTCCCTTTCTCCTCCCAATATATTTCTCTCACCTTTTAATTTCATTTTTTAAAGATATGATCCCATCCTATTCAATTTACTCTGTGCTGTGTGTGTGTGTGTGTGTGTGTGTGTGTGTAATCCCACCAACTACCCAGATACTGAAAAGTTTCAAGAGTTACTAATATTGTCTTTCCATGTAGGAATGTAAACAGTTCAACTTTAGTAAGTCCCTTATGACTTCTCTTTACTGTTTACCTTTTCATGCTTCTCTTGATCCTTGTGTTTGAAAGTCAGATTTTCTTTTCAGCTCTGGTCTTTCCATCAAGAATGCTTGAAAGTCCTCTATTTCATTGAAAGACCATTTTTCCCTTGAAGTATTATACTCAGTTTTGCTGGGTAGGTGATTCTTGGTTTTAGTCCTAGTTCTTTTGACTTCTGGAATATCCTATTCCATGCCCTTTGATCCCTTAATGTAGAAAGTGCTAGATCTTGTGTAATCCTGATTGTATTTCCACAATACTTGAATTGTTTCTTTCTAACTGCTTGCAATATTTTCTCCTTGACCAGGGAACTCTGGAATTTGGCCACAATGTTCCTAGGAGTTTCTCTTTTTGGATCTCTTTCAGGAGGTGATCAGTGGATTCCTTGAATACTTATTTTGCCCTCTGGTTCTAGAATATTACTCAGTTTTCCTTGTTAATTTCAGGAAAGATGATGTCTAGGCTCTTTTTTTGACCATGGCTTTCAGGTAGTCCCATAATTTTTAATTGTCTCTCCTGGATGTATTTTCCAGGTCAGTTGTTTTTCCAATGAGATATTTCACATTATCTTCCATTTTTTCATTCTTTTGGTTTTGTTTTGTGATTTCTTGGTTTCTCATAAAGTCATTAGCCTCCATCTGTTCCATTCTAATTTTGAAAGAACTGTCTTCTTCAATGAGCTTTTGAACCTCCTTTTCCATTTGGCTAATTCTGCTTTTTAAAGCCTTCTTCTCCTCATTGGCTTTTTGAGCCTCTTTTGCCAATTGAGTTAGCCTATTTTTCAAGGTGTTATTTTCTTCAGCATTTTTTTGAGTCTCCTTTAGCAAGGTGTTGACCCACTTTTCATGCTTTTCTTTCATCTCTCTCATTTCTCTTCCCAGTTTTTCCTCCACCTCTCTAACTTGATTTTCAAAATCCTTTTTGAGCTCTTCCATGACCTGAGACCATTGCATATTTATTTGAGATGTTTGGGATACAGAAGCCTTGACTTCTATGTCTTTCCCTGATGGTAAGCATTGTTCTTCCTCATCTGAAAGGATGGGAGGAGATATCTGTTCACCAAGAAAGTAACCTTCTATGGTCTTATTTTTCCCCCCTTTTCTGGTCATTTTCCCAGCCAATTACTTGACTTCTGAGTTTCCTCTCCACACCCACCTGGCCTTCGGATCCACCCAGCTAGCGCTTAGGGGCTGAGATTCAAATGCTGCTTCCTAGCCTCAGGGCTTTGGGCGGGGGCAGGACTGCTATTCAGTATGAGATTAAGTTCAGGTGCTCAGGTGGGGGCAGGGCCACCACACGGGGCTCAGTTCCCTCAGGGGGGGGGAGGGTTTATGAAGAGAACTTAAACAATGGATCCCATCTCCTGCCTGCTTGGAGAGCCCTTGTTCACTGCTGCCTCTGCTGCTGCCTCCTGAGGGGGCCTGAGTTATGGAGACACCCCGCTCCCATTTCAGCAAGCTGAAAAGACCCTCTCACTGACCTTTGGCTCCTGTGGGTGGAGGGACCTGTGTTGTTGGTGGATCCTGCTCGGATCTGCTCCCCCGGTGCCCCACGGCCAAGGCAGGTCTGGGTTCTGATTCAGTTCTGGGGCATGACAGACCTTTGGTGTTGGTTTTTTGGGTCTCTCTGGAACAGAAATCTCCTCCACTCCGTTGTTCTGTGGCTTCTGCTGCTCCAGAATTTGTTGGGAGTTCTTCTTTACAGGTATTTTACGGGCGCTGGGTTAGGAGCTAGCATATGTGTATCTTTCTACTCTGCCATCTTGGCTCCTGTCATTGCAAATTTGAATCATAAGTACAAGAATATGAGATGATCACATATCCCACAAAATAATGTTTCTTGTTTCCTTTGGGAATATTAAAGGCCAACTCTGTCAACTCCTTTCTTCACCTTACCTAAGAGTATTTGTGAGCCATCCCTCCATTTAGCTAAAATTTCCCTCATTTATAAGATGAGACTGTTCATTATCATTTTTGACTTATTTTCACAAGATTTTATAAATGTATTTGTAATGGTGTTGGATTTGGCCACCATTTCTCTCTGCCTGTGGAAAGTAAGTCAAGTGTTGGCTAACTCAGGATTTTATTTGTTTATGACAAGAATGTCAAGGTTAACATGATTTTGTTTTTCCATGTCTACTACTCATCGGTTATAGGCCTCACATTTAGAGAACTAAATGAAGGTTTATAGAGAATCTCAAATCTGGTGATTCATGGCATCCTTTGCCCCTCTTTCTGCTGCTTGGCCACATTATTGCAGAAGTGGAAAGGGCAGAGGACTGAGAACCACTTTGTATTGCTTGTTGTTTCATAGGCTGCCCAGGCCAAAGAATTCAGCACTCCCTGGGAGCCCAGGGGTCATATTCTAGGTCTGATGCTTACTTGCTGTGTGACACTGATGTTCCCTCTTTTACAACTCCATTTCCTCATCTAAAAATACAGATAACAGTATTCATAATGTTGTGAGGAGAGTGCTCTATAAACTTGGAGGCATTATGGAATGATAGACTACTTTTTACATTATCTTTGTAGCTCCCAGCACTGTGCTTTACATGTGGTTGTTTGTCAGTCATTTGTGTCCAACCCTTTGTGGTCCTCTTTGGAGTTGAAGGTGATGCTCTCTTTGGTGCCCATTTCCCATTTCCTTCTCCAATGGATCCATTTTTTCAGGCAATCAGAGATTGAGTGACTTGCCCAGGGTACACAGTTAGGAAGTATCTAAGGCTGGATTTGAATTCTGGTCTTCCTGACTCCAAGCTCAGTCCTCTACCTACTGAGCTACCAGCTGCTTCACTTTACATGTAGTAGGTACTTTGGAGCAGCTAGGCGGTACAGTGGATAGAGCACCAGTGCAGGAGTCAGGAGGACTTGAGTTCAAATCTCACCTCAGACTCTTGACACTCACTAGCTATGTGACCTTGAGCAAGTCACTTAACCCCAATTGTCTCATCCTGGGTTATCTCCAGTAATCCTGATGAATATCTGGTCACTGGATTCAGATAACTTTGAAGGAGAAGTGAGGCTGGTGACCTGCACAGCCCTCCCTCACTGAAAACAAAGTCAAGTGCAAGTCATGTCTTTATTTCTCTGATGGCATGGTCTTCTTCAGCATTGAAGGACGAACACACACAGTAGGTGCTTAATGCAAATTTGTTGAATTTGAATTTGTACTTCACATGTAGCTTGACTCCTCATAAAATCAGTCCCTATGGAATAAGATGCTGTCTTATGATTAGTCATTTCATAAGGATCATAGATTTAGAATAGATTTTAAGCACTGCATCCAGACCCTTCACTTTACAGATGAACAAATCAAGACACAGAGAGATTAAGTGATTAGCCCAGGGTCACGGCGCTAGTGAAAATTTGAGACTGGATTTCAACCCAAGTCTTCTTGCCTTCAACTCAAATGCTCTATTGACTGACTATGCTACCCTGCATCTCAAGGAAATGAAGATATTTAATCTAGAAAAGCAGCATGATTGCTATATTCAAGTATTTGTAGGGTTATTATATGAACAAGACTTGTGCTGAAGCTCCCAGAGGGCAGAATCAGGAGCAAAGGGAGAATCATAGAATTCAGGAACTGGAAAGAACTTAAAGCAGCCATCTAGTCCCACCGATACCTTAAAGGGATCCCAATTCTAACACATCTGACAAGTGGTCATTTCAACCCCTTGAAGAGTTCCATTGAGAGGGAGCCCACCACCTCCTAAAACAGCCGGAACCCTGGGATTTTGAAGGATGCTCTCCAGTCTTCTCTCTGTAGCTTAGCACAGCTCTGAGTACTTTAACCATTTTCTGAATTTTTGTTCCAAATGCCTAAACTGCTCAAATTGTCAAGCTGTCATGAAATAAGACCACTCCTTGAAGTAGGGTGACAAAGCAGGAGAGTCTTTTTCATCTCTAAATCCACAATCTCATTATCCTATGATCATCTGCCCCTCAAGGTGAGAGAATCTCCTTGGGACCAGGTCTGACACTTTCCACACTTAACTATTCAATTTCCCAGAGAATCTTTTGGTGGAGGCAACATTCCCTTCCTTTCCATCTCAGCCAGACCTATTTTCTTGGTTTTTCCCTTCTCCCTCTCTACCATATCTCAACTTACACACCAAGTTCATTCCTGATTCCCTGATTTTGCTCACTGTTAGTCTCACATAAGGAGATCGCAAAATCCAAATAGGATTTGCTGTTGCATCTACGTATAAGAGGCCAGAAATGTGGTTAAGTAGGAGACTATAACCTTTGTCCCCACCCCTACTCCCCTAGTTTAGCTTTTGAACTTGTTTAGATTTATCTGAATAGCAGAGGTAACATGTCGGGCCCCCAAAGATGATAAGGACTTAGACCACTCTTTGTTTCTTTGATAGGGTTTATTCCCAGGTGGGTTGCTGGCACAGGATTCTTATAAACGGAATTAACAGGAAGTCACAAAGATTTTCTAATCCCAAACTAGAGAACAATCTTTGGCAGAGCCTTAGTGACCAGGAAATGTAGTTTAAAAAGTAGAAATAAGCCTGAGGGGCTAGCTGGCTAGCAGTCTTGCTTTGCTTTCTAGAGATCTGGACCTCTGGGGGTGGGGAGTGTAAAGACTCTTCTGGAGAGAAAAGTCCATTTAACCCAAGGCTTTGAGAAGCAGACAGACATCTAAATGAAAGGGAAAAAAAAGGCTGAGAAGGGTATTTTCCTGCTAGTTCAATAACTGGGCATATTAGGGTTTTTGCTTTTCTAATAAGGCTAAAATAGAGAAACCAGCTAGGTTTTACTTATAAGAACCATATCAGAGCTTTTTCATCTTTTGAGGAAGAAATTTCAGTCAAGAGCTCCTGCTGAAGCTAAGAATGGAGGGATGCTCCAGGCTGGTTCTCCACCTCTACCTTCAGGGCAGGGAGTGAGACTCCTCTTTCTTCTATCTTCATAGCATCAGAGCCCAGCACAAGACTAGGCACGGAGGAGGTATTCAATATGGACTTGTTGAAATGAATTTTATATGATCTGTGGTAGGTTTTACTCTTCAACTTCTAACTGAATTAGGTAGGCCACTAATTCCGGAAGAAACAGTTGAAAATTGGGATGCCTGGACTAGATGATATTGGCTAAAGCTCTTTTCCTGGCTGGACCTCAGTTACTTCACCTATAAAATGGAGAGATTGGACTAGAATCATCTCTAAGGTCTTTTTCACTGCTTTTGATATTTTCTGTCTTCCAAGGAATCTTCCAGTTCTGACAGTCGATGATAAACTGAAATGAAACTCAGGTTATCCCTCTTTCTAATCTGGCAGCTACCCTTTATCCCTTGACCCAAGGCTCAAACTGGCTCCTGAGAGACAATTGCTAAATTATCTATGTGAGCATGTACATTTTGGACATTATTAGCAAAAGCTACAAATCAGAACTTGATTTATATTTTGTTAATGACTAGACTTAAGAAAATGCTAAAAATGTAAGTTAAACTTAAAAACTTATGATCTGTATTTTCTTTTCTTTTCCAGGCAGATGGTTGTTAAACAGTTACCAGTACACCCTTGCCCTGACGCTACCCCTCTTGTGTCACTTATGATTCCTTCCTCATTATGAATACAGGAATTGATTAACTTCTATTCTGAGAATAGGAACAAAATAGAAAATAATAGGGACATTGGGGAAGCTTAGGAGGGCACCTGGCCTCTCCTGCCTAAGACTGGTTTGGAGCTGAATTTTATAGGCAGAAAAGTCCCTGTGGGCCTTAAGATTGGGGGAGGGCAAGTGGTAATGATTCCTGGAGACATTCAGTCAAAGGAGGCATGTGAGACCAATGGTCCAGAACTAACCAGTGCCCTTGGCCTGAAGGCAGGTCAGTTGGAGAGGCAGCATGGACCTCAGTCCTCTAATAGGTGGGACAGCCATGAGAACAAGAGGGATAGTACCCTATAGCCTGCCTTTTACTCTGATCTAGCCTCATTCTCCCATGGTGAAGAAACTGCTTTAAGTTGTACATCACGGGTCTAGAGTAGGAAAGAGCCTCAGAGGCCACCAAGTCCAACTCTCTCATTTTACAGAGGGTGAAATGGTAACTCAAAGAGTTATAATTGACTTTCTCAAAGCCGCCTGGATCGTAGGTATATCAGAACTTCCCATGAAGCCTGAGATTTCCCTTCCTTCTTTATAGGAAAAGGTCCATTTCAATGTACCACTTAACCTTGCGCCCCAAGACAAAGCGCACAGTCCCCACTGAATTTGGAGAAGACCCCTTTCTGTAGTTAATTTTCTTCCCTCCACATCACACTCCCGGTCTGCTCCCCTTCTCTGAGTACTTGCCATGTTAGTTTATTCTCCATAGCATTGGCTGCCATATTGGTTTGTCTGTCACTGCTTGAGTGTTTGTCATGTTGAGATGTAGGAGGCATGTAAGTACCTGTCTTAGGAAAGAGGAGAAGACTGAGAACTTAGAGGGCAGGAGCTGTGACTGTTAAGATTCTTGTTCCACCAACTGTCAATGTCTTTCCTAAAATATGGCACCCACAAATGTTATCTGATCAGAATTTGAGTGCAGTGAGATTTTCATTCCCCTTCTTCTATGTTTTATGTTTTTCAATGGAGCCTAAGATCCTGTTAAAGTTTTGGTTCTCATATTATACCCTGCCATATATTGAGCCTTTATCCCTCTTTATGTGAATTGCTATCTAGGTTTTGCTTCCTCATTCTTGTCACTAGTGGATTTTTAAAACAAATCAGAGGACTTTGCAATTATTTCTAAAAGATTCATTATCTTAGTTTACTGGGCCACAAGATCTAGAACTGTAAGGTCATCTAGACCAAGCTGTCACTATCAATGAGGATAGGACGTAGGTATTTTAGGTGATTTGCCCTAGCTCACAAAGTTATAAATGTTGAAGGTCGGATTTAAATCCAGGTCTTTCAACTATGGAACCAGACTGGTTTGGATTTCAACTTTGTATTCCAGTGCATTATTGGTCCTCCATAGCTTTGTGTTATCTGCAAATTGGATAAACGTGTACATCTATGTTTTTTTCCAAGTCGCTGATAAATTTGTTGAACAATTATGCCTATATGTATTTATGTTGATGTCTTGCAGAGGGCTAGTAAATGAGGCACTCCACAAATTGCTAATGGATAATTGAAGGATGATTTCCGGCTTCTCCCAGAGCAGACTAGATGGCTTTAGGCCATGGTAAACAATAACTCAGAGGTAAAAACAGGCATGGGGTTGGTGAGTGTATAGCATTTAACAGATTACAGTCAGGGAAAGAGAACATGGAGCTGTGGGGAGCTAGACACTAGGACAGATTGGCTGCTTCCAGAGCTGGGAGAACTTGTCTGCCATTGGGGAGAAGATCTGAGGAGCCAGATGGGTCTGTTGCTTCCTTGGATTCAGGAGACAGAATAGGAGGGGCTCTTGGAAAGTTCAGCCTGGAAGGGGAAGGGAGCTAGAGGAGCATGACAGAAAGCAAATGACAACTCAGGAGTCAAGGAGAGTCAAAATAGAGAAATAGAATCCCAGAACTGAGAGGGACCTTAGAATATAGAACAAAAGAGTGTTACAGTTAAAATTGGCTGGAGAACATAGAACATTAGACTTGGTAGGAAGAGAGAATGCAGAATATCAGAACTGGAAGGGATAGGAAACTGTGGAGATAAACCATTCAGAAAATGGTTGAGAAACTTGACATTTGCCACCTATGGATCCTGGCCCCCTCTATCTTTCCTTTCTAGCTTTTGAAAGCATTCTTGATGTGCATTTTCAGCATTCTCTGCCACCAGGTTTTACACAAATAGAAAAATGGACATTTTGATGCTTTTCTGTGTCATACGTATTGTTTTCTCTCGGTGCCCCACACACGGTGCCAGTACTGTAGTCATTTAGTTGTGTGACTAACCAAATTTGACTGATTCAGAGCATGTGGGTCATTTCCTGCGAAGGTTTCCGGGTTGGACCCCTGATCTCCCTGTGACATGAGAGACCCACACTCAACACTCAGGGTGGCATCGTTTCCCAGCTTACGCAACATGGTGCAGTGAATAGATTGTTGGGCTTAGAATCAGGAAGTGTGGCTTCAACTCTCCCCTTGACATGGGCTAGGCAAGTTACTTAACTTATTAACCTCTTTTGCTTTAATCTCTTTGTTTAACCTATTAACCTCAGTTTCCTTATCAGTAAAATGAAGGCAATTGGACGACCTCAGGGTCCCTTCCAGCTATAAATCTATTTCCTTTGGAGGCAGTCCCAGTGACTGAGAGTGCTGGTGATTGTGAACCAGAGTCCTCAGTCATTGGAACTGCCTCTCAAGGCAGGAAGGGTTCCCGGCATCCTCTTAGAGAGATACTGGGGTGCACTTCTGTGGAGATAAAGTTTCAGGCCATGGAATGGAAAACTGGGGTAGCTAATGGTGCAGTGGATAGAGTGCTGGTCCTGGAGTCAGGAAGACTCATCTTCATGAGTTCAAATATGGCCTCAGTCACTTACTAGTTGGGTGACCCTGGCCAAGTCACTTAACCTCACTTGATTGTAAAATGAGCTGGAGAAGGAAATGTCAAACCACTCCAGTATCTTTGTCAAGAAAATCCCAAATGTGGTCAAAAAGAGTTCGACATGACTGAACAACAACAATAATTGAAAATTGACCATCATGATCTCAAGTTGAGATCGTCCAACTGATGGCCAGGAAGGTGCTGATGTGAACAGCTCCCCCAGACCAACACCCCTTATATACAACCTGATGGGAAGGGAACTTGAGATTTTGTCATCTGCATTTTGCTGATGAGAAGACTGAGACTCTCTGTCTACTGAAGTTTCTTTCTTCCTTTAAGGCCCAGTTTTCAGAGCTATCTCCTCCATCTTGAATGTGATCCCACCCTAGGATTTCTCATTCACTTTACTTCATTGATGTCTCTCATTGGTGTACATTTCACACTCTTTTGTATTATAGTTATGTGTGCAATCTCTTTCATTGTCTTTTCTTTTTTATTTTGAGCCTAATCATTATTAGCAAATGTAAACATTTCAGTTTATAAAAGAGAACAAAAATATATTGTTTGCAAAACTGTAAACTTGTGTTATACAATATATATGTTAATATATGTATATATATTATGTATACAGGGCAATTTTGTTGCTACTTCACATATATATGAAATTTAACACAATAGTAACAAAATTGCCTTGTGTCTCCTTCTCTACTTTTTTTCTTCCTCTGTATTTAAAATATTTTATTGGGGTTCTTTTCTTTCTCTTTCTTCCTTTTTTTTTGGGCATCTTAATCACCATCCACTATCCTTTTCCAGCTCTGAAAATATCAGTCATTCCATACCTCTAATCTGTCTCATTATTTCTTCTACCTTGGAAGCAGAGCTTATGTTCTTTCTATTTATCTGTATCCCCCAAAGGCCTCAAATATATTAGGTCCTTAAGCAATTTTGGTGGAGCTGGATTAAATGTTTCCTCCTCCCTACCACAACTCCAATACCCTATCCAGAACTCTACCCCACGAACCATCTGACCATTCACTGGCATGTCTGCCTTACCCCAAAAGGGTACAGTGTTAAGAGTCTAATGATAAGCTGAGGGGTAGAGAAAGTAGACAGATAGACATATAGACAGATAGACAGGGCAGAGACATGAGCAAACATGGTTTGGAGCCAGGAAATTGTATGTCAGGTCCCCTGGTCCCACTGAGGTGGGAGAGAGAAATGTGGCTTAGACTTACTCGTGTTTATAGCTATTTTAGACTTCTCCCAAGCTGAAGGATCCTATTCATCTGGGCAGCCCCTATAAACCCCTCCCCAAGCTCGGGAAAGATTCCTGAAATGCTGGTTTACCCAAGGATAGCCGTCTCCTTACCTCTACACCCCCACCCCCAATACATATACACACAAATCTGTGGTTTAAGTTGGAGGGGACAGGAAGGACCCAGTACGGACCCCTGTCTGGACTGTCCTGAAGCAGGAAGGGGGAGGCATGGCTCCAGGAAGGGGGTGGAGGGGCAGTGCCAGATTTACAGCCTTATAGCCTATAGCTTGTGGATTCCAAGTAAAAAATCATAGCTAATTTCATGTTTTAAAAAAATTGATTTGCAGAGAAAACAGGCATGAAAATAGACTTCATCACCATCCTCTTCTTGGGGTTCCCATTTCTAGAGAGCTTTAAATTTATAGAGGAATTTTCTTAACAACTATACTAGTAGGAAGGTGGTGTGCAGATTTTTAATCTTATTTTGCAGATGAGGAAACTCTATCCCAGAGAAGAAAAGTAGGATGTCCATAGTCACACAGCTGGGAAATGGGAGAGCCAGGACTGAAAACAGGCTTCCCCATCACAAATCCAGTCCATAGTCCCATAGTCCATGGTATTATCATCTTGATAGGATAGATAAACTCAATTACTATGTGATATTTGTCATACTGTGCTTTCAAATAATTATAATTGTTATTTATGTCTAGTGTTTTGACAGGAGGCACTGGGTTTGGTATTGGGAGCCCGAGTTTTTTGGTTTTTTTTTTGCTTTAAATAGTATTTTATCTTTTCCTCCAATTACATATCAAGAAAATTTTTAGCATTCATTTTTACAAGATTTTGAGTGCCAAATTTTTCTCTCCCTCCCCTCCCCTGTTCTGAATATGGTAAGCAATTTGATATAGTTTAGACATGTGCTATCATGTAAAACATACTTCCATATTCATCAGAGTTGTGGAAGAAGAAACAGATCAAAAGAAATAAAAACATGAGAAAGAATAAAGTAAGTGAAGAAAATGCTTCAGTCTTCATTTAGAGTTCACCAATTTTTATTTAATTTTTTTTGTATTTAAATTTCTTTATTTAAGTTTTCAACATTCATTTCCACAAAATTTTGGGTTCCAAATTTTCTCCCCATTTCTCCCTCCCCCACCTCAAAACTCCAAGCATTCTAATTACCCCATCACCAATCTGCCCTCCCTTCTAACATCCCTCCCTTCCCTTATCCCCATCTTCTCTTTTGTCCTGTAGAGCAGGATAACTTTCTATACCCCATTACCTGTATTTCTTATTTCCTAGTTGTATGCAAGAACAATACTCAACAGTTGTTCCTAAAATTTTGAGTTCCAACTTCTATTCCTCCCTCCTTCCTCACCCATTCCTTTTGGGAAGGCAAGCAATTCAATATAAGGCATATCTGTGTAGTTTTGCAAATGACTTCCATAATAGTTGTGTTGTGTAAGACTAACTATATTTCCCTCCATCCTATCCTGCCCCCCCATTTCTTCTGCTCTCTCTTTTGATCCTGTCCCTCCCCAAGAGTGTTGAACTCTAATTGCTCCCTCCTCCCACTGCCCTCCCTTCCACCATTCCCCCACCCTGTTTACCCCCTTCTCCCCCACTTTCCTGTATTGTAAGATAGGTTTTCATACCAAAATGAGTGTGCATTTTATTCCTTCCTTTATGTGATGAGAGAAAGCTTCATGTTTTTTCTCTCTCACCTCCCTGCTTTTTCCCTTCTACTGAAAAGTCTTTTTCTTGCCTCTTTTATGGGAGATACTTTGCCCATTTTTTCCTTTCTCCTCCCAACATATTTCTCTCTCACCCCTTAATTTCATTTTATTTAAGATATGATCCCATCCTATTCAATTCACCCTGTGCTCTCTGTCTTTGTGTGTGTGTGTGTGTGTGTGTGTGTGTGTGTGTGTGTGTGTGTGTGTGCATGATCCGACCCACTACCTGGATACTGAAAAGTTTCAAGAGTTACAAATATTTTCCTTCCATGTAGGAATGTAAACAGTTCAACTTTGGTAAGTCCCTTATGACTTCTCTTTCCTGTTTACCTTTTCATGCTTCTCTTCATTCTTGTGTTTGAAAGTCAAATTTTCTTTTCAGCTCTGGTCTTTTCATCAAGAATGCTTGAAAGCCCTCTATTTCATTGAAAAACCATTTTTTCCCTGAAGTATTATACTCAGTTTTGCTGGGTAGGTGATTCTTGGTTTTAGTCCTAGTTCCTTTGACTTCTGGAATATCCTATTCCATGCCCTTTGATCCCTTAATGTAGAAGGTGCTAGATCTTGTGTAATCCTGATTGTATTTCCACAATACTTGAATTGTTTCTTTTTAGCTGCTTACAATATTTTCTCCTTGACCTCTGAACTCTTGAACTCTGTAATTCGGCCACAATGTTCCTAGGAGTTTCTTTTTTCAGATCTCTTTCAGGAGGTGATCAGTGGATTCTTTCAATATTTATTTTGCCCCCAGTTCTAGAATATCAGGGCAGTTTTCCTTGATAATTTCATGAAAGATGATGTCTAGGCTCTTTTTTTGATCATGGCTTTCAAGTGGTCCCGTAATTTTTAAATGGATCTATTTTCCAGGTCAGTTGTTTTTCCAATGGGATATTTCACATTATCTTCCATTTTTTCATTCTTTTGGTTTTGTTTTGTGATTTCTTGGTTTCTCATAAAGTCATTAGCCTCCATCTGTTCCATTCTAATTTTGAAAGAACTGTTTCTTCAGTGAGATTTTGAACATCTTTTCCCATTTGGCTAATTCTGTTTTTTAAAGCCTTCTTCTCCTCATTGGCTTTTTGAACCTCTTTTGCCAATTGCGTTAGCCTATTTTTAAAGGTGTTATTTTCCTCAGCATTTTTTGGAGTCTCCTTTAGCAAGGTGTTGACCCACTTTTCATGCTTTTCTTCCATCTCTCTCATTTGTCTTCCCAATTTTTCCTCCACCTCTCTTACTTGATTTTCAAAATCCTTTTTGAGCTCTTCCATGGCCTGAGACCATTGAATACTTAAATTGGATGTTTGGGATACAGAAGTCTTGACTTTTATGTCTTTCCTCTCCAATATTTATCATTTTCCGTTTTTGCCATTTTAGCCAAGCTGATTGATGTGAAGTGATATTTCAGTTGTTTTAGTTTTCATTTCTCCAATCAAAAGTGATTTAGAGCACTTCTTCATTTGCTTTGATTTTTTCATCTGAAAACTGCCTATTCATATCCTTTGACCATTTATCAGTTGCAAAATGGCTTGTATACTCACAAATTTGACTTGGTTCTCTATACATTTGAGAAATGAGTTCTTTATCAGAGCCACTTGCTGTAAAGATTGTTTTCCAACTTTTTGCTTTTCTTCTAATCTGGGTGGCATTGGTTTTGTTTGTACAAAAGCTTTTCAATTTAATATGATCAAAATTATTTATTCTATATTTTGTAATGTTCTCAATCTCTCATTTGATCATGAATTCTTCTCCTCCCCATAGATCTAACAGGTACATTATTCCTTGTTCTTCTAATTTGATTACTTCATTTTCTATGCTACCTGTTAGCAAGATGTAGTTTCCTTTCTTATCTCTTTTATTTAGGTCTATTTTTACTTTTGCTTTGTCTAAGATCAGGATTGCTACCCTTACTTTTTTTTTTTACTTCAGCTAAAGCATAATAGATTCTGCTTCAGCCCCTTACTTTTACTCTGTGTGTGTCTCTTTGCTTCAAGTGTGTTTCTTGTAAGCAGCATATTGTAGGATTCTGATTTTTGATCCACTCTGCTATGTTTCCATTTTATGGGAGAGTTCATTCCATTCACAGTCACAGTTATGATTACTACCTGTGTCTTTCCATCCACCCTATTCTTCCTCCTGTTTGTCTTCTCTCTCCTTTCACCCTTTCCCTCCTCATCAGTGTTTTGTTTCTGTTTCCCACCTCCCCTGATCTGCCCTCCTTTCTGTCAGTTTGCCTCCCACCCCTTACTTAATTTCCTTCCCTCCTACTTCCCTGTTGGGTAAGATAGATTTCTATATTCAACTGACTGTATATATTATTTTCTCTTTGTGCCAATACTGATGAGAGTAAAGTTCAAGTGATGCCTAATCACCCATCTTCCCATTTATTGTATTATCTTAAGTAAGACATTTTCCCTCCATGGTCCTCATTTTCCTCAATGATAAAATGAAGGCATTAGAGAAGATGATCTTTAAAATGCTTGTTAGCTCTGAATTCTGTGATTCTGTTGTCTTGTGAAAAAGCAGCTTAGGCTTGCTATATAGGAGAAAAGCAGCTGTGTGGTAGTCAAGGGATCTACGTGGCTCAGTAGATAGAATGCCAGGCCTGGAGTCAGGAAGACTCATTTTCCTGAGTGCAACTCCGGCCTTAGACACTTACTATCTGGGTGACCCTGGATAAACCACTTAACCCTGTTTCCTCAGTTCCTTATTTGTAAAAGGAGCTAGAAAAGTAAATGGCAAGCCACTCTAGTATCTTTGTCAAGAAAATCCCAAATGAGGTAACAAAGTGTTGGACATGACTGAAAAATGATTCAATAGCAACAATGGTAGTCAAATAAATTGGAAGTATCTAAGAGATCTTGTTTCAGGGGCCAATTCATTTGGTGAGGGGATGGTAGCAGCAATTGCAAAGACCACAGTACAAGAGCAGGGGCAGTCATGAGCAGGGAGTGGACTTCTGTGAGAGGTCCCACAGAAAGTCTGATCTTTGCCTCCATGGAGTTTGGGGAGGAAGGCATCCCCAGGAGAGGGGGTCCAGGGTAATAGGATTCTGGTGGCAATGGCTAGTGGGTGGATTTTGCATCTAGGTAGCAAACCCTGGCTTTGTCAACAATTCACCTACAGTTTACTTCAGTTTAGTTTATAGTTCATCGATAGTCCTTAAATTTTAGGAGTTTGAAAGAATGTTAAAAATCATCTAGTCCAACTCCTTCATTTTATAGGTGAGGAAACTGATGTCCAGAGAGGGTAAAGTAACCCCTACGTTACACAGCTATGCAGTAGTGAAGCTAAGGTTCAAGTCCAGCTCTCTTGTCTACCAAACCAGTGTCATTTTCAGTTAAATTCAATACAACAAATATTTATTAAGTTCTTACTATGTGCCAGATCCTTTGTGGACTGTCAATAATACAAAAATGGAGAAGAAAAATCAATAGACACTTTCTGCCTTCAGAAAACTTATGGACCAGTGGGGAGGAGAATAACACACACACACACACACACACACACACACACACACACACACACACATTCTCATTTTATAAGGTAGAGAATGATGGTTGAAGGAAAGCTATAGTTCAAATGTCCTATGGTCATTTGTGGAGGATGAGATCATTTTTAGCTAGGGTGGGGGGAAATCAGAGTACTTTATCCATGATAAGGGGTTCAGCCAATTTTTCCTAAAGTTAACAGAGTAGATTTTCATTCTGGGGGGAGGGAAAAGGTGATTTATCCCTCAGTTCTCTGATCCCCCTTAGGGCAGGGAGCAGAAACTGATTTCTCTCTCAGTTTCCTGCTTCCTACTTTGAGCAACTAGTTAAGGATGATAGTCAGGAAAAGCACATCCCAAGCTTAAATTGCCTGAGTTCTTGAACCTTCAGACTCCTGGCTTTCTTCTGACTTCTTTTTTCCTGAGAACTAAAAGTTCTCAAACTAAAGTTACTGAGAATGGACTTCCACTGCCTGAGTTCAGATGGAATCTGGGACACTTTTATAGCACATGAAAGCAGTGGTCATGTGTTTTCACTTGGCCCTAGAGGGGAGATCCTGAGAGTGGGTTTTCCCAGACATGGGTGCTATTTCAGAGTTTACTTTCCTGAGTTGGAAGATTGAACACTAGCCTCCTAGAGGCATTTCCTGGATAGTATGTTCTGATAGGTGGAAGATAACTAAGGTGACCTTCCTAGCCAGACAGGCACATCACTTGGGGCCAAAAGATGGAGGTCTTTCCAACCCTGGTGGCTATTTCCATGAATTGCTAAGGTACTACAAGTCCTGTGTGAATGCATGAATGAATACAAAAAGCATTTATTAGATTTTTGGACTATAAAGTAAGACAACCCATGTTCTCAGAGAGCTCATATTTGAAGTGGAGGAATCAACACATATAGAGGGTTCAGCAGGATGGAAGGTACCAGTGGTTCTAAGATGACAAGGCCAAGGTGTCCTTAGGGAGATCAAATGGTCATGTCAGGGTCTGGAGAGTGAAGGATAGGACAGAAAGTAAAGTCCTTTTCCCTTTTTGACTTCCCCTCTCTGCTTCACAATGGGAGTAATCTCTTAACCTCTTCATTAGCAGGAAGGTTGGAGAGGCCAGCTCAAAGTGCTCACTTCCCTTGGGCCTGCCAGGTGAGAAAAGGGGCAGCTTCCAAAGTGTTCACCATGGCGGGGTAAGTGGGCTCTTAGCCATGTCTTTCCTTGCTATTCCCCTCTGATACCTCATCATGGTAATCTTGGTATCTTCCAGCAGATTGAAAACCATGGCAAAATCTACCAGGTTTGGAAAGGCTTTGAGTATGGGTCAGTGATGGACTTTTCATCTGGACCAGCCTAGCTAAGTATAAAGAGAGTCATCCCAAGAAGATTGACCAGCAAGGAATGGAATTTTCTCAGCCTTGGCAACCCATGGAACCATTTCCTAAGACAAGGAAGGGTATCAATCTGTGTGTACTTGAGGCGACCTCTCCCAAAATACTGAGCATCTTAGGTCTCCATTGAGCTCTGAAAAAATTCTCTGATCATTTTTGTTAGCAGCATCAGGTTTGTATGTTAGTTTGAAAGCTTAGTTAGTTGCATCCTTACTTTATTAAACATCTCCATTTCCTTCGGCTGTCAGTATATTTTTCTGTCCTCCCGCCATCTTGGTTGACTTGCTTGTCAAGCTTATTAGAAAGTTCCCAAAAAGTTCTAGATGGAGTCAAAAGACCTGGATTCAGACTCAGACTTTGCTACTTACTATGTGATCGTGATCATAAAGGAAGTCTTTCCCCTCTCTCTAGACTTCTGGTTCTTCACTTCTAAAATGAGGCCATTGTACCTAATGATCTTTGAGCCCCTTCCAGGTCTAACAATCTATGAGAATTAGGAACGATACTCCCTATTGGGTCTCCTCAGGGTAGAGGAGAATGGGGCTATTGCCTTTTCCATTGTGGGCACAATGCCACTCTTAAATCATCTTAGGATAGCCTATGCAATTTTTGGCTGCTAGGTTTTGTGGCTGACTCATATTGACTTCATAGTCTTTATAATTTGATATAAGTTTAGAGTCTCAGCATGAATTTATCAGAGATGGAGCCAGTGGTCAGGAGGCAGAAGGTCACTAAGTAGAAAGTCTGGGATTTCCTTGATGGGAGTGCACTGGAAAGAGTATTAGACTTGGTATCAAAAGACATCTGAACTCAAAGGTGTCATCATGGACAAGTCATTAGCCCCTTTCTTCTTCTGTAAAATAGGTATAACAGCATCTTCAGGATTTAGCTCAAAGGGTGGTTATGAAAATCTAGTAAGATAAGGTGTATAAAGTATTCGACATGTCCATTGTGATTATTATTATGGAGTGGGCATGGTCATGAGAGAGTATGGGGAAGGAGAAAGATGTCCTAGCATCTTCTAAAGACTCTGAAGGTAATCAAGCTCCTGTGCATCTGATCCACATCTCCTTCCCATCCTCCACCCAAGACTCCATTTCCTATGACATGTGGCAGCAAAAGACCTTAGGAAACTCAAAACTTTGCATCAGACCTGGGTAGAGCAAAGAGTGCCTTCAGACTCCAAATTGGGCAAGGGAGATTTACTTGCCAAAATGGAATGTTTGATCATAGTGATAGTGAATCCGTGCATTGTTCTGTGCTTCAGAGTCTTCCTCCTTTGAGTCTCACAACACTTCTAGGAGGTAGATGCTTTTCGTATGATTGCTCCCATTTTACTCATGAGGAAAACTGAGTTTCAGAGAAGTGAAGTGTCTTAACTGCCCAAGGTCATACAGCTGGGGAACTCAGGACTTCCTGACTCCACATATAACAGTTTTAGTTACTATATACATATACATGTAAACACATATCTTTATATGTATATGTATGTATATATGTATATATATACATACACATACATATATATTTCTCTCTCTCTCTCTCTCTCTCTCTCTCTCTCTATTTCTTTAATGCTTCAGTGTTTGAAAAATCCTTTCTTACTAACAACCGTAGGAGGAAGATAACACAGGAATTATAATCTCCATTTGTTGTTCTTAAAGAGGAGCCAGAAGGTGATGTCAAGACTTGCCAGTGAATTGGATTTAAATGAAGAGTCTCCAGTTAGAAAAGGAGTAAACAGACTCAGAGAGGTTATGTGATTTGCGCAGGGTCACACAGCGAGGAAGTATCTAAGGCTCTTTCTGCTTAGCCGTGCCTATAATAACTCCTATACTCCTCTCCAGTTCTGATTCACCTCTCTGCTCCTGTGCTCTGAAGTTCCTCCCAGTCCCCTATGTTTGTTCCCCCCATTCCTTTCAAATCTCTGATGAATTCACTCGTCCTGACTACAACCCAGCAGGGCTCTGAACTCTCCAATCACCACAAGGAATCTACAGCTCAAGAGGGGTCCCTAAGACATTCATGTAACCCTGTATCCTAGGTCTGAGTGTAGGTATGTGTGTATTTTCTGTTCTCCAAATTTCTGCAGACCTGAGACTCTCTGAGGGGACATGTGGTTTCCCCTCCTCAGGGCAGCTGAAGGTCAACAGCAGGTGTGTGTGCGTGTGTGTGTGTGTGTGTGTGTGTGTGTGTGTGTGTGTGTGTGAGAGAGAGAGAGAGAGAGAGACAGACAGACAGACAGACAGACAGATAGACAGAGAGAGAGAGACAGACAGACAGACAATGAAGAGAGAGAGAGTGAGGAGAAGAGAGAGAGAGGAAGGGGAAGGGGGAAGGGAGTGAGGAGGAGAGAGGAGGAGAGGGAGGGATAGAGAGAGAGACAGAGACAGAGACCCTGTGGGTTCTGTACTAGTTAATCGAGGAACATCAGTAATTTGGCTCTGGGGATATTGTCCTCTCCCCACCCCTCCCCCCTGCCCCCAGGTCTGAAGTCCACCTTATAGCAGAGAACTTCAGAGATAAAAGCTTTGTATTGGGACTAAGAGGTCTTGGATTTGAATAAAAGTTTTGCTACTCACTAGTTGTGTGACCCTGTGAAAGTCTCTCTCCCCTCTATCTCTGGGTCTGAGTTTTTTCATTTATAAAACAGCAAGCAACATATGTTTTGAAAGGAGTTATCAAAAGACTTCTGGCTTTTGAACTAAAAGAGCCCAGCAGAATCCACTCTTCTCTTCAGGAAAGAGATAACGCTATAGCCAAACCAGAAAACTGAAGCAGAAAGAAGCTTCATAGCCTCCCATTCGGTGTCCTGTAGAGACGTTCTAGTCGAAACAATGAATCTAGAGAAGCATCCAATGAAGGAGCTCGCTGTGGACTCTGTCCATTAGACCATAAGCATTTACTAAGTACCTACTATTCGCCAGGCACTGTGTTTTGCCCTGGGAATGCAGAGAGAGCAGAAGGACCTGCTCTTAAGTTCATAAGCTGTTGGGGGAGACAGCCGGTGGAGACCAAGGAGGACCAGACCTGGTAAAGGCAGCTGTGCGGCATCACCAGAAGATACTAGTGGTCCTTTGGTAACAGAACCATGAGTGGCTCCTCTGCGTGTGTGCCTCACATTATGCCTTTACGTTTGAATACTATAGCCACATATGTTCTATATGTCTATACTTTTCTGCCTGTGTTTCCCGAGAATATCCAATTTTCCCCATAAGGGCATGTGTATTTATGGGAAAGTGTGCTCTGAGTTTATGGAGGAAATGCTTTATTACTACTTTTGTCCCATGCTATTGCATTAAATTCCTTTGCCTTGAAAAGAACATATGAGGGGACTAGATCAGATGATCTCTAAGGTCCTTTCCAGCTCTGAAGCCTATAATCTAACTCCGAGGTCCAAATGAAATGTTCTATCCTGGACCTAGGGTGGTCACTCTGGACAGCATTCAAAACCAACCCAGATGTTGCAAGAAATTCTTGGGACTGCCAAGATGCAGGGAAATTACTTTCCTTTATTCTTTGCTCCCAATGAGCTGGGTGGGAGGGGGTTGGCTCACCCTTGGAACAAGGTTGGAAACCCCAAACCGACATCCTGTAGGATATAATGCTTCAGAGGAAAGAGGCACAGGCCCAACTGGACTAGGCGTTGGATTAATTTTTCAATTCATGGTGCAGTGCCCTATGCGCAGGGCATTATGCTAGCCACTCAGGATAGGGATAGAGACCGGACTCCGATTTCATTGATGTAGGGAATTCCCAGGTGTGGAAACTGTACCAATGTGGGTTAGCACCTTACTTTCAACTTCTGTATGGTTTTAGCTTGCCCAGGGTCACAGAATATGCGACAGAAACAGAATTTGAACCCAGGTCTTTGGGGCTTTGAAGCTGACTTTCTATCCACATTACACCAAGCTATCTTTAGAGGCTGTGGGGATGCAGACAACCATTATAATCCTTGCTTTCAAAGAGTTTATATTCTCCTGGGAGGATGCACCATATACACAGATAAGTAACATGTCAAGAAAGAGAGGGACAAGGGTTTGAATACCTGCTCTATTATTTCTGACCTATTGTCTAGGCCACTTAACCCCTTCAGAATCCAGCTTCCTCAAAGACTATGTATGATTCTGGAGTCAGAGGGCAGGGATCAAATTCCACCTTTGATTCTTACTATGTGTATGCCTTTGGGCAGGGAAGCCAGGTGGTGCCATGGGACATGGAGTGCTCTGCCTGGAGTCAGGAAGACTCATCCTCATGAGTTCAAATGCAGCTTCATACCTTTCCTAGCTGGGTGACCCTGAGCAAGTCGCTTCACCCTGATTGCCTCAGTTTCCTTATCTGTAAAATGAGGTGGAGAAGAAAATGGCAAAACACTTTAGTATCTATGGCAAGAAAACCCCAAATGGGGTCACAAAGAGTCAGACATGACTGAAAATTGACTGAACAACAAAAGTCCTTGGTCAAATCATTGACCTTCTTTGAACCTCAGTCTCCTCACCTGTAAAATGAGTATGTTGGATTCTGAGGTCTTTTCTAGCTGTAGGTGTATGATCCTAAGAACATTCTGTGATTTAGTGATCTCTAAGCTCCCTTCTAGCCTTCTGTCTTGAAGTAAATAACAAGGTCATTTTTGGGGGGAGGGGAAGGAGAAAGCACTAGCATCGACAGGGATCAGGAAAAGCTCTGGGAAGAAGTGACCCTTGCTGTTGCTAATTGAACTTTGCTCTTCAAGGGGCCGTGACATCAGGGAGATGATGCACCTTGAAGGAGGTAGCCCAAGTTTAAAAAAATAATAAAGCCCATTAAGTTTTGCCAAGCACCTTGCACATATCATCTCATGGATGTGTTGTGCTATTATGATTCCATTTTACAGATGAGGAAACTGAGACAGAAGTTGAAGTGACTTGCCCTAGGTCACATAGTTCATAAGAGTCGGAGCAGATTTGAACAAAGCCTTCCTGATCCTAAGTTCAGCATTTTATCTGCTAGGCCACCTTGATGCCTCCTAGCCACCTCCACCCCCCCTGCTCCCCCGCTTTATGATAGTCCTGGACTGACTTTCCCTTTCTTGTACATGTTATCAGATTAAGCTTTCCAAAGTCCAGAGCCTCTCCCTGGTAGTCAAAGTCCTTTGTAAGAGGTGAGGAGGGAGTGCATTCCAGCCTCATACAGAGTTACAGAGATAGGAAATGGAAGGTTAAGTCTGAGAACAAACCCAGTTTAGCCAGAAAACAGGAGAAATGGAGAAAAGTAAAGTAAGTCAGAAAGGGTAAGTTGGAGTCAGATGGTGGACAGCCTTAAATGTCAGACCGAAGAGTTTACATCCTACATTTCGGACAATAGGGAGTCATTGCAAGTGTCTGAGCAGGGTAGAGCTATGGTCAGACTTGGGCCTTAGGAAGGTTATTTTGATAGCTGCACAGAGGATGAATTGGGGACAGAAACTGGAAGCACAGTGACCAATCAGGAGGTTATAGAGATAGTCTAGGCAGGAAGTGATGAGGATCGGGTCTCCAGTGGTCTTGGGATGGATTGGAGAGACTCTTTGTAGGAAGGATCATTAAAACTTGACATGGGAGATGAGGAAGAGTCAACACCCTTGACCAGGTTCAACGTTTTGAACCTAGGTGAGGGGCAAGATGGCGGTACCCCTAACAGAAATGAATTTGGAGTATGTTGCCTATAAGAAGGGAAGGCCATCTTTTCTTCTCATTTTATAGTTTTTGTTCTGGAAATCTCTTTGGCTACCTTCTCAATGGCAAACTATCCTTGGTGTCTAGCCATTATCATCTTAGTATGAATCACAGTTCATCATTCTCTTTCCCAGAGTCAGGGAGAGGGAGAGCCAAGTTGGCTGGGGAGAAAGGAAGGAAGGGATAGCTGAAGAAATATTGGGAGTCAGGCAGCTTAGGTTCAGGTCCTAGCTTTGACATTAACTGGTTGTGTGACCTTGGGCAAAGTCATTTTTCCCTTTCCGGGCCTCAATTGACCCATCTATAAAATGAAGGCATTTATACTTGATGATTTCTAAAGTTCCTTCCAGCTCTAAATTCTATGTTTTATGTTCTAAAATCCACCCCTGTCAATTGTGACATTTTATGTTGTTTGCTTCTGATATAATTCATGTTATAATTTTGGGATAAGGTGAGTATTGGTGGTCAGCCAGGCTCGTTACATGAAGGCATTAAGAGAGAGGGTAGGGGAGAAGGTGTAGAAGACAAAATCCTCCATGCCATCGAAAACAAAGAGATCTCAGGTTGATCTCCATGCCCAGGGCCATATTTTTTGGGTACAGTTTAAGACCCTAAAGGGTCCAGAGACTCTTATCTCCACAGGCAGTTTCCTTCATCTTGCTGAAAATGTTAGCAGGACAAGGAGAGGGTCTGTTTCCCAGACTCCTTTCAGGCAGGGGTGTGATTTCCTGGCTGATTCTAAAATCCCCCCAGAGTCAAATGAGCACCCCAGGTGGGCAGAATAGTGGGAGGGAAGTAAGGCCAGGCAGTCTCAGATCCGCCCCCCACAGCGTCCTTTGCCACGTGTTTCCTACGCCCCTCTGGGATACTGCTATTTATAACCTTTAAGAGCTCTTGCCCTGCTGGAAAGTTTTCTTAAGCTCAAAATATCGGACACAGCAGAGAGTCCTGGGCAGGCTATCCAAGCCGGCAGGTTGGGTCCTGTGGTTTGAGGAGGAGGGGGATGGAGTGGGTGAGGAGGGATGGGGAGGGAGCAGAGTTGGCCAGATTCTTGTCCTTGGCTGTCACTGGGGTATACCTACTGATGTCAGGAGGTGGGGTGGGGAGAACGGGGCCATGTTCTCAGAATGAGAGGGCTGCCTAGACTAGAAGGAGGCAAGAGATATATCTATGTGTGTGGGCCACTGGGGTGCTGTGTTACCTGTCTTCTCTGTGTCTTGCTTTCTCTTGTTGGCAGCCCTACCTCTATGAGCTTAAATTGGGCCAAGGTATGATGAGAATGAAAAGCTATCATAGGATTTTGGGTGGAAGGGACTGTAGAAATAGATAGGGACCATAGAGATATTCTAATTGAATCTCTTCGTTTGACATATAAGAAACTCGGACCCAGGGAGATTCAGTGACTTGCCCACAGCGGGTAAAGGCAAGAGTTGGGATTTGACCCCAAGTCCTCTAATTCTAAATCTAGAGTTCTTTCTACTACACTACACTGCTGACAAAGGAGAGGAGGGCCAAAAAAGATGAGTAGATTGCCAAAGGTCAGGCAGTGAATTAGGCAAACAGTCAGGAACTAGAATTCTGCAAATCCCAGCTCATAGATTCCCTGGTGGAATGGAAGTACCCAAGGATGATGATTTGAATGACTGGTCCCCAGGACAGGATGGGAGCAGGGTGGAGCAGGGGTCTGTGCCAGGACAAACCATGAGGAGCTCCAGGGATAACAGGACAGCCGTTTATTAATAGCTCAGAGACCTCCCCAGAACAGTTAGGGCTTTACAGCCTGCCTAGGGCTCCCTCCTTACAAAGTACTACACCCCCAACCCCACCATATCCTGCCCTAGAAAGGATCGAATAGGCAGGGAGTGCTCTTTTCCTCTACCTCCCATCCCCGGCAGTAACATCTCTAAAGGCAGCTGGAATCATTGATTCCTTGCTTCTGGACTCTGTCTGACCTCATCGGCCCTTCCTGAGTGGCATGGACCCAAGGAATTTGCTGGACAGAGAGGGTTAGTGTAAGGAAGCCCACTTTCTAGGTAAAGAAATAGAAGCTCAGAGAGGTTCAGCCACTTTCCAGAAGAGATGCTTGCATGCTGGAACCAAGCTGGTCCAAAGAGGCGATCTTCTGATGCCCAGGCTAGATAATTCCTCTCAGCTGTAAGGAGGCAAGGTAACTTAAGATGTAAGAATTGGAAAGGACCTTGGAACACTTGGCAGAGAATTCAAAGGGACCTTAGAGATCATATATCTATGTATTTCAATACTTTCATTCTATAGGGAAGGAAACTCAGGTCTTGAGAGGGAAAGTGACTTGCTTTAAGTCAAAAAGCAAACTAGTTTAAAGGACAGGATTTGAGCCTAGGTTGCCAGGCTGTCTCCTAGCCCAGGCCTCATTCTACTACATCATGCTTCCAAGTTGGCTGTCAATGTCCTTGACCACATACTCTTATCTATTTCTCTACTGGTTAGTTTGTCTTACAAGGAAACTCCCCATGGTCTGAACCTCAGACTAAGAACTTAGAGGAATTTCTCAAGGGTTGGATACATCTGTCTCTTCCTAATACCCTCCCCTTCTCTCCTTCACCCAGAAAGTGACCTAGGAGTTGAGAATGAAGAAGACTATGGGACAAGGATATGGGGACAGGGAAGCTAGGGAGAAAGGAGGTGCAAGAAACTCTCTTTCCCTTTATAGAGCCCTAGCTAAGGAGACTGGAGGTCTTACCTCTGCCTCTAACTCACTATGTGCCTTTGGGCAAGTTGCTTAAAGTTGGAGTAGATCATAGAGTCATAGACTGTAAAGATTATTGAGGCACTCCTGCCCCCATTGTACAGTTTGGAAAACTGAGTACTAAGAAGAGACGCAACTAGGTAAAACTGGAACTAGAGGGTACAAAGACTCACTTTACTTCCTAAGCTAAGGCTTTTCCACAGAACCAGACTTTTAGGCCTGGAGCGGACCTTAGAGAAGAGCTAGTTCAAGCTATTCATTTGACAAATAAGGAAACTGAGACTCTGAAAAGGGGAAATCCATCCACTTGCTCCAGTCTCTCTGTGAGCCAGTCAGTGGCAGAGCAAGGACCAGAACCCTGGCTTCCTGACTCTCAGGCCTCATTATAACATTCCCTTGGCTAGGACAGGCTACCTCCCTCTGAAGTCCCTCCCAACTTTAACATTCTCTGATTTATGACATTCCTCCCAGCTTTCCAAAGCGGTTCCGGAATTCCTGCGCTCCCCTTTTCCGGAGTGTGTGTGTGTGGGAAGGGGGGGAACAGGAGAGCTAAAATTAGATGAGCTTGGGGAGGAGTTAGTTCTAGCATAGGGAGTGGGGGGTGGAAAGCCAGGGTTAGGGAATGAGGAGGGAGGTGAACAAACCCTGTGGAGACAGATGCCCTGCTGAGGCCAGCAGGCTGTAATAATAATATGAGCTCCTGTTTTGCTGGTACTTCACAATTTACAACTCACTTCCTCATGACAGGGCAGGGATTATTATGCTTTTTACAGAAGAGGGTACTTGCTCAAGGTCCCACAGCTACTGGTCCCCCACTCCCCCAACACCCTCTCCTAATTTGTTTCTCTTAGCTGTAGTCGGCTTAGGAGAGCTGGGTTCAAGTCCTTATTCTACCACTTAATAGCTCCATGACCTTGGCAAGTCCTTTCCCTTCCACAGGCCTCAGTTTCCTCAAGTGTACAATTGTTGTGTAGACAGCATAATTTTAATGGTCTGTGATTCTGTGTTCTTGTTCAACCTCCTAACTTCATAGGTAGCTAGCATTTGTATAGCATTCTAAGGTTTGCAAAACACTTTATACACATTACCACATTTGATCTTCACAACCCTGGTGCTCATTATTATCCCCATTTTACAGATGAGAATACCAAAGTTGGGAGAGGTTAAATGACTTGCCCAA
This sequence comes from Notamacropus eugenii, assembly GCF_028372415.1. NCBI lineage: Eukaryota > Metazoa > Chordata > Mammalia > Diprotodontia > Macropodidae > Notamacropus > Notamacropus eugenii. The sequence goes on along the minus strand of NC_092872.1, from coordinate 11,372,247 downwards.
GGTCACCCAACTAGTAGATGTCAAAGGCAAGAATTGAACTTTGGCTTTTGAGCTCCATCGTCTGTACGACCTAGTTTTCTCTACATGATAGACTGGAGGAAAAGGAAGTCTAGAGAGAACAACTGCCTCAAGGACACACAGTTGGGGAGTTCTTTTTCTTTTGTGTCTTCATCTGTTAAGTGATGGGATTAGACTAGAGGACTGCTTCCATTTATTTATTCTCATTCCAGAAGAAGTGAATTCAGGCATAGCCTGCCATGATCTCCAAAGAATCAGAATCACAGGGGACCCAACACTGGCAGAGAGAGAGAGTCCATGGTGGCCATGCATGTTACCAATGATGCCTTGTGTCTGAAAAGTGGCTAAAGAATATCCCTGGGATATTGGATAACTGGAAAAAGAGAAGGGTTGGTTATGTAGCTAACAGCCCCAGTTCTTGCACTGGTGACCAAGAAAGGGTCAAAGGTCCATGAAATCACATCTAGGAAATAGTAAATGACAAGTTAGTATAGAATGACCTAAGAACTGTGTGAGTCTTTGTACTTCATAGACTCTTTCTTGATGCTCTCACTCTCCCATTGCAGAAGTTAAAGAGGTGCCATTTAAAATAACAATAATAGCTCTAATTATCCCATCAAATGGGGAATGGCTAAACAAGTTATGGTATATCATTAGGATGGAATGCTTAGTGCTATAAGGAATGATGAGCCAGACGGTTTCAGAAAAACCTGGGAAGACTTATATGAGCTGATACAAAGTGCAGTGAGCAGAACCAGGAAAACACTGCACACAGTAATAGCAACTGTAAATGACTTAGCAATTCTGATCAATACAATGATCCAAGACAATTCTTAAGGACTTAGGATAAAAGATACTATCCATCTCCAGAGGAAGAACTGATGGAGCCTGAGTGCAGATCAAAGCATACTTTTAAAAACGTTATTTTTTGTCTGTTTTCTTTTGAAACATGGCTAATGTAGAAGTAAGTTTTGCATGACTGCACATGTATAATCTACATCAAATTGCTTGCCTTCTCAGAGGTGGGGTGGGGAAATAGGGAGAGAATTTGGAACTCAAAATTTTTAAAAATGTTAAAATTGTTTTTCCATATAATTGAGGAAAAATAAAATAATTATTATAGCTAACATTTACAAACACTGTTATCAAGCAATTTACAATTATTATCTCTTTTGATCCTCACAACCCCGGGAGGTGGGTGCTATTATCCCCATTTTTACAGATGAGGAAACTGAGGAACAGAGGTTAAGTAACTTGCCCAGTCTCACACAGCTAGTAAGTGTCTGAGGTGGGATTTGAACTCAAGTTGGCCTGACTCCAGGCTGGGCACTATGAAGAAGGGGAAAAGAGGCAGGTCAGATGACTGGGCTTGTAATAGTAATAGAAGCCTGGAATGTTAAATTTAGAGCTAGAAAGGACTTTAAAATTAATTGAGTCCAACTCCCTCATTTTGCAGATAGGGAAACTGAGACCCAGGAAAATGAAGTTATAGTTAAGTGACAGAACTGTCATTTAAACTCATGATCCAGTTAAAGATATTCTTTTCCTCATGCCATGCTGCCTAAGCCAGCCATTCCCTTCCCATGTCTCCTTACCCCCAACCTCAGGAAGCCACCTTTCAGTGTCTTCAAGTAGCTCTTACTTTCACTCTCATGTCTCTATCCCATAGGGCAGGTCCTGCCCTGGGATCTGAGCTCACCCTTTAAAGACCACTGTAAGTTCTGCACTTCCCAGGAAGTCATTCTTAACTCCCCCACCCTCCAAGCAGACAAAGCGCTTCTTACCTGCACTGCTACATCCTGACTGTTTCTTCCATACTGCATTCTGTTCTCTCATTTTCATTTCCTTTACCTGAATACAGTCCCTCTGCTCAGAACAGGGGCTCCCTTAGGGCAGGGGCTATATATCCCATAAAGTAGCAGTTCTCAAACTTTTGGGTCTCAGGACCCCTTTAGAGTCTTAAAATTTATTGAGGACCCTCCAAAGGACTTTTGTTTATGTGGGTTGTATTTATCAATACTTATTGGATTGGAAATGAAAACATCAGCATTAATTATGAAGATAGTTTTGATCTTGTGGACCCCCTGAGGTCTGCCAGGGATCCTTGGCACCACACTTTGAGAATTACTGCCTCAGTAATTCTTTAATGAACTCTTGGTTGGAAGAGGAATGATCCTTTCCTCGGGGCCTGATTCTCCGTACCTCCCCAAGTGACAGAGATATGCATGGGACAAATGATCCATGCTCATTTACCGGTGGGAGAGGCTTAGGGTGACTTTACTCATAGGACTCTCCTTCAGTCTGTGAAGGTGTACCTCCACATTGCCATGGGAGTCTTCTGGAGACATAGCCCCTGTCTAATCCAAGGACAATTTGTTCTATCTCCTCTCTTTCCACCCCAGTCTCAGTCTTATTCCTCTTGTCTTCTCTTCTCTTTCTATCTCCCTCTCTTCCCCTTTACCCTTTGCTGACAATTAAGGGAGGTGGTGTAGACTGGGCTAGGTCTTGGCCCAGAGGTAGGTGAATATGTGGAACCCATTCCAGGGCATCAATTCTCAATGCTTCTTTACAGTATCCCATCCCTTTCCTGCCCTAGAAGACGTTCAAGTTTCAGCTAAACCTAGAGCTAGGGGCAGCCCACAGTGAGGTCCTAGCGACTCATGATTTATTCCCACCCCTGGGGAGCTCACTTATTTATACCAAATCGATTTTCCGACTCAGTATGAACATAACCACAGAAGGCTTGGTTGGGTGGAGAGAACAACACCATATTTCTCCCCAGGAGGTCAGAGATAGAATTATAGGGAAAAATGAGAGCAAAGAAAGATCCTCCGACAAGCCCAGCCCTCCCTCCATGGCTCCCTGGATCCTACCCTACAGCCCTCCCGTGGACCACTGGGGCACCTTTCTTTACTCCAAAGTCCAACTCCTTCCTAAAATTCTAGATCTACTAAGGACTTTAAGACATAGAACATAGCATCCAAGAGCTGGGAACAATCTTAGAACATAGGACAAGATGAATTAGGGCTAGAACACGAAGAGTGGGAAGATACTTTATAACATACAATACAGAATGTTAGAGGGAAGCAAACAGAGGTAACTGGTCCAACTCATTCACTTTTCAGGTGAGGAATTCAGAGAACTGAAAAGAGCTGAAGTGACCAAAGTCAATTCAAGACTGAGGCTTGAACCTCTAGGGCAAGTCCTGGACTGCAGGCTATGCTTACTGAAGGCAAGGACCATGTTTCTCTCTTTAGATTTGGGGCTCATGGAGGGCAGGAGCCATGGTTTCCCCTTCAGGACATTTCTTTTGAAACCCAAGCATGATGAGGACAAAGTAGGCTCAGTGTTACAGCAGGAACAGGGCTGGGTTTGGGTTTGAGTCCCAGCATCACCATTTGTTAGCTGGGCGATTTTGGGTATGTTGCTTCTGCCCACTGGATCTCAGCTTCTTCATCTGCAAAATGGGAGGAACTGGACTAGATGGTTTCTCAGGTCCTTTCTAGCTCCACAGCCTGTGACGATGGAGTCTCTGAGGGGAGGAGAAGGACATTGGCAAGAAACCAGGTCATTAGGCAGAGGGTGGGGTGGGTTGAACTCCAGGGCTAATGGAGGGATGTAAGTGGGGTCAGGACCCACCTGAATCCCACCTATCCCATTGTAGGGGTCAGGCAAGTAGGAGCCCCAGCACTCCCTGCTCAGTGCTCAGCTTCAACTTTATCTTGGGCTGAGCTGGGGTTCCCAGGCCCTTGATGTGGGTTGAGTGGGGGATTACCAAGCCCCATTCCCCTCCTCCACCAACTTTAGGGAAGGGAAACATTTACCTTGGCCCAGCCCAGGGCCATAAATTAGAAAATCAGCAATCCCTTCCCAGTGCTCCCAGGGGGGAGGTTGGAAGTAGAGGCTGGCAGCCCCCTTCCGTTACCCTTAGCTCCTAAGCATGGGGGTCCCATTCCTTTCCTTCCAAATAATTAGTATGATAGCTACCATTTCCATGGTATTTTATGCTCTTTAAAACGCTTTTCTTACAACCACCCTGTGATAGGTAAGTAGTGCAAGTATGACAATATCTGTTTTACAGATGAGGAACCTGGTGTTTAGAGATGGAAAAATGTCTTGCCAAGGTCAATTATACAACTAATGACTCAACCAATTTCTTACTCTAAATTCAGTTAAAAGCGTTGCCTTACTCCAATATTAGGGTTCTTTCTTCTTTCCTCTGTTTCTCCCTTCCTACCTTATTCCCTCTCCCCATTCTCTTCTCCCTCTCCCCTCCCCTCCCTTCTTTTCCTCTCAACTTCAGGGAGAACCACTGACCCCAGGCCAGTCCCCCTTCTCCTGTACTTTAGAGAAAGTTGACAATACCTTCTGCCACTCCTAAGATCCTAGAGGGTGGGGTCTGCAGCCAAAAAGGCTCTATTCCCCTCCCATGGTGAGTAAGCTCCTGCCTCTTCCTCCACCACTCCAGGTGATGCAGAATCCCCAGCTACCTAAACCACAGTCACACCTTCTTCAGAGATCGTTTCCCTGGCTTTCATGCCTATCCATGCCAGCCCTACCATCTCCTGACCTGAATCCAGTCCTGCTCATCTCTCGCATTGCGTCCTCTGTCTGGAGCTCCCAACCGATAAGTTGCCTTTTCATCTAAGACTTCCTCTGCTCTAGCTCCTTCCATTTTATGGAACTCATGGAGCCCCAGCTGGGTCTCTGCTAGAAGACGTTATATCCATGGCCGTCCTTTCCAGCAATGGACATCCTTTCCGTCCTCACTCTGAGATCTATCTGGTAGATTTCTTATTTGTACATAGCTGTTTCAATGTTGTGTCCCCTTTTCCTTCTGCCATATTCAGACCCTATCTCTGCTGCTGTCACTCTAAAATCTCTTCAGAGGTTCATTCTGTCTGAAGGTCACGCTTTCAGATTCTGGCAGCAGTTACCTCCCCACTGCTGTTTGTCCTTTGTTCTTGAAGAGACTCCCATGACATCAGGAGGGTGATGTCTTGACTTGCTCCTGAATTGGGATCACTCTGTCCTCCAGTCATCAAAGTTCAGTGTCAAGACAGAAGTCAAGACAACTGGCCTCCCCTCCTCTCATCATTCTTCTTCTTCAAGCGTAGTCCCTGGCTCGCAGGTTTCCTTTCCAATCTAAACTCTACCCTTCTACTTGGGGACTTTATATAGTGATACTCTTCCAAACACCCCAGACTCACCAAGCCTCCTTAATTCCTTTCACAGTGACCTTCACTCCACTTTAGCCACACACAGGAATGGTCACATCACTGAGTTCACCATGACCCATAGATCTTCCATTTCTATTATCAAGAAATATGAAGTTCTTCTATCCAGGTACACTCTTCTGTCATTATGTTTTCTCCCTGCCTTACTCTTCCTAAATCCATTGTCCAAGTCCTTCAGCCTTCAGTATTCTCTGAGGCTATCACCCCTACACTGGTCTCATGTTTCTCCTTTCACAGTCTTGACACTATACCTACCTAGTTCCACTTTAGACTGTTCTCTACTCTCAAATTCCTTACCCCCTTGCCCTATTGGTCACAAGGAGACCACCTCAGCTCAGACCCTCTTCACCTATTTCCTGGATTATTACAATAGCCTCCACATTGATCTTCTTGCCTCCAGCCTCTCCTCTCTTCAATCTATCCTTCACATAGCTGCTCATGTAATACTCCTAAAGCACAGGCCTGACCATGTCATTCCCCTGTTCCACAGCTCCTGTGGCTCCATATTGCTTCGAAGATAAAAAAACAATCTGGCTTTTCCCAGTGTGTTTCCAGCTTACCTTTCTGGGTTCCTTATACATGACTCCTACCCATGCACTCCATATTCTAGCCTAAGTGAATTATAAACTTGCTGTCCCTTGTGCAAACATTCTGTCTCTCATCTCTCCTCTCATCTCTCTGCCTTTGCATGGGCTGTCCCCTGTGTTTGGAGTACATGGCTTCCTCCCTTCTACCTCATTCCTAGCTTTGTCCACATCTCAGCTCAAGGGGCACCTCCTACATGAATATGTATACACACACACTCACACATATAAAATTTGGAGGTAATTGTGGTTAAGTGACTTGTCCAGGGTCACATACCTAGTAGATGTCTGAGACTGGATTTGAACTCAGGTCCTCCTGACTCTAGGGTCTATGCTTTATTTATTGCACCACCTAACTGCTGCCTACCTGAATATTTTTGTGCTCCCCAGGTGCTAGTGTCCTTTAAAATATTTTGTATTTGTAGCATGGATTTCAGGTAAATGTTTAACAACCAGCTCTCCAAAAATAAACGTATCCAGGATATTCTGCATCATAGACATTTTCTCCATCACTTTCCTAATTTCAGAGTTCAACAAGTTTTGATTTATAGCTTTTGCTGATTCCTGAGAGATAATGTTCACACTGAAAATTTAGAAATTGACTATCTTGATATGGTACTTGTACGAGCAGACCCCTGGGTACTTTTTCTCCCCCCTGTCCTCCCTCTACAATCAATAAATATAATCACAGAGGGCCCAGAATACAATTAGTGTTAGAGAGCTTTGCTCCTCAGCTTAATTGACACCGTTATAGAGTCAATGAACTGATCAACAGGTCCAAAATATGATCACAAAGGAGTAGGTAGCAAGGCACATTGTTATCATTTGGGGAAAGATTTGTAGTCTGGTTTGGTTAAAGCGAGGAACTTCTGAAGGGTGTTGCACATATGCCAGAAAGGTAGGGTGGAGTTGGTTCACATTTCATCCCATTGGTGCTAGGGAGCCACAGGACTTCTGCAAGTAGGAACGTGATGCCTCCAAAGTCATGAAATAGGAGAATTCCTCCAGCAGCATGTGAAGAAGGGGCTGGTTGGGAGAGAGAGCAGAATCAGGGAGAATGGTTTAAAGGTTCAGGTAGCTACAGTTATGTGTGTTCGTCCTTTGTTGCCAAAGAAGACCATGCCATCAGAGAAATGATGACATGACTTGCACTTGACTTTGTTTTGAGGGAGGGAGGGCTGTGCAGGTCACCAGTCTCACTTGTCCTCCAAAGCCCTCTGAATCCAGTGTCTGGATATTTATCAGGATGACTGGAGATGACCCAGGATGAGGCAGTTGGGGTTAAGTGACTTGCCCAAGGTCACACAGCTAGTGAGTGTCAAGTGTCTGAGGTGAGATTTGAACTCAGGTCCTCCTGACTCCTGCACTGGTGCTCTATCCACTGCACCACCTAGCTGCCCCTGGTAACTACAATTATAACAAAGCCCAAGGCAGAGAGCTAATAATTATAGCTCACCTTTATGTAGTCCTTTAAAGGTCTGCCAAGCTCCTTTCACACATAGTGTCCCATGTTATCTAGAGATGATGATTCTGGGATCTCCCTGCTGGTCCTGCTTGGTGCTACCTTGTGAAGCTCTGAGCACCTACTCTGAGGGGGAGATCCCCACAGGGGCTGCTCTCCCAACACTCTTGGTTCTGTCGGCAGGAAGGTCTTTGTTCAATGGAGCAGAGGAACATAGAGCTCCTGCCCTCAGGTAACCTCCAACCCGAGGGAGAGAGAACCATGTTGGTCACATGAATGCCCTGTCTGAGGGAGAGGCAGAGACTCTGCCCTCAGGGAAGGCCTGATCTGAGAGGGAAAATGGCATCATCACCACCAACAATTACATAGAACTTTAATTTCCACAAAATGTTTTACATCATCTTGTTTTTTATAATGACTCTATGAGGTTAGTGGCCATGACTATTCCCATTTTACAGATGGGGACATTGAAGCTGGGAGGTTAAATGACTTGTCCATAGCTATACCATTAATAAATGTGCATGGGAGATTTTCAGCTCAAGTCCTTTTGACTCCATGTCTCCAGTAGTCTCCACTGGGCCAGCTAGCTGGGGCATCAAGAGTAAATATGACACAAGCGTGTCTACGGAGCGGGGAGCTGGTGGGTTGACTGAATTTGAAAGTCTTCCTTGTGAAGGTATTATTGCTCTCCCTGGAGAGGAAAAAGCTTCAGAGAAGGAGGGACGAGGGGTTGGGAATTAATTACTGCCATCCAAAACTCAAGGAGTCACCAGGACTTTGATTCTTGCCCATTGTGGCCATATGAGTGAGTGGTGGGTTGGCGATGAGGCCATGAAGAAACTTAAGGTCTCAGCATGAGCAGGGGTGAGGACCCCAACTCAGCTCTCTCTTCTGTTATTTCCTACGGAGTCCCCTTCAGCTCCTCCCAGCGGCCCCCACCCCTCCAGCCCCTGTCATGCTATGGCCTCATAGCCTACGCCCCACACCACAACCCAGTTCCCTCGCTCCTGTGGGGAGCAGACTATGGGCTCCGAGCCTATAACCCAAGCTAGGCCTGCCCAAGCCCTGTGGTCTGGCCCCTGCTTCAAAGGATGGGCGGGGTTCTGCCCAGCCACAGCCCCCACTGAAACCCCTAGGCTGGGCACAAGGGTGGTGGTAGGGGGATTCTCTGGAAATACAGCCCTCCCAGGAGAATGGAGGCTGGGGGGTGGGGCAGGGCAGAAGGCCTAAGGCCTTCTTGTTCTCCTTCAGGAGGAGTGAGCCCTCCAGTTCCCTGTAGCCCAGACTGGCTGGCTTTGTCTGTCTCTTATTCTCTGGTCTCTGGCTCTCTCTGCCTCTTTCTATCTCTCAGTTCCTTTATCTTTGTCTCTTTTCCCTTCCTTCCTTTTCTTCTGTCCTTCTTTCTCTCTTTTCTTTTTTATTTTTCCTTTATATTTGTCTGTTGTTTTATTTCTTCCACAGTGCCATATTCTGTCCTAAATTTTTTTCCTAAATTTTTCTAAATTTTTTTCCCTCGTTACTGAAAAGGGTTTCATCGCTGCCTTCCCTTTTGTACACCCCCATCACTTTTCTGATTTCCTACACAGACTTGCTGCTTCTTTCTGCTGCCTCCTCCTCTCTGCCCCTCAACCTTCTCTTGTAACAAAGAAAAAGAGTTTGACAAAATTGACGGACGGGGCCAAAGAGACTGAATCTGACAGTAGATGCAGCTTGCTGTTTGATTGAGTCAGACTCTTTGTGACTCCATTTGGGGTTTTCTTGGCAGAGATACTTCTGTAGCTCATTTTACAGATGAGGAAACTGAGGCAAACAAGTGTCTAAGGTTGGCTTTGAACTGATAAAGAAGAGTTTTCCTACCAGGTCCAGCTCTCTATCCATTGAGCCACGGAGTTTCTCCTAACTGGAACACTCTGTACCAACAGTCTGCCCCACATCTTTACTGAGAGGAGTGAAGTATGTCTGCTCATCTGTCTTCAAGACCTGGATTATTTCCTTTATTTTTAAAATATTTCTAAAATGGACTTTATTTTCTCTATTCTTTCTTAATTTCTCTTCTCCCATCTTTTAATTTCACCGATAAGACGACTCATAAAATCAGGATTCAAATCTCAGCCATGCTGCTCACTTCTTGTGGGACTTTGGGTTAACTCACATCTTTCTGGGCCTCAGTTTCCTCATTGGTAAAATAAGAGGGCTGGAAGAAATAAAGTCCTTCCCAACTATAAATCCTCTAAACTTAAGCTCTCTCTCTCCTTCTATCTCTTTCTCCCTTTCTGTCTCTCCCTCTCTGTCTGTCTGTCTGTCTGTCTCTCTCTCTCTGTCTCTCTCCATCTTCCTCTCTTTTTCTCTATAACTTGTTTGTCTTTGTCAGCCCCTCTGGCCCTGTATTTGATTTCTTTCTCTGTCTCTCAGTCTGTCTCTGACTGTCTCTCTGTCCTTGCCTGTTTCTTCCATGTATATTCTCCCTTCTCTATAACATTTGCCTCCCCAAAGAGAAAGCTGCTCTTTAGTGCTAAATCTATGAGTGAGAGTCATGCAGTCCTCCATAAGCCTGTCTGTCTGATACCTTTCTGCATGATCTCAGACTATTTGCCTTGGTCTCTGGGCCTGCTTGCCTTCCCCTGCCCTGAGTCTGGGCAGGGGGTGTCATTGTAAAATGGCAGATGGGGGTGGGGTTGAGCTTTTGCCTGGGAGCCCTTGGCTTGGCCCCTTGTCATCTGTCTCTCTCTACCCTCCCCATCAGGCTGTGGTTGGGGCCTCAGTTATAGACTTTGCTCCCTGTGGGCAAAGCCCCAGCCCCCAAACACTGGAGTAGGATTACTGCTGGCTGCTTTCAAGAGGGAGGTTGGAATGGCCTCCTTCTCCCTCTGTGCCCATTGCATTTCGACTCATCTTTTAAAAGGCAGGGCAAAATTCCAGCTCCTTTAGTAAGCCTCCCTCCCCCTGCCCCACATTTTTGTATCACTTCTCTCTGAGAAGGGACTGATATCCAATATATATCGACAATTAAAACAAACACATCACCCAGTGGATAAGTGGTCAAAGGACACGGACAAACTTCTCAAAAGTGGTAGAAACTATTGACAGCTGTATGAAAGATTATTCCAAGTCATCCGTAAGAGAAATTTAATTTAAAACAACTCTGAGGCTCTACCTCACACCCAGCATTTGGAAAAGTTAACAGAATTGCCAGTGATAGAGAGGCACTGGGGAAAGATGTAGATTCTTGGCAGAGCTATGAACTCGTCTAACCATTCAGGAAAATAATGTGAAATTATGCTAAGAAAATAATTAGCATTTCCATCCCCTTTGACCGATTAGGCATATGTCCAAAGGAGGTCAAAGATAGACCAAAAGGTTCCATATACATCAAAATATTCACAGCGGCTCTTTTTGTTGTAGCAAAGAACTGGAAACAAAGTAGATTGATCCAGCAATGTTTGTTTGTTTAGCAATGGCTAAACAAATTGTGTTGCATGAATATAATGAAAAATTATTGTTCTTGATGAATGTAAAAAATGGATATAAAAAAATATGTAAAAAAAAAAAAAGCATGGGAAGGCTTCTATGAAAGGATTCAGGGTAAAGTAAGTAGAACCAGGAAGCAATAAACTCAATGACTTCAACAATGTAAATGAAAAATGACAACGAAAATCAAAATAGAATCCCATGAGATTGTCATAACCAGACTTATTCCCAAAGACAATATAAGAAAGTAGACCTCCTGCTCTTGGAAGAGGCAAAGCGCCATGGTTGTATACTGCTAGACTTGGTTGATGTTGAAGGAGAAAACCAATGAAAGAGGAAATTCCCTAGTAATGAGTTGGTTAGTTTTATTGAATTTCTTTCTCTTTTCATTTTATTTTTTTAATTCAAGGGAAGACTCTCTGGATTGGAAAATGGGGAAGAATATATTTGGAAATAAAAGTGTTGTTTGAAAAAAAGATTTCAATAATGCCTTTTCTAAAAAGAAGCCTTCCCAATTCTTCTGGTCCCTAAGCACCTTCGCCCGTGGACCTTCTACAAGTAGCATTTTGTTCATGTCTCTTTTACGCACTTATGGAATACTGGGTATTGGTTGTGTTGGCATTTTATCATACACAAGCTGTGGGGAGGCATGGCTAGATTGCTATGCTTCTGAAAGAAGATCTGGGGAGGTGTCTTAGTGGACTACAAGTTTAACAGGAATCAACAGTCTAATGATTCCTAGCGGTATGATAGCCGAAAATGTTAATGAGATATTGCGCTGTAATAAGGGACATAGTATCCAAAACAAGGGACATGATAGTCTTGTTGTAGAAGAATGCCTTGGTCTGACCATATTTGTTGTATTGTGTTCAATTCTGGATGCCACATTTTAGGCAGCTGACTGATAAGCTGGAGAGTGTTCAGAGGTATAGCAGTCTGGATAGTCAAGGGTCTCAAGATCATCCCATGTCAGAACTCAGTTGAAGGAAATGGAGGAATATTTAGATTGGAGAAGAGAGTACTTGATACTTGGGAAGCATGGGAGCTGTTTTCAAGTATTCTAAGGACTGTACTGAATATGAGGAAAAACTTCCATGATTAAAGTTGTCCAAATGTGGAATGGACTATCTCTGGAGGTCTTCAAATGGAGGTTGAATAACCATCCCTGAAACATGTGGTAGAGAGAATTCTTGCTTAGTTGGACTATTTGGCACTTGAGTCTGTGATGCTGAGGCTGGATCATGGTTCTCTGCACATAGTAGATTTTTAATAAAAATTTGTTGAATGAACAGTGATATCTGACATTTCTATACTGCTTTAAGATTTACAAGGTACCTGATTTATACACACACACACACACACACACACACACACACACAGAGTTTCATTGTATGGTAGAAGATGCAGATAGTATCCTTATTTTGTAGATGGAAAAACTAAGGCTGAGGAAGGTTACATGATTGCTCATGGGGATATAGGAGACAGGATTCAAATTCAGGTTTCTCCCTTGATTCCAAGCCTATGCTTATTCCACTATGAAACCAATCTGGAACAGGGAGACAGATGAAGGGAGGGATGGAGGAAAGAGAAAGGAGAGGAAAAGATGTCACAGAAAGAGAAAGGGAAGGGAGGGGATCCAGAGAAGTATACCCTAAAAAAGTCATAGGATAGGTGGAGAAATAGGGGATTAAGCAGCTGGAATGGAGAGGAGACTTCAGTCCATTAGAGAGGGTTCTCGTAATGGAAGGGTCTAAGGAAGGAAGTACCCATGTCTGCCAGAAGGAGCCATGTGTCTGATGGCAATTATGAGGAGAGCCAACTCTGCCCCATGGCAAATAGTGGGAGGTGAAGGGCCCCTTGAGGTTTCACAGATCATATTCCTCCAACTTGTCCAGCCCTGCCATCCCCTCTTACCTGACTTGAACATCCCTCCCTGCCACTCTATCTGTCCCCATTGGATCCATTTTCTCCTGGAGTTGACAGCATTACTATATATTATCTCCAGAAGACCTCTATGGAAATAAACCAATATTTTCTGGAAAGAGAGGGACTGTATGATGGGGAGGAGTTCTGTAGCTTTCTCTCAATGTCAGCTTGGTTTATTTTTCCACCCTGGAAGGCACAGACAGAAGAAACAGAGAAAATGGAAGAAAAAGAAAAAAAACCTCTACAGAGACAGAGAGAAATTTAGAAAGACAGAGATACATAAAGAGAGAGAAACAAAAAAAAGCAAGGATGGGACATAGGGCATGGCCATTTCCAGGGGAATTAGGTGCTAACACTTGCAAGCTTTGGGTGTCCTCCCCAGTGTTGAAGTGGGGTCCATATTGGAAGGAAAAATTATTGACTCATAGAATATGGACTCTTCATCCTGTGGAGAACTTAGCATAAAATGTAGAACGACCGAACTGGAAAGGGCCTTAGAATCAGCTGCCTTTATTAAGTACCTACTATGTGCTAAGTGCTGGGAGCACAAAGGAAATAATGGAACATCAGAGCTGGGAAGCCTATTAGAAATCAATAAGCTCACTTCCCTCATTTTACAACAGACGAAACTGAGGGGAGAAGTCCCCGTTGACTCAGGCAGGCAGTAGGTTTGCGGTGCATTTTCAGCATATTGAACACTGATGCACCCTAAAATATCACAAGGAACCCTAAATATGGGAGAAATCATTTCTGGGTTATTCATGACATGCTTTCCTGCTAATACTAATTCGGCTCTATTTTTTATTGCATCCCTCCCTTGCCATCCTCCCCTGCCCCTCTCTCTTGTGACAATTCCCTCCTTCCCACCAAGGTCCCTACTAGCTCTAAATCTGTGATGTTATGGCCATGTTGCCATATTTACCAGCATGCAGTTTGCACGCATTGATGCAGAGATGCAGGCTTTAAATACCCATGGTACCCTCTTAAACCTAGAGAGGACCTGGTACTTTTCATTAGAGATAGCCTTCCTGTAGTCCAGAAAGGATAATGCTTACTGAGCAGGGGGCTCAGTCCTCTCAATCTCACCCAATCCTTGTCACCTCTGCTGGCCTGCTCCACAGTTCCTTGCCTCCCACACTGCCAGAAATGACCCTTCAATTCCTTAAGAGATAAGTCCCTGATCAATGTGTCCCACTCCCATGTTCTCCTTTCCAAGTACTGACCCTTGATCCCTGTATGTTCCCTGCATTCCTTCTGGGGAGAGGCAGTGGGGCTGGGGAGAATTTGAAGGCAGAGGGGCCTATGTGGTTTCTCTGCAGAAACCTCAGGCTCCTGATCCCTGCTCTTTGGCTCCAGGCCCGGGTGCATCTGGAGAGCAGCTTCCCCTTTCCCCCTTCCCATCTCTCAACATCCCCGTCCCTGGGCCCCCAACTGCCTCATCCCCTTTGGAGCCCAAGGAAGATGGAACGCAGACAGACTGCCATTAGTAGAGTAATGTTCTTTTCTGTCCAGCCTTTATCACAGGGTGCTCCCTCCAGCCTGGTGTTGGAGGTTTTCACACCAAAAGCCACCTAGTAAATTTACTGTCCTTGTCCCTGTGTAAAGGAAGGTTCCCAGATCAGTACAGTGGAAAGGGCTTGGGACATGGAGTCAGGAGACCTGGATTATTGTCCCAGCTCTGCTACTAGCTCACCATGACCTTGGCCAAGACTCTGATAGCATTATAGATTCCGAGCTGGAAGGAACCTTAGAAATTATTAGTGCAAACCCCATATTCTAACAGAGAGGGAAACTGAGGCCCAGAAAGGGGAAGGGATTTGCCAACTAAATGATGCAGCATGGAAGTAGTGAGCTGGACTTAGATCCAATCTTTTAGATTCCGAATCAGACACTCTTGGTTCTTTCTGGGTCTTACTTTCCCATCACAGGTGATTTTCTGAGCCAAGGTGTTCTAGGATTTCCCCTAGCTGGACAGAACTGTGGGAGGAGGCCACCCAACCACACTCTCTCACTTGGTAGCCCTTTGAGATTTGTGAGATTAGGACTCAGTAGTTTGTGACCCAGGTCAGGATTCATTCTCTGGCCAATAGTAGGGTTCAGTCTCTGGTCAGTGTGTATTCAGCTGGACTTCTTGGATCTTTTTTTACTCTCTGTCTTAACCTAGCACCAAATTGTCTTGACCTCTGAATGGGAGTAAAACAATGAGACAAAGGCACAGAATTCCCAGGCAAACACTGGGGCTTAGAGTGGACATCAGAGATAAGACCAGGGAGGCCAACAGATCAGTGACCTGAGAGATCCCTCTGAGGACCCTCTGGAGGGTGCTGGGGTAGCTGTGGTCAGAGTAAGAAGCACACATTGAGAACCGTAGACTATCAGAATTGGAACAGCCCTTGGAAGTGGCCTATTTCCACCCCTTTACTTTTACTGATGGGAAATTGAGGTCCAGAGTTAGTGGAAGAGCCAAGATCCTAACAGGTGGTGGAATCTGTGGCCCTGAGGCCACATGTGGTCTCACCTCTGCGGGCCTAACTCATGCCTCCTGCTTCTCAGTCCAGGGCACTTATCCTTGGCTTGACTTTGTTTTCTTCTCTCCTGCCCTTCCCTCACTCTTTCCTTTAATCAATAGTGGTTACTTCCTTCAGCTGGGAAGAGGAGACAAATAGTTTCAGAATAAATGATGGAAACCTACAGGCCTGGATAACCCAAATTCCCCTTTCCCTAGTAACCGGGAGCTGGCTGTAGGAATCCAAGAACCAGTTCAAGTGAAAAACGACAACAAAACCAGGATTCTAGCTCAATGTGAGTCAGCAATGGGCAGCCCAAGAACCAGTTCTGTCTTCAGTTCAATTCATTTAATTTCCATTTGATTCATTTCAGCTGTATTCACCTCTTACTATGTGTGGAGTCCTGTTCTGGGTAGTGAAGACTGAAGCTTTAGGTAGGAGACCAGGGAACTCAAAATCCAGTAATCTAACAACATTTCCCATGTAAAGTTTGCAAAGTGCTTTACATAGATGATCTCACTGGAGTTTTACAACAACTCTGAAGTGAATGTTATTAAGGAGATTAGCTGACTTCCCTGGGGTCATACAGCTCGTATCTAAGGTAGATTTAAAATCAGGTGTTCCCTGACTTCAAGTCCTACCGATTATCTGCTATATTACCCTGCAAACATAGACCGCTATAATACAATACATGATAAGTGCATCAGGGAAGAGCAGAAATCCTGAGATCTTAGAGAGGAAAGATCATTACCATTTTTTTTTTCCTGAGAGAAGACATCAAGGAAGCCTCCCTGGAGAAAGTGGCTTTTTGAGGTAGGCTTTAAAGGATGTGGAAGAATTCTTAGATCACATTAGCAGAAGCATAATGATTTATAGAATCTAAAATTTGGAAGGGAATGTAAGATCCTTGAAGGTAGGGATTGCTTTTCATTTTTGTCTTTGCCCAGTGCCTAGCAAAGTATATTGCATGCAGTAGATTTTTAGTAAATGCTGAACTGAATTTAGTTTAAATCATCTGATCAAGGCCCTTAATTTACCAGAATCCATGGGATGGGAAATAACTTCCCAAGGTCACCCTGCTGGTAAATGACAGAGCTGGGATTCAAAGCCATTATTGCCAGACTCTAAATTCAGATCATTTTCCGTTTCACTCGGAGGGAAAGAATTAATGTGGCCTAAGTCTACTCTGAGGACAAGGGTAGGAGTGAGTCTAGAACAAGAGAGGAGAGGGTCCTGCTGTGTTCTGCCTGGGGCAGACAGCATCTGCAATATTTGATTCCGTCCTGGGCAACACATGGGACATTGACAAGTTGAAATGCAACCAGGGGTAGCTATCAGCATGGTGAAGGGCGTAGAGACCAAGCTGTGGGAGGATTGTTTGAAGGAACTGGAGATGTTAAGTCTGAAAAAATGACTTGGGGCCTCTCTTCAGGCATTTGTAGGGCTGTCAGGTGGAAGGGAGATGGACTTATTTTTCCTGGCACTAGGGGACAAAATGAAGAGCAAAGAGAAGTTGAAGAAGATGATTTCAGTGCTATGTCAGGAAAACCAGCTAACTAGATTGACTTCCTAATTGTTAAATTGCACTGAAGTGGGATGGATCACCTTGGGAATAAGTAGGATGCCACCAGTGGAAATCTCCAAAAGCATATTGAAAGATGGCTTGTCGCAGATGTTAGAAAGGTCATTCTTATTCAGGTAAGGGTTTGACTAAATGGCGTCTAATGTCCCTTGTAGTCCTGAGATTCCATAATTCTGTAATTATAGGGTACTTAAATGGATCTGTGATCTCATCAACCTAAGTACCACCTTCACCGAAACAGATGGTGGCCCACTGGGGCATGGCCATCCTGTGTGACTCCTCCCTTAAGATGACCACAGGGGCATCCATCTAATGTGCCACAGCCTTTGGATATCATGAGGATAGCAAAGGACTAGAATGTTTGTCCATTGGTTATCCCCAGTGTAAGCAAATAGAAAAATGATTTCCAGATGAGAATGAAGAAATTGGTTCAGAGAATGGAAGGCTAAAAGGACAAGAATACATATTACTAGGGAAAAGAATTTCAGGTAGGGCTGTGTCTGTCCCTCATCTCTCTTCTCTCTCCCTCACTGTGAATAGAAGTAAAGGTAAGGGAGGCCTCAATTAGACTTTGATAATGACCTCCCAGTGGTGTGTGACCTGGAACAAGTCCCTTACTCTTTTTTTTGACCCCATTCCCATAAATGAGGAGGTTGACCAGATCACCAAGATCCCCTGGTCTATGATGCTCGAGAACTGTCAGATTTGGGAAGAGGATGGTTGTGGTTTTTCTATCCTTTCCCTCCCCTGAGATGTTTTGAAAACAAAATGGGTCAAGGTTGACTTTTGAGAGCCATCCACAAGGGAAGGAAAGATAGCATCTTCTGAGGCTGTTCCCATCCTGAGGACTGTGCAAATAGAAAGTCACCGCAGCTCAGACGTAAATTGCTAAGGAACCTTTGTCCTACCCTAGAATGGCTAAGGTGACTGTGAAAAGAAAGACCAGATCTCACCCTCCAGTGAGTCTTTGCTCTCAAGGGGAGCCTCAGACTCAGCCTGTGGCTCAGGGACCCCTAATTCTATGGCAGCCATGTTGCTATGGTAGCATATGAGACATATAGAAGAGGACTTAAAAAGTGTTGCTGTCTTAGGTTTCCTGGGAGTTGTGTGGCTCTCTGCCCGCCTTGTGGCTTCCCCTCCCCATCTGTAGGACTGAAATGAGGCTGTGGTGGGAGCTAAGTGCCTCTCTAGCCCCTCCCCACACATGGTGGACAGCTTCCCCCAAGCCTCTCTCCATCCTCCTTCTTTAGAACCCACGGACTGTAATTACTCCTAATGCAGTTTGGGGTCAGAAACCACTGTGAGTAAGACTTCTTTCAGGCTATTTCCAGATCGATAGGGACTGAGGAACTGAGCGGAAGAGATCAGTCTCCCTGCCAGCCCAGGTCCTCCTCCCTATACCCAGCCCCCTCATATTGACCTTGGAATTCAGAGAGAGGACATGGATTGCTATCCCTTCAACACAAATAAATGCACACACATATATGCTCTCACACACAAAGAAGCATGCTCACATCTGGCTGTATATACAATCTAGTTACCACCCCCATTTCCAGAGGCTAGAGCAATGCTGTGTGACCTGCAATAAGGATCAACTTCACTTCTTCTCACTGAGTCAATCTGTGGGAGATGCCTTGAGAAGTCCACTCAAGCTCCTGCAGACAAGCAGATAGACAAAAACTACTCTTCTTCTGTCTTTTTGCTGACAACCAACCCTCTTTCTTCCTAGCTTTCTCAATTACAGCTAACAGCACAGACAGAAAACTTGTTTCCTAGCTCACAGATTGAGTCCTTACTCTTGTTGTAGCCTGAAGTCTCACTTGGCCCAGAGGTAAGCCCTAACCATGTTGTAGTTAATAAACTTCTACTAGTAAAACATTTAAGAATAACCTACTGTCTGCATGGTTATGTGCTAAAAGGTATATGGGGTATTCAAGGAGGACTAGCACCTCTGGTGTGAGGGCTGCCAGGCTATTCTCAGGGATACTCATCCAACTTTGCTATCTACCTGTCATCCAATTCTCCCCAGTAGCTCCAAGAAGCTGTAGCATGTGCAGTGACCACACCCATGTAAAGCTGCCTTGACAAACAAGCTAAACCAGGCTGAATGTAACTGAGGGATCTGAAACCAGTCAGTGAGTTAGGGGGATGTCTACCTCAAATGTATGAAGACTTCCCTGAATGGAATGACGTAGAAAAAGCAGGGGTAGGAATCCTGACCTCAGACAAATCAAAAACAAAAATAGACCTAATTAAAAGAGATAAGTAAGGAAATTGTATTTTGTTAAAAAGTACCATAGACAATGAAGTAATATCAATACTAAGTGGCATAGCATCCAAATTCTTAAAGAAGGTAAGTGAGTTACAGGTTCATGACCAAACAAGAGGTAGAGAGCATTACTAAATACAAAATAGATAATTTTGATTATATTAAATTAAAAAGCTTTTGTACAAACAAAATCAATGCAGCCAAGATTAGAAAGAAAGCAGAAAGTTGGGAAACAATCTTTGTAGCAAGTGACTCTGATAAAGAACTCATTTCTCAGATATTTAGAGAACTGAGTCAAATTTATAAGAACATAAACCATTCCCCAATGGATAAATGGTCAAAGGAACAAGCAGTTTTCAGATGAAGAAACCAAAGCTATCTCTAGGTATATGAAGAAGTGCTCTAAATCAGTTTTGATTAGAGAAATGCAAATTGAAACAATTCTGAGATACCACCTCATGCTTATCAGATTGGTCAGTGTGATAAAACAGGAAAATGGTAAGTGTTTGAGAGGATGTGGGAAAATTGGAACACTAATGCACTGTTAGTGGAGTTGTGAACTGATCCAACCATTCTGGAGATAAATTGGAAACTCTGCCCAAATGGCAACCAAACTGTGCATACCCTTTGATCTAGCAATACACCACTACTAGGTCAGTATCCCAAAGAGATTATAAAAAGGGAAAAGGACCTATATTTGCAAAAATATTTATAGCAGCCCTTTTTGTGGTAGCAAAATATTGGAAATGAAGGGGATGTTGATCAGTTGGGGAATGGCTGAATGAGCTGTGGTGTATGAATACAATGGAATACTCTTGTGCAATAAGAAAGGGTATAGAGGAAGATTTCAGAAAAACCTGGAAAGACTGAATGAACTGATGCAAAGTGAAATAAGCAGAACTCAGGAAAACATCATATACAGTATTAACAATATTTTGTGATGATCAGCTATGAATGACTCAGCTCTTCTTAGACAGACAATGATCCAAGACAAGTACAAAGGACTCACAAAGGAAAATGCTATCCACCTCCAGAAAAAGAACTCTGAATGCAGATCGAAGCATACTTTTTTCATTATTGTTTTTAGTTTTTTCCTTTTGACCTGTTTCTTCTTTCACAATGGTTACTAATATGGAGATACATTTTAAGTGATAGAACATGTATAACTGTTATCAAATTGCCTATCCATTTTAGGAAGAGGAGAGGGGAGAAAGGGAAGGAGAGAGGGAAGGAAAAAAATTTGGAACTCAAAATCTTGTAAAAATGAATGCTAGAAATTGTCTTGACATACAACTGGGAAAAAAAATAAAATACTATTAAAAAAAAGAAAACTCTGGAACAAAGAAATCCATTGCTTGGGCCTTTGTGGATGACAGTTCCCTGGCCACAATAGTGTTCTAGCACTCATTCATGGGATGGTGGAGTACTGTATCATGGCAACCTAAGTGGGTGACCTTGTGCTAGGCCTGGTTACC
This sequence comes from Notamacropus eugenii, assembly GCF_028372415.1. NCBI lineage: Eukaryota > Metazoa > Chordata > Mammalia > Diprotodontia > Macropodidae > Notamacropus > Notamacropus eugenii. The sequence continues at coordinate 11,351,719 of NC_092872.1, read as the reverse complement.
TTTGCTTCTCTTTTGCGTTTCCTTTGTTCAAGGAGCAAGTGATGTGGAGAGCTTTAAAATGTCTGGAAGTCTGAAGCTTCAGTGATGGCATCATCTCCTGGCACAATGGTGACCATAGTATCTGCTAACATGGCACCCACAGCAGCTTACAGTGATGGTAGCATGTAGCTAGGAAGATGCTCACTGGGAAGAGGACTGGTCATTTATTTCTCCGCCAGGCGGGTTGCAGGAATTGATTGAGTCAAGGTGAAATGTTAAATAGGCAACGAATGGCCTTGAAAACTGTTTTATGTCTCAAGGAATTTGTAACCATAGTTATAAATGAAGTTGCTGAATCCTTTCATCGTGCTGTTCACGTACGCTGCGATGCTTTTTCACTTAACTTTTCTTCCTGCAGTCGAATAAACTACCTTTGTCTGATTTGATTCCTACTAAGCATTAAGGATCTCTTTTATTTTTCCTTGGGGAAACCAAACATAAGCCATAAGCTATAACTTTTATGGCAATTAGAACACAACTAAGCATGGGTTTATTTTTAACATTGGTGAATTTTTAACAATACTCTTTTAACTTCATTCTGTGGTATGAATATTTCCCCCATCACTTTCTAAAGTCTAGACAACCTAGAAAACAATTAAGCAAGGCCTGACCCTTGTTGCTTGCTGATTTCTGGGATGTAAATGCTTCCACTGAAAATGAAATTGTTGGTTCTTTGTAGCCAGTTTGGGTTGGTTTGAACAGCCCTGTAAATAAGTCAACCCAAGGTAGGGGGTAATTGAGGATTAAGTGGAGAGCCAGACAAAGTGCTTCAGGAAGGCATGAGGAGAGAGAGAGAAAGTACTTCTCAGGTGGTTCTTTCTTAAAGGGGTCTCAGCTCACTTAATAGTTGTGTGACCCAGTTATCCGCCCATCACATAAACATGTAAAATAGGGCGAAGAATGCTGCTGTTCTCCATCTCAGAGGACTTGTACGAGCAAGGTGCTTCATGAATCTTAGAGCCTGTAGACATAGCAAGGAATGTTTATATGGTGCTTTAGGGTTTATAAATATGTAAAGAGTACATAAATATATCATATGTAAATAAAATATTTAGATAAATATAAGTAAGATATAGAAAAATAAATAAATGAAAATAAATCATAAATGCCTACAAGTGTACGAAAGGTCCATAAAATGAAATATTTTATTTCATTTGATCTCCTAAATAATCCTGTGAAGTGCATGTTATTATTCTCATTCTACAGAGGAGGAAACTGAGGCTATGAGAGTTTTTAGTGACTTGCCTAGAGTCATGTGTCCAGTAAGTATCTGAAACAGAATTTAAACTTTGGCTTTCTTGACTGTACATGAAATAGCAGTTACTATTACTTAACAACAACAATTATAATATACACTACAGCCACTGCCACATTAAGGACCATGGAAAGAAAAGTGGGATTAGCTAGGAATTTTTTTTTTTGTTACTAGGTTTTCCTATTTCATCTAAGCCATTTATAGGCCCATTTAATACTGGTTGATACCAGGAGTTTTGACCTGCTCCATTTCTGATAGAGGCTGATTCATTTCTCCTAATGTAGCCTCAGTGCCCACTGCCTCTCCAAGGAGCCCACCATATTGGGGAAAGACTTAGTGTGGACACGCATTAGCCTCATGCTACTTGGAGCTCCCAAATTTGAGAGTTCCATCAGCCTCAGCCTCCCTAGCAACAGGAATTACAGTTATAGTCCATCACTCCTGGGCAGAATATTTCTAAAGACAGGCTCAACTATCACTATGCCAGAAAAATTTGAGAAAACTTTAAAGACCTGTGGAAAGACATTGGAATATTACATTAATATCTAGCCCATAGGTTCCCAAAGTGGGCAGTACTGCCCCCTGGGGGCACTGGAATGATCCCAGGGGTCCATAGCAGCCTCAGGTGCAATTGGAGGGTGTTGAATAAAAATAAGGGAGTGGTGGAAACATAAGGAAAGAAGAGAAGAAAATTTTGACAAATCATTTGTACATGTTTCATCTGCTATGTAACAGAATTAAAGTGGTAGTGATTACATTATTTTCCAGATAAACACACAAAATACAAGTTTTAACCAATCAGTAGTCAAGTCTGCTGACAGGTCTGCTGACAGGTCTTAACAAACAAGTGTTGGCAGGCAAGCGTGTTGTTCATTGTTGGGAAGTCCAGCATACACTGGCAGGCATAAGTGTGTATAATGACTTGCTTACAATATGATATTATAAAGATGCAATATTACATCATCAAAATTTCAATGCAAGAAAACCCCCACAAATTTATAATAAATGATTACATTTAAGATGCATCATTTAAAAAAATGTATATTTTTGAAATGACCCAAATTAAAAAAAGTTAAAGAATTAAAGAAAGTAGATTTTCAGGGGGATGCTGAGTTTTGAAAAGGGGGTGATAGACCAAATAAGTTTGGGAACCTTTGTTCTAGCCTATATCCATAGACAATTTGAATATATTATTTGATAATAGGTAACAACAACAACAAAAAGGAAATGTGTAATGGAATCAGAAAATACGTCAGAAAGTCTTGATATCTTTAATCAACAGCTGAAAGTAAAAGCCAAGTGATTAGGATTTGTCTAATATAAGAGAAAGCTATTTACCTCCTAATGAAGCCTATAAAATAGATAAGATGTCAGTTTCAGTCGTTTTAATTCAGATCCGACTCTTCATGACCCCGTTTGGGATTTGCTTGGCAAAGATACTGGAGTGGTTTACCATTTTCTTCTCCAGCTCATTTTACACTTGAAACTGAGGCAAACAGAGTGACTTGCCCAGGCTCACACAGCTAGTAAGTGTCTGAATCTAAATTTGAGCTCAGGAAGATGAGTCTTCCCGACTCAAAGGCCCGGCATTCTGTCCATACCACCTAGCTGCCTCAATAGATGAGATACAAGAATATGATCCAAAGACCCTCCATAGGCAACATCTCCATGAAATACGTCAACGATTCCTCGACAAAGAGGTGTCCAACAGATGGAGGAGTCGTATAGATTTGTTTGTGGAAATAGAAGAATGTATGATGGAAATTCGGGAGTAGGTCATTGCCACCAGAAATTACTTGTGGATTATCTTTAAGAGGCTCACACTTACTGAACAATGCAATTTATACAGTGATTTATTAGGGTTTTGGGGGGAGGAGAGGGGAGGAGGGAGAGGCAGTTGGGGTTAAGTGACTTGCCCAGGTCAGATTACTCAGGTACTCCTGACTCTACTGTATCACCTAACTGCCCCCAATATTCCATTAATGAAAACCGTGTAACATATCACCACACTACCATGTTTAGCATTTGCCAGATATCTAGAAAGACCTGATCAGATACACCTGAGACTCATTAGCCTTTGTAAACTGACAGTTAACAAATCTCCACACTTCAAATACAAATCCCAAAATATGAAATGATATAAATTGTAAAATTATAAAATATAAAAATCATATGTAAATATATGTAAAATGCTTTGCAAACATTAAAGTATTGCATACATTTTAGTTATTCATTAGTGTTATCCTTGAGAATTCAACCCATAAATTATACTGGAGACGGACTATCATCACAGAATGAACTATTGCCCACATTCTCCTGGACTTATGCCATTAATGCGTAAAAACCTAAGGAAAATTATGTTAATAGATTTTGCCATACAAAGATACTCATAATCTCTGAGTGATGGGGAATAATAAGTTTTCCAAATATAGAGACTTTGCAGAAGAAATTAAAATCATACAGTAACAGAACGAGGTACAATTTATCCCTGGCACCCCCCACCCCACCCCACCTGCTGCTGGAATTGTCCCAAAGATGTTTTCAGGGATCCTATGGCTTGCACCTCAATGATCATTCAATTGCAGAAGGCAGTAATTTTACCCATCAGTACACCACTCCTCAGCACATCAAGAGTAAAAGAATAACGCAAGAGAACAACTTATCTTTTGGTTATTTGTGTTTTCATCCCATCCAAAAAGATGAAAAGAATGAGATAACAGTGATGATGATGATGACAGCAGAGAAGGTCAAAAATTGGTGGAGACAGAACAAGGTCATCCATTAATGTTATCCATTAATGTCATCCATCCCTGTTGTCTTGTCTGTTACTGGAGTTATACCAAAGTTGTTTTCAATGAGCCAGTGGAGAATGAGTTTACTTAATAAAAGGCATCATTGATCGAGAACTTTAAGATTTACCACGTGCTTTACAAATATTATCTAACTTGATTCTCATAACGACCTGGGTGGTGGTGGATGTGTCAGTGTTCCCATTTTATGGATGAGGAAACTGGGGGAGACAGAGATTCGGTGACCAGGGCCACACAGCTAGGCAGTGCCTTAGGCAGGGTTTGAATTAGGGTTTTCTTGACTCCAGTTCTAGAGTTTTGTCCACTGGGTCACCTAGATGCCTATTACTTTTATTGAACTATAAAGTCAGTTATTCCACCTACTTTTGCAATAGTCTATAGTATATTGAATAAACATATAGTCTCTCTATCCCCCATATATATGTATGTGTGTGTATACATACATACATATTAAATATGTATGTATGTATGTATGTGTATACATACATACATATTAAATATGTATATTCTCTAGTACATTAAATTTGTTTATTTTTGACACTGAGTCTTCCTATCTTGTTCAGACTGGAAGCACAGAAGCCACTCATGGGCTCAATTTCCCTGCTGATCAGGAGAGGTTTTCTCTTGCTTCTTTCCTCTGGCCTGGGGTGGTTCAGCACTCACACCACATTGACCGCAGCTTAAAACTCCTGAGCTCATGCCATCCACCAGTCTTTGCCTCCTCATTTTCAAGGATTACAGGCATGCATCGCCATGTCCAGCTAGCATATTAAATACAAGAGAATAGCAGGAAATATACTTGAATGAAGACTTTCTATCTGAACCCCACGAAAATGATGAAAATAATAATCTTAATTATAATAATGAGAGACAACATGGTAGAATGAAGAAAGAACTAACCTTAGAAATAGGAAGACCAGGGTTTAATGGGCACTTCTGACACAGACTGCCTGGACCTCTAAGTGCTTCCTAGGCAACTCTAAATCCTTCAGCTGCAGTGAAGGTATGGCTATATATTGGTAGAGGAAGGTCTTTACGGGTCTTTACCTGGAATCACTAATGGAATCAAAGGTCCAGAGAAGAAAAAATATTAAAGTCTTCTTCTTAGGGTGGATCCTTGAACCCCTTTGCTGAGATTTGGGAAACTTGTGGGTCTCTCTGACCAGGAATATGCTCATAAAACATTCCTTGGGAGGCAGGGTATCAGAACTTAGCAGGGAACAAATCTCCCACATTCCATGTTGATTTTTAGTTTCAATTTCCGAGGATAACAGCTGTCCCCAAATTCTAGGGGTAGTCTTTATCCAGGCCTACACCCTCTTATGTAATAATTAAAATTCCCACAGCTCATTGCACAAACATCCAAATATCTGGGTTTCAATATTCTTCTCCACCCCTCCCATCCCCCACCAATACATCCATTTTATAGTTACTGGAAACTGAGGCCCAGGGTCAGTTGCTCTAAGTCATATAATCCAGGTTGCGTCTGGGGTTGGGGTGTCTGTCTTGCTCCTTCGCACTGTTGGCTGTCCTAGAATGGACCTTCTGTCCCATCTCTATTTTTCTTGGCACAACCCTACAGGGACTAGATAAAGACTGGGCCAGGGCCCAGGCATCTCATGGGAAAAGAAACTGTTGGGAGATTTCCGATCCCATTTTCCCAGACGCAGGAGTCTGGGAGAAGAGCCTCTGTGCTGATGACAGGGTTTAATTCCCGGGCCCATATAAGGTTTGATACTACAGTGCTCCCAGACTCAGCTGCTCTGACCTCTGGGTCCCTGAGAGCCTGTTAAAGCCAGCAGTTTGAGCTTTCAGCCTGTTAAGACCAATGAGGCAGGTTCCAACTCCATCACATAGAACTGTAGATCTTAGATCCCAAGAGATCTAGCCCCCTTCCTCCAGGCAGGTGAGATACCATACCCATTTCACAGATGGGATAAAAGCCTCAAGAACTGAGGTAGCTTGCTCAAGATAACAAAATGAGTAAATCTACAGTCTCTTCACATCTTACTCACTCTTCTTTAGTAGTTATCTAGCTAACCAACGTTCTTCCTAAAGCATAGCATCCAGAACTGAATATAACACTACTATGTCTTCATTAACACAGCCTAGGATTTCATTAACTCTTTTAACTGATATATCATACTTTTGACTCATGATGAACTTAAAGTCCACTAAGCCTCCCAGGTCTTAATCAAGGGAACTATTTTCTAACCATATTTCTTCCCCACCTCTACCCCTACCCCATCTCCATTTTATACTTGTAAAGTTGATTCTTTGAACCCAAGCATAAAACTTTTATATTTAACTGTATTACATTTTGTTGTGTTAGAGGCAGATCAGTAACGTAACCTTTGAAGATCCTATTGGGTCCAGATTCTGTTATCCAGCATGTTAACTGTGTCTCCTAATTCTACTTCCAAGCCATTGAATCTTTGGTACTTTGATAGAGCTATGACCTCACATGTTGGCACATCCCATCCAAACTTTCTTATCCAAGATGATTATTATCATGTCCCATCAGGAATCTACAAGATGGAGCCAATCCAACATGCTGGGTTTCTTTCTCTAGATACATTACAAGGTCCCAGTGGAACACATAGGCTGTCCATCCATCATTCCTCAATTTATCAAATATAGTACAACCCATTCTCTTCCCCCATTCAACTCTGGAGCAAGCTCACTGTTCATTTTCAGTGTCTGTCCAAGAAAGATGTACTGGTGGATAAACTCCGTGTGCTATCCATCCATCGTAGTTTGGGCAACTGGCATTTTTCACCCATTTGTTTTTTCCCGCATAGATAACTAGACCAAATTCTTTTGAATGATTATACATCTCATTTAGGAGGTTTTAAGGTGTTTCTGGGCTTGCTGAAATTAGTACAATGCCATCCACAGACCCAAACACCCGGAGAATCTTACCATCTACAGGGACTCCCTTTGAAAAAAACATTAAATGGTACAGGGACAAGTACAGATCCCTGAAGTACTCCTGTGGAGACCTCCATCCAGGCTGCTATATAACCATTAATGCCTGCTGGTCTGGTCATTTAGCTAATTCTGAATCAATAATTGCTCATATTTCTCCAATTTGTCCACAAAAGTAGCAAGAGAGACTTTGTCAAAAGTCTTGATAAAACACTGTGATCTTGAATACAAGTTTCTCCTCTCTGAACCTCATTTTCTTCTTCTGTAAAATGAGACTGGACCTAGGTAAGGTGAGGTGTTTTCCTCTATTCTCCTGTGATCCCTTGAACCAGGCTATAGACTGAGCCCTGATCCTGATCACAGCCTGAGACCTAACCCGGGCCACAGACTGAGACCTGAGCCTTACAACCACAAGGTTGTGAGGAAAGCACTTTGTAGCCCAGAAAGCACTATCAAGTTATGAGCTAACCCTATTATTAATTCATTTGGGTTTGGAGACTTGAGCTCCTTTAGAGCCACAGGCTGCTCTTTTATGGTTTTCTTTCCTATCTCGAACTCTGGTCCCCCCTCCTCCTGTTTTGTTCTTGTATCTTTAAAAAAATGTCATTTATTTATTTTTAACATAAAAATATGGAGCCACAAATTCCCTCCCTTCCTTTCACCCCTCTTCACTCATTGAAAAGGCAAGCAGTATATCAATTATACATGAGAAATCATGTAAAATATGATTCCACATTAAGCATATCTTGCCAAAAAGGGAAGAAAAATAAAGTGAGAAAATGATGCTTCAGTTTGCACTCAGAGTTCCTCGGTTCTCTCTCTGGAGGTATTTGCCATTTTTCACTATGAGTTCTTTAGAATTTCCTTAGATCATTTTATTGATTAGAGTAGCTAAGTCTTTCATAGTTGATCATCATGGCAATATTGCTCTTATTTTGTACAATGTCCTCCTGGTTCTGCATCAGTTTGCGTAGATCTTCCCAATTTTTTTTTCCTGAAGCCACCATCCACATAATTACTTATAGCACAATAGCACTCCATCTCAATCATATGCTACAATTTGTTCAGCCATTCCCCAACTGATGAACATCCCCTCAATTTCCAATTTTTTGCTACTACAAAATGACCTGCTACGAATATTTTTGCATATGTAAGTCCTTGCCCTTCTCCTTTTTCTTGGATCACTTTGGGGGTACAAATCTAGTAGTGGTGAGTCAAAGGGAAAGCACAGTTTTATAGCCCTCAGGTCATAGTTCCAAATTGTTCTCTAGAATAGTTGCACCAGTTCACAATTCCACCAACAATTCATTAGTGTATCTGTTTTCCTTCATCCCTTTCAGCATTTGTCATTTTTGATAGATGTGAGGTGGTACCTCAGAGTTGTTTCAATTTATATTTCTTTTATCAACAGTGATTTAAAACATTTATTTTATATAGATAGCTTTGATGAATTCTTTTGAAAACCGCCTGTTCAAATTCCTTGACCATTTATCAATTGGGGAATGGCACTTATTTTTATAAATTTGATTACATTCCTTATATATTTGAGAAAAGAGCCCTTTATCAGAGAAATTTGTTGTAAAATTTTTTATATTACTTCATTGTCTATGGTGACTTCTTTCAAAAAGTAGCTTCACTAATTACCTCTTTTAATTAGGTCTGTTTTTGCTTTTACTTTGTCTGAAATCATGATTGCTACCCCTGCTTTTCTTGTTTAAGCTGAAGTATAATAGATTCTGCTCAATCACCTTATTTTAACCCTATGTACGTGTTCAGGTGTGTCTACTGCAAGCAACATATTGTTGGATTCTGGTTTCTAATCCATTTTTCTATCTGCTTCTGTTTTATGGGCGAACGCATCCTGTTCACATTCAGTTATGATTACTGTGAATTTCCCTGCATCCTGTTTCTGCTGTTTATCCTCTCTATTTTTATTGAGTCCATTCTCAAAAATTTGTTTTGCTTCTGGCCCCTGACTCCTTTAATCTGCCTCCCTACTTATGACTCCCCCATCCCCCTTTCTCCCCTTCCCTTCCTTTTAACCATTTAGGTAAGATAAATTTCTTTATCCAATTTGTGTGTGTGTGTGTGTGTGTGTATGTGTATGTATTTTCCTCTTTGAATCAATTCTGATGAGACTGAGGTTCAAGTATTGTCATTTCTTACCCATTTCCCCCTTCACTATAAAAACTCTTTCTTGCATGCCTCTTTTACATAAGAAAAAATTTCCCCTTCTCTCAGTGCGTCCCTCTTTCTCCTTTCTTTCTTTCTTTTTAGATAATTCCAACATTGTCAACTCATACTCATGCTCTCTATCTATGTAGACTCCTTCTAACTGCTCTAATAATGATAAGGTTCTTAGGAATTACATATGTCATTTTCCCATATAGGAATATAAATAGTTTACTGAGTTCCTAGTGATTTCTTCTTCATGTTTACCTTTTTACGCTTCTCTTGAATTTTCTATTTCAATATCAAATTTTCTTTTCATCAGGGATGCTTCAAGATCCTCTGTTTCATTAAATATCCATTTCCCCCTGAAGAATCATGGTCTGTTTTGCTAGATAGGTTATTCCCAGTTGCAGTCCTAGCTCCTTTGCCTTCTAGAGTATCATATTCCAAGTCCTCCACTTCTTTAACATGAAAGCTGCTAAATCTTGTGTGATTCCATTGTTGCTTTTTCCATGGTGGTAAAGACTCCAGTGGACTCTACAACATACTTGGCTCCAGCATCTCCCCATTTGATATTGGGATTCCACTCCTGGAAGAAGGTAATGGCTTTTCGATTGATCGCCAGCTTCCCATTCTCAGCCTTGACAGTGCCCTTGAACTTGCCATGGGTGGAGTCATACTGAAACATATAAACCATGTAGTTGAGGTCAGCAAAGGGGTTTGATGGCCATGATGTCTACTCTACTTGAGGTGAATGCAGCCCTGGTCACAGGCACCCAATATGGCCAAAACTGTTGACTCAGACCTTCGCCATCTTGTTTCAGGGATGTGATTGAAGTAGCAGATCTTGGCACTGAGCTTGGGAGAAAAGCTGAAGGCCTCCTGTTCCTCTTTAATGTTGTTTATTCTATCCCTTCCTGGCTTGATGAACTTTCTCTTTGGTGAAAGAGAGGAAAGTAAACTTGGAGTTGATCTGTTCTGCTTTGTCCCTGCTGTTGACTAACATGACACCATCTGCCCCAAGCAGAAGTCCCAACTGTTTACTGGACGTTGTTTCTGTGGTCAGTTGACTGATAATAGAGTTCAAATTGCAAATGCTGTGGAAGGTCATGGTTGGGAAAGTTCAATGTCACTTTGGGCATCAGAGAATTCCAGAATTTTAAATCTGGAGGGGATTTCAGATATGAACCTAGAATGGAAAGGCCTTTATAGCAATCCATTCTCACTCTTATTCAATGAGCAATCCTTTCTGCCCCATCCTTGAAAGGTCTTCACACCTCTGCTTGTGAACTTCAATGATGAGAAACTCACTACCTAATGAGGCAGCCCAGTCCATGATTGTTAGGAAGTCCTTTCTTATATTGAGCTGAAATCCACTTGTCCTAGTTATGTCCTTTGGAGTCATACTGAGCTTATATTTGAGGAGAGTGATTTTATCCTTTTCCCCTCCTACCACTCCTTTTTCTTCTTTAGGTTAAACATTCATAGTTCCACCAGCCAGTTCTTGGGTGACTATTTCAAATCTGTCCTTCTGCAGAGGATAGAATGCTTCCTGGAATCTGAAAGACGTGAGTTCAAATCCAGCCTCAGACACTTACTAGTTGTGTGACCCTGGGCAAGCCACATAAACTACTGCCTGCCTCAGTTTCCTTATCTATTAAAATGAGAATATCTGTAATATTGTACTTATATTCCAGTTATATTATGTGAGGATCAAATGGGATAATATTTGTAAAGTGTTTAACATAGTACCCTGATGTACTTAATAATGTAGATACTTTAATAAATGCTTGTTTTCTCCCTTTCCTTACCCTGAATTATCTCCAGTTTTTTAATGTTCTTTCTAAAACTTGACATCTGGGAGTGGACATAATACTCTAGATGGGGTGCATTCATCCTTCGTTGCCAAAGAAGACCATGCCATCAGAGAAATGATGACATGACTTGCACTTGACTTTGTTTTGAGGGAGGGCTGTGCACATCACCAGCCTCACTTCTCCTCCAGAGCCATCTGAATCCAATGACCAGATATTCATCAGGATGACTGGAGATGACCTAGGATGAGGGAATTGGGGTTAAGCGACTTGCCCAAGGTCACATGGCTAGTGAATGTCAGGTGTGTGAGGTGAGATTTGAACTCAAGTCTTCCTGACTCCTGCACTGGTGCTCTATCCACTGTACCACCTAGTTGCCCCTTCTAGATAGGTTAAGACCAGGGCAAAGGATAGTGGGATCATCACCTTCTTCATTCTTGATACTGTTTCTATAAATGCCACACACAGAACATTTTTCCCCATAGCTTTATATTGTTTTCACAGGATGGTGCTTTGTGGTCCACTAGGACTCCCAGGGCCTTTTCTTATGAATGATTATCTGGACACACTTTCCTCATGTCGATTTTGTAGAGATGAATTTTTTTAACCCAAATATCAGTCTTTACAGCTATCCCCATCAGATTTCATTTGATTAGATCCAGCTCATTATTATGGCCTGTCCAGATTTTTTTGAACCTCAATTCTTTTCCCTAACATGTTAGTTGTCCCTACTAGCTTTGTCTGGCTGATACCACTTCCATTACTCAAATAACTGATTACAGGGTAGAGTATAGAAATAATATTCTATCTATCCTATATATAAAATATACGGAATAAAAGAAAACAGAAATAATAGAAAATGTATGAAAATATAGAGACAGTGATCAAGGTAGAGACAGATGAATATCGAACCAGAGAAAGGCAAAACCAGATAGAAATTTATACCATGATCAGCATAGACATAAACAAAGACAGACAGACAAAAGAGAGATAGACAGAGACAGAGAGAGATAGAGACAGAGACAGAAAGATAGATTGAGAGAGGTATGGAAATAGAAGCAGAGAATGTGTGTGATTGATTGATAAGCGTAAAAGGGTTAATTGAGAGGAAGCCACAGAGACATAGAGAGGAACAGAGATAGTCAGAGACACAAGGGACACAAAAAGAAATAGAAGAGTGGGGAGGAGAAAGACTCTAAGGTCCCTTTCAAGTCTATAATCCTGATTTGCAGAGAGCCAGATTTCAGGTCATTGGGGGTGGGGTGGGGTGGAATTGTCAACAATTAGAGTGCTACACAAGTGGAATGACATGGTGAGTTCTCCATCCCTGGCTTTATCCAAGCAATGGATGTTTAACTACTTGTTGAGAGTTTGAAGAAATTCTTGTTTAGGTACCACATGGATGAAATGCTCTGGATGTTCCTTTTAGCTCTGAAGGTCTGGGAGAAGATGAGCTAGTGACCCTGAGATAAGACCACCAGGGACCACTGTGTCCACCTCCCTCTTTCCACTCTAACCTCCTTTCAGGTCCAGTCCCAAACGGAGCCCTTATAGGCTCTGATTTCACAGAACTTTGTATTTCTCTCCCTCTTTCTCTTCCTGCTTGGTCAAATTTCTCCAATTTTTTAATAGTTCACAACGATCTTATGAGGTGGACAGTACAAAGATTATTAGACCCATTTTACAGATGAGAAAAACAGTCTCTGAAATGGTTTTCTCAGAGTTGTACAGTAACTGGCAGAACCTTGATTCAAATACAGGTTCCTAACTCCTAACTCTTTCCATTAGGCCACATATTTGGGAATAGGAGGGAGCATGGAAGTCCTCTAATGTCATATCCTATAAGCAACCGTCAACCAACAAACATTTATTAAGCACTTACTATGTGCCAGGCACCTAACTCCCTATAGGTCAGATCTATTCTGTCTTTCCTTCCGGTGGAAACAAGGTCCCTCTCTGTCCCTCCTTTTCTTGCATTTCTTCATGATTGTTTCTCCTATCCTTAGCAAAAGGATGCTAGATCTAAGACTTCATGTATGTATATATACACATACATATACACACATATATGTGTATACATATACACACATACACACGCATATACACACACACATTTGACCTTGTATGGATATGTGTAAGTATGTTATGAGTGTGCGTAAGCAATCAAGCGCTTGGATATCAGTGTGAGTGACGCTGCATAAGCGAGTATGTGTGAGATGAGTGGTTGTGGGTGCATAGAAGTGTGAAGATGGATGTATATACAGTATGCAGTGTGTACTTATTAATGTGTTTTCATGAAGGTATTACAAGATCATAGAATTTAGAACTGGAAGATAATTTTGTCCAGCTCTCTTATTTTATAAATGTGGAAACTGAGGTCCAGAAAGAGGGAGGAACTTGCCCAAAGTCACATGGCTAGTAAACAGTACGGAAGTCCTCTGAAGTCAGAGGACCTGGGTTCAAATCCTGCCCCTGATCGTTACTGCCAATGATGGCCAACTAGATAGTGCAGTGGATAGAGCACTGGACCTGGAGTAAACAAGATTACTCTTCATGAGTTCAAACCTGACCTCAGATGCTTCCTAGCTGTGTGATCCTGGGTACGTCACTTTACCCTGTTTGCCTCACGTTCCTCATCTGTAAAATGAGCTGCAGAAGGAAATGGCAAAGAACTCCGGTATCTTTGCCAAGAAATCCCCCCAAAAAGAGGTCACGAAGAGTTGGACACAACTGAAAACACCTAAACTCCTGAAAAATGCCAATAATAACAAATTGCTAGCGTTTATATGGTGCTTACTATGTGCCAGGCACTGTACAACTATTATCCAATTTTACCCTCACAACCATCCTGGGAAGAAAGTGCTGTTGAGGAAACAGAGGAAAGCAGAAGTTAAGTAACTTGCCCAGGGTCACACTGCTAGCAGATGTCTGAGACTGAATTTGAATTCAGGTCTTCTTGATTTCTGACCCAGCACTCCATCTACTGTACCACCTCGCTGATGAGCGTGGACAAATTACTTATATTCCCCGAGTCTCGGTTTCCCCATCTGCAAAATGAGTGGATATCCTTTGGGGTCCCTCAGCTCTAAAACTGAAATCCTATGATGCTAGTAGCAAGAATCAAAGGCAGAATTAGAAACTAGGTCATATGACCACAGACTGCTTTTGTCACCACATTCTGTGTGTGTGTGTGTGTGTGTGTGTGTGTATGTGCTTGTGCAGAGAATCATAGCTCTAGAAGTAGAAGTGACTTTGGAGGTCATCTAGTACACCCTCTTTACAGATGAGGAAACTGAGATATAGGGAGATGAAATCACTTGCCCAAGGTCCTACAGACAGTGAGTGGTAGAGCCATGATTTAGATTTAGGTCCCATGATGCTGATCCCCTGCTTCCACCCACGTGTTAGGGTATCTGTTGTTCAGATGGGTGTGTGACTAACTATATCTTCTACATGTATGTAGGTAAGTAAGAGGTACATCTATGTACATATACATACTTGCTCATTATTACATTTCCATGGAGTAAATATGTGTCCATACTTCCTCTGTGTCTGCATGAGTGTGTCTCTGTGTGCCTGCATATGTGTGTACGTGTGAGTTTGTGTTTTTGTTCCCGGGTGTGGTTTGGGGTGCCCAAAGCAGACCTGTTTTCTTTTCACACCCAAGGGGTAGGTACTGTGGCCTGTGGGTTGGATGGATTGAAACTGACAAACAAACGTCAATAGAGCCGTTTGCTTAATTACCAAGAAGAGCTGGAGGGATGTCCCCAGATAGATTTAATCATCCCTTTGCACGGATTTATAAATATACATGTAGATATTAGAACAAGACACCTGGGGACTATTCCTGGGGACAGAAAATTAGACACTCCATTTTTAACTCTCCCTCCTAATTCCTTTTGGTTGCAGCTCATAGGAAGGCTTTGTTCAAGCAACAGAAATTCCATGAGCTAAAGCAAGAGACATGGGTCTTACACAGCTATTAAAGTCTAGG
Organism: Notamacropus eugenii; assembly: GCF_028372415.1. NCBI lineage: Eukaryota > Metazoa > Chordata > Mammalia > Diprotodontia > Macropodidae > Notamacropus > Notamacropus eugenii. Next base: position 11,336,707 of record NC_092872.1, on the reverse strand, counting down.
GAGAAAAAGGAATCCAGAAAATGAGGTGGAGTCTGAGTGTCATCATCCCAATTCTTCATCATCGTGGTCACCATCACCAACATCCCATTACCGTCCTGATTGCTATCACTATCAATCAATATTACCATTATTGTCCTCACTGTCACCATTACCAGATATTACCAGTGTTGCTACTATCTCCATCAGTACCACCATTGCTCTCCCAACACTGTCTTCGTCATGACTGCTATCACTTCACCATCACACAACTCTGTAGACTTCTTAGGGAACAATGCTTCTAGGAAAAAATTTTATATGTATATATATATATATATATATACACACACACACACACACACACACACACACACACACACACATATATATATGTATATATACACATGCATATATATACACATGTACATACACATAGATGTATTTGTGGTATCTGTCTATTTATCTATCATCTCTCTCTCTCTCTCTCTCTCTATCTATCTATCTATCTATCTATCTATCTATCTATCTATCTATCTATGATCTATCTAGTTTTTAGAGCCATTCATATCCGGATACCAACTTACCTTCTCAGCCTTATTATATACACTACTACCTTTGCAGGTAGTATAACTATGCATGTGGTCAGAAGAAGTGATACAAGGACACTGTCAAGGTCTCTCTCAAGAACTTTGGATTTGACTGTGCAACATGGGAGACACTGGCACAGGACTGCTCAGCATGGCGTGCCCACATCAGAGAGGGTGCTGTGCTCTATGAGCAAAGCAGAATCGAGACAGCACAAAGTAAATGTAGGATGCACAAATTTGGAGTTTCCACCCCCAAAATTCACATGGATTATCTGTGTCCAACCTGTGGTAGAGCATTCCAAGCTCATATTGGTCTGATCAGCCACAGTCAGACACACTGAAATTTCACTTTATCACGGTGATGTCATTTTGGTCTTCTTCGAGAACTAAGGACAGCAACCAACCAACACTAGAACCTTAGACCACTCTGTGGTCTAACCAAATTGACCTTTTTGCAATTCTTATTCATGTTAATTCCATTTCTTCTTTTCATGCATTTGCACTGGTTGTCCCACATGCCCAGAATGTACTCCTACCTTATTCCCCTCTCAGAGAATTTCATTTAGCCTTCCCTACCCCCTCACGGGATATCATCTACAAGAAGACTTTCTTGATGCTTGCCAATGACAGGACACTTTCCTGCAAAAATTTTCCTTGCATTTATTTGGTCTGTACTTATTTATATGTCTCTTCTCTCCCCCATAGGATGTAAACTCCTAGAGGGAAGGAACTGTTTCATTTTATTTTTTGCTAAATTTCCACTTTGAAAACCTTGAAGAGCTCTAGAAATGACAACTTTTATAATTAATAATGTCTTATAATGTTATGACATATGTATTCCTTTAAGCCTCTCAATTCCCTTGCTCCTTCTCCCTTTCTTCACCCCATCCTTGGAGGATTCCCTTGATTAGGGAGAGTGGCACAGTAGAAAGAGAATTAAATTTGGGGTAAGAGGATGTGGGGTTCAGCTCTTACTTCTGTGTGTCCTTATTATATGCATGACCTTGGGCAAATTAAGGAACTCCTCTTGGCCTCAGTTTCCTCATCTGTAAAATGAAGGAGCTATACCAGGTGGCCTCAGAAATACCTTAGAGCTCTAAATCTGTAATCCTGTTCCCATGGGGCTGGCTCAGCTTCTGCCTGGAGTCAATGGGATAACCTAAATGACTCTAAAGGGACCCTTCCTGCTCCAGAACAGGAGTCCCTGGGCTGGGCCCTGAGAGGTTACAGTGGAGGGAATCTATGCGGTCATTCTATGGGCATGAGTTCTAGGCCTTCGCAGACTCCTCATTTGCTGAAGGCAGCAGGCTCAAAAATCACTAGGGAGTGGAGAGGGCTGTGACTAGTGCAAACTTCTCTCAATTAAATTACAGGAAATTAAAAGATTCAGCTCAAAGTGGAGTATGGGGGAAAAGGCTTCTGGGTCCCTGTGCCCAGGGCCTGCTTCTTCTTATCCCAGGATCTGAGGGAACAAAGGTCTGAATTTTCCTCCTCTAGATTTTTGATTTTCTGTCCCCAGCTCTGTGTCTGTCTCTCTGGGGTCTCACCTCTATTTCTTTTTCTTTGTCTTTCCTTCCTCTGTTTCTCTCTGCCACATCTTTTGTATCTTTTCCTCTTCTCTGCCTCCTCCCTACTTATCTCTCGTTATTTGTCTCTCCATCTCTTTCTCTGACTCTGACCTTCTCTCCCCCTCTCCTGTTTCTTCCTTAAAGGAGACAGGACAAGCTGGGACTCCATTGGAATCCTTTCTGAAAAAGCTGGTCACTCAAACAACGGAACTATTCAAGTAATTTATTGAAGTGATCTCTGGGCTCCCACTTCCCATAACTAAATCGACACATTTTAAAACAGAATTAGCCTCTCCATAGCCGTGTGTCACTCCACACACACACACACACACACACACACACATGAACATAGATGTGACACACTCCTAGATGTACTGACTGCCAAGTTCCACATTTCCATGTAAACCCTCAGGTACCTCCCCAGATTGTCATACATACATACATACACACACACACACACACACACACACAACCTCACACACATCCCCAACAAATGTTCGTATATGCATACATTCACATGCTCTCTCTGAGGCAGCCATAGACATTCTCAAACATATTCCCAAACACATATTTACTCATTTATAGTTGTGCAGAATCAGAATCAAAATCCCAGAGTCAGAAGGGACAAGGAGGACATTGAGTCCACTCCACCCCTGAGTAGCTTCTACATTATCCCCAGTAAAGTGACCATTTGGCCTTTGTTGGATGATCTCTAAGCAAGCGGGAAACTGTTACCTCTCCTAATGGCCCTTTTGGGTAATTAATTGTTAAGATGTTTTTTCCTTCTATCGAGCCAAAAATTGTCCCTCTGAATTCCATCCACTGCTCCTAGTTCTTTCATCTGGAACCAAAGAAAACAAGCATAATCTCTCTTTCACATGACAGGACAGCCCTGGAAGAGAAATAGTATGTGACCCTAAGTCACTTTTGGTTCAGGCTAAACATCCCCATCGTTCAACCTATGGCATGTTCTTGAGGACTTTCACTGTGCTGATGGTTCTCTGCACATGACCCGGCTTATCAATGGTCTTCCTTAACTTTCTTGTCCAGAACTGAAAAACATATTTCCAATGTGGTCTGGCCAGGACACACAGAGGACAGGAAAACCATCACCCCTCTCGTTCTGAGTGCTACGCTTTTGTTGAAGTAACCTAAGATCGTATCAACTTTTTATTGGCTGCCATCTCATGTTGTCAACTCATAATGAGCCTGAAGTTAATTAAGCCCCCTCCCTCCAGTTCTTTTTCATTTTGGCTACTGTCTATCTCTGCTTCCCCCACCTTATGCTTGGGAAGTTGATTTTTTGAACCCAAGTACAAGTCTTTACAGGCAATTAAGTGGTGTCATAGTGCATAGAGCACTGGGCTTGGAGTCAGGAAGATTTATCATCCTGGGTTCAAATCTGACCTCAGACACGTAACAGCTGTGTGACCCTAGGCAAGTAATTTTGTTTGCCTCAGTTTCCTCATTTGTAAAATGAGCTGGAGAAGGAAATGGCAAACCACTGTAATAATACCTTTGCCAAGGAAACTCCAAATGGGCTCTTGAAGAGTTGGACATGATTGAAATGATGAAATAACAACAGCAAAAGAAGTCATTATGAAAGCAAAATAAAATACGTTTATTTAGGTTTAGTTCAGTGTTTCTAGACTTCCAATGTCTCTTGACTGTCATCCAGTGATGTGTTAGTTATCCCTCCTGTGTTTGGGTCATATATCACCTTGTTGGGGAGATATAGGTCCAGATGACGGGTTCCCTCTTTAATCCCTCTACCCTTTGAAAGATGAATTTATCTTTAAAACAAGCCAAAAAATGATTGGCCACTGTGCTTTTGGCAGAATGTCCAGTGTCAATCTTGTAGCCTGTCTCCTGAACCTATTGCCTCCTTCCATCTGGACTGTCTGTGATATTGTTTGATGACAAAAGAGATTCTGTTTCTCACCCTACTCATCTTTCCTGGGATGCTTTTACAACACACTTCTCCCTACACAGGAATATATCTCCTTAATATAGAAAGTCCTGCTTTGATCTCCCTGCTTCTGTTCCTTTTTAAGAAAAATGCTTCAGTCTTGAGTCTACTTTGCTCCAAACTCACTCGCAGGTCAGCCTTGCTCCCCTGCATCAGGCTCTCTGGGTCGCCTTGCTTATTATCCGAAAGTTGTATATTTGGGAAGGCATCTGAGACTGTGGGTGTGTGTCGCTGGGCTCCTTTCTTAGAGTCTATCCCCTGGGAATTTGGAGGCACCTCAACTGTCCAGCTTGGACATTCATTTTTAAATTATTTTAAAGACCTTTTCATTTTAAAGACCTTTTCATTAGATTTGCATGCAAGACTCCAGGCAAGCTTTTATTTTTTTTTTATAGACCACATTAGGTGTTTTCCATCTCTGTCCATCCAGATACACACAGACACCCAAACACACACACAGACACTGCTTTCATGGCTTCATCTATTCTGATCAAATAGGCCAGTTAACAGAAAAACAAGATAGATTCCAGGAACGGTGACACGTCTTTCATACTCCTATTCTTCTTCCATCTGCCTGCCCTTCACGCTGCCATCCAACATCAAACACTGATTCTTTCCACCTTCTCAGCAGCCGAAGGGCACTCCAGAGCCCGCTGCAGCTGAAAGCGTCTTGACCCTCTGGTTAGGACACCTATGTCCAAATCTGGCTTCCACATTCGCTAGCTGTGGATAGATCTCTTTTCTCAGAGACTCAGTTTTTCATCTCTAAAATGGGGATCACGATGTTTACATTGTCTCACAAGGTTAGTTACCATTAAGAAAGCGCTTTGTAAGCTCAAAGTGTTATAGAAGTGGGAGTAATGATTATTGTCTCCTTTACTTTCCATCTTCTATTATCTCCCCTTCCTTCTCTTATGGGGTGGGAGGTGGGAGTGGGTAGAGGACCAGGTATGACTGGGACGAGAGAAAGAGAACGGAGCGGACCACTGACACCCCCTCCCTCTCATTCCTGATCAGCTCCCAGTGTCTGCTACTATTTCCTGAGGCAGACTTGAGGATTTGATTAACTGTCCCTTAGGAAGTCGAGTGGTAGCCAGCGGGTATAGACTGACTATGATGATACTCGTAGCTTTCATTTCTAAAGTATTGGGAGTTTTCAAAGCACTTTCCTCACAACTAATCAGCGCTGGCTTGTGAGGTAGGGAACTCACATGTCATTATTCCTATTTTGGACATAAAGAATCTCAGAGAAAGTAAGTTATTTGCCTATTATGATACAACTAGTAAATGTCAGAATGAAGATTTGAATCTAGATTTCCTGATTCCATGTTCTAACACTCTTTCCATCCTATCATGTTGGAACAGGAGTGGGGAACCTGCAGCCTTGAGGCCACATGTGACTCTCTAGGCAGAGATGAGGGAGGAGTGTATCCTAGAAGGAGGGAAAGCTGACACAAAGCCCCAGAGATCTGAGGTGGAGGGCTGTGTGTATAAGGGACAGAAAGAAGGACAATTTGGCTGGATTGGAGAGTGTGCGTGTGGGGAGAATAATGTCTACTGGAACCAGACAGATGGTCTGGGGCCTTGTCTTTAAAAGTCAAACAGAGGAGGCCACATTTTATTGTGGAGACAATGGGGAACCACTGGAGTTTATTGAGTACTTAGGGAGCCTGGTTTCTATTGGGTGAGGAGAATGGTTGCTGGGCAATTTGTCTTTTTCCCAGTACCCAAGGGATGGGGACAGTGGTTGCTTGGGAAGTCATGAAACCATCCCTTCTCCCCACCAGCGGGAAAGGTGGGCTGAGGGAGAGGAGGAAGGGGTTATGGGGACTACTGACTGAAATTGGTGGTGGGAGAAGGAGGGAGCAAGAGAAAGGTTGTTTGTTAGGCTCCTGACAATTCCCTTAGATCGTCCTCCTAGAAGCCTGGGGAGATTTGCGAAGTGGCCATGTCCATCCGAAGGCAGTGTCCATGATGTTTCTTTGTCTTCCTTTTCCCCTCCTAGTCTCTCAGCAGTCAGATCTTTGTGAGTCCTATGCTGAGTCTCTCCTACGTTTTGGAAGGAAAGGCAAGGACCAAGGATTACGAGAGTTCTTCCCCAGCCTTTAGCAGGGACCCCATGTCAAGTTTCCAGCTCTTTGCCTCTTTCAGGGTCAGAAAACTGCTGGTGGGACGTCTTTCTCCATCAGCCTGCACATGGCTTTGAACTCACTGAATACAAAACTTATAGCACAGAATCAATCAACAAGCATTTATTAGGTGACTACTATGTACCAGGCAGGGCAGTGGATAGAACACTGACCTTGAAGTTAGAAAGATCTGAGTTCAAATCCTGCCCCAGACACTTATTAGCTGCAAGACCTTGGGCAAGTCACTTCACCCCGTTTGCCTCAGTTTCCTCATCTGCAAAATGATCTAGAGAAGGAAATGGCAACCACTCCAGGCTCTCTTCCAAGAAAGCCCCAATGGGGTCACGAAGAATTGGACACAACTGAAACAAGTGAATGGCTGCAAATGTGTCGGGTACTGGGGATACAAAAGAGAAATAGTCCCTGTCCTCAAGAAGCTGACCTTCTAACAGGGAAGAAGGAAGTGCTTAAGCCAAATCTTAAAGGAAGCCCGTTGTTCCAAGACCACTGGTGGGGTAAGGAGGGATTTGTTCCAGGCATGAAGTGGAGTGACATGTGAGAGAAAGGGTATAAGTCTTTATTAAGCATGCCACTGTGCTAAGTGCTCTACAAACAGGATCTCATTTGATCCTCTTCTGTTATGAGGCAGGTACCTTTATTACCCCCATTTTACAGTGGAGACAAACAAAGGGTAAATGGCTTTCCCAAGGTCACATAACTAGTAAGTGCCTGAGGCTGAATTTGAACTCTGGTCTTTCTGACTCTAGGATCAGAGTTCTATCCACTGGACCACCTGGCTGGAACAAGTAGGGCAGAATGGCTGGACTCTAGAATTCATGAAGGAGAGTAATATATTAGAAGACTGGAAAAGCAGGAAGGGGCCAGGTTGTGATAAGAGGTAAATGCCAAGTGGGAGAACTTATATTTAACCTCAGAGGTAATAGGGAGCTACTAGAGTTTATTGAGTAGAGGGTTGACATGGGTCAGAGTTACACTTAGAAATCTCTCAGGTAGCCATGCTGCTCATCCTTCATTCTTGAAGGGGACCAGTGACATCACAAAGGTGATGTCTTGACTTGCTTGTGTGAAGGATGAGCGAGTAGGGGGAGACTTGAGGCAGAGAGACCAACGGGAGGCTGCTTCAATAAACCAGGGGAGGTACTTTTAGAGCTCAGACTAGGGTGGTGGCTGGGTGAGTAAAGAGAAGAAAAAATGAGTTTATGAACCTGGGGGACTGGAAGGATAGCCATGCTCTCAACAAACACAGAACACACAGGCGCACAGAAAATATGCAGCTTACCAAATATATCTCACTCACACATCCTGAATACACAGAAATGCCCAGCACGTACACAACTTGCCAAATGTACACAGTATTCACATATACTGGATGCACTCCTAGATTTATAGACAAAGAACACAGGTATGCATAGACGGCTCCCTTTAACAGGGAAATCCACACGTGAAGGCACTCACATGTGCACATGTATACTCACACATGCAAAGAGACATTCACAACTGTATATGTAGCCACGCAATGGAAGGTACCTATAACATAGGGCTATTATGACTAATCTCACACAACTTATTATCAACAGTGGCCTCCTCTGAAGTGGAGAGTCTACCTATACCCCCAGTGATGAAAGATCCCAAGAGATGGTTTCTGTGGACCAGGCCTTGTCTGGTTCACAGCCAGAAATGGAACCCCCAGCCCCAGCTAAACCCCATGCCAGCAAGATGCTTACTTCTGGGGATCAGAAATATCGAGGTTCAGCTGCAGGATCTTGGAAGGGAGAACAAAGTTTCTGACCCTGATGGAAGAGGGGTTAGTAATATTGGTTGGATAACTCCTGTGAGCAGAAACCTGTAGGGATGAAATGAGGACTGTGATGCCCATATGGAGTGGGGGTGAGGCAACTTCTGTGGACAGGGCCCAGTGGGAAGACAGTAGATGTGGATTGCTCTGTGCGGAGCCCTGTAAGGTTAGAGGAGACTCAGTTCTATAGGGTGGAGTGGGGGGCATGCTCCCCAAATCTATTCAATCCCAATAACTGACTGGTTGTTACTAGACAGAGGCTTGGTTTCTCTCCCTACCCCACGGCAGCTCCTGATGCTCCTGGGCCTTTCCCTCCTCCTAAGGTTCCTCCCCCCTCAGACATAGCAAGGCCAGTTTGGAAGCAGCTCTGGCCTGGCTGCCTAGGGACACTCTGAGGTTAGAAGCCACAGCAGCAGCTCCCAGATCCCGAACCTAAAAGGGGACCTTTTTTTTTTTTTCCAAGGACAATAAATATTTGCTCTTTGGGAAGCTGCTGTTTGGCGATTCCTGGTTTGGCCCAGAGGATTGGAATGGCCACCTGTGGGTCACAGGACCTCAGGACCAGGGCCTGGAGTGGGGAGCTGGGGGCCCTGCTCAGGGGCAGTCTAATCTGCTTCCAAAGACTAGAAACCAGGGTATGGAGAGGGGGAAGGACAATATCCCAGTCTGTCTTTCCCTCATAGCCGCCTGTGGATTATAAGATTTAGAAAAGACCCTGGGGCTCCTCTAGTCACCATTTTACAGATGAGGAAAACTGGGGAAACTGAGATCCATAGAGGACAAGCAATTTGCCTAAGGTCACACAGCAGAGCAGAGACTCAAACTCAGGCCCTTCTGACTTCAAATGTCAGATTTTCCATCAACCTAGGGCCCTCAGTTCAAAACTACTTTCCTCCAGGAAGCATTTACTAATAGACCTGAATCTTGGATGTTCTTGGACTCTAAAATACCCTCCAGAGGGTGTGTCCTCTGATTTCACCTGACCTAGTTAAGTTACCTTTGAAACGCCCTTTTCCATTTTTATATAAGTGTTTTGGCTCCCCAATTCTAAATGAGGGCCGGGACCATGTCTCACTTATAGGGAATGGGGTTATTTAAAAGCAGGGGCTACATCTCTCCCCTCATTCCTCTGAGATCTCCTCTTTAGAACTGGGGTCCTTGAGAATATTCTTCTCTGGGTCCCCAGACACCTGGCAACCATCTTGATTTTTATCATCAGTAGCCAGGGAAATTAGTGTGTTTTTAGCTCATGGTTCCCTTCTCTATAGGGACAGAGGCTCCCTAACCATGTATCTTGTCCCCCCTCCTGGATGCTGACTCGGGGCTCCCAAATATAGGGCCATAAGCCACAGCCGCCCAAAGACACCGCGGGCCTGTCAGCCCCGGGCACAGGATCAGAGAGAGGGTGAACTGATTATAGTTCTGACTTCCAAGAACCTGCCTCCCCACCCATATCCCCTGCCCCCCTTTCACTGCCCCAGCTGCCCCCAGCTTCCCCCCACCCCCAGAGAACCACAGGACTGTCGAATCTGCTCCCTGTCAGCAAAGCCAGCCTTGGAGGTGGGGGTTTTTTTTGGCCCTGTGTGCAGCAGGAGGACAGAGTTGTCTGTGTGCAGCAGCCACAGTGGGCTGGGATGGAGAGAGGGGCAGGGGATGATGGGAAGACTTCGAAAGGTGGCAAGAGGACAGGAGGAGATGCCAGGGGGTGGGCATCAGGGGGCACTTGAGACAAGGCGATGTGCTCTTGCTCAAAGATGGGGTGGCAGGGTTTGGCAATCTCAATAAGAACAGACTCACTGTCCTCTAATAATAAAAATTACTTATATTCCAATAGTAGGGCTTTCCGTAGTACTATGGTCTTGTGAGGAGCTTACTGCAATATTATTGTACCTACTTTATAGATGAGGAAACCAAGGCTGGGGGAGGGACGTGACTTACCCAGAATCCCATGGGAAGTAAGAGGGATCGGAATTTGAATTAAGCTTCCTGATCCCAATCTAGTGGTCAGTATCAAACTACATCTCAGCCATGGATTATTCTCTTTCCAGCTGTTTCCCATCCTTTAGGCCCCTCCCCTGACCCGCTTCAACAGCCTACATTGACGTCTTCTGTCTCAAAGATTTCACAGAAGCAACCAGATGGTACAGTCAATAGAGAGCTGGACCTGAAGCCAGGAAGACCTATGTTCCACCCTATCCTCAAACACTTCCTAGCTGTGTGAACCTGGGACAAGTCACTTAAAAAATCTATTTGCCTCAGTTTCCTCAGCTGTAAAATGGGGTTAATAATTGCATCTACCTTGTAAGAGGATCAAACCAAAACTATTAATAAAGCACTTAGCACATAGTAGGTGATTGATAAATGGTCATTTCCTTCCATAGTCCTGACTCGGTAACTTTCATCTGGCTCTAAGTACTCACATAGCCCAGAATTTGGCATTATCTTTGCATGTGTGTGTCTGGAAACTCCCCTAGGGATTCCAGACAGTGTTTTATAGTTTGTGTGTTTTTAGAATTTAGACTAGAACCCCCACCCATCCCCTTCCCCTCCCAATTCTCAAAGCTTGTGCTTCTGATAAGTAACCATCCCTACAATGCCTTCCCACCTGTCATTTCAATAATTCTGAGCACTGCCATTATCCTTTGACCAGTCTTTACAGAGGGGGAAACTGAGGATTATGACTTGCCCACAGTCACATGTAGAATTAAGGAGCCAGTATTAGAACTTGTATTAGAAGGCTATTAACTTAATAGCCATCCTCCTTTGAAACAGCAAGGACCCTGGCATACACAGGAGAGTCTGCTGCACAGGTTCTTAGATCTGCTTTTCTAAAAGGAAAGCAACTTTTGAGGGGTCAACAATCTACTTTAATTGAGCGCATATATCATTCACTTAGTTCAGGGGAAAAAGCACCCTGAACTTTAGGGAAAATACAAACCGAAATTACAAGTAGAAATTACAAAGAGAAAGACCAGTAGACAGGGCTTCCAACTGTCTGACCATAAACAATACATACACTACAGATCAACAGACAGATCCAACTGTCTGATCTTTACATAGATAAATAGTTACCAGAGAAAGAAGCACCAACATTTGGGTTTTCAAAGCTAGGGGCTCCTTAGCAGCTTCCCAGAGTCTTGTCTGGCCAAACAAACACTTCCAGTGAGTAAGCCCCAAAACAAAAACTCACCTTGAGGTTTTATACACTTCTTTTCTGAGGATTTATGCATTTTTCAGTCATAACTCTCTGAACTTGTGCCTCAATAGAAATTAACAAAAGGTATTGAGGTCTATTAATGGGTGGGGAAGATCTTTAACTCCCTCTCCCTCCATTAACCTTACATTACCATTGCATCCTAGGGTGGACAGCCGTAAAGAGGAGGATAATAATAAGACTTGGAGTCAGCTTCAGGCACTTCTTAGCTGTGTGACCCTGAGCAAGTCACTTAACCACGGCCTGCCTCAGTTTCCTCAAGTGTCAAATAGGAATAATGATAATGATAGCACCTACATCAAGGCAAAGATTGTTGTGAGGATCTAATGAAACAACCCCAGTGCCTGGCACACAGTAGGCACTAGAGTAACATTAGCTTTTATAATTATTACTTAACAAATGTTTATTTCTTTCCTTCTTTCCTCCTCTCTCCCTGCGTCCAGGCTGCTGCCCCCGGCTTCCCCTTCTGGTTTAGAATTTAATAATAGCAATAATAGTGGTAGCCAGCATGTATATGATGCTTTAAGGTTTTCAAAGCCCTGTATATACAACATATCATTTTATCCTCATAACAACCCTACGACGTAGGTGCTATTATTCTCCCCATTTTACAGATAAAAGACATTGAGGCTGAGAGGTTAAAAGACAAGTAGGGTCTGAGGTGAGATCTGGACTTTCTTGCCCAAGGAAAGGCACAATGCATTGTCTCTGAAAGGCCCTTGGGAAGGAGCATAGGCAGAGAGAGGGGCCCTGAGGCGCAATGGATCCTTCTAGCTCCTTGTAGCATTACCCTATAAGACTCAGACAACCGGGCTCTGAGAAAGTGGCAGCCACCAGGAGGAGGTATAAATTGTTAGTGGGAGTGATGAAGGTATGTGTGTAGAGTAAATGGTGAGGGAACAGAAGACAGACAACCATTTCCCCTGGACGGATAGATTTGGGGTGGGGCTTAAGTAGGCTGGTGTGAGGAAGATCTTGAGATTAGAACCCTGAGATCTGGAGACGATTGCTGGGTGTAAGGGAGAATGACGCTTCTATACTTCCTCCTGGGAAGATCTGATTGGACATTTTGTGTTTCTGGCTGTGCTAGGCTGGGTTGCTCCTCAATCTCCTGCTTTTAGCACAATATTTATTATTTCTTGAGAGCCAGCATTCTTCTTGCTTCTGAAATGGGGGAAATGGATATTTTTATCTATCTCTGATTTACACCAAGAATGGGGAGCAAGAACATAGCTTAACATCTCCTGGCTACTGAGAAAAGTGAGACCACAGCTTAGAACCTGTCAGGGGGACTCCCAGAGGTCACTGCATCCATGCCCCTGCCTCCAGACAGTAGGCAGGCCTAGGTATCCCTCAGGGAAATACGGCCCCAGAGCTCTGAATGGCAGAGTTGGAAAATCAGTTTAACTTTTGGTTTGCCACAAATTAGCCTCCTTGCTTGACGGAAATGGAGACTGAGGCACCAAAAAAAGAAGTGCTTTCCACTTTTGTAAAATGAGGATGTTGGACTGTGTAAATGTCAAATTCCCTTCCCATCTAACATGCTTTATTGTATGAACAGAAGTCCTTCCAGTTGGAATATTCTGGGTCTCCAGTTTGAAGGCCCCTTTCAGCTCTAATGGTCTGCATTCTACGTCTTAAGATTCTTTCAGACACTGACAATCTATGGTTTAGTTTTCAGTGATTCATGCCCTGCCCGTGGAGAAATCATTTCCATTGTCTAAACTTTAATGACGCCTCCTGGCACCGAGGCCCCTTTTCTTTGGTTCTCTCCTGGGAGAGGGGTGGAGAGCTGTCCGTCCTCACTGAAGCCTGACCCCGCCTGCTGACCATTTGAGCCCTGATTTGGGCCACAGGCTGAGTCTTCACCCTGGCCATCAGTAGCTGATGTTTACATGGGGCTGTATAGGCATAACCTCCTTGAACCTCAGGACAACTGGATGATGCAGGATCAACAGCGGAGGTTATAGATTAAGCCCTAAACTAATTATAAACCAACCTTTAACCACACACCAGGTGCCCCACCCCTTCAAACCATATTTCAAAAGGGAGAGGGTGTTGACATTGCCTTTTGGGTAAAGATGTATTGAAAGCCATTTGCCTTTTATTTTTGACCCAGGATCCAGCACTGGACATAGCTTCTGATTCATACAGTTCTACCCTGCGGACTGCTCCCTCTTTTGATCTTTAATGGTAGATATGGAGAGGGTGATTAGAACAGTGAGGGGCTCCTCCTAGATAACTCTCAAATCTTTTTTGGATTTTTTGGACAAGTATTTATTAAGAACCTACTATGAAAGGCACTATACTGATAACTGAGGAATATAGCTAAAAACAAATCAGGGTCCCTGCCTCTAAAGAGTCCATATTCTAATGGGAAAGGCAATATGCATCCAGTTCTGCACATATAAGATATATGCAGTGAAAATGAAAGATTGATATCAGAGGGAAGTCATGGGGGTTTGAGATGGGGATGGAGAAAGACTCCTTGCACCAGGTGGGCTTTGAGTTGAATCTGGAAGGAAGCCAGAGAAGTCAGGAGGTGGTAGTGAGGAAGGAAAGCATTCGAGTCATGGGGGACCACCTGTGCCAAGGAATGACCTCATGTGTGAGGATGAGCATGGAGGCATTTCTCCTAATGGTTCAGACAGAAGGACCTGGTGAATGCCATCCACCCCTTAGAGACACCATGAGGTTGCCCACCAATCCCGGGGCCCTTCTTCCACACTTGAAGGCATTTGAGGGGCCTTCTTTAGCCTTTCCTTGCAGTCAATGCCAGTTACAACCTTTTACCATGTTTGATTTCTAGCTATATAACCTTGAGCAAGTCACTTCTACTGTATGGCTTTTTCGGTTATAAAATAAAATAAGAGAATCAGACCAGATTATGAAGATCTCTTCCAGATTTGACATTCTATGTCCTAAGGCCCTTTGAGTTCTGACATTTTATGACTCCACCCACCCCTCTCCATTGACATAGGTGTTATTCATTATTTTCCTTTAAACCCGCCTCCTCCAGACTGTTCTCCTCCTCCCCAACCCCCAGAGACTAATGAGGAATTAAAAGGGGTCATTCTTAACAAGCCTGAAATATTTACACAGATGCGTGCCCAGGGACCCACATGGCATGTATTTTTAGGAATGGGCATTGGCAGCCTTGTTTGGGGAAATGTTGGGGAATGGGAACTGTGTTGTTCCTGGGACCACCTTCCTCACCTCCTAACCGCTCAGAGCTGGGTGGGGCCTCAGAACTCAAGACATAGAAGGTCAGAGCTAGACAGGAACTTAGAACAGAGATTACAGAATGTTAGAAGGAGAAGAAACCTTAGAACCCAGCACATCCAGGGTCAGAGCTAGAAGGGACCTTAGAACATAATATATCTGAGCTAATGGGATGCAGAGGAAAGAAGGCTAGATCTGAGTCAGGGTCCTGGGTTTGAATCCTAGCTTTGATTTGCTGCTGTATGAACCTGGCCACACTAGTTCTTTCCTCAGTTTCCTCCTCCATATAATGAGAAGATTGGACTAGATGACGTCTGCAAGGCCTTCCAATCGCAAATGTTGGGTCCCATGAACAACAGAACACTTTAGAACTGAAAGAAAGCAGTTAGTCCAACTGTCATCTAGTCCAATTATCTCTTCTTAAGAAAGATGCTCGGGGAATGAGGGACTCTGTGTGTGTGTGTGCGTGTGCGTGTGTGCACGTGTGCATGCGCGCCTGTGTGTGTGTACATCTAGGACTGATTACTCCTAAGTACTGTACAGGAAACCTTGGTTTTAGATCCTAGATATCACTGTAGGACCCTTAGGAAGTGACCACCTTTCTGCATCTCAGTTTCCTTACCTGTCATCTTTTTCTCTGTGCCTCCCTTTCCCACAAGACTAGTGAGGCTCATAACATCTAGTGACAGAAGAGATATGAGAGATAATTTAGCCCAACTCCATTGTTTTAAAATAAAGAAACTTTACCCCAGGAAGGTTAAATGGTCTTGGCTGAGACCACAGGACAGATTTAGGATCTGAGTTCATTTTCTCTGATCCTTCATCTTAATCCAGTGTCTCGCCTTGTTTTGGGACATGCGGCCTCCCTAATGATTGATAAGAAAGAGCTTTGGTTAAGTAGAAAGCTGTGGAGGTGTGAGCTGGTATATCTATGAAAATATTATTATTAATAGCATTTCATCTCAGAACCTTGACCTCTGCTCCCCCCGTATCTATACTTTTTTGACCCAGGAGTGGCAGCCCAGTGACACTTTCCTCTCTGAAACCTTGGACACGTGCCGACTTTATGGACAAATACCAACTCCAAACAAAGTGTGCATGCTCATGGAAATATTAAACCAACAGTAACTTTCTTATCACAGTACAACTGCTCCCATCGCTATGGGGGAGAAAAGGGAGGAGACTCATGGAACATCGATGGTGAAAGAGACCTTGGAACGCAGGACCTCAGACCTGGAAGAGACCTTAGAACACAGAATGTGGAATAAATAAGACTTCTTGATCCTAGAAGAATGATTGGGGCAAAGGGGATAGAGAGCTTTGTTGTGACACATACTGGCTGTGTGACCCTGGGCAGGTCATTTCACTTTTCTAGTGTCCCAGGAAACTCTCTAACATCGGCATCTACATTGGTAAAGAAAATTTCCTTCCTTTAGAATTCCTTATACTAGAGGTTTACCAACTTTTTATATTCTTTTATATCCTTAAAAAAAATTATTGAAGATTCCCTCCCAAAGAGTGTTTGTTCATGTGGGTTATATCTGTCACTGTGGTATTAGTAATACAAACATCTTGCATAGTAATATTATGAAACTAGGGCTCCCTGAAAGAATCTTGGGGCCTTCCTAGGGGTCCCCAGATCATACTTTGAGAACAGCTTCCTCACACCAATAAAACCAGGGGTCTGCTTTTTAAAAATGAGAGTTAAAAGAGTATTTTTGAGATAGAAGACACCAGTCTCTTTTATAGAACAAAAAACTGAACCCTATGGGAAATGACTTGCCCAGGGCCCCAGGGCTCTGGACATGTTCCCTTCTCTGTAGGCCTCTTCTGGTTAAGAACTCTTCCTCTGTAACAGAATCTGGGCCATCCTTTCCCTCTCCCTCTTGGGCTGATGACTGGGCTGTAGCTGCTTTATGCTTCTGGGGTGGAGAAGAAGCCTGGCTTGGCAGTCAAATGTGAGGAAGGGAAAAGGAAAAGGGGAGAAGATGGTGTTCCGAGGGCTTCATGTCTGATCCCCAGCAGGGAGGGAGAGAGGGAACATATGTGTATGTCAAAGACAATTTATTCTAGGGAGGGAAGGAGATTGCTGAGGGTGGGGTGGGGGACCAAAAGCCTCCCCTCTCATTTCCTCCCCCATTCCTTCATCCCATGCCTCTGGATGAAGATGATGGCCTTCATTCCAGGAATGTCCCTCCTCCCTCTTCTCCAGCCAGAACCTCCTCCTTTTCTTCTCTTAGAACCCAGCCTGCTTCCTCCTCCAGAGAGTTTTCCCTGACTAGACAGGGATGGAGAGTGGGAATGGTAAGGGGGTGTGTGTCCCCATGGAATGATAACCCCTAATGTTTGATCTCTCTTGGTCACCCCCCTCATCCCTTGTCTCATACCACAGCACCCTATACTGCATCCATCCATATTTACCTCCCTTGTTATGTCATAGAAAAAAGTTTTGGACTTGTAATCAAGAAATTGGGGTTCAAATAGGGGTTTATTAGTTGTTTGGGGGTACATCACTTCATGTGCTGTAAAATGGGGTTTTGCACCAACTACATCACAAGGCCTGTTGTGGGAATCAAGACAATGTAGGAATAACTTCATAAACCCTAAAGGGAGTTGTAATTGCCAGCTGTTTGCCCCCATCCTCCTAATTTCTGGTCTTTTAAAATTCTTCGTCCCATGCCTCCCATCTACCCAGTAGCAGCCCTATCCCCTGTTCCAGTCAAAAAAAAAAGAAAGAAAGAAAAGGCAGCCTAGTTCTACTTCCTCTGGGAAGCCTTCCAGGATTGAGCATCCTGGGGGTCTCACTGTCTCCAGTTGAGTTGATTTTCTTGATTTTTCTCTGT
This sequence comes from Notamacropus eugenii, assembly GCF_028372415.1. Taxonomy (NCBI): domain Eukaryota; kingdom Metazoa; phylum Chordata; class Mammalia; order Diprotodontia; family Macropodidae; genus Notamacropus; species Notamacropus eugenii. Next base: position 11,319,383 of record NC_092872.1, on the reverse strand, counting down.
TCCTCCCACTCCTGATGGTCAGAGCCTGATCGAGGAAGACCCTCACTAGGGTGGGTTGGGGGCTGTGAGAGTGCGAGGTGTGGACCTCTCAGGGTCATCTCCGCCATCTTCCCTTTACCCCGGGCTCTGGATGGATGGGTCCAGGGCTGTCTTCTCCCTGCTGCGGGTCTTTAAGGATCCTCAGGGAAGGCAAGTCCACAGCCTCCCTCCTGTAACTCGCTAACATTTGACCTACTTCTCCAGGCTGGATCTGTGTCTTTGGCAGTGAGGTCTGGACCCACAAGTTTGTAGAGGGAAAGCAAGGGCAAACTCTCTCCTCCACACCCCACCCCCTTCCCCAACCACCACTGGCAGGAGGAGGGACAGTGAGTATCCTGCATTACTCCAGGAAGAAGCCAGATGGCAGGAGAGCTCATGTTACTGTCCAGCTCTGCTCTCTGAGCCCTGACCTGGCAGTGGACACTCAAACAAGCCAGGGATTCTCTGGGTTCAGGGACTGTCTCCCCCTCAGACCTCAGCGCAGCTGCTGGGTCTACTGCCTGTCAGGGTGGCAGAGAGGATGTCTCCTTGCTTGGTCTTAGGAATGGAGAGCGGCAAAGTATCCAAGAAGAGACCCTCCAATAAGGAGATGGTCAGAGGGGTGACTTTTGTCCTCCCTTAGTCCCTTGTTCCCATTCTGGCTCAGTCTCCAGTGAAGAGAATGGCCCAGAGCCAACTGGCCCGTTCAGCCCCAGTCCCAATCCCTGTGCCCGGAGAGCAACTTCTCTTCTCAGGATAGCAACAGCCAACATTGGGAAATATTCCTAGGAACCAAGACCCAAGAGCAGCTTTTCTTTGAAGGGAGGAGGTGAATACATACCTTTTCTCTGCACTATCCTCCCAGAAAAATCACATATACTGAATCCGGGTCCCAGATTCAGAGGATCTGAGTTCAAATCAGATCTCTGATAGTTTTGGTATATGTGATCTTGGGCAAGTCTGCTGTCTCCTTGGGTTTCAGTTTACTCATCTGTAAAATAAAGGAGATGGACTAGATGCCCTCCAAAATTCTTTCTATTTCTAGATCTATGAATGTCTTCACAAGATGGCAGCACCCATCAAGAACAGGGTGCCAGGCCAGGCCATCTGGAGCGCTGGCTGTCCTCTTCCACCCTCTGTCCCCAAACATACACGAACCACAAAAGAACCCACAGGAGCAGGGCTTCCCTTTGCAACGTTTGTGGTTGTGTGACTCTAATTAAGCTGCTTTCCTTTTTGGGTTGAAGTCTTCTCATCTGCAAAATGAGGGTGTTGGGTTCTGTGATTTTTGAGGTCTCATCCAACTTTCTTGTGATCATTTCTAACAGATCATTTTCTACGTTTGATGTCCCATCCGGCTCTGAAATTCCGTGTGTGTGTGTGTGTGTGTGTGTGTGTGTGTGTGTGTGTGTGTGTGTGTTCTAAATTCCCATCCAGATTGTCAGATTCAGCGCTCTAAAGTCACTAGCAGCTTTGACATTGTGTCTACGATTCTATTAGATTTTCCTTGGATATTCTGTGCTCAGCCTTTTCCTAGGTATAATGAGGGAAAAGGAGAATACAGTTCTTGGTCTCAGGGAGTTCACAGTCTTAAGGGCACACACCACACGTCATCTGACCAGGGAGTGTTGGAATGTGGGATCCTTGAAGTCAGAGACCACTTGTCCCTCTCTTTGTGCCCAATAAAGTGCTTAATAAATAAGGTGTTTAATAAAGGTTCGTTGATTATTAACTGAACTTTGAGTCTTGACTTCCTTTTCTCTAAGACAGGATTTTAATCTTGACATGAAAATTAAACACACAGAGAGCTACGTATACATGTGTCCTTGAGATACAAAGTGACGGGTTTTGTATAGCTACAAGTTATTCGTTTTGTTTAAAACAAAAGATATACAAGCTGAGTGTGTTAGAAAAACAAAACAAAACATCTGGCTTATTATGGAATACCCAAATAATGATCTTTGTGGTTCAGGGGAGATAGAACTGCAAACTCATAGCTTGGGTAAGGCACAAGTGGGGCTTCTGATAATGTCCCTCTTTTTTTCCTTTTTTATTGTAGGTAGGGCAAGTAATGAAATTCTTTGAATTCAATTATTTAGCCCCAATAGCATAGAATCAGAAGATTTAGAGCCTTAGAGATCACCTGATATTTATTTTAAATAAGAAGAAACTGAGGCCCCCAAAGAGACGTGATTTAACCAGATTAAAACAAATGGTAAATAGGGAGGGAGCAGAGTGTAATAGGAGTGCTCTTACAGAGATTGAAAGGCCGACCTAGGATTTTTTTAAAAAATTGTTACTTATTTATAGCATTCTTTTCTTTGGGTTCCAAATTCTCTCCCTCCTTTCTCCATACTGAGAAGGCAAGAAAAATGATATCAATTATGTATATGAAATCGTAAAACCATTTCCCATATTTGCCAAATCACCAAAAAAATGAGAAAATTATACTTCAATTTTCTCTTAGAGTTCATTCGTTGTCTCTCTGGAGGTGGATCACATTTTTTCATCATGAGTCTTTTGGAATTGGCTTGGATCATTGTATAGACCAGAGCAGCCAAGTCTTTCACAGTTGATCACCATTACCACATTGTTGTTACTGTGCACAATGATCTTTTCTCTTTGCTTTGCATCAGTTCATATGGGTCTTGTCATGTTTGTTTTTTCTGAAAACACCCTCTCCATCATTTCTTATAGAACAATAGTACTCTGTCACATTCACACACGACAACTTAGCCATTTCCCAGTTGATAGCATCCCCTCAAATTCCAATTCTTTGTCACCACAAAAAGACTTGCTATAAATATCTTTGTCTCCACAAAAAGACCTGCTATAAATATCTTTGTCACCACAGAAAGACCTGCTATAAATATCTTTGTACATGTAAGTACTTTTCCTTTTTCTTTGATTTGGGGGTAGAGATAATGCTGGGTCAAAGTGCTTTTATAGCCCTTTGGGTATATTTCCAAATTGCTCTCCAGAATGGTTGGAACAGTTCACAATTCCACCAACACTTTATTACTGTACGTATTTTTCCTCATCCTTTCTAGCATTTGTCATTTCTGATAGGTGTGAGGTGGCACCTCAGAGTTGTTTTAATTTTCATTTCTCTAATCAATAGTGATTTAGAGCATTTCTTTCATATGACTATATGTTTTCTTTTGAAAACTTTCTGTTTATAACTTTTGACCATTTGTCAATTGGGGAATGGCTCTGATTTTTACAAATTTTACTCGGTTCCCTATATATTTGAAAAAAGAGGCCTTTACTGAGAAACTTGATGTAAATTTTTTATATCATTCCATTCATGTACCTTTTACCAAAATGTAGTTTCTCTGATTATCTCTTTTAATTAGGCCTGTTTTTGCCTTTAATTCATCTGAGATCATGATTGCTATCTCTGCCTTTTTTTTTTAATGTAAGCTGAAGAATAATAGATTCTGCTCCATTTCCTTATTTTAAATCTATGTGTGTGTGTGTCTTTGTTTCAAGTGTGTCTCTTGTAAACAACGTATTGCTAGATTCTGGTTTCTAATCCATTCTACTACTCACTTTCATTTTATATTATGACTACTGTGTATTTCTCTGCATCAGATTTTCTTCTGTTTATTCTTCTCTCTCTCTCTTTATCTTGTTTCTTCTCAAAAGTCTGCTGCCCTTAATCCACCCTTACTTTTGCCGTCCCCTCCCCATATTTCTTTTCCCCTTCCCCTTGTATTTCCCTTTTGAGTAAGAGAGTACTTAGTACGAACGAATGTTCTTCCCTCTTTGAACCAATTCTGATGAGAGTGAAGTTCAAGCATTATCCATCACCTGTCCCATTTCCCCTTTCACTACAAAAACTTTTCTGTGCATACCTCTTTTATGTGAGAAAAATTTCTCCTTTCTTCCTCTCCTTTCTCTCTTCTCCCAGTACATCCTTCTTTCTCACTCCAATTTTTCTTGAGATCATCCCAATATAATCAACTCACACTATGTCCTCTGCCTATGGAGAAATGATAAGGTTTTAGAAATTATATGTATCATTCCCATATAGAAATGTAAGTAGTTTAACTTTGTTGAGTCTCTTATGATTATGCCTTCATGTTTACCTTTTTATGTTTCTTTTGAATCTTCTGTTTGAATATCAAATTTTCTATTCAGTTCTGATCTTTTCATCAGGAATGCCTGAAAGCCCTCTATTTCATTAAATATCCATTTTCCTCCTGAAGAATTACAGTCAGTTTTGGTGGGTAAATTATTCTTGGTTGGAATCTTAGCTCTTTTCCCTTCTGGAATATTATATTAGAAGCCCTGTACTCCTTTAACACAGAAGAGGTTAAATCTTGTGTAGTCCTGACTGTAGTTCCACAATATTTGAATTGTTTCTTTTTGACTACTTGCAATATTTTCTTCTTAACTTGGGAACTCTGGAATTTGGCTACAACATTCCTGGGAATTTTCATGTTGTCATCTCTTTGGGGAGGTGATCAGCGGATTCTTTTCATTTCTATTTTACCCTTTGTATCTAAGATATTGGGGCAGTTTCCCTTTATAACTTTTTGAAATATGATAACTAGGCACCTTCTTTGATCATGGCTGTCAGGTAATCCAATAATTCCGAACTTATCTCTTCTTGATCTATTTTCATTTTGTTTCTGATAAGATATTTAGCATTTTCTTCTATTTTTCAAAAAGATTCTTTTGACTTTGTTTTACTGCTTCTTTATGTCTCGTGGAGTCATTAGCTTTAAGGAATTATTTTCTTCAGTAAGCTATTGTACCCCTTTTTCCATTTGGCCAATTCTGCCTTTTAAGAAGTTTTTTTCTTCAGTGAATTTTTGCATCTCCTTTCCATTTGACCTATTGCACTTTTTAAGAAGTTCTTTTCTTTAGTGTATTTTGTGCCTCTTTTGTCAAGCTGTTAATTCTTTTTTCATAATTTTCTTGCATTATCCTCATTTCCTTTTCAGTTTTTTCTCTATCTCTCTTAGCTTTTCCAGGAATTCTTGTTGGCCTTGTGTCCAATTAGCAGTTTCCTTTGGTTGGCTTTGGTTATGGCTGTTTTCACACTGTTGTCTTCTTCTGAACTTTGAACTTTATATTAAAGTTGGGTTCTGCTCATCTAGAGTTGGGGAGGCACTGTCCCAGACTTCAGGCTATTTTGTGCTGCTGTTTTCAGAGCTAATTCTGGAGATCTGCAATTTTTTGGTGCATCCAAGGTGGTGTGATCCTGGAAGAGGGGCTGTCCTTTCTTTCCTGGTCTTCTCTCTGGTTTTTGCTCAGGAAGGGTCCCTGGTCTTCTGCGACTGCAAGTCCTCTTTGCCTTGGAACTGTGGCCAGGGCTCCTGCTCCCTCTGTCCAACCATCAGTCCTCTTTTCCTGCCTGAAACTGGGACCCAGGATTATATATGCATAATAGAGTTGCCAAATAGGACCAGCTGTACCCAATGTCAGCAAAAGGTCCCCTATCATCTCATTCTGACCAGTTGTCCAACCCCCTTGTTGTCTCTGGGCTGAGAGTTCCTGAAGCTGCTGCCACTGCCACTGTTGTCACTCCTGCTGCTGTCCTGGCTGCCTCTGAGGTCTGAACACGGTGCTACTCCCACTGAGCTCTGGGCTGGGGCCCCACCCTGGTGTCATAGACCTCTCCTGCTGACCACCTAAGCTGGCTTGGACTAGTAAAATACCTTACCTAGCTGCCCCCACTTTTTTGTGAGGCAATCAAGATTAAGTGACTTGCCCGGGGTCACACAGCTATTAAGTGCCTGGGGCTGGATTTGAACTCAAGTCTTCTTGACTGCAGGGCCAGTGCTCTATCTACTGCACCACCTAGCTGCCCCCCCTTTTTTTTGGAGGCAGTTGGGGTTAAATGATTTGTCCAAGGTCATACAGCTAATAAGTGTTGTCTCTGTTGCTTCAAAATTTGATCTTAGGAGCTATCTTAAAGTTGTTTGGAGGGGAATGTTGAGAAGAATTCAGCCAGGTTGTTGTCTGTACTCTGCCATGTTGGCTCTGCTGAGGCCTGTTTTTCAGTCTTGATACTTTACCCTCACAACAACACTGTGAGGTAGGTGCTATTTTCTCCATTTATAGATAAGGAGACCGAGGTAAAGAGGAGTTGAATGAATTGTCCAGCTAAGCAAGTGTCTCAGGCAGGATTTGAACTTAGGCTTTCCTGACTCTGGTTCAATGCTCTGTCCACTGCACCAAATGGCTACTTGGATGAATGTGGGATCTCAGCCATGTGAGTTCTCCTCATACTAGCACCAGATCTCAACTCATCTGGACCTTTTCCTCCTGGGTGATTCTTGTCCATGCAGATCTATCAAGTCTCTACAGATGATCTACCCAACATAATCGAGGTCTTCCTCTGGCTTTTTTAATATTTCCCAGAAACCAGCAGAGCCATCAGGATGTCCAATCAATATTTTACTCTCCACCTACAAGATTGGCCCATCTTCTTATCTGGCCAAACGCATCCTTTGATATATTTTTAAGTTGGGAGCAAGATACTATTATTAACATGCTACCACTTTATTAATGTTACTTATACCCCACATGATCCTTCCCCTGTTCTTTGGGTCAGTGTACCCATTTTACACCCAGATTATCTACATAATAAGTAAGGTCATTCAGTCAGTCCACAAATATTTATTAAGCACCTGCTATGTGCCAGGTACTGTGCTGAGTTCTGGGGATATGAAAAAAGGCAAAAGACAATCCCTGTTCTCAAGAAGCTTATAATCTATTGGAGGAGACAATATGAAAACAAGACACAGACAGGACCAATTGGAAATAAGCAGCAGAGTAAATTCAGCTCTATGTATTTCCCCTTAGGCCCAGGTTCAATCACTTTCATCTTATTATAATTTTATATATATTCTTATATAGAAAATAATTTTATCTTCTTAAGTATCACTTTTATCTTCTTTGGTTTTTCTGTTCAATTAATGCTGTCAGATACCTTCCCCTTGGAGGGTCATCTGTAAAGGAGGGCATTGGACTTACTTAGGTGGTCTCTGCTAGGTGGTGCAGTGGATGGATTGCTGGACCCAGTCAGGAAGATCTGAATTCAAATGGGGCCTTAGACACTTACTAAGTAAGCGAACCTGGACAAGTCACTTAACCCCTGTCTGCTTCAGTTTCCCCATCTGTCAAATGAGGATCATAAGAGCACCTATCTCTCAGAGTTGTGTGAGGATCAGATGGGAAGAGATTTGTAAAGCACTTTGCAAGTCTTAAAGTGCTGTAGTGACAGTGACATCGCTGGGCCCGACCTGATGATGAGGAGGAGGTTACAGGGTCACGGGGCCAGAGACAGTAGGTGATGCAGTGGACAGAGTCCTGGGCCTGCTGCCAAGAAGACCTCTAGTTCAAACCTAACCCTAAATGTGACCTTGGGCAAGGCAGTTAAGTAACTTCAAGGTGCCTCAGTTTCCTCAACTGTAAAATGGGGATGATGATAATAGCACTTACCTCTCAAGGTTATTTTGAAGATCAAATGAGACAATATAAACGTAAAGTATACTTTACAAATTCAAATTGTACTTAGCACAGTGTTCAGCACATCGTAGGTACCTACCAAATATTTATTTCTCTCACCTTATTTAGAGCTTTCGATGGGATCATGGAGGTAAACTGGTTAAAAACTCACATTTTATAGATGAAATTGAGGCCCTGATAAATAGGCTTGGGGCTACCCAGATTGTAGGTGGTAGAGGTAGGATTAGAACTTGGGGACTCAGCTTTTGTTCCCACATTCATGTTCTAAGATTCTTTCCCTCTGACATTCTATGTTCCAAGGTTCCTTTAAGCACAGAGCAATATATCTTTCCAGTTCTAAGAGCCTAGAGTTCGAATGAATCCATTCCATTCCATTCCTGTAGTGTCAAGAGTTCTAGATTTGGAGTCAAAGAGCTCTTGGCTCGAGTCCTTGCTTTACCTTTTACTGGCTTGGTGACTTTGGTCTAGTCATTTAATTTCCCTTTGTCTCAATGCAGACAATTCCTAAGGTCCCTTCTAGCTCTCAAGTCTATGATTCTAGGACTGGGTTATCAGTTTAAGCCATAGTCAAATAAGAATCAGTTCTGCGTGAGCTTTAATCTTTATGAACCTTGGAATTCCAGGCAATTTATCTCCTCTTCCTGAACCTCAGTTCCCTCATCTATAAAATGGAGATGTGGTATAGTGATCAGAGAGCCAATCTGTGAGCCAAGAAGACCAGGGTCCAAGTCTTACTTCAGGAGACTCTGATGCTAGCAGCTAAGATTAGAATTTGCAGAGCAGTTGCTGGTCTACATGGGTAGAGGGAGTTCCCTTCACCAATGAGATCAGAGGAGTGTACTAAAAATAAAAATATGAGCACTATCCACCTCACAAGAAGGGGTTGGGAAGTAAACTCTCCAGCACAATGCTATAGAAATGCAAATTCTTACTCATCTGTCAATAAACATCCATTAGGGATCTGAAAATAAAACTGAATGTTAAAAACAAGCATTTATTGGGCATTAGGGACAGAGAGGCAAAAATAAGGCAACATGAAATAGACCTTATGGACCCACAGGGAAAGGCAACATATAACCACGTACATATATACAGAATAAGTAAACACAAAATACAGTCACAACCCATGAACTTCTTACTTCAATATTCCAAGGATCTACGTACTTTCGTTGGTGAGAGGGAGTATGCTAGCCATCAACTCTCATCTTACTCCTTTTCTAATTCAGGAAGTAAATGGTCTCTGGGGGGCAAGGGGGTTGCCCTTGCCAAACATTTCATTGCCCGTAACCAGTGTGGTGATAAGAGCCTCCAAACTTAGCTAGGCTGGTCCTCAGTCCCAGATCTGGGCTAGAAGCCTGTGAGAGCCATGAAGATCTCAAGGTCACGTCTGCTGTGAGAACCCCACACCACTGTTGTCACCACTGGGAGGCCAAGCAGGACTTGGGCCAGGAGCTATTATTACTGCTATCATCATAATAGAGCTAGAACCAGAGGGCTGTGGGAGTGGGAACAGGTGAGGGTTCATTTCAGGAACTTTAGGGTTGAATTGGTTAATAGGAGATGGTCATATTGTGAGGGAGATGGGAGTAGGGATTTCCCTTAGGGCTTCAGGAGATGGGGAAAAGGCAGGATGATGGATTGGAGTTAGGATTTATTATCGGTACGCAAATTATCAAATTTGCAGTCAAGAAGACCTTGGTTCAATCCCTTGTCAGAGACATATAACTTGGGTAAGTCATTTAAACTCTCTGAGCCTCAGTTTCCCCCTGTGTAAAATGGCAGGTAACAGCAGCTACCTTATGGGGTTATGACAAGGTACAAGGAGATGGGCCTAGAAAGGGCTTTGCAACTCTTCACAGGTTATATAAATCTGAGTCGTTCCTACGATTACCTAGAAAACCAGTGACTGCACTGTTCTCTCACCCTCTGCTAACATGTGAGAATCATTATAGCTAATGTTTACCTAGTATTTTAAGTGCTTTTGTACATGTTATCACATGTGAGCCTGACCACAACCCTGTGAAGTGGCTGTTTTTATGATCATTCCCATTTTACACTTGAGAAAACTGAGGCTGAGAAGAAGTAACTCACCCAGGGTTGTGTGGCTCGGGCAGGATTTGAACTCAGATGTTCCTGACTCAAGGTCCAGCACTCTGTGCCACTTAGTGTCAGGATGGATTTGAAGTTAGACAAAGAATGAGACTGTTAGGTCAATGGGACTTGGACAGGGTTCCTAAGAGAGGAGAGTGGGAGGTAAGGGGGTTAGCTAGACAAAACGAGAGGGTGCTGGCAAAGGACCTTGTGAAGCTCTAGAAGAACGTGTGTGGTTATTACTATTCTAGTTGGGATGGCCTTTAAATTCTAGAGGCCTCTCTAAACTGAGCCCTGCAGGGAAACCCCCTGACCTTCTTGCCTCAAGCCGGGTCTGGGCTACCACAGATTTTGGCAGCAACTACCAGCCGTGACATTTCCCTTTAGGAGTCCGACATGGCAGGAGGCGAGAAATTCCTCTTAGGCCAGTAAATGCCTCGTGAGAGGAAAAGGGCCACAAAGGGGGAGGGCAGGTCACGATCAGAACCTTACATATCATCTAGGAAGTATTTAACAAAACCAATAAAAATGCAGTAAAACATAATATCAATATATAGGTTTTCTAAGTTGATATGTTGCCTGCAGAGATCCATATGGCCCTGTTTCTATTTGAGCTCAACACCAATGAATTAATCCAACTTCTTCATTTTATCAATGCAGAGTGCTGGACTTTATTTAGTTCAGGAAGCTCCGAGTCCAAGTCCTCCCTCAGACATATGATCCTGGGTGAATTACTTAATCCTTCTCCATCTCAGTTTCCTTTTGTGTAAAATAGGGATAATCATAAGAGGAAGGAAAGGGAACCAACTCTTGCAAGGAAGCACAGCCAGGAGAAAGGCGGAAACAAAGGGAGGGGAACACAGGGACAAGAGCCAGGTATGAAAAGGGCTGTGTTAGTTTTGTGGAGGGATAAATTAACATAGGCTGGGATAGCTAGAGAAGGGTCCCTGTAAGGATGGGGGATTTGTCTCGCCCTGGAATCCCATTCTCCTTCTTTTGGTATGGAGGAATTTTGCCTCCTGAGTTCCCCTCCATAGTCTTGTGGATCCCAGCTCAGGCCTATGGGGTGGGGGAGGATATCACTAAATGGTCTTTAAGATACCATCCCCCTGCCCTGGCCTCTAAAGCCTAGGGTCCCATGAGTTCCTCTCCCTGCTTCAGATTTCCATGGTGGACCCTGTCCTCCTTCTCTCGGGTTGAACAGCCAACTTCCCAATGACCCTGATTGTGCCTGGTCTCTGCGGCTGAAGTATGGGATATCTATTTGTCTAGGGCCCACTGTGGAAGAGAAAGTCCAAGGAAAGGAGACTGCATGGAAGAATCCTTTAGCCTTTCCCTTTGTTCCTTCCCCTTACTCATGGATGGATGGTTTCCCTTGGGCTACTGCCAATGTCAAAACTGTTGAAAAGATTCTTGGACTGTGAGTCAGGAGATCTGGGTCTCATTTCTGACACTTACTAGTTATGTGACTTTAGGTGACCCTTCTAGGCCTCAGTTTCCACCTCTGTAAAAGGAGGGGGTTGAACCTCTTGTTAAGGTCCTCTCTAAGGACCCCTTCCTGTGCTTGAAATTCTTTGTTCTCAGGTCCATTCTAGTACTGACTTTCTATGATTTATATCCTACTGCCTTCCTGGCTCTAACAGTCTACATTCCAAGTACTAAGTCCCTTTCCAAAACTGATATTCTGTGTTCTATGCTCTACAGTTCCTCCCAGCTCCAACATTCCATATTCTGAGTTTTAAAGTCCCTTCTAGTTTTGGCCTTCTATAATTCTGAGATGGCAATATTGGGGTCACACAGATGACATAGCTAGTTGGACTTTGTCTATGGATTGACCTCTTTGGTGGATGTACCACTGGGTGGTGTAGGGTGGTAAAAAAAAAAAAACCCCAAGGCTGCAAGGTTAAATGACTTGCCCAAAATTATATAGCTGGTAAGGAGCAGGCAGTATTCCAGTCTAGGTCCTCTGACTTAGGAGAGAAGTACGGTACAGTAGAAAGAGTACTGCCTTTGAAGTCAGAGGAGCCAAGGTTCAAATCTTGCCTTTGATATTTCTTAAGTGACCTTGGGTAAGTCACCTCCCTAGCTCTCAGTTTCCCTATCTGAAAAATTACAGATAGTAAGCTGGATGACCTCTGAAATGCTTCTAGATTGAAGATCCTTCAAACCCAGTATCCTTTCCTCTCCATCATCCTGTCTTGGGAATTATAGTCTAACGCAGGGAAATCAAAACCTATATGATTAAGTAGGATATATGGTAGAATGTGATATGGAGAAAGAAAAAAACTTGAATAGACAGAGGTCCCTTTCTACTATTTACAAGGCTAACCCTAGCCAAAGATTGACCCCAGATACCTCATGAGTTTTCTCAGAAACATGCCTTATGGGTCACAATGGGGCAAGAGAATATAGGTGGCTCAATGTGAAACAGACCCATCGCTGGAGATACTCCAGGACCCACAGGCAGTATCTACTTTCTAGAATCTCCCCCACCTCCTGTCCCCCTGTTGCTGTGACCAATCTGACCCAGCTCAGAATTTGGTTATGGTGAGTCCTTCCATGTGGAACAGAGTGATATTGACAGTGCTGCCCCCCCCTTCCCTTGTTTCTCTTTCCCCAAGTCACGCCAACTCCTAGAATATTCCATGTAATGACTGTATAGGCCTAATCTATATAAAGCTGTTTGCCTTCTCAAAGAGAGGGGAGAGGAGGGAGGGAGAGAATTTGGAACTCATTTTCTTAAAAATGAATATTAAAAATTATGACATATAATTGGAAAAATAAAACACAAAAATTTTCATTAAAAAAGAAATAGAATATACCATGCAAGCCAGAGAGCTGTGGATAGCCTGTTCTTCGTACTTGGGTGGGACCAACCCCCTGGGCGTACATGTGTGGCCCAGATGGTGGCTGGGACAGTCTCCCCTGCTGTGTCAGGGTGAGAGCTTCTCACCCTAGATAGCACCAGCGACTGCTCTGGCCTCCGTCTCCTTACTAGAGCCTCCCTCCTCAACCCTCTGTTCCTGTGAGTCACAAAGGCTTTCAAGACAAAACTGTGTAGTCTCATTTGGGGGGCAGGGGGACCTCCCTCCATGATCTTCATCTTGGTCTCTGTGTCTTTTTTTCTTTCTCTGTCTCCATGTGAGAATAGGATAGAAAACTGGACTCTGAGCCAGGAAGCTCTAGCTCGAACACATACTGACTATTTGACCTTGGACAAGTCATTTCCCCAAGGGATCTGGACAGTTCTAAAACTGTAAGTTTCAGAGAAAGTGCCTGCCTGCACTTTTCCAAAAATTCCCCATATCCTTGAAATCCTAGATCCTGTCCCTTTCTGTGTCTTTTAGCGTTTTGTAGAAATGGGAACTGTTATTATTTTCTATTAATGTCTCTCTCTCTCTCTCTCCTTCTCTCTCTCTCTCTCTCTCTCTGTCTCTCTGTCTCTCTCTGTCTCTCTCTCCCTTTCTCTCTCTGTCTCTCTCTCTTTCTCTCTCTCCCCCCTCTTCCTCTTTCCCTCTGTCTTCGTCACCCCTCCTGTTTCTTTTTTTTTTTCTGGGTGTGTGCCTCTTTTTCTCTGTCAACACTATTTTTGGACAAAAAAGTGAAAAACCCAGCCTATCATCCAGATGCTGTCACATTTCCAAATGTTGAGATCCCTGTAGTACAAACATCCAGATGATGGAGGACATTTTTCTGTTTCATCTGGATGCTCAAGCATTATGCAGAGAGAGTTTGTGCCAGAGCCTGTGTTTCTGTCACGTTGGGGCTTCAAAGAGCTTCAATCTTCCCCCACCTCCATTACAGACGTCCTCAGCCCCCACTGAGAGCTGTCGGAGAGATGGAAAGCACATGGCAGGAGAGGTACAGATGAGGAAACAGAGGCAAGAATAAGTTAACCTATCTGCCCAAAGTGACACAGATATTAAGTGTCGGAGGTGGAATTTGAACCCGGTTCTTTCTGATTCTAGGTCCTACACTCTATCCCTTACTCTTCACTATTCCCTTCAGTTGCTGGGAGAAAAATTCAATCTTTACCCCCAACAAAGCTGTGGTCATAGTGTAGACGGCTCTCTGATGTTCGGGAGACTGTGGTTTGAGAGGAGAGGCAGGCTTCATCCTTAAGCACACGTGGTCTGAAGTTAGAGACGTTAGAGCTAAAAGTCCAGCCTACTTATTTTACAGATAAGAAAGTGAGGGCAAGGAAGGGGGCAAGGAAGGGGATGCCTAAGGTCACACAGATAGTAAGCAGCAGGCTGCAAAATCCAGGATTCTTCCTGACTCTGTTCCCTTAGATATACTTAGTGATCTCCGAAGTGCCCAGTCATCCCCCCCGCCCATATACTCCTCCCCAAGCTGTTTTCATGGGGTCATGATGACACTTTGGACTCATACCCTTGGGAAGTCCCCTCTCTGAAGGGCCTGCCCCAGAGGGAGCCTCTGCCCACTGTGAGGGACACAGATGGTACCTCCCAGGAAAGCTTTGTAGGCCACCAGCAGGCACCAGTAGGGCCATGTGTGAGGTTTCTTTCAAAAGCCTAGGATGATTTAAAAATTACCTTAGATGGGACTCTCTACTCCCCTCCACCTTCCCTCAACACATGTGCTGTGCAGCAGGCATGGCCCAGCCTAGACCAACCCAACATGTTTGCAAGATGGTGCCCTGTAATCCTTTTGAACCCCACTTAGGGGAGGAGGAAAGAGCTGAATGGGACATGGGTGGGGAGGTTGAGGGGACCTCCACCTTCCCCTGCCTCTCTCTGCCATACCCAGTCTTTAATAATGGAGAACGACCTGCTTAATGACCAAAGAGCATATGATTCCCCAAGACTGATCCTCTATTTTATAGGAAGGTAAAAGAGTTTTGGGGAAGGGGGCTCAGCTTGCCCCTAGAGAAGGACTTCTTAATTATTTCTGTGTAATGGACGCTTTTGACAGTTTGGTGAATCATATGGAGCTGCTTCTCAATATAAATATTTTAAATGCATAAAATCAAATGCATACATCTACAAAGAAATTAAATTTTATTGAAATACAAGTTTCATGGACACCACGTCAAGAACTCGAGATCTACGATGACTATAATATTATGTGACAAGTGCACTAAGAATTCAAGAACAGAGGAGAAAGGAAGGTATTGTAGGCCCAGGGTGTCACCCAGTCTTTGCTTAGACACCTGCAGTGACAAGGAAGCCTGTTGTGATGTCTAATTGTTCTGTATCCTGAACCCCTTCAAATAGGGGCTCCTGAAAGTGATGGTTCAAGGCCTTCTTAGAGTTATCTATTCAGTACCATAGTTCATGAGTCTTCATCTAGTGTTGGGTTTTTTTTTTTAAACTAGACACTTTAACTCAAAAGTTAATTTCATTGTACAAAATGGCAAAGTAAATAACAAAATTCCCTTCCCCTCTGCTCACAACGTACACTCAGCTTCTCACACCACTGATGGGAGGGAAAATTCTCTTAACTTGGGTAGTTTATACTTCCAAGGCTACTTCCTAGTTGGAAAAATCGTCTACTTCTGAATTTGCTCCTACCACACAGAGCTGCTGAGATCATGTACGTCTGCTTCCTCAGCTATAGTAGCATTTGCTAATTCTGTGCTGAACTTCTATCTGTTAGGTTCTGCTTCTTTGCAGCTGTAAGTAACCTCTTCAGAGGAGTATTAACAGCACTTTTTGCTAGCCTTGAGGATATTTTGGCTCTTTTGTGATTCAGATTTACAAACTGTATGCGACCTACCCCATGGGAGCAGTGAGAGTACCCTAATTCAAATCTA
This sequence comes from Notamacropus eugenii, assembly GCF_028372415.1. Lineage (NCBI taxonomy): Eukaryota > Metazoa > Chordata > Mammalia > Diprotodontia > Macropodidae > Notamacropus > Notamacropus eugenii. The sequence continues at coordinate 11,304,013 of NC_092872.1, read as the reverse complement.
TCATTTGAAGAGTTTTGGTTTCTCTCCAGTGTCAGCTCCCCCTAGGACTAGTCCAGGTTAATGCTGCAACCTTTGGATTTCCTGATGACCAGCTCATAGGGTCATTAGACTGAGCACTGGAAAAAGGCCTTAGAGGTCATCTAATACAACCAGTTCATTTTACAGAGTAGAAAGCTAAGGCTCAGAAAAGAGAAATGATTTGCTCAAGCTCAACCAGGCAGTAAATAGCAGAGCTGAATTCCAAATCCAAGTTGCCTGACTCAAAAACCAGTACTCTACCCACTGCCTGACCCTCCTTGATATGTGAGAGTTCATGAAAGTCCTTCAGGACTTCTAGGATGAAGTTTAGAAAACTGTATCCTTGAATAGATAAAGGAAAGATAATTCTTTGGATTGCCTGACTAAGGAAACCCGGCTCTTCTGCCTTCTATACTTAAGAGTCTGCTGGTCTGGCTACCCCCTGTTCCAACAGGAAGCTCAGACATGTTTTCTGGGCTGGCTAAGGAACTTCTAATCTTCCTCTTACAATATGCAATTTTTATGAATCTCCCAGGTAACTTTCAGACTAGTTGAAGGTGGGGAATCACAGAGCTATCCATTATGGCACCATAATCAATAATAACTATTTATTAAGAAACTACTATGTGCCAGGCACTGTCCTAGGTACTAGAGGAACAAGTATGTAATGTTTATTGCATTCAAGTAAAAGATATGTTTAGTATTTCTGCCTTTCTGTATTTATTTGTGCCCTAATACATATAACCGAGAAAATGCAGATTCCTTTCTGTTCCCATTCAGTAATCACCAGAGATGTATTACCTCTGGTTTTTCTAAAATTTTATTTGATGCTTAACTTACTTCTTTTTAATATTTTTATTAGAATTTTCCATATCTGGAAGGGATACATTGAGATCTACCACTATTATAATTTTACTCTTTCTTCAATTTGGTCATCTTTTCCTTTAAGTATATGATGTTATGCTGTTTAGTGCATATGTTAAGCATTAATATTCATTTGCTGTCTGTGAATCTTTAAACATAATGTAATTTCCCTACTTATCTCTTTTTATCATGTCTATTTTTATTACAGCCTTATCTGAAATCCTTTTTATTCTTGGTTTTTTTTTAATTCACCTGAAGCATAATAGATTTTGCCCTTGCCCCTAATCTTTACTCTGTAAATCTTCATTTCAAGTGTTTCTTATTTAAAAAGTTGCTGGATTCTGCTTTCTAGCCTGAGATACAAATACCAAGACTGAAATAATCCTTGCATACAAAGTGCTAACATTTATATATATATATATATATATATATATATATATATATATATATATATATATATAAAAGAAAGGAAATAAATCTATTTTTGTTATTGTTGTTGTCGTTGATTAGTTTTGGCTGTGTCTGACTCTGTGACTCCATTTGAGGTTTTCTCGGTAAAGATACTAGAGTGATTTTACAGCTCATTTTACAGATGAGGAAACTGAGGCAAACAGTATTAAGTGACTTGTCCACAGTCACACAGCTTGTAACTCTCTGAAGTCAAATTTGAATTCATAACTCCTGGTCTGGCACTCTTTACAAAGCAGTTAAATACATGGTAATTTGAGAAGGAAGTCATTAATGATTGGGAGAAATCAGGAAAGGCTTCAAGCAGGAGATACATCTTAAAGGAAGAGAGAGACTCTATGAAGTAGAGTTAAAGAGGGAGGGCATTCCAGGCATGGGGAATGGAAAGTGCAAAGTCATGGAGACAGATTAGGCTGTGTGAGAGGAACAGGAAAAAGCTTAGTTTGGCTGGATTAAAGGGTACAGAAGTAATAAGAGCGCTGCCTAAAGAAAGGGGAGACACAGATCCACTTTATCTATCATCCACCCATCCATCCATTCATCTATCCATCCATCTCTCTCTCTCTCTTTCTTTCTCCCTCTCTCTCTCCTCTCTCTCTCTCTCTCTCTCTCTCTCTCTCTCTCTCTCTCTCTCTCTCTCTCTCTCTCTCTCTCTCTCTCTCTCTCTCTCTCCCCCTCCCGCCCTCTCAGTTAATCATCCTCTTTTCTTGGATACTTTTTCTTTTCAGGATTTTCATAACACTACTCTTCTCTTGGTTCTCCTCCTTTTCTGACCACTGTCTTTTGCCCTTCTCAGAACAGATCTGGATTGTGTTCAGCTTGGAGTGCCACATTTTAGGAGGAACATTGAACACCTGTAACATCTCCAGAGGAGGGTGACCCAGATGGTGAGGATCCTGAAGACCATGTCAATGGGAGGGAGTTGCAGAGATAGTAGTTCCATGTGATGAAAACCTTCCTAACAATTAGAGGTATCCAAAAGTAGAATAGGTGACCTTGATAGGTAGTGAGTTAATTCCCTATCACTGGAGATCTCCAGGTAGAGCCTTGATGGTTACTGGGATAGTGTAGAAGGCATTCTTCCTTCAGGTTCACATTAGACTAATTGCTCCCCTAGTGCTCTCCAGCTCTGGGGGGTCTAAAAATGCGCTGATTCCACTGAGTGTGGCTTCCTGCTAATCCAGTGAAAACAATTCCCTGGGAGTTGGTGTGGCTTTCAAAAACCCCTGGGGAAAAGAGGCTGACAGCAAAAGACATTAGGCAGCTGCAGCTCCGTCTGGGTGAGACAGGTTACTGGAGACACACTAGATTGGAGGCTGGGAAGATGTGAAACTGGATAGACAGGACATTCTTGCTCAGCACAGTGCCTGGCTCATAGTAGGTCCTTCAAAAATATTGATTGATTTTGAGGAGGCGAGTTCAAGGATTCTTTCTCCAGCCTCCTTGTGTCCTCCTTTATTATTGTTCCTTCTTCACCCTATATCTCTTCCTTATATTTTATTTTTCCTTTCCCATTCTCCTTCCCTCCTCTTTTCTCCCTCCGTCTGCCCAGGTTCTCCCTTCTTCCTCCTCTAGCCTCAACTCTCCCTTCCTTATTCATTCTCCCTCTTCCCTTCTCCTTTTCTTTCCACCTCTCTCCCCTTTCTGTGATTCTCTCTCCTTCCTTTTCTAGTCTCCCTTCTTTCTCTCTTTCCTTTCTATACCCTTTCTATTTACTCTTTCTTTTCCTTCCTCTATTCTCCCTCCTCTCTCTTTTCCCTTTGGAAGGGGACGAGCCAGGTGGCAGGGAAGAAATGTCATTAATCCTCTCTCACATAAGCCAGAAATGGAGAGCCAGAGGGACCTGTAACCTTCACACTGTGTCTCACCTCCCCCCTTCCCCAACAACCTCCCATTCCTCAGATGTGCCAACTCTGAACAATGCTGTCTACATCAGTTCCAAAATAGCCACTGGCCCCCTGGCTTCTTCTCCTTTTATAGTTGTGTCCCTATTGTGAGGCTTCCCCAGTCTTCCCTGGGGGTGGGGGTGGGAAGGATGAAGGGTGGAAGGGGGGAGACAATAGTGACATGGGGAGGGGCAATCACGGCTGGAGATAAAGACCCTGAACAAGACCCAAGTCCAGCACTGCCTTAGCTCCCCTGAGCCTTCCCTTCCTCAGCTTTATTTTCCCTGGGCTCACTCTCCTACTTTCCCTTTCTTTGCCTCAACAGCCCCTCTCCATGGCTCCTAAGAAACCTGACCCAAAGAAGGAGGATGCAAAGGCTGCCCCCAAGGCGGCCCCAGCTCCAGCTCCGGCTCCAGCTCCAGCTCCACCTCCCCAGCCAGAGCCCCCCAAGGAAGTCGAGTTTGATGCCTCCAAGATCAAAGTAGGTCTCTTTCCAAAGTCTGTTACCTGGGTGGGTGGGTGGGAGGGCAGGGGGAGGGTGGAGAGACTAGAGTCAGCCATGGAGGATTCTGAAGTGCAGAAGATGGATGAGATTGAATGTATTAGGCTAGACTTCTGCAAGGGGAGAGTTTGCAGAAGAGAGAGTGGGAGACCAAGAGAGATTAGGAGGCTGCATCATGGAGGGGGTGGGACGAGGAGCATGGCAAAGTCCGAATTTCATGGGGTGGGGTAGTATTAGAGTTGGAAGACAGAGGTGTAGTGTGCAGGGTATTTCACTACAGTGAAAAGAATACTGGGTTTGCAAGTGAAAAACCTGGGCTCAAATGCCGGTTCTGCCATCTAATTTCTGTGTGACTTTGGCAAATCACTGTCAATTTTCTTAATTGTTAAAGGAGGTGAGTAAATCAGGCTGTCTTTAAAATATCCTCCAGCTTCAAGTCCTGTGATGATTTTTTTATTTGTTTGTTCCTAGTGAGGCAGGAGGCAAAACGTAACTAGGATGGGGTGACTAGCACTTTACCAAATGTGCAGAGGTGGGGAGGGGCCCCCTTCCTTCCAGACACTTTGTCCAAACTTCACGCCTAGTTTTCCATTCGATTTGATACAGTGTGATCCTGTTCCATCACCTAACTCCAGGCTACCATCTCCAGGGACCCCTTTCCCAGGTCCACTTTATCCTCAACCGCTCCCTAACAAGGCGCTGGATTGCCCCTTCTCCTGTTCTCAGTGGTTGGATTGTCCTCTGTGCCAACACACCTGTGCACCCTCCTATAGGTCTGCCACTGTCCCTGTCCTGATCATCCCTGCCTCCCCCTCAAAAAACCCAACTATTTTTATTCCAGGTGAAAGAATGTCTAGTTGTGGCTCAAGAAGAAGGAAAGTAATATAATATTAAGTATATTCATTGAAAGTGAAGCCAAAAGGGAACAAAGGTAGAAATAATTAGAACCTCCTGTGAAGATCTTAGACTTCATTGGAGTTACAGAATTTATATTGAGAATAAAAGGAAGGAGAGACAGGGGGGCACTTAATATAGTGAAGTGATATAACAGAATCACAGATACAGTCCGAGAAGGAAATTTGCCTCAGGCCACAAGGTATAAGTAGCAGAACTGGGCTTTGAATCTACGTTGCCCAGTTCCAAATCTGGTCGCTTTCCACTGTGTTACCTAGCCTCTAGGGTATGCCAAGAGCAAGGTGGCAGATGGGATGATCTTTCACCTCTGACTTCTTTTTCTGATCCTAACTCTAGGGGAGGGAAGCTAGATGGAGCACTGGATACATCACTGGTCCTGGATTCAGGAAGGCACATCTTCATGAGTTATTAGCTGTGTGACCCTGGGCAAGTCACTTAACCCCGTTTGCCTTAGTTTCCTTATCTGTAAAATGAGCTGGAGAAGGAAATGGCAAAGCATTCCAGTATCTTTGCCAAGAAAATCTCAAATGGGATCACTAAAAGTTAGACACAACTGGAAAAAAAAACCCCAAACCCCCAATTCTAGGGAATATGAGGGACTCTGCCCAGGCTGGGAACTGGGAATAAGCAATAAAATGAGGAAGCTGGCAACATTTACCTTAGGCATATGTACAAGTCTCTATTCCAATAATTATATATTGTGAGGATTAGTTGAAGGAAATGGGGATCTCAAGTCTGGGGAAGGAAAGACTCAGAGGAACGTGATAACTGTCTTTAAGTATTTCAGAGGGATTAAACTTGTTTTACTTGACCTCAGAGGATAGTAATTAACTAGGAGTACTGGGTGGAAGTGAAGAGGGAGACAGATTTCAGCTCCACATAAGAAAAAAAAGCACTTCCTAAAAATGAGGATGATCTCAAAGTGAAATCAGTTACTGGAAGAATTTGTGAGTTTTCCCCTCTCTGGATATCTTCTAGCACAGGCAAGGTAATAAGAATAAAGTAGTTGGGATTAATGCTTTAGTCAATACATAATTCACATTTTTTATTGTGCTTTAAGCCTGTGAAGTAGTTAGTACTTAGTAGTTAGTATTTTTATGCCTATTTTACAGATGGGAAAACTGAGGTCCAAAAAGGCACGTACTATCGTGTGTGGCACGTTGTTGTAGTAAGTGCTATATCAAGCTTAGCTGTTATTATTGTATAGTACCTACTATGGGCAGCTAAGGCACTGGACGTGGAGTCAGGAAGACCCATCTTCATGAGTTCAAATCTGGCCTCAGACACTTACTAGCTGTGTGACCTTGGGCAAGTTACTTAAACCTGTTTGCCTCTTCTGTAAAATGAGCTGAAGAAGGAAATGGCAAACCACTCCAGTATCTCTGTCAAGATGACCCCAAATGGGGTCATGACTGAAAGACAACTGAACAACAAAAAGTACCTAAAAGTACCTAATACCATGCTAAGCTCTTTACAATTTTTATTTCATTTCCCCCATTTTATAGTTGAGGAAACCAAGGCAAAGGGAGGTTCAATGATTTGGCTAAGGTCACAGGCTAAGGTCACTGAGCCAGTCAGTTTTTGTGAAGACACAGTTCCTCATCTCAGGGAGCTCCCATTCTGGTTGAGGAGACAAGACTCTTGCACAGGGAACAGTTAAGTAACAAGGGGATTCTCCTAGGGTTACTATGTTGAACCTTCCTCCCTTCCCTGTGGTGGGAAATTCTTCCTGGTTTTTATTGTTAGTCCTAGTGACCCTCAGAGTTTACTTTTCTCTGAATCAGGAGTTTTTAACCTGGGATCCGTAAACTTGGATAGGAATTTTTTTATTTCAGTATAATTATTATATTGAATAATTATTTTTATTTCAAAATAGTTGGTTTCCTTTTGTAAGTCCATATATTTTATTTTATTCATTAAAATATTTTCTGAGAAGGGATTCATAGGTTTTACCAGACTGCCAAAAAGGTCCATGAACCTATGCTCTAAATGGTTAAGAGGCTGAGGTAGGTGGGTCCAGGTCCACCCTGGGGATGTGACTTTAGAGCTCTGGCATTCCACATAGCAGCACGGCTGGTCCTCTAGCACATGATGGGGGTGGGGCTGGGGGCGATGTCTGAGAGTGTCCTTGGCTAAGGCTGGTCCCCCCATCCCCTGGCCCCATCCCCATCCGCTCCTGAGCCTTGGCTACCTTTCTAGCTTTGTCTTGTCTTGCCCATCTCATAGACATTTTCTTTTATCCCATTTTACAGTCCAAGTTCAGGGGGAAAAAAAGTACCTTTCGATTACTTGCACAAATGATGAAGGTACAGTGGATGGATAGTAACATTCATAAAGTGCTTTTGAGTTCCCAAAGTACTTTATGAATGTGATCTCATTTGAGCTTCCCCATGAAACATTACTGGCATTTTAAACGCCACTTTACAAATGGAAAGCTGACTCTTGGAGAGGTGATTTGCCTGTGGTCACCCAGCTGGTAAAGGTCAGAGGTCTTCCTGAGGTCTGGTCTTCCTGACTCCAGATTCCACGCTCGGCACACTGTGGAGGTAATAATAATTAATGGTAATAAAAGTAGAATTTATATAGCACTTTGCATTGCACAACTGACTGACCTCTCTAATCATACACACGTATGTATTTATTCAGCTCCATTCCGATCATCTCTCTCTTTCTCAGTTTCTCTTTCTCTCTGTTTCTAATTTTATCTTTATCTTCATCTCTCTCTCTCTCTCTCTCTCTCTCTCTCTCTCTCTCTCTCTCTCTCTCCATCTCCATCATCTCTAGCTCTAACTCTTTCTCAGTTTCTGTCTCTGGATCTGCTTCTCTCTCTCCTTTCTCTCTCTCCTCCTTCTCCTTCTTCTTCTCCTCCTCTTCTTCCTCCTCCTTCTTTTTCTTCTTCTCTGTCTGTCTCTTTGTCTCCTCTCCTCTTCTCCCTTCCCTGTCTCTCTGTCCCTGTCTCTTTGTCTCTGTCTCTGTCTCTTTTTCTCTCTCCAGATTTCCATTCCCATCTCCAACTCTTTCTCTATCATCTGGTGACTTATGCTGAAATCAAGATGGCCCTAGGGCTCGCAAAGACTCTACTAGCTCCAGCAGTTCTTCCAGGCCCAGTGATATCTGTTGACTGAGAACCAATCTGGTCTTGTTTGCAAAAGAGCATTGGCCAATAGATGACGTTGTCATGCAGCCACCATGTAAAAGAAAGATTAGATTGGTTGTGCTTGGCATCAGAGGGCAAAACCATATAGGACCAAAGAGTAGAAGTAACAGAGTCAGATCTTTGTTTTATGTAGAAAAGATAAAAGTGGTCTGCCCTGTGAGGAAATGGGCATTGATAGGTAGCGCTCTAGAATTCTTCCAGCAAAGGCTAGATGATCCCTTATTGGGGATGATGTAAAAGGAATTCTTGTTCAATTCAAAAAGAATTTGAATCCACACCCCGACTCCAGAGTCAGCGCTCAGTACTACAATCTGTTCTAAATCATTATGGTCCATTAAGATTGCCTGTCCTATTCAACAAACCATTCCTCAACCAGAGATTATCTTAAAGACTTTGTCAGCCTCTCCCTGTGTTTCTTTAGGCTTTAGGGGTCACCTGGAACAATCTATGATCTTTCTTTCAAATTCTTTATCTTACTATTTAGAATCTTTGATTTTCTACCTATTAGAGCTCTTAATTTCTTATTTAGGGTGCTAGGTGGCACAGGGGATAGAGCACTGAGACAAGAGTCAGGTAGAGTTGAGTTCAATTCTACCTCAGTTACTTATTAGTTCTGTGACCTTGGGTAAATCATTTAACTTGCCTCAGTTTCTTCAACTGTAAAATGGGATAACAGTACCTACCTTTCAGGGCTGTTGTATGTATTTATAAAGTACCTAGCACACAGTAAGCATTATATAAATGTTAGTTATCATCACCATCGTTACCTCACTCTCTCCCAGCTGTTTCTCACACAGTCCATGGGAAACAACTATAGAAGAAGGAGCGTCAGCAGCCTGTAAAGTCGGGCTGGGAGGGAGAGACCTAGAGAGGCCTTAGTACATGTGTTCAGAGTGTTGACAGGTGTCATTGACCTTGGGCAGACAGGGCATCAGACCTTGACTGTGACGGAGATAAATCCCTCTTCTTCTATGGCCTGGTGCCCATGTAGCATCATGGGATCATAGACCTACAGCTGGAAGGAACCTCGGAAGCAATCTAATCTAATTTCTTCATTTTATAGATCAGGACACTGAGGTCCAGGGAGGTGCAGGATTGGGGAAAGACACTGTCTGAGAGACAATATGACTTAGTGGCTGGAGCACTGGACTTGGTATCAGGAGCCCTGAGTTTGAATCTCACTTCAGGTACTAGCCCTGGGATTATGGGCAAGTCAATTAACTGATCTATAAAATGGGGATAATAATACTCACACTACTTACCTCCAGGGCTGATGTGAGAAAACTGCTAGGTATGAGTGAGTTATTATTTTCATAGAATGCCATGTAGACTCAGTTTTTAACTTGCTATGTGACACATTTGTATAGGAACAAATGAGCAAGGAAGATCATTTAAGGCTGGATCATAGACTTATAGCTGGCAGGGAACGTGGAGGTCCTCGATTCCAACCCCCTCTTTTTGCAGATGAGGAAACTGAGGACCAATATAATATTAATCACAATTGCACTTCAAAAGAGGGTGGGTATTTGTTCCACTGTCCCACAGCCCAGATTTGCTGTGCTTTAGTAGACTATCTTCTGGCCCCTCTTTATGACTAGAGAAATTCCACTCCATACAGAGGAGAGAAGTGATTCACTCAAGGTCACATAGGTAGTGAATGGTAGAGTCAGGATTTGAAATGGATTTATAGTCTGAGGTCTTGGGTTCAAATCCTACTACTTGCTGTCTATGTGACCCTTGAAAATGTGCTTCTCTGCTCTGTGTGGAATGGATTTTTTCTGGCTTTTAATGGCACTTTCCTGTCCCTCTGCATGACTCTAAAATTCTCTGATTTTCTGGTTCTATTCCAATATTTTCAATACTCAGGAATTACCCATTAGAGTAAACTAAGAGGCCACTCCAAGTTAGCCATGGAGGTTATCATGGCTGAAGTGGCCAAGGTCACATTGCCCATGATGCATCCAAAAATAGATCTGGAATGCTTTCCAGAAAACAGCCCCTCCTCTGGGCCGACCCCTAGGGACCCTAGTATAGGATGCAGAGGGGCTGAGGGAGCTGAGATAAAAATAAAGTGCATGGTTTGTAGATAAGCAAAGAGCAGGGCTGGAGACTGAGAGGTTCTCCAAAGTTCCCTTAGCCTTGAGGGGGCCGATCCTACATTTCCCTGAGTACCAGACTGGATGTCAGGAGACCCTTTACCTGCTTACTCTGAGTCTTAGTTTCTTCTGCAAAAGGGAGCATTGACTATTAGGTTTTAGAACAAGGCCGTTAAGTCCATGTTTCTCCATTTACAGCCCAGGAAGGCTATCTCTTGTCTCCCGTCCCTCTTCATTCCCCTGTCTCAATCCCTCTTCTCCCACACACTTTCACTAAGGCATGGTAGCTCTGCCCCTGTCCTGCCCATGTCAGTTGGAGGGTGGTGAGCATGAGTCTTAGAGGGAGCCCACAAAGGGTATGAAGAGAAAGGGGCCAGTTGATTCAGAACTGGAAGAGACTAAAAAGACCATCTCATTCAACCTGCTCAGTGTATAGGTGAGGAAACTGGATTTAAGTGACTTGTCTGAGGTCACCCACAAGGACTGGATTTGAACTCAGGTTCTCTGACTCTAGAGCGCATCCTCTCTCTCAAACCTTATCAGACAAATGACTTTGGCCTCTCACCTCATAGAGCCTTCTTTGTGTCCCACGTTCTGCCAACGATCTGACCATCCACAGAAATCAAAGACATAAAATCTGGAAGGAACAGGGCCTAGGATGTAGACGTGAGAAGGCCATAGGAGTGAGGAGTGAGCCATTCAGTGCGAGGCTAGTCAGTGGCAAAATTGAGATATGAACTCATTCTTCTCACTCCAAGCCAAATGTCTCCCCACTGTTTCTCACTACCCCTTAGTGAGATAATAATACACATGGGACCTGCCTCATGGGCTATTATTAACCTTAATTTTCCCATATAAAAGTAAGTTATGTGTTATTTCAGAACTGGGCTTTTGTGAAGCTGTGTCTCGCCTGTCCCACCTCTCTACTTGCTGGTCCTTACAATCCACCTCTAGCTCATCCAGGGTTAGTTAGCTCAGGCTTTGTGTGTGTGTAGAGTCCAACAGAGTACTGTGTCCAGGCGACCTAGCTCCCCGCCAGGGTCAGAATCCAGAAATAAAGGAAATGACCAAGAAATGGACAAGATATAGATTTATAATGGCCATCTGCAATCTTCCAGAGAATGGAGACCTGCTCACCCTCCCAGATTCATAGGGCCCCCTCCCTCTGTTATGACTCCCCTTTCCCAGAACATAAATGGAAGTTGTTTGGAATTGAATGGGGGGACTCTGAGGAAATATTTCCCACTGGCAGCTCCCACCCCCATGTCAGGGGAGTACACAAGGCAATGTCTCGGGCCTCAGATTCACTGCTGTTCCTTTCTCATACCTCTCCTAAGTCAGAGGCAGGAGATCACAATGTTTTTTTCTTTTGTTTGTGAGAAAAATGGCTCTTAATGTTTTGTGTTCTGGGTTGGCTTAAGTCATAAGGACCCAACTCACATACTTAGACACACATCTCTGTATATCCTGATAATTATATACACACACCTCTCTCTCCTTCACCATCTCTCTCTGTATCCCTCCTTTTTCCTCTCTGTCACTTTCCCTCTCCCTCATTCTATTCCTCCTTTTTTGTATATTTCTTCCTCACTCTGTCTTTATATATGTTTCTCCTTCTCTCTCCCTCTCTATCTTTTCTGTCTTTCTTTATGTATTCTTCCTCACTGTCTTCCTCCCCGACTCTCCTATCCCTGTCTCCCTCTCTGTCTTCCCTGTCTCTGACACATGCTCAGTCTCTCCCAGACTATTTCACACTCTCTCACTCCCCCTCCCTCCAGTCTCATTTAGACCTGGAACATACGGCTTGCAGTGGGAAATGATGACTTACACCCTGGGCCTGTTTGTGGTTGCCTTCTCTGAGGGAGAAAATAGCATCAAAAGCAGCAGCTGCGGGCCTCGCCTGATGGGTGCCCGGGCACAGTGGGGCCAGGCAGGCGATGATCCCGCTCACACCTCATAAATCTCTCTTTCCGTGACCGTTGGAGCTGGGATCTGGCTGCTTTCACAGCTCCAGGGGGGGTGGTGGGGTGGTGAGGACTCAGGAGGGAGGAGAGAAAAATCAGGGAGAGCAGCTAGGGAGACTTTGTCCTCTCTTCCCTGGTCATCCTTGGGAGACAGGCAGGAGGGGTGGGACTGGACAATTCCAGAAGGCACCTGGGCTGTCCACGATGGACCATTTCTACCTCACCTTGGTGTGGTAGGAAGAAAACCAGGTTTATCTCCCATATCTACTTTCTGACCTCTCTCTCAGCCTAAGTTTCCTCATATGGTAAGTGAAGGAGTTTCCAGGGTCTCTCCCATCTCTGACACTTTTTGACTTTCACAACAAGAGCTCACCATTACAGCCAAATTTATATCCTGCTGTAGAGATGGGTAGTACAAGAATCATATTCCTATCCTACAGATGAGAAAGTTGAGGCCCCTGAGAAATGAAATAGCTTGCTAGGAAGTGTGTGTTGGGTTCCGAACTCAGTCTGATATCAGGTTGAGGACTCTTCAAGTTAACCATGCTATCTAATATGAACCATGTACAAAGTCTTGTGTTAGACACTGTGGGAGGTACAAAGATCCATTACTCAGCCCTTGAAGAGCTCACAGTTCAGTAAAGCTTGAGACTGGGGAAGTGAGAGAGATTTGGGTTGGATGGTATGAAGGATGCTGGGATATTAGGGCTACCAGAGGCTGCCAAGAATGAAGGAGAGAGGTTATGGGGAGTTATCTACTCTCCTTTACTTATTCCAGGCCTGTTTGTCTGAGCTAGAGGGGCAGTCTGTTCTGAGGGCCTGGAACCAAGGGGAAGGAGATGGTTGGAGGGACTCGTTGGTCAAAGTGATTCTTCAGAGTTCGGTGCTGTGGGTGCTCACCTGCTGGTCTTCTCTCCAGGCCTTCCCAAGGACCCCTCTACCCTAAAAACCCTAGAGTCAGGGAATAATAGGATTCTAAAACCAGGAGGAGTGTTCGAGAGCACCTAATTTGACTCCTTAATTTTAAAAAAAATTAATTTGTTTTCAGTTTTCAACAATCACTTCCATAAATTTAAAATTTTTTCCCCTTCCCTTCTCCTTCCCTCCCCAAGATGGCATGCAATCTTATCTGGATTTTACACATATATTCTTATTAGACACATTTTCACATTAGTCGTGTTGCACAGAAAAATTAAAATAAATGAGAGAAACCATGAGAAAAACCAAAACAGAAGAAAACATAGCACAAGAGGAAATAGTCTGCTTTGATCACTTCATTTTATAGATGAAGAAAATGAGGAACTAAGAAGTGGTTCGCCCAACACCGTACAGGAAGGAAAAGCAGAACAGATTCCAAATCTTTCTACTATGCCTTCATCAACTGTTAAAATGAAATTTTTAAATGAGATGTGTATTGGGGGAGATTTTTCTCTTCCTTTTGGAGACTTTCTCAGATTGCTGAGGAACTCAAGCTATCCTTGAGTTCTCTCTGTCTGCATGAGGATTGGTGGTAGAGATAGACCCATTTCTCCCCTCTGCAGCTCTCCCCCTGGTTCCCCAACTCCACCCCACCAAGAGGCCCTTGTGGGCAGTCTGGGGCATTCCTATCCATTCATAGACCAGTTTAGAGTTTCCATGGTGTGGTTGGTCTAACTCACCTCGGCGTGCCTGTCTGAGACACTGAACTCCCTGTGAGTAGGACTGGGTGTGTGTCAGCTACTGGGGGACAGAGCTGGTGATGACTGAGGGACCTGTCTGGGGAAGAGCCATAAATGTTTGTGATTCTGCCTCCCTGCTCTCCTTCTCTATCCCATAGCAACACACTCATACATACACACAGAAAGACTTCTCCTGCTCCATAGTAATAAGGCTCTCTCTGTCTCTCTGCCTTTCTCTGTCCTCTCCTGATAACCCTTCAAAGTCTTGAAGACAGGGATTATGTCCCCCACAAGTCTTCTCTTCATCGATTAAAGATACCCAGTTCCTTCAACCAGCTTTCAGAAGGGATGCGAGATCCTGAAATTCTTTACCACTCTGGTCATTCTTCTCTAAACATTCACCATTCACTTAATAATATTTCATCATAATGCTTAATAATCTTCCTCAAAAGAACTTCCAAGACATCTTTCTGTACATGGAACAGACAACCTCTGCTGAGGGGGCTTTTGAGAGTCTAGGAGAAGTAATTAGAACTTTTCTCCTGTCTTCTATTCCAGATTGAGTTCACACCAGAGCAGATAGAAGGTGAGTAGCTTTGGGTCCCTCTGCCCTCATCTAGTACTTGGATTATTAGTCAGTCTATAGGCTAACTTGCTCAGTCCCTCTGGGATGCTCAATTATATGTTAGGTATTAGTGTCAGAGATGACACAACCCCCCTGTCCTCTGGAAGCCCCTTGAAGAGGAGACATGGCCCCTGCCTTCAGGGAGTCCCTAACTTGAGGGAAAGCAGCACAATACTTGCCCTCTGGGAGCCCCTAGTCCAAGAGAGAAACAGAACTCTTATCTTCAGGGAATTGCCCATCTTACCTGAGAAGCACAGCTCCTGTCCTTAGAGACCTTCCTCCTTCGCTCTCCCTTAACTGCCATAGAAATCCCAGCCTGAGGTGAAAGACACTGATCCCACCTCTTTCAGGAAGTTGTACTAAAGTGACCATGATTAACTTCAAAATTAATAGTTGCTTTCGAACCATGAGTTTCAAAGAATCAGAGGACATTCACTCCCTGGCTCATTCTGTGTTCTGAGTACTCCCCATGTTATCATACTCATCTGGTGTTTCCACCTCATCCCACCAGAGTTCAAAGAAGCCTTCTCCCTATTTGATCGGACCCCGAAGTCAGAGATGAAGATTACATATGGGCAGTGTGGAGATGTAATGAGAGCCCTTGGCCAGAACCCAACCCAGGCTGAGGTCCTTCGGGTGCTGGGGAGACCTAAGCAGGAAGGTAAGTGACATTAGGCATACCCTCAGGGAAAAGAAGGCACCTACCCCAAATGTTCAGTGCGAGAGGTGTTGTTACCAAGCCCTACCTGCCTCCAAATTTCTCCCTGTTCTGGGTTGTTAGCACAGCAAGAAAGTCAGGGCAGCTCACTATTGGAATGGGAAGGTAGCAGCTACAGATGATAGTCTCAAGGTAGGCACTAGTTTCCTAAACTGGGGCTTCCTGTAGCCAGCTCATACAAGCGGGATGAAATAGGTTGTACATTGGAAATTAGTCCTCATCTAACTGCTTAAATAGAATCCTTTGGCTTTAAAGGGGAGAGCGAGAGCGAGAGCGAGAGTGAGAGCGAGAGCGAGAGCGAGAGCAAGCGAGCGAGAGAGAGAGAGAGAGAGAGAGAGACAGACAGACAGACAGACAGACAGACAGACAGAGACAGAGAGGTAGAGACAGAGAGAGAAAGACAGAGAGAGAGAGAGACAGAGAGAGACAAAGAGACAGAGAGAGACAGAGAGCCTTATTATTATGGCTTATTACTAAGAGCTTTATTACTATGGAGGTTAGAAGTCTTTCTGTGTGAGTTTCTTTGAGTGATGCCCTTGCGGGGTCTTGTGTAGATAGCCATACAGATGTGCTACTAGTGGTGTTAAGCACAGGGAAGACCCAAGGGATTAGTGGTGATGAAACTATGTCACTAAACCAAGGGCAGCCTTGTTTTTGCACACCTGCTAAACCCTTCAGCCTAGTCTGGGGTTGTGGGGAATGGTTAGGGTGATGTCTGTGTCTGAAGTAAGGGGAACCTAAGAATCGGCTATGCTCTCTAATCTTTGTCCCAGAATTCTCATTAAAGTCCTTCCTCTAGGCTGGCAGGATGGTTGTCTTCAGAAGGTGGAGGACCTTGATAATCAGCCAAATGAACCTGAATTTTACTCAAATGGCAATAGGGAATAGTCAAGTCATTTTAAGCAGAGAAGTCACATGGTTGATTCTGACCCTGTAAAACAGAGCATTATTGGAAAGTCTTCATTCAGCCTTCCTGAATGTCAAACACTGTGCTAAGCTTATACAGATAGAAAATTTAGATGGTCCTTGACCCCCAGGAGCACACATTCTAACTGGGAGGGACAGTACATAGAGGAAGGCTCATGTTCATGTTTGGATCATGGGGGATGAAAAGCCTGCTCTAGGGCAGGAAAGTCCTAGAGCAGATGCCAAGGTCCCAAGGACCGTGGGGAACAAAGGCCAGGCAGATAGACTAAGAGGACTATAGATTTAAGGGTAAGTGATGTCACTTGGACTGTCTCATTGGGGGGCATCCTAATATACTTCCCTACAATTCATCTAAACCACTGTGAGACCTTGCTCCTTCCCAAATAGGTCTGGGCCAGAGACAGGGGTGTGTGTGTTCTATCTAATATTTGTTTTTAACTTTCCCATCTCCCTTCTCCGTCCCCAGAGCTCAACTCCAAAATGATGGATTTTGAGACCTTCTTGCCCATGTTGCAACATATTGCCAAATGCAAAGACACCGGCACGTTTGAGGACTTCGTGGAAGGGCTGAGGGTCTTTGACAAGGAAGGCAATGGAACTGTTATGGGAGCTGAACTGCGCCACGTGCTGGCCACCCTAGGTGAGTCTCTACCTACCTACTACCTCGTGAGGCCCTGGAGGCTTGGGGGAAATACATGACTAGCTGCAGGCCAGGGAGAAACATAAGGCAAAGGCCTGAATCTCCCTGGAACCCTATCTGTTCCTCCTGTTATTATGTTATGCCCCCTGACCTCTAACTCAGAGATTTCCTAGAACAGAGGGAAGACCTCAAGAAAATGATGCCAAGGACCCAGTTTTCTCTGACCTTATGAAGCAGATGTTTTAGCCAATGTTTTCAGTGTCCTCCTGCCTCCAAAGGCTTTGGACAACATAATAAGAGCTACCATTTATGTGTTATTTCTTTGATTAATGCTCCCAACAATTCTGTGAAGTAGGTGCTGTGATTAGCCCCATTTTACAGAAGAGAAAACTTGGGCTGAGGTTAAATGGCCAGAATCATAGAACTAGTGTCTGAAGAAGGATTTGAACTCAAGTCTTCCTGACTTCTGGTCGGGTGTTCTGATGAAGATGAGAGCTAACATTTACACAGCGCTTACTAGGAGCCCGCCACTTTACAATTATGATCTTGTTGGATCCTCACAACAACCCTGGGAGGTGGCACCATTATTATTCCTGTTTGACAGATGAGGAAACTGAGGCAAACAGTTTAAGTGACGTGCCTTGGGTCACACACACACACACACACACACACACACACACACACACACACACACACACACACACAAGCTACAAACAAGATTTGAATTCAAGTCTCCCTAACTCCAAGGCTAGAGCTCTATCAGCTATACCACCTTGCTATTATATGTGGTCAGGCACGTTCCAGAGCTTCCCATGCACACATACTGCCTGAGGGGAAATACCTCTGCAAACACAAAAGGGAAGACCCGTAGGAACGCCTGACCCTTGCAGTTGCTGGGGTCTTTCTTACCTGTCTGTTCTTTCCATCCACTGATGCTGTGGATCTCTAGTACTACAAATTATGAGACCTCTTCACCACCACCAGTCCTGAATGCTTTGGTTCTCTCTCTTTTCCTGTGATCCTTCTGGGCAGCCCTCGCCACCTGGGGTTCTTTGGGGTTAATAACAACCGCTGCTGCCTTCCTGACCTGCAGCTCAACTCTCCTGTCTTTACTGGTTCCATTGCATTCTATTGTTACATAGAGATGGGCTGGGGCCAGTTTGGACTGGCTCCTGAGAGCTGATCGTTAAATTTTCATTGTGAATGTTTACACCTTGGAGATGTACCAACATGACTTGTTGTTTTTTTGATTGTCTAGATTTAAGAAAGTGAAGGAGAAAATATTAGTAAAGAAGATTAAACTTAAAAAATATATCCCAGTATACCCCTACTGATACCCATGTCCTCAAGAGATTTATGTTGAGTGAAGTTGTTTGTTATAGTGAAGGCTTAAAATCTTTGGTGGTCATTAAAACTCAGCAGGACATAATGTCCCAGCCTTGCCAGGGGATCATCAGTGCTTCATCCTGGCTTCTGACAAGGCCCAACATTGGGGGCATTGGTGCCTACTTTATCCTTTCTCTTGGGCTGTCACCAGAATGTGGCCTTGCCCTATACCATGTGCCTCTCCTCTTGTACACCTGAGTCCTAAATGGGATTTTGAAACAATCAGGAATGAGAAGCAGAAGCATGAAGGCACAAACTTAGAAGTTAGAGAATGATCACATTACAGGATAGGGGCACCTCAGCTCAAGACCTTCTACTCTTGTCAAATGACTAGAATGCAATTATTAAGTGACTCAATCCATCCTTCTACCAACCTAGGGCAGCACAGGGTGTGAAAATGCAGTGGGGCACCCCAGAAGGGAGGGTTTCTCTTGCGGCATCTTCTCTGTCTTTCTGACCCTGAACGACCGAAGCTTTCATAGGTTGCAAGTTCAGTGTTGACCAGTCCTATGACATGACAAACCGAATAATTAATATGACTTTGGGTCATTTTAAAGGTAATATTACAATAGACCACCAGGTGGCATAGTGGATAAAGCACTGGACTTGGAACCAGGATAGACCTGAGTTCAAATCGCACTTAGACATTCGATCCCTACGTGACCTTAGACCCATCCCTCAATCTCTTTCAACACTGGTTTCTTCATCTGTGAAATGAAATTACTAATAACACTTCTCTCCTTCCCAGAGGTGTTTAAGAATCTCAAATGTAAAGCACTTCATCAAGGTTAAAATGCTATGTAGAGTTAGCTAGTGTTGTTAAGACTAGTTATTGAGACTAATTCATAATTAAAGGCAGTTCAATTCTTTTAAACATAATATTAAGAGACACAAAGCGTTTAGAATAAAGGATTTCTACCACTCTCTGCCCTAGGAAGTACGCGCTCTGTCCTAGGTACAACATGTAAGGGCAGGTGCTGATAAATTGAAAGATGTGGCAAAACAGAAAAGAGGTCTCCCAGACGAAGGAAGACCCGGGTTCGAGTCACGCACACTGTGAGGCTCCGGGCAAGTTCAGCAACCTCTTGTGCCCCCGGGAACTCTCTAAGATGAAATAACTGTAGGGCAGGTGCTGATCCGCCTGGGAGAACTTTGCTTTTCCTCACAAGAAGAAAATTACAATAATACTAAAGAAAATAAATCATAATAAAACAATACTTAATTATTTTTATGTATTTGATGGAATAATTTAAATTTATTAATTTATATTGTATGATTATTGTATATTATAATATATTACGTAATGTATATAATATATAATATACTATGTAAGTATATTATATTATTATGTTATGATATAAATATATTACATTATATTTTGTATCGTAATATACTATATATTTATTAAATTTAAATTGAACACTTAATAAATTCAGTATAAAATAGTAAAGTTAAATCAATAATAAATAAGAATGGCCAATATTAATAACAGTCTGAAATAAACTGCCTTGAGGGAAAGATGATTCCCTGGGAAGGCACTGGATGTCTTGGCATCCATGCATCTCTAAACAAGAGAAAGTCTGGGAGGACAGGAAAGCTACCGCTGAGTGTCCTCAAGTGGAAGGGAAAGTAGGTTTGTTACGCGTAGTGCCAGGGGGCGGAGTGAGGGCAGCACGAAGAGCAAAGGGTAGAAGTGACCAAAGGGTAGCATTCCATGGAGGGGTCCAAAGTTGGATGAGCTGCCTCAGGGAGCGGGGCGTTCCCTCCCACTGGAGGTTTTAATAATGTTGGCTCACACTTACAGACCATTTTAAGGTTCACAAAACACTCTCACTCATAACACCCATCCATGGATGGTAGGTACTGTAAGCATTGTTGGCTTTCCTCTTTTGCAAAGACGATTAAATGACTTGTCCATAGTCTTGTGTGAATGAATAAATGGATTTATTAAGCAACCCACTATGTGCTTAAATACAAATTAAAATATATTTTATGTTATATATACTTCCATGTTAAAATATAACAAAATATGATATATAAAATATATAATGATATGTAAAAAAGTCATCGTTTTTTTAAAGTGGTTTACGTTCTAATGGTATAACTGGACGACATAATGGATAGAAACCTGGGCCTAGAATCAAGAAGATCTGAGTTCAAATCCAGCCTTAGATGCTTACTAACTGTGTGACCCTGGTTAAGTCACTTATCCTCCTGAGGAAAACCTCAGTTTCCTCATCTGTAATAAGGGGATAATGATCGCACCTCCCTCCCAGGGTTGTTGTGAGGATCAGAGGAGAATAATTGTAAATCCCTAAGCACGGTTCCTTGAGTACAGTAAATGCTTTATTAATGTTAGTTATTATTTTTTATTATTAGTAATAATAATTATTATTAGTGGGGGAGTCAATACATATTAAAGGAGTGGTGACCGCTTGACACGAGGGTGTGCTTTCTAAATAGCTGTCTAAACCCCCCTCAGCTGTATGCAGGACAAAGTTTGAGGTTTAATTTACATGAATAACATTTCCTCCATCACTTTCTTAAGTCTAGACTGTCAGTGAAACAACAAATCAAGTGCTAATTGGCAGCGTTTGCTTATTTCTGAGATGCTCACGTTGAAAAGTTAACGATCTGCTTTCCTGCATGTCCCTGGCTTACCCTCACTAATCCATGTAGCTCCTGCGTCGGGTGCTGACGATACAAAGACCAAAATGGAACAGCTCCTACCCTCAAGGAGCTTACCTACTTTCTACTGGGAGAAATGACATCTGCATGTCCATATGATGGCAACAATAACATCCAGTATTGGATACTGCTTCTTAGGTTTGCAAACACTTTAAAAATATAACCTCGTTTGATCCTCACAACAAACCTGGGAAGTAGGTGCTATTATTATCCCCATTTTACAGCTGAGAAAAGGGAGGTTAACAACTTGCCCAGGGTCCCATAGTCAGACAGTGTCTGAGGCAGGTTTTGTACATTCCGTTATGGGGGAGGAGAGGAGCTGTGGACATCCAGAAAGGTGTCTTGTAGGAAGGAGGTGGCACCAAAGGTGAGCTTGGGATTCTGAAGGTTGAGGGGAGGATGGGGTATGTCCCAAGCATGGGGGCTGGAGAAAGGAATGATGCCTGGAGTTCGAGCTCAAATTCTGGTTCTCTCACTTATTTCCTGTGTGACCTTTAGGCAGGTAATGAACCTCTCTGGGTCCCAGTTTCCTCATCTGTCTAGGGGGCTGGTTGGACTAGGGGTCCCATGGGATCCTTATCCTGGTTAGTGAGTCCCCTCATTTTATAGTTAAGAAAGCTGATGCCCAGGGAAGTTAAGTAATTTATCCAAGGATATACAGGTAGGAAGCATCAGAGGTAGGATCTGAACCCAGGTCTTCTGATTCTGGAGCCCGTGCTCTTTCCATTGAACTACACTGCCTACCAAAGTTCTCCTCTAGTTCCTAATCTAGAATCCCAAGATCCCATGACTAGATGAATCCTCCTGAGATCCTTTCTGTCTAGTATCCTAGACAGAACATGTGGGGTTCCAGTCTTGTCCTTAACCCCTCTAGGTGAGAGACTGACTGAAGATGAGGTGGAGAAGCTGATGGCTGGACAGGAAGATGCCAATGGATGTATCAACTATGAAGGTGAGAAATAGAGGCAAGGAGGGAGGCTCCTCCAAAAGCGCCAAGGGGTTCATGCTCTGGGGAACCCCTGCCCCAGGGACTTGTTCCTACAGGGAGAGGAGGGAGCTATAGGACAGTCCCAGGATCCTCGGTCTCAGGAGCTGACCTTGCAAAAGAAATTCCTCCTAGTCATTTCCCCACAGACCTGATCTGAGGGGGAGATATCCCACCTCCACCCCTAACTCCATGCCCATCCCCATCAGTGAGATCCCAGTCTGATAAGGGAGAGGGATACATCAATGTGCATCTCTCACATACTCATATGCGTATACGTATTGACCCATTCTCCATCCTCGGGTTCTTTCCAGCCTTTGTGAAGCACATCATGGCCAGCTGAGCTGTCAGCTCTCCAGGTGAGCTTTCTCCCTCCCCTTTCACCTCTGGCAACAGAAGTACTAAAGTCTGAGAGGGTATTGGGTGACCAGGGGCAGAAACTGGACTGGGAGAAGTCAGGGTTTCCCTGGAGTCACCAGGGAGGGGACTCAGCATTTGGGTTTCAATCATTTTCCTTTTTAAGAAATTGAATAAGGAAGAGAAGGAAGGAGAGGAAAGACAAAATCATGGAAAGAAAGAAGGAAGGAAGAAAAGGGAAAGGGAAGAGAAAGAAAGAAGGGAACGAAGGAAAGAAAGAAAGAGAAAGAGGAAGGAAGGAGAGAAAGAAAAAAGGAGGAAAAATAAAGAGAAAAGAAGGAATAAAAAGTTAGTTAGGCCATAAATATTTTGTTAAGTACCTACCATATTCCAGGCACTGTGCTACATTCTAGATAGATAGATAGATAGACAGACAGATAGATAGACAGGCAGACAGATAGATAGATAGATGATAGATATGATAGAGATAGATACAAATGTGTATGTATGTATGTATAAGGCAAAATATAAGAAAAGAGAGAAAGAAAGAATAAAGGAGGAATGGGAGGAAAGAAGAGAGAGAAAAAAATGAGAGAAAAAGAAAGCGGGATATCCTGAGTGCCTGGAATAGCCAGTACTGGGCTGTGGGGAGCAGCTGACCCTTGAGTTTGCCAGTTGACCCTGGAATCACTACGGGGTCTGTACTGCCTCCATCCTATGGTTTGAGGAGACTTTTGAGGCAATAGGGAGTTGTCCAGAAACGGTCCCAGGCTAGGTTTCTGTCCTTGGGCTCCTGATAACCTTGCTCTTTTGTAATTCATGAATAATTTTTCTTTCAGGAAGCCCTGAGAGAGGACCTGATGGGGATATTTCTTCAACCAGTCCCTGAAGTGGTGGGGAGTGCTCATTTGGATGAAGGCTGGGTAGTTTGTAGTGGGAGGGCCAGGAAAGAGGAGGCTGACTTTCATGGGATGGAGTCCATGGTGTGGAATGAGGAAAGGAGAATAGAATTCTCAAGGGGGCATTCAAGTGAAATACGTGACTGCCCTCTTTGAAAATTGCAATGGCCAAATAGTAGTTTCTGTGGAGAAGGTGAAGAGTGGGGCATCATGGGAGGAAGGAAAGAGATGTTTGGACAATTCCTAAGCAACTGGACCCAACTGGCTTTTGCCTTCCCATCACACACATGCACATACACACACACACACACACGTATATGCCACTTTCATTACCACATACATTGCCTCAGGAATGCGCGTGGAGAAGGTGGGTTGTGGTCTTTTTGGTGACAGGAGCACCATGACCCTGCCCTCCTTTTTCATTTTCATTTTCACATACTATATTCAAGTTCACCCCTAATATCTATCTGTGGGCTCCAAGTCTGGGGCCATGAGAAAAGGGGTTGGAATCTTCCCAATGACTCTTGGGGTACAGAGAAGCCTCCCCCTAGCCACAAGGCTGGATAGCCAAGGCCCTATCACTTGGGAGAAGTGCTCCTGACTGTAGATCCTATCTCTGTGCTCTTAGGGGTTTGTTCCTGATGGAAGAGTCCAAGGAGCAGGGTCCCAGGGTCCTCTGCCCATCCCTACCCCATTTCTACCTCTTGGTGCTACCTTCATCCCTCTGGTTGCTGACACCCTTCCCCCTTCATTAAAGGGCTTCCTTCTTATTCATTTTAGTTCTTACTTTATTTTCATCGAATGAAGCAGCGATCACAGAGCAAAAGAGTGGAGAGGAAGGAACCTGGGGTCTTTCTTCCTCGTACACACACCAAAATCCCCCAGCTTGGGTGCCAGCCCTTTATGACCACTCAAGGCAATGGATCAATCATAGGGTAAACTCATCCAAAGTGCTCCCAGGGAATATCTATGCACTTTTACAGGCCCTTTCTGGAAACAAAAGTCCTGCCTTCTTGATCTAGACACATAGTAATTCTGATGAGGTGAGGTTAAGGCCTCAGGGGAAGGAAGGGTGGCACGGAGTGGGGAGAAGGGAGGAAATTTGGGGTCAGATAGGGCTCTAGGTATCTATCATACCACCTATTTCCCCTGGGTCCTAGTGATTACTCTGTGCCCTAGAATCCCCAGAGGCCTAGTTAGTGCCCTACAGGGTGAGTCTAGACTTTAAAGTCCCCATCCCTCCACTTCTTAGAATGCCAAGTGCCCCTGTCTCATTATGGGACATTAGAGGACAGTTGGTATCCTTGAAGACCTAAGAATGTTCCCCAAGCCTACATAAAGGATGATGCCTCAGGACCCCACCAGGTTCCCACTCGCTGCTCCCATCACCTGTGCTAGAATACTCTCCATCAAGCTGGGATTGTCCCAGAGGCTGGACCAAGGTCATTTGCCCATTCTACAATTCCAGGCTCACTCTGAGATAGTCTCTTCATCATCTTTTGATGGTTTGCGTACCTCCTCTGGTTAACAGGATAACTACAATCCTTTCAAAAAAAAAAGAAAGGAGAGAAAATCTTATAATAAGTATCATTATTACATTTGAGTCAGGTCACTCAGAAAAAATGATCAATTTAACCTGACACTCAGTTGTCCCCCAAAGAAAATTTTAAAAAATCTTCTGGATATAAGTCCTATCGCAGACGCTTAATAGCTGTGCGACCCTGGGCAAGCCTGGGTTAACCTCACTGGGCCTCATTTGTCTCATTTCACAAATGGGGCAGTTAGAGTCAAGGATTTCTAAGAATCTTTTTACCTCTAAATCCATGATCCTGTAAATAGTGAAGGCTTCATGGAGGACATGACTCTTAATTGAGGATTTAAAGGAAGGGAAGGACTTCAGCAGAAAGGAAAAGGGGAAAGTGTATTCCAAGCATGACAGAAGTAGAAGCAAAGACAACCAAGCTTGAAAGGGAAGGGTGAGGTTGGTCAGGACAAGGGGGTCATATTTTAGTTTAGCTGGAACATAGAATAAGTGAGGGCCAGGAGGTGGTGTAAGATAATTAGAAAAGGAAATTGAAGCTAGATTGGAAAGAGCTTTGAAGGTTGGGGACATAAATAGAATCACAGACTCCAGAGCTAGCAGAGGCCTTAGAGGCAATCTAACTTCACCCCCTCATCCTAGGGTTCTGTGGTTTCTCCACTAGGCAATGGAAAACCCATGAAGGTTTTGAGCAGAGGAGTGATGGGATTGATAAAAACATATTAGGAAGATTATTCAGGTAGCAGGGTGAAGCATGTATTGAAGCAGAAAGGGGACCAGTTAAAGGGGTTATTATAGTACCACAGGAAAGGGTAGCAAGAGACTGAACTTGGCTGGGTTTAATGAAGGGGAAATGAGGAAATGAAGATTGTTTGATAGATCAGAGATAAAAATGGACTTGGCAATGGACTGTATACGGGGGAAGGAGAGGGAAGCATTGAAAATAACTCATTATCATTTTATTATGTTTATCATTTATAAACTGGGTCTCTGGGAATGGATGGTGGCTGGGTCAGTAGAAGAAGAGAGGGGTGAAAGGGAAGGCTGGGTGTGAGAAGATTCTGAGCTCCATTTCGGTTGGGTCTGAGGTGCTGGCAGGCCATTCAGGTGGTGATGTCCAGGGGGAATGTGGAAAAGCTCAGGGGTCCAGAGATACAGAATGAGGGGCCGTCTACATAACATTATAAATGGTGCCATTGGGATTGGATAAGTTTGCTACTGGTCAGAGAAAAGATAGAAAGGAAGGAAAGAAAGGGGGAAGCAAGGAAGATGATGAAATTGGAGGTCTAATGTCAGACCTGGGATCTGATTCCTCAGTACAGTGCACTATTTCTTACTCTCTCCCAGCTAGGTGGAGTTTTTCCTGAGATATCTTTTGAGGAAAGGATGGGAGCTCAACACAGAGATGGGGGTGTCTAGTGATAACAGTAGCTAAGGCTCAGTGAGGGAAAGAGGGATTAATGTCAGGTTTGGGTGTTTAGTTAGGAAATGGGGGCTTAGTGGAAAGGACAGGAACTACAGGACCTGAAGGAGTGCAATGAACCTCTTTCAAGGTTATCTTTCTGGGAAGGGGCACCAAGCAGGGGTATGCAAGCTTTGCTGAGTAAGCACCAACATCTCTCAGGGAATGTTGCCCCTGCCAGCTGTGGCCTCCCCACAGATGCATAAACATTCATCTCTGATCCCCCTCCAAGCATGGTGGTCTGGTCTCCCGTGGCCCCCAAGGGATAGCCATAACCAGAGAGAGTTATTCTTAGGGCTTAGCACTGCACACACCCTCTCTGAAGTTCCCCCATTCTACAGATGACGAGATGCATGAGAGCAGGAGGGAGAGTCCATGATAATCCTGAATATGAGACACAGTCTCTCCTCATGGGACACATACACAAATAACAACCATGTACAGTGATGGAAGATAAGCCCATCAGAGATGTGTAAGTGACATGCTAGAAGAAGGAGTTCATTTCAAGGGATCAGGGAAGACTTTGTAGAGGAAAGGCTTTAAGGGATGAGTAGAGATTCAACAAGCCAAGTAGGATGGAGGCTGGGGGCAGGAGAGGGAGAGAGGGCATTTAAACCACAAGAGTGAGCATAAGGAAACAGCAGGAAAATGCAAAAGCTGTATGAGAGACCGAGTAATTCTGTGGGGCTTCAGCATAGAGTAAATGGAGGGGGGAAGTATGAGATGAAGTGGGAAGGTGAGGTAGTTTCTGGCAATGAAAAGCTTTGCATTTTTCTGGTTACATAATAGGGAGCCATGGAGGGGTTTTGAGCAGAGGAGTGACCTGATTATTTCTCTGCATTAATGAAGATATCTGGCAGTGCTGTGAAGGATGGTGACATGGTTTCTGTTTGTGTGTTTGAGGGAAAAGAGATTAAGAGATGGGAAAATGTGTTAGAGAATTCTTGCAATAGTTTAGACCCTGTATAAGACAGACTAGAGAGGGACAGATGTGAGAAATATTTCGGAGTTTAGGATGGATAGGACTTGGTAAAATGACTAAAAATGGGAAGTGATGGAGAGGAAATAGTCAAAGATAACGCTAAGGTTTTATATGTAGGACACAAAATAGGGTGTAGTACCTTGGGCAGAAATGGGAAAGTCAGAAGCAGGATCATGTTTAAGGGGGAAATAAGCATCTTAGGAGTTACTGTATGGATCAAGAAGTCCAAGAGGCCCCTGTTTGTTGTCAATCCAGTGCTGAAATACAATCAGACAAATGTAAAAATTCAAGCGGGAGTTTTAAATAAAATCAGGTGGAGGGCTTCACTGAAGAAGTTGGGGGCCTATGGATGCAGAACAGTGCATACACTGTTAGACTGGATTGATTTGCATGTGGTTTAATTTTGCTGAACTGTTTTCTTTCTTTAAAAAAAATCTTTGTTACAAGACAGTGACTCCCATTTAGCTGTTCTTGATCTCTTTGGGAGTTAGGAATTTGCCAAAATAGTCAAATACTTTAATGAATTTACCACCTTAGGCAGTAAATAATTATAGAGAACATTTAAAAAGTATTGTATTAAATTACACTCAAAGTTCACAACACAGTTTGTTGTCATTGA
This sequence comes from Notamacropus eugenii, assembly GCF_028372415.1. NCBI lineage: Eukaryota > Metazoa > Chordata > Mammalia > Diprotodontia > Macropodidae > Notamacropus > Notamacropus eugenii. Next base: position 11,276,657 of record NC_092872.1, on the reverse strand, counting down.
AAGGGTTTTTTGGAATAAAAAACATTGGGCACCAGTGGTACAGAGCGTGGTTCTCCGAGTGGGAGAGTGGCTGGGATGTATTGGGAAATTCAAGGATATAAAAATAAATCTTTTAATAATTTTTTTAAAACATTAAGAAAAAATAAGAAATCAGATGGAAGGGCTTAGGAAAGTCAGGGATGAACTTGAAAGAAACTGTCCAGATGGTCTAAAAGAAGACAATTAGTCTAAAAGAGACGAGATAGCAAAGGCAAACAACCTGGTTGGTAGGCCTAAGAGAAATCAGGATGGAGAATAGAAGGGGCTTAGGTCAAACGGAGCAGAGGACGTCCTGAGCATTTTCATCTATGGAGGTCTTCAGCTGTGCCTTCCTCATCCCTAAGGGCTGGGGACCAAGGACAGGCAAAGGACAAAGATGTGGCTCTCCTAGGAGGGGGAGAAAGGTTCTGTCTGGGAACAGGGATGCTGCCTTGGACCAGGGGCAGGGGAACCTGCAGCCTTGAAGCCACGTGTGTCTTCAGATGTGTTAAAGGGCCACACTTGAGGACCTAGAGGGCCACATGCGGCCTGAGCTAGATCATCCCCAGGGTACCAGGGTCACCCTGATTCCTTAAATGTGCCACCCAGGTCTTAAGCTGCCTTGGAGATAAGAGAAGAAAAAAGCCACCCAGAATGATGACAAAAAGAAATAATCTCAGAGTTTTGTATCAACTCAACTCCAAACCATCTTTCCCCATCCTCCACCTCTCCCCTCTTCCCTACTCCTGGGGGGTTATTTATTCCCAACCCCAAAGCCACACAATTCTGGTTTGCCAAAATGGCTGACACAGCACAACTGGAATGTATGTGTATGTGTGTGTTTGTGCGCATGCGCATGTGTGGGTGCTTGAGGCTGAAAACGGGAGGAAACAAGAGAGGATGGTCAGCGGATGGGGATTTTAGCCCTGAGTCTGATCCCCATGCTGAGAGGAGCCACAGAGATAAGCGGAATATTGTAAGATTTTATCAGTGTCAGGAAGAGTTCCCTGCTCTGCCTTCTCCTCCTTCCAAGTCTGCCATCCTTCCATCCTTATGGACTCATGCTTTCAGCAGAGTAGCTGGCTAAGCCTTTCTTAGTCACTAACACTTGAGTCTGAATGAGTTTCTTAATTTCCTTCCTTGAAAACTAGTTTAACTGGAGAGAACTAGGTTAACTCTCGGGGAGTTCTGCATTAATACAATATTAATTTAGAATTTAAGGCCTAACACAATGACTTCCTCTGGATACTGAGTATAGAAAATTACGTAAGGATTATGACCTCCTCATGAGAGTGTGGCACAATGGATAGAGCCTCTGGAGTCAGGAAGACTCATCTTTGTGAGTTCAAATCTGACCTCAGATATTTACTAGCTGTGTGACCATGGGTGAGTCACTTAACCCTGTTTGTCTGAGTTTCCTCATTTGTAAAATGAGCTGGAGAAAGAACGGCAAACCACCCCAGTATCTCTGCCAAGAAAACCCCAAATGGGATCAGAAAGAGTTGGACATGAATGAAAAATGACTGACAACGACAAAAAAAAGCACAAGAGTGTAAGCTCCTTCAGAGCAGGTGAGGCTGGGCGAAGGATGAGAGTTTGGGTGGCTCTTTGCTGGAACACACATTGGAGGAAACTGAGGCCCAGAGTAGTTGAGTGACTTGCCCATAGTCACACAGCCATTGAGTAGTAGAGCTGGGATTCAAACTCAGCCTTCTCTACTCTGAGCCCAGGGCCTGTTTTCTTCACATCACCTCCATATCACCTCCATACCACCAATGAAGTGAAAAGGAGTTCTTTGAGAAACTATTGGTGCAAGTGCTTGGTCTAGGAAGGACCACTCTTCCTCCTAAGTTATCATCGAGGGGACATCTGAGCTGTGGGGAGGAGGGTTAAGAGGGCTCGGCATCTCCTTCCTCCTTCCAGCCTAACTGCCCCATATCTGCAGTTATCTTCAATGGGAAGGTATGGATCCGAACAAGAAGCTTTGATGTCTGTTCTCCCAAAGAGCTGTCCGAACTTCCATCCTTTTTCCTGCCTCACCTGTTCCAATGGAGCTTACGTGCTGATGAGAGAACCCAACATACATACAAAAAAGTAATGAAGTACTGTGGTAAAAGCACTCAATCCCCCTCCTGAATTCCACCTCTGCCCTTTACTGCATGTGTCATGTTGGTGAGGTCACAACCACTTTGGGCCTCAGTTTCCTTGTTTGTAAAATTAGGGGTTGAGCTAGATGGCTTCTAAGTTCGTTTAGAGCTTTAAATCTGTGATCCCGTGACTCCTGAGATAAAAAGGTAAGAGAGTAATTAAAGAAGAGAGCAGTGAAAGCCCTATTTTTGCCTTTATATCTCACTATCTCCCGTATCCAATCAGTTGCCAAGGTCTATAGAGTTTATCTTTGCCCTTTCCAATGCACTTCCTTCTCACCTCTGACACCACCATCACTCTAGGACAGACCCTTGTCACCTCATGCCTGCCTCAAGTCTCTCCCCACCTCAGTCTATCCTCCACGTAATGACACATAAGTCATTTTCCTAAAATGTAGGTCCTATCATGTGAGCACCCCATTCCCCCAATCAGCAACTTCCTATAGTCTCCAGGAACAAATGAAAAATGTTCTGTTAGGCATTGAAAGCTCTTTATAACTTAGCCCCCTTCCACCTTTCCAGTCTTCTGTCACATACTCTTATATCCAGTGACCCTGGACTGCTGGCTGTTCCATGAGCAAGACACTCCATCTCTCAGCTCTGGGCATTTTTTCTGATTGTCCCCTCTACCTGGAACCCTCCCTCCTCCACTCCACCTACTGACTCTTCTGGCTTCCTTAAAGTCCCTACTAAAATCCCAAATTTTACTGGAAGCCTTCCCAGCCTCCTCAATTTTAGTGTCTTCCCTCTGTTAATTATTTCCTATTTATCCTACAGACAGATATACATATATATGTTTACACACACACACACACACACACACACACACACACACATATATTTACATGATTTCTCTACACACACCCCCGCCATGCGATTATAGGCCCATTCTCTCTTTTTGTGTCCTGAGCCCAGTGCCTGGCACACAGTAGGTGATTAATAAATGTTTAGTGATTGATAGCAATATATTTAAAGCTCTAAAGTTTTCCTGGCTATTTAAATCACCTTCTAATAAATATAGGATGCTGCCTCATTTGTAAATGACCGATCTGATGACGTAAAGGTGAAAGAGAAAGAGCTTTTATTTATTAAAGGCTGATAAAATATACATATGAAGAAATAGTTTTCAAAAGCCAAGAATATGAGGGAAGACCATTTTGATTAGTGATTGGAGAAGCAGGTCATTGTAGTTTCATCTCATTTGCACATGGCTTTTAAGACTTAATGAAACTTACAAGTAAAAAAATAATACAAGAATTTGGAAATTAAGATATGATTAAATATTGACTTGATTTCATTGGGGAGAATTGATGAATTTTTATCTCATAGATGAAAGGTGACTGAGTACTAGAAAGGTCAGATTTAAGCCACTGAAAGGCTGAAAGAGATGAAGGAATTGTAGACCAGGAGAAAGTAAAAGTCAACTCTACTGGAGTTTCTTGAAGAAATCAGAAACAAAAGCCATCAGCTGTCCAGAAGACATCTGCTGCTAGTTCTGAGGATTCAATGAATTGAAACTGGAGTTCATTGACAGGCAGTCTTAGTGTCAGCTCTGGCCACTCAGCACCCCCTTGAGTTTGAGATAGGTGAAGTCTCTCAGAAGTCTCTGTTATCTTTCCTGCCTCTCTGGTTTAAGAGAGAAAGCACAAAGGGGGAAAGACAGGTTGTGTAGTTGCTTTGCTATATAGGAAGAGATGCTGAGATAATGTCACAGGAAACAGCGAACATGAACTTGGACAGACTTCAGAGATAGTGGCAGACATAAAGGCCTGAAGTGCTATGGTCTATGGGGTCACAAAGAGTTGACTATGACTTGGAGTCAGAACATCTGGGGCAGGATGGGGAGGGGAAAGAAGCTTAGTTCTGTACTATCTGTGTGACCTTGGTTAAGTAACAACTTTCTGAGCTGCCTCTGAAAATGTGGAAGTTGGGCTAGATGCCTTCTAAGGTTCCTCTCTACTCTAAATCATATGATCCTAAGACCATCATCTTCATGAGGTCAGGAGACCTGGGTATCTCATCTAAAGTTGGTATTTCTTCCCGACACCAAGCACAGTTCTTCTTAGTCCTTAATAAGTATTTGTTGAATGAGTAAATGAATGAATGAACTCTAGGGTCTTGCTTAGCCTTCACCCTGAATGCTGGTCCCTCCCTGCCTAGGGTTACTTCCTTCCCATCTATCTTACCTTCCCACTTGTAATTCAAGAAAACATTTTTCAGGTTTGAAGTTTCTTTGTATAAAGGGCAGATGTCCCCCCAGAAAAGCGGAAATAAAAGCCCAGCAAAGGTGGGTGAATTACCCAAGGTCACATAGCGAGGGGAAAAGAGTACCTGGGAAGAGAATGTAGTGTTAGGAGGCCTCCTCAGGTTCCCCTCTCTGTCTCCATTGGGGTATGTGGGAGAGTTTCCCTTGAACTTGGCCCCATCTCAGCCTCATCTATTCCCTGTTTCTCTGGACTCCAGGACAAATGAAGCCCCTTTGGCCCAGTGCCTCCCTTCCTCACTCTCTTTCCCCTATCCCACACTTTCCATTTTAATGAAAGAACCTATAAAAAGTCTAGAGAATGCAGCCAGTAGCAATTAAATATTACCCACAGCTGCAAACCATTGGGGGCCTGAACATGGAGCCGGGAAGGCAAATATGCAGTGGTTTTATGGTGAGGAAGGGGATTGGGGAGAATTGAAGAAAGGGAAGGGCAAGGGTGGAAAGCAGGCCCAGGAGGAGGGTAGGCAGGGAGGAATAGTCACGTGGTCTTGGGTCCTCCAAGGAGTGAGACTGGGGAAGTCTTTGAGGGACTTCAAACTCTTTGTACCCCTTCCCCCGTGATCCTAGTTAGTGATTCTCCAGTTGACCCTAGCTAGCTCTTCTTGACCCCTTTCAGTGTTCTCTTGCCTCTCAGTGCCGAAGTCCCTCAGGTTACACCTGGTGGCAGGCAGTCCAGAGATGTCCCCTTTGTCTTCTCTTAGAGCTGAGCAAGTGGAAGCTAAAGCAGCAGCCTTCTCTCTCTCTCTTCTCAAGTGTCAAAACATCAAGAGCTGGCAGTGATCTTAGAGACTGGCTAGTCCAGGGTGGGGAACTTTTTTGGCCTCCAGGTCACCATGTGGCCTTCTAGGTCCTTGGTGGCTTTTTGATTGAGTTCAAGTTTTATAGAACAAATCCTTTAATTAAGGGTATTTGTTCTGTGAAGTTTTGATTCAGTCAAAGGACTGCACTTGAGGACCTACAGGGCCATGTGTGGCCTGGACGCCACAGTTCCCCACCCCTGGTGTAGTCCAAATTCCTCATTTGAAATTGTTTGATTAGCTGACTCAACTAGTTATTCAAAGAGTCTAGTTATTGGAATCAAATTCAAGTTAAACTAAACTGATCCACTGTTTGACTAAATCAACTTTTTTTTCCCCCACAGAACTGCCAAATATTTGAAACCAGTAGGTAAACACAGTGTGTAGACAATCTGTGTTAACTCAGCCTCAGTCATCATTTGGGGAATTCAGGTATGATAGAAAGCCTGAGGAAAGGACTTTCCTGGAACAAAGAAAGTCAGACACTGAGGGCTCTGGCCAGGCTCCTACATCCAGGGTGGGACTTGCTCTCCTCTGGAGCCAGGATAAGTATCCAGGACAATGATCCAAGGGTGGGAGCTTCTAAGAGGTCAAGGGTTTTTTTTTTTTTTTTTTTTTTTTTTTTGAGAAAAAGACTGCAGAGCGCAGACTTTCCAGGTACTGGTGCCTCCAATATGGCGGGGCTGGCTTAAGAATGTTTTGTTTTATTTGCTTTCTGGGGCTCACATGGGGATGTGAGTAGAAAGTAGCTAAACAGGGGCATACATACTTAATAAACATTTATTGCAATATCATAAGTATTGGTTATCATCACCATTATCACAGAATAAAGCATAAACTCCTTGATTGACCTTCAAGGTCCTTGATGATGGAGGGTTCAAACCCAGCCTCTACCACTTAGTAGCTGTTGTTGAATTTTGACCAAGTCACTTCACCTGTTGGACTCACTTTAATGATCAGTAAGATATCAACTCCAAAGCCTATGATCCTATAGCTTCAACCTACTTTTCCAGTCTTACCCATAGTCTTAGTGTTCTAGGCAAACTGATGACCTCTCATGACCAAATCTCAACTTCCCTTCCCTTGTTTCTTTCCTTTCTTTTCTTTACTCCTACTATTCATCATGTCTGGAAAGAATTCTGTCCTTGCCTGCTCCCCATCCCCTATCCCCGTCTGCTGAGTCTCTTCCTTCCCTTCAAAGCCTAACTCAGTTTTTACCTCTTCCATGAAGCCTTCTGTAATTCCTTGCCCCTCTACCAAAATGAAAGTCATCTGTTTGTTTTCAAATTCTCCTGGTACTTTGCTTGGACTTTTCCTTTGGAGATGTTTCACTCTCTCCCTTGTGTTATAATTTGTGTGGATATTTACCCCCACTAGATGGAAAGTTCATTACGAGAAGAGTTGCTGTTGTATACATATATATGTATGTATGCATAATGTAGGATTGAGTATATATGCTCAAGGAGGACTAGCACTAGTTCTTTTCAAGGCTGCTCATCCACCTTTGGTGTCTACCTGGCATGCAAGTCTCAATGGTGGCTCCAAGTAGCATGTAGTGGCCACACTTCAGAAAACTGTCTCAGCAGATGGGTTAGAGCAGATTGTGGGTAATCAACCTGTTGGTGAGTTAGTGGGGTATCTACACCAAGCATGTGAATGCTTTCCCCATTTGTCCCAATGTCCATGAAGGTGCCTTGAGACAGGCACTGTGGAGTGTTTAGAACTTGGATAGACGTTGAAGATACCAAGGTCATCCACTGAATCCTGGGCAATTCTCAGTCATCCTGACTTTTGTCTTGTCACGGGACTCCAATGACTCTGGAAGAATGACAGCTTTACTCAACTCTGCATCATTTAAATAGACTTCATGCCAAGTTAAGATGTCACCCGTGATGACATAGGTCCTCTTCCAAAACAAAGGACACACAAGTACAAGGTAGGGCTAAGCACAGATTTGTACAAGAGCACAAGTTTAATAAATGTTGAAATGAATCAATGTGTTGAACCACTATCTTCTCTCTCATGGTAGTAAAGATATTTATTTTTAAATATCTAGACATCCTTTTTGTATTCTAGAGCTATTTTTGGAGTAAGTATATATAAGGCAAGGATGTGGGCAAGGCATCCAGGACCTCATGGCCTCTCACTTGGATTACTGCAATGGCCTTCCAAGTGCTCTCTTTGCTTCATCTCCCCTTACTCTGATTCATCCTCTACTCAGCTGCCAGTGTTTTCCCTGACATCTTTTATGTTCATGTCACCCCCTACTCAAGAGATTCTAGGGGCTCCCTATTACTTCTAGCATCAAGTACAAATTCCCATGTTTGACATTGAAAGCCTTCATAATCTGACTCCTTTCAACCTTGTCAGCTTTTTTAAAAACTAAATTCTTTAAAATTAATAAGCATTTATTTTTTTTCTCCCTTCTCCCCTACCCTCCCAGGCGAAAAACAACAACAAATCCTTGCAATATGGTTGTAATCGCACAAAAAAATTTCCAGCTTGGCTTTGCCCAGAAGTGTGTGTCTCATTTATCGCATTAAGTCCGGGGGGGGTGGAGTCTTCATTGGTTGAATGTTGATCGGTCATCGCATCGATCAGAGTTCTCGAGTGTTTCAATGTCATTCATTTAAATTGCTCATACATAAATGGTCTTCCTCATTAGAATGTGAACTACCTGAGGCCAGGGACTGGTGTTTTGGTTTTCTCCTTACATTCTACTCCTCTTCCCGAACTCAGTGACCTTGCCACACTGACCTATTTGTTCTTGCTCGCACAGGACACTTGTGCCTTTGCACTTGCAGCCTCCCGTGCCTCCTCCTTGCTCATTTCCATCTCTTAGTTTTCCTGACTTCTTCCACATTCAGCTGAAATTCCACTTCCTGCAGGCAACCTACTAGTGCTTTCCCCTCTGAGATTACCTTCCATCCCCTCTCTGTCTATCATGTATGTAGCTATGTCTATGTGTTGTCTTCCTTATTAGGATGTGAGGTACCTGAGGGCCGGGACTGTTTTTCGATTTTCTTTGTATTTCTCGAGCTTCTCATAGAGTCTGACTTAAGAAATGCTGGTTTAGTGGAAAGCATAATAAATGAAGTAGTAGGCACTTAATAAATATTGTTTAGTAAAAAGTTTAATAAATGTAATAGTAGGCATTTAATAAATATTATTTAGTAAAAAGTTTAATAAATGTAATAGTAGGCATTTAATAAATATTATTTAGTAAAAAGTTTAATAAATGTAATAGCAGGCATTTAATAAATGTTCTAGTAGAAACTGTAATCAATGTAATAGCACATGTTCAATAAATGTTATTAGAAAGCTTGATAAATGTATCAGTAGGCTCCGCTGCTTTACTCTTCCGACCCAACCTCTGAGATCGACAGTGGCTGGGGGCATGACAAGAGTTCCATCTACTAACCTGTCCTTCCGCCCTCCTTCCGACTTTGGCAGGGATCCACCTCTTTGCATCATGGGATCCTAAATCTAGGACCAGAAGACACCTCAGAGACCACCAAGTCCAGCCCCCTTGTTTTATAACTCACAAAGTGGGGCAAAGGGAACAAGCATTTACATAGTGCCTACTATGTGCCAGGCACTGGGCTAAGCAATTTCTTACATATATTATCTCTGAGGTAGGGGCTATTATAATTTCCATTTTGCAATTGAGGACATGGAGGCACTCCAAGGTGAAGTGACTTGCCCAGGGTCACACATGTAGGAAATAGGTGAGGCTGAATTTGAACTGAGATCTTCCTGATTCCAGGCTCAGCCACCGATCTCCTGCAAGGTCACCAAAGTTGTAAACAGGAGGGGTGGGGATTTGAACCCAGGTTCATTAACTCTAGAGACAATGCTCTTCACTGTCAGAGGAGCACAATCACTTCTTAAATATTTCCCTCCCTGTACTTGGGGCCAGTGGCCTTCCTGGTTTCTCTGTGGTTGTTTATTCCCTGTTTCTTGCCCATTAAGATAACTCGATTAGTGGCCCAGGAATAGGTCATTAGTGGCAGTGCTTCCTGGAATCCCTCTCCTTCCACTGACCTCCTTGGTCCTGGAATCCCATCTAGGGAACACCACACATCTGCAGCAAATTATGGTACCTCTGTCCAGGGCTCCCTTGTCCCTGCCCTGCCCACAGGCCTTGCTGCTCTCTCCGAATCAACCCCTGACTCCACTCTCTGGATCCTCAGGGAACATGCAGGGCGATTGATGGGCTCCAGCTGGACTCCAACCAAATACTTCCCCAAAAGCCTGCTCTAGTTCGTAAAGATTCCACCATTAAATCTTCATTCTTTTGGGTTAAGGGATTACCCTCTCTCCAATTTCTCTTTGAAAACACACTCCTCCCCCTAAATGGAGAATATGCTGAAGAACTAAATCATCGGACCATAGGGTTGCCGAGCTGGAAGGAACGTTAGAGGTTGTTCAATATAATTCCCTCATTTACCGCAGGAGCAACATGACATAAAGGCCAGCCTGGGGTGGTGCAGAGACCTCTGACCTGGGGATTGGGGCGTTCTGGATTGCATATCCCTCCTCTGATGGATGCTGACTAGCTGTGCCAGCCAAGGGCACATTAGCTAACTCAGTCCCTTCATCTGCTGTTTCTTCTGCACATGGCTGCTGTGAGCATCCCGTGAGAAAAACGGATGCAAAGGGCTCAGCAGGTTGTAGGGGTCTTATTATCCTTGTTCATTACGACCTAGAGAGAAACTGATGGGGACGGCAGCTCAGAGTCCTGCAGTGAGGTCACAGTGCCAGAGCTGGGACAAACCCCCTCCCCAGACTCCTTCTCTAATAACCCCTGTGGTGCATTTATCCGCACACTGACTCGTCTTGACTCGGCTGCTTTCCCTCTTTTAGTTATTTCCTGTTTGTCTGCATGCAGTTTGCTTTCTGCTTGTTTGTGTAAGTCCTCCCCCCCATTACTGCGAGCTCCTTGAGGCCAGGGGCTGTCTTTTGCCTCTTTTTGTATCCTTAGCCGTTAGCACAGTGTTTGGTACGTGTTGTTCAGTCCTGTCCAATTCTTCGTGACCCCATTTGGGATCTTGTTGGCTAAGATACTGGAGTCGTTTGCTATTTGCTTCTTCAGCTCCTTTTACAGATGAGGAGACTGAGGCAAATAGGGTGAAGTGACTTGCCCAGGGTCACACAGTGAGGTGGATTTGAACTCAGGTCTTCCTGACTCTGGCTGTGGTGCCATCTAGCTGCCCCATAGCAGAGCAAATAGTAGGTGCTTAATAAATGTTTATTGAATTGAATGCAGCTTGCTGTCTTCTCCATTGTTGATGCCATCTCCAGAACATTCTCTCACCATCTTCCTTGACTTTACCTCCTGGCTCACAGTCTTCCCGGCCCCTCTCCTCACCTCCCAATCATCTTCAAAGACTTCAGTAATCGTGCTTAATAAATGTTCGCTGTATTATAAAAAAAATTAAATGAACAAAAAAAAAGACTTCAATATACAAGACAAGTCGATAAACTGCCCAATCTAGTACAATAGAAAGAGCACTACGTCTAGAGTTGAGGCACCTAGGTTCAAATCCTGCCTCAGATACTTGTGACTAGTGTAACCTTGAGGAAGTCACACACACACACACAAATCTCTCTGGGCCTCAATTTCCCCATCTGTAAAATGAGGAGTTAAGCCTCGATGACTTGTGAGTTCCCCTTCAGCTCTAAATCTATATCATGACCACATAATTTCCAAACTTCCTCATCTCCAATGTTCTCCTTCTCCACTCTCTTCCTGCCATTTGCCTGCATCCTTGGACCTGAGCCCTCAGTGTCTCACAGAATCACAACCTTTGAAAGACCGAAAACTTCCAGCTGACATTTTATCCTCATTGTGACCTCTGGTTCCTTGCCATCCTGCCTCCACTATCCTCCTCCCCCACCTTTGCCACCATGACTTTCATTCCCTACATATCCAGCCTTGATCCCATAGTCTGTTATTGTAATGATTCAATATATAATCAAAATTTAATTATTTAATCCATATTGCTAGAATCCATCCCAAAATCCTTACCCCTATCATCTTCCCCTGTTCCTGACCTACTAACCCATCAGTTTCTGATTTCTCAATCCTGTTCTAAAGTTTATGTTCATCTCCTCAAATCTAGGCTATCTTCATAAAACTATACCCAGGGGACTTGTCATTTCTTCCCAGACCCACAATAAACTGATTCTGCACCCCCTCCTCCTACTGCTCTCATTGAGTTGGCTTGTGCCCTGGAAGCTGGGGTAAGTACAGCCTCTGCCCCTCTTAGAAGTCAGCCTATATCACCCCCACCACCCTGCTATGGCCTTGACCTGTATAGGAGGACCCTGGCCAAGTACAGCTATGTGCTGTACGATCTCTTTGTAGAATATCCATGGGTGAATTAGCCATGGCAATGTGACAATTCAGGATAGGGTCCCTCTTTCCCTGCCAGTGCTAACCCCAGTGATTACAATCTGTCACTGGTGTGGTCAGTGGAAGCCTCTTTGGCTTTGGGCAGAGACTCAGCCTGGGCATTATGAGCTAGAACAATAGTGTCTCAAACAGAAGCGTGGGTCACTAAACCATGATAAGGAACCTCTTGGGCTTCATGCTGACTTAGAAAACCACGTGTTAACAATGTTATCTATGTTTTATTGTGGTTTATTTATTTTGATAAATATCTCCCAGTTGCATTTTAATTTGGTTTGGGCTGCATGGGAGTGTTGCGGGCTGCAAGCTGCTGCTAGGCTGATCCCTCTGGGGTATAAGGGGAGAGGGAGAGAGGGAGGCGGGGAGAGAAAGAGATGGGAGGGAAGGAGGGAGAGACAGCCACTAGGTGAAAGAGTGAAATTCTTGAGGGTTCAGGAAGCCTCAGTTCAGTTCTGGCCTCAGACATTTACAAGTTGTGTGACCCTGGGCAAGTCACTTCACTGCTATCTGCCTTAGTTTCCTCTTGTGTAAAATGAGGCTAAGTACCTATTTCACAAGGTTACTGTGAGGTTCAAATGAGAAAGCACACATTTTAAAGCTCTTTGTAAACTTTAAATCACTATCAATGCCCGCTATTATTAATGAGAAATGCATGACCTTTGGCTTTAGAATCCCTATTTTAAAAGTTCAGTCAAGATGAACATCCCAAGCCAATGAACAGCAGTCTCATGGAACTACACATTGCAAAATACTGATTAGAAGGATGGTGCAAGAATTAGGAAGGAAAGGAACTAAGCATTTATCAAGTCCCTACTATGTGCCAGTCTCAGTGCTAGACACTTTACAGTGATCTCATTTGAGCCTTGCTACAACACACCTGACAGATAAGGAAATGGAGGCAGATGGTGGTTAAGTGACTTGTCCAGAGTCATACAGATAATAAGTGTCCCAGGTCAGATTTGAACTCAGGTCTTTCTGACTCCAGGACCAGCACTCTGCACACTAGACACCAGATGTTTCTATAGGGATGCTGCAGGGTGAGAGCCTCCCTGAATATCAAGAGCTAGATCTGCCTGAAAACCCAAAGGCGAATGGGAAAAACTCAGTTGAGCTGAACAGGGAATAGTGGCGGATGGAACGGCCCTTGGCTAACCTCTGTGCCTTAAGACCTGGATTCGAATCCTTCCTTTACCCCTAACTGTGACCAACCTTGGGGAAGTGTCTTCCCCTCTCTGGGCTTTGGTTTCCTCCTCCATTAAAATGAGGGGTTGAGCTAGAACCTTAGATGGTTCTTTGGTTCCGCGTTGTTCTTATAGCTCGAATGCAAGGTCCCATGAGTGTCTGGTTGTGAGTTTAAGATTCTGAACTCTGGGATGAGCTCGGTGACATAGGGGAGCAGGGGAAGGAGGCCTCAGCAGCTGTTCTAAAATGTGGGGAAATAATAAACTAAGGAATGTCTGAGCTCAGGGGAAAAAAATAACCCCAACAAAAAACCCTCCTACTGAGGCGGCTGGCTTGTGTTTGTGCCTTTAATGAATTAAGTATAGGGCAGGCTAGTGTTTAATGTGGGGGGAACAAGGAGGCCTCAAGGGACTGCCGGAAGGAGAGAGCTCAGTAGGAAGGAGTGAGCTCAGTAATGAGAAACAGGGGAACTGAGAAGGTGGGTGTGGCAGGCATGGCTTGGGGTGCCCCCCTTCAGAGAGACTCTGAGCGCTTTCCTCATCCCGCCTCCCAGCCCTCCCCCCACCATCTAGTCTTTTAGGCTCAGAAATATTTAACCCAGTTTGTCCAGTGGTTAGTGCACTGTGTTAATAAGGCCAAGGTTGTGGGTTTGAGGTTCATTAGAACCAGTTCCTTTTATACCCAGGAAGCTCTCTAAGCTTGGAGGGTACAAGACAATAAGAGGGAGTTCCCTGCACCTATGTGTGTGTGTGTATGTGTGTATGTTTGTCCTTCGTTGCCACAGAAGACCGTGCCATCAGAGAAATAATGACATGATTTGCACTTAACTTTGTTTTGAGTGAGGGAGGGCTTTGCAGGTCACCAGTCTCACTTCTCCAGAGCCATCTGAATCCAGTGACCAGATATTCATCAGGATGACTGGAGATGACCCAGGATGAGGCAACTGGGGTTTAGTGACTTGCCCAAGGTCACACAGCTAGTGAGTGTTAAGTGTCTGAGGTGAGATTTGAATTCAGGTCCTCCTGACTCCTGCACTGGTGCTCTATCCACTGCACCACCTAGCTGCCCCTACACCTATAAAATCATTGGTCTAGGTAGATAGATGGGATAGATGAGTGGATGGGTGGGTGGGTGGATGGATGGATGGATGGACAGACAGATAAGAGAAAGAGAGAAAGAAAGATAGGTAACAGATAAATAAAATAAAAGGTCCTGTCTCCAATTAGCACATAGCTAAGACTCTGGACAAATCTTTTCTCTAGGGGCCACTGCTTTCTCCTCTATAAAATAAGGGAGTTGGCTAAAGGTGTATTCCTGTGTCCCCCTTTCCAGTTCCAGCATTCTATGACTCTGATGTTAGATGCATCACATCATACTATAAATTCCGAATTTAAGAAAAGAAGCAATAATGAAGTAGAAAATATAATGGGTCTGGGAAAGGCTTCCTGGAGGATGTTGGGGTGCCCCCCTTCCCACCTCCTAGTCCTCCTTTTTCTACTGGACCTCCACAGAGATCAGCTGGTGGCTGGGTGAGTCTTTCATTTTTCAGAATTCTAGAGCCCAGCTAAACTCAGTTCCATTTCTGAAAAAAAGGGTTCTCTGCTGCCCTCTTCTCCCACACCCAATTTAATTAAAACCATTGTTTTTCAAGAGTTTAATTAAAAAACAAACATGTTTTGCTAACTAATTTGGGGGCCCGTGTTATGCAAACCAGAGCATCTCTACTTAAAAAACAGCCTCCTGGGGGGGCCTTTCCCCTAAGAAGTCTGAGAATTTCGCCCCAAGTCTAGAGGACAGAGGGTGGGGTAAATGAGGCTACTCTCCATCCCCTTCACCAGCTGTGAGACTGATTTCTCTGCCGGTCCCTCCGGCTATTACACCCTGAACTTCAGCTCCCTCCAGACCAGTTGGTAGCACAGATATCCTCGCTTGCCCCAGTGAGAATGACCCTTCACCCTAGGCAGTGCTGGAACTAGCGACTCTTGTGCTGGGGTGAATGCATCCCAATGTATACAATCAATTAAGGAGCATTTATGGTACTATGTGCCAGGCACTGTGTTAGGGACAGGAGATGCAAGGATGAGAAGCAAGCACAACTCTCATTATATTTAAATGAGAGAGATGAACACATGTATAAAAACATACAGCATAATTATATAGTGAGCAAATACACACATATACACAGAAGGTAAATACAAGGGGGTCTGGGAAGGCAGGCACAAGCAGTTGGAAGGATTAGGGGAGATTTTGCTTGAATTGTGTCTTAAAAGGGATTCTAGGAGGGTTAAGTTGTTCTACAGTTGTATCTGCCTCTTCATGACCCCATTTGAGGTTTTCTTGGCAGATACATATTGGAGTGGTTTGCCACTTCCTTCTCCAGCTCATTTTACAGATAAGGAAACTGAGTCAAGTGACTAGCCTAGGATCATGCAGCTGGTAAAGATTTAAACTCACAAAGTTATCTTTCTGATTCCAGACCCAGTGCTTTGCTTACTGCACCACTGAGCTGCCCTGTTCTGTGAGTAGCCCTAGGATAAAGCCCTAGCTGTTTGGCTCTAGTTACATCTCTTGCCCTCTCCTCCCCACCCTAGATTGGATCCTCCTCCAGTCATAACCTAAGCTCTAATTCCAGGTATGGGGCATGGCCAATGCAAGGTTCACAAGTGAGAGATGGAATGTCATTTATAAGGAACTGAGAAAAGGCCCTTTTGGCTGGATTACTGATTTGGGGAGAGAGTGTAATGCTTATCCTTCATTCTGCGAGGACCAGTGACATCAGGAGGCTGATGACTTGCAAGTGAATTCTAGTTAAGTGACGCAGACCTGCTCAAAGTCGCCAGCCTCGCTTTCTCCTCTGGAGCCATCTAGGTCCAATGGCAAGATACAGATCATGACGACTGGAGATAGCCCTGGCTGCAGTGGGAGACCGTGGCCTTTTAAACTAAAGTCTTTCCTAGATCTCTGTTTGTGTGAGGCAACACCCATTCAGGAATTAAGGCTAGGAAACTGGAAAGATAGGTTGGGACCAACATGTGAAGGGCTTTTAAAAGCTCTGCAGAAGGGTTTTTATTTTATCCTGGAAGTTATAGAAAGTCACTGAGGTGGACTCTCTCTGTCTGTCTGTCTGTCTGTCTCTCTCTCAGCATAGGAAAAGCAGTTGAGGGAAAAAGAGGGACCTCAGATCTTGGGGTACAAGGTTTGTCTTCTGACCATAGAAACCCTAAGACAGGGGTGCCTGCTAGGGGAATGGGAAGCTTAGGACATTTGAAAACACTGTTGGGAAGGGATGAGGGCAAGACAAAATGAGAAGGAACTCCTCTGGGATTAGGGGGAAGGACAGGGGTGGTGGTGAGAGGAAATCTAAGTGGTAGCTTCCTATTTTAACTAATTATTCTTGGTAACTAGGTACATTGTTTCTACCTAGAGAAGGAAGAGTTCTGACCATTGCCCTCTAAATTTCGGCACCGAGACAAAGCCCTGTTTGTCCTGCCCTAGTTACACCTCTGTTCCTCTCCTGTCCACTCCAGACTGTCTTAACCCAATAATAGAATGAGCCCTAATGTTGGTCATGAACTCATCCCCAATCCTGGCCACAGCCTGACCCCTAACCTCAGTCACATACTCATAACCCCCAGATAGATCCTCCCTTTATCTCTACATTCTAACCCTGGGAGCTTTCTCTAGTCTTATACTGTGTCCCAACTTGTTTGATTAGAACCCATTTTGCTAGTTGGAGACATGGAAGGAATGATCCTGATCTTATGGATTTATTACTGGTAAAGTTGGCTTCCCCCCCACCCCTTAATGGCCTAGACTAGCATCCAAGTTGTATTATCACTAGTGGCCTGTGGTCTTGGAGAAGTTTAGGACCCTATAAAAGACTGTCTCCTGTTAGATCCCACGTGATGTTCACCATGTCTCCTCCTCTTTCCCTTACAGCCTCAGCTTCTACTTCTGTCTAAACCTTAATGTCCCAGGAGTCCCTGGTTCCTCACTCAGGAGGAGAGCACAATTAACAGAGGCACTTCCTTGGGACCGTTACTTAATGGATGTCTTTTACTAGGTCTTTTTGTGCGTTTGTTTTGGTTGGCTGCTAGCCTACCTTGAAGGGCAGTGTGTTATGGTGGAGAGAACCCTGGACCTGAAGTCAGGAAATGGGGATTCAAATCCCAACCCTTACTGGATGCATGAGCATGCCTAATTGTTTGATATCACTGAGCCACGATTTGCTCATCTGTAAAATGGGGATGATATTTGTACTACCTGCCTCATTAGGGTGTTACAAGAAAAACCTCATAGAATGGAGATATAAAAGGGAAGGGACCTTAGACATCGTTTGGCCCAGCCGTCTCAGAGAAGAAAAACAAAGACCAGAGTGAGAAACCAACCTTTCTTTTCAGTAAATATCTTCAGACACCAGCTATCCTTTGTTGGTCTGAATCTGGTCTCCTTTATCAATCGGACAGGGCAGGCTGGCTGTCCCGCTCCGGGAGATGGAGTCTCCCTCCTGCTGATCCGAAACCAATAATACTCTGACTTCAGAGGGCCTTGGTCCTAACCACTTCCACATCCCCACTTTGATCTGAACCTCTTTGTCAATACCCGCTCCTCTTCCCACACACACGCGCACACACACACACAGATACACACACACACACACACACAGATACACTCCCCCCACACGCCCACACATACACACACACAACCACAACCACACCCACACCCCCACCCACACGCATACACACCCCCACACACAGACACACAGACACAGACACACACACACACACACACAAACACACACCTTCTTTCACGCTAGAGTCCAGACAAACTGACCTTCCCTCTGTCCCTTCCATGTCATGCTTCACCTGTCTGTTTTTGCACTGGCTATCCCTCATTCCTGGAATGCATTCCCTCCTCACCTCTGCCTCAGAGAATCCTTCTCCTTTTCTCATCCAACACTGCCTCTACCTGTAGCCTTTCCTGATCATCTCAAACTGCCTCATATTTAATGTTTGTGTCTATTTTTCACTTATCTTGCATATAATTATATATTTACGTTAACTCTCCTAAAAGAATGTACTCTTTGAGAGTAAAGATTATTTCATTCATTGATTTTTGTATCCCTAACTATCTTTCACCAAGCCAGGAATATGCATTTATTAAGCATCTACTGTATATCAGTCACTGTGCTGAACAATATGTATTTATTAAATGTCTGCTATATGCCAGAATTGTGCTAAATAATATGCATTTATCAAAAGTCTGCCATGTGCCAGGCACTATGCTAAACAACATGCATTTATTAAGCACTTACTGTATACCAGACACCGTGCTAAACAACATCTACTGTGTATTTCACAGTGCTAAATTCTCCTGTGTTAAATTTTAGGGATACAAAATCCCTGACCTCACGGGACTTGCACAGCACCTGGTACATAGTAAGCACTTAATAAATGCTTGCTGATTTACTGGTATTTCATATCCTAGACTGTGAGTTTCATGAGAGAAGGAACTGAGGTTTAGCTAGACTTTGTATCTCCCCCAGCACTGGGCAGAGTGTTCTACATACAGTAAATACTCAAAGGACTTTTTTTTGTGTCAGAATAGGAAACTTCTGGTGTGGATCCTCCCTCCACCAATGCAGATAGCAACCTGGCTAGCATAAATCATAAGGCATTATTTGAAGAATAA
Organism: Notamacropus eugenii; assembly: GCF_028372415.1. Lineage (NCBI taxonomy): Eukaryota > Metazoa > Chordata > Mammalia > Diprotodontia > Macropodidae > Notamacropus > Notamacropus eugenii. Next base: position 11,258,141 of record NC_092872.1, on the reverse strand, counting down.
AGAGATTAATGACTCACTCAAAGTTCCATAGCTAGGGAGCAGCAGAGATGGAATTTGAACCCAAGTTCATTTGTCCAGTCCTAAATCCATTATGCCGAGCTGATGAGTTCTGGATAAATATCCATTCAGTTTGGAGGGAGGGGGAGGGTAGGGGAAAGAAGAGGAGGAAAAGGTAATGGGGTAGAAATAAAATAGAGGAGTGAAGAGGTATAGGAAAAGGGTGAGAAGGATAGTGAAGAGAATTGGAAGGAGGAAAATATTTAAGGATATTATATGTGTGTGTATTGGTTTAGAATGTGAACGGGATGAATTTGCCCATAAAATGGAAACTGATAGCAGATTAGAAATTTGAATATGTTGTTGTCAGGGAATGCTATAAAAATGTTTGCATACAAACCTAAAGTAAATATCAGGAGTAGAATTTATTATGTAAAAAAGCAGGGATAGTAATCATGATCTCAGACAAAGTTAAAGCTAAAGCCAGATTTAACCAAAAGAGAAAAACATGGAAACTACACTATGATGTCAGCCATATTAATCAATAGTTTTAGACCACATAAAGGAACTACACAATATTAAAAATATGAGAGTATACAAGTTAGATCTAAATACCTGAAGTAATATCTTTTGTGAATGGATAAGTAAAGCAAACATAATTTTTCAAAAATGACAATCTTACCTAATTAATCTATTTATGTAATGCCATTCCAATTAAATTACAAAAAATTATCTTATTGAGTCAGAAAAAAATAGCAAAGTAATCTGGAAGAGCAAAGCATCAGTAACTTCAAAGAAACCAGGAGAAAAGACATGAAGGAACAAGATCCAGTAGTAAATCATATTATAAGAACTTAAATCATATTGTAAGGTGAGAGCAGTGGTGAAGTCTAAAATGGATAATTTTGATGATTTTAAATAAAAAATTTTCCTCTGTAAATAAAACCTACATAAGCAGGAATAGAAGGAAAGCAGAAAATTAGGAAAAAACTCTCACAGACAACCTCCCAGATAGAATGTGATTGGATTGGAATATTGTGGTGTAGGAAATGATGAGCTGGTGGATTTAGAAAAATATGGAAAGACTTGGACTTATGAAGGAAGATGCTATCCACCTTCGGAGAAACAGGGGTCAAGTGGAAATAATCATATGCATTTGAATACTTATAGATATCTGTGTATTTGTATATATATATGTGTGTGTGTACATCTGTCTATATCTGCACTTAATTATAACCTTCTAGAGGGGTGTGGAGAAGGGAGAAGAAGGGGAAAAAATAAAATATAAAGTGCACGGCAGAGGACAAAAGAAAACAGACAAGGAAGCAAAGATGGACAGCTTTGAAAATAACGTGTGGTTTTTATTGTATAGGTTTTCTTGAAATGGAATTGCATTGTTTTATATTGAATTCTCTTTCATGTGGTGCTGCGGACATGGCAATGCTTTCTTCTTCTTTTCTTCTTTTGTATTTAAGTTAAAAATAAATTTAAAAACTTAGAAAAGTAAATATCCATTCAGGTGAATTTTTCAAATGACCCGTGGAAATCCCATGTAACCTCCACTGCTTAGCGACTCCAGCTGTGGCTGCCCGGGTGGGGAGCTCCTTCTTAGCCACGTGAGCCCATTGTCCCTTATCATTAAAGATGAGAACTTTGTGTTCGTCTCTCAGGGGCATGCAGGAATGCAGCCTCTGAGAATGTGTAAGGGAAGCCAGCAGTGACGCTTGTTCTCTGGGGACATCTTCTGGAAGAGAAAGTGAATGGAGAGAGTGAAGGCGTACATATTTGTGTCTAATGGTAGCAATATCTAGGGGGGGAGGGAGTCAAAAAAGGAAAAAATAAATTTACATGATAATTTTATTATCTATTTAAAAGGAATGACAAATCATACATAATAGATTTATAGTTTCATGTGTAATAATCTCTTGTAATCATGCTATGTTGTGGAAATGCTTGTCTTATCCGTAAATTAAAAATAAAATAATTTTTTTTTTAAAAAAGGAAGCTTGCTTGCATACTGAGAAGAAATCCATTTTTTGACCACTTACAGGATGATAGGTTTAAAGTGGGAGGAGACCTTAGAGTCTATCTCATCCAGTGCTCTCATTTTGTAGCTGAGGAAACCCAGAGAGGTTAACAAAACTGGCCAAGGACACACAGGTGGTAGAGTGAGCACTTTCACCCATTGGACCTAATTCTGCCATTATCTTCCCCACAATGACTCCCCACTTCTGAATGTCCCTGTCACTGTGGAGGGTCCTTCCATTCTTCCAGTGTTGGTGGCTTGGAACCTTGGGATTATCTTGTATTCCTCATGCTCAACCCACGTCTAATCTGTTACCAAAGCTTGTTCTGCTTTCCCAATATCTCTCATATACGACCCTTTCTCTCTATTTTTTTTTAAATTTTAGGTTAATTTCCTTTCTCTCTATTCACAGTCACAACTCTGCAGAACTTCATCATCTCATGCCTGGACTGCTGCAGTAACCTTTTGGCTGATTTCCCTGCCTCCCCACTACAGTCCATCCTGAAATCAATCAATATACATTTGTTAACCACCTACCATGTTCCAGGCATTGTGCCAAGCATTAGAGATGCAGGACATTAAAGTGATCTTCCTAAAGTACAGATCTGACCATGTCACTCCCTATTCAGTAAACTCCAGTGGATCCCTATATTTGATCCAGGATCAAATATCAAATCTTCTATTTGTCTTTTAAAGCCCTTCATAACCTCAGCCCCTCCTACCTTCACAGTCTTCTCACACCGTACTCCCTTTCCACAAACTCTCTGATCCAGGGACACTGCCCTCCTCGGTACTCCTCCCATGAGACACTCTGTCCCTTTTGTTGGCCATCCCCGTGCCTGGAATGCTCTCCCTCCTCACCTCTACCTCTTGGCTTCTCTGGTCTCCTTCCACATTCTGCTCAAATGTCACCTTCAGCAAAAGGCTTTTCTGGGAATTTTCTTCTTTCTCCTCCCACATTGTTTTCATTCAGTCATTTCAACCTTGTCCAGCTCTCTGTGACTCCATTTGGGATTTTCTAGGCAAAGACACTGGAGTGGTTTGCCATTTCCTTCTCCGGCTCATTTTACAGATGAGGAAACTGAGGTAGATAGGGTTAAATAATAAGTAAGTGTCTGAAGTCAAATTTTAGTCCAGGTCTTCCTGACTCCAGGCCTGCCACTCTATCCATCGGACCATCTAGCTGCCCTTCTTCTCCCCTATTCCCACCCAATTCATCCTTCATGTGCTGCTAGACTTTATGCATAGCTCTGGTAGTGGAACTCTTCTGTTCAAAACTCTCTGATGACTCCATATTGCCTACTAAGGAAAATTCAAATTCCTTGCCTTGGTGCTACCTTACCTTACCTTTTCAGGCTCACGTGTTGTTATCCTACTCCCTCGTGTATCTCCATGCCAATCCCACCTAGATTTCTTGATGTCTCCTATAGGGACTCAGTACTTCCCCCCACCTTAGTCTGCTCTTCCTTATGCCTGAAAAGCCATCTCTATCTTATGAAATCCTACCTTAAAGGTCCAGCTCAAATTCTGTTTCTTCTATGGAGTCTTTCCTTGGTCCATAGATTTAGAACCTCAGATATTGAATAATCATACGATCATCTCTTCCTTCTCTGATCCATCCCCCACAAAACTACCAAAGCAATCTGGTGCTTCTGAATGTACTGCCCCCTTTCCCCTCCCCAATTCAATCAACTCCAAGGACTTACTGTTGCCTCTGGAATCAAATTCAAGTCCTTCAATTTGGGTTTTAAAGACCTTCACAACTTAGAACCCAACCTACCTTCCCAACCTTAACACTGTACAATACAGACAAACTGTGTGGACTTCCTGCTGTCTTTCCCCCACAATACTTCATCTTCCAGCTCTGTACATTTCCTCCAACTGCTCCTCATACTTAGAATGTGCTCTCACCTCACCTCTACCTTTGAGCATCACTTATTTCCCCTTCCAAGCTTTGCTTGAATGAAACCTTTCCTGATCCCACCATCTGTCAGTGCCCTTCTCCAACCCTCCCCCATTGTTTTCGCATTTCTTCTGCTTTTGTATTGGGGGACTTGCACACATGTTGTGTATAAACTTACTTACATACACGATGTCTACCCAGATGGAAGGTAAACTCCCCGAAGGCAGCTTCTAATTCATTTTAGTCATTGTAATTCTCAGCACCTAGCACACTGCCTGACATAGAGCAAATATTTAATAATGCTTGTTAATTGTTCCTACTTTTAGAGCCAGGAAGGACCTCAGAGACCACCTGGTCCAAACCCTATCTTTTACTGGAAACTAAGGCCCAAGAATTCCTAAGTAGTAAATGGTACAGATAGGATTCAAACTCAGATCCCCTGGCTATAAACCTAGGGCTTTAACCACTGTACTATAATCAGACATGGTCTTTCCTTCCTTCTAGAATTCATGCAGCATTGTGTACTTCCTTTACATGTTTCTTAGAGCATACTGTACATTGCGGTTGTCATGGAGTTATTTCATTACATGTGCTCCTTCTCCCACCCATCCCCCCACCATTTTTATTGTGATTTTCCTAACATTTTTGTATCTTCTCCATTGCTAGTAGAGTATTTTTTTTATAGTATGTATGAAGTCACCCCTCATGTGTAACTAGTATTTACACCATGCAGAATATATGTAACCGGATTACTGGGGTAAGGTAATCCCTTTATATAGCAATGAATAGGGGAAGGGAGTAGGGGAAAGAAGGGGAACCCAGGAGTGCTCCTCTGAAAGGTTCCTCTCTAAAATCTAGGCTTTATGCTCCACCAATAACATGAATCTAGGGGAAATTTTGCTAAGTGAAGAATCCCGGAGTGTATTGCTAAGGCCTTCCAAAAGGGCGTTCCTTTCTCTCTCAACTCCCTACTTGTCTAATGGGAAAGACCACGATTCTCATTGTGTGTCCGATTTCCTTCTTTGCTTTTGTTTCTCCAGCTGGTCACCTCAGGCTGGCTTAGAAGAGTGTTGTAGGTGGCTCTACCCATTTGGGGAGTTTCTGGGGAAAAAGTATGGCTTAGACCCTTTCTGCCTGGCACCTGTCCCCATGATAGTTCAGTTTACAACTCGGGTCCAGAATGTGTTGGCTCCCACTTCTATTGGCCGAATAGAATCATGCAAACCAAAGTGAATTAGATAAAAATGTATTTTTAAAAATTTAGCAGAGAATTATTCCAGCAACATAATGGATAGATGTAGAAAGGAAAGGGGAGTAAGAAGCACTGGCCAACACAATCCACTGGGAATACCACAGTCAACGCTAAATATTTTTTTTATTACAAAGATGGGAAAAGAAAAGACTTTTCCAGGACAGGCAGAACACATAGTGGCTTCCTCCACAATGCCTCATTGTATTTTCTTTTTTTTTTTGATGAGGCAGTTGGGGGTAAGTGACTTGCCCAGGATCAGTAGCAAGTGGCAAATATCTGAGGCTGAATTTGGACTCAGATCCACCTGACTCTAAGGCTGGTGCTTTATTTACGGCAGCACCTAGCCACTCCCATTGTATTTGACCATCGTACCAGCCCATATCATCATAGTCTCAGCATTGGTCATGGTCTCTTTCAATGAAGAAACTGGGTTACTTGGGCACCAGCTTCTCTTCACATGTTCCAAAGAGAAAGGACATGCCTACACACCACACTATGTCTCTCACCATCTTCTTCTGATGCCTTTCTCCCAGAATTCTTCACAATCACAGAAGTCCTTCATATAGGTCATGACCCCAACAACCAATATAATCCTGGGAAACTAACTGCATCTCTGTGGCTCCCTCAATATGGGACCCAACTCTAGGGCAAGGTTCTATTCCTGCGCAAGGTACCATTCTATGTCTCAGAGAACACCTCCTCCACTGTCAGAGCCCACATTTGCTTCAGAGAGTCTTTGCACAATTGGTGAATGTTCTTGTCTGCTGGGGTCGGTGCTTATCAGTTCTCTCTACCTGTTCAACAGGAAGTCTGACTAACTCCTATGATGAATTATCTTCTTAGGGCCCCCTCTACTCTCTGGGGCTAGTCTACATTCAGACAAATTGCCCAGTTCTTCAAATACTTCATGAGCATTAGCTTTCCATCTGCCAAAGAACTTGTGAGTCCCTTGAATACCATGGTTCTTAATAGAACTCTTTCTCCTGATTCAATGTCTTGACAACATACTCTAGCATTGAGTCATCTTTAGTTTCTGACACAACTCTTGTGAACTGAATGGTGTATTAATAACTGAACCCTTTGGACTTTTCTCAGCTGAGAGATGTATCGATTGGGAGCCTTTGTATCGCCTCCTTCCCTGATGCTTCCGAGAACAAATCAATAGATGGACCTGGCTCCACCCAAATATGAGCAAGTATATGTAAAGCCCATAGCATCATAAGTTTTAAGCTTCCCGATACCTGCTGAAGCTGAAGTTTCCTTTTCTCAATGTCTAGGCTTTGGTCAGGGCAGATCCTAGGAGGAAGCCCGTGCATTGAAAAGAAAATGCTTTCTCTACAATGTGTCAGCAACCATGGATGCTTTCTGGCTTCTGGTTGGATATGCTTGTACCCAGGGGGCCTAGAATTCTGGGTCTCAGGCCCTTTCTTGCATTTTCCTCATTGGCATTCAGAATTCTGTTGTCATTGTAGAAGGAGCCCTTATTTAAGTATCCAGACTTTTCGTTGATGGTGGGGATTCAGCAGTGGCCTGAGCCCCAAGAAACTAAGCTCCATGATCTGGTCTCCTAGGGAGTGGAGTGACATGGTCAGGTGCATTCTTTAGTAACATCATTTTGGTCATTGAATGCCAGGAGACGGGAGATATTTGGGAATGGAAAAACCATTAAGAATCTCAGTAGGCTATTGTCCTGAATCTCAAGCTTTTTCTTCTTCCTCATTGTTGTTGTAATGCTACTGTCATAGTGGAAAGAGGCCCGGATTTAGAGACTCAGACTCAAGGATTTAGAACATTGGGTTAGCCTATTTCATAGGACCAAAAACTAACTGATTGACTTAGGGAATTATTGAAATAGGGAGACTTGTCCCCCACCCTTAGAGAACCTTAATCTAAGTCATGAAGGCACTTTGCCTTCAGGGAACCTCTGAGAGAGGGGATGAGGATAGTAGGGTAATGCCCCCCAAGATATGGATTAAATCACATTCACAGGCCATATGTAAATGAGTGGGCACTGAATCCAGGACCACTGAGGAGAGAAGGAGCAAGAGTAGGATGGAGTTAGACAGGAAATGCTTCCTGGAAGAAGTGAGTTTTAAATTGGGATTTGGAGGCGAATAACGTAAACAGATATCGGAGAGAGGAAACATTTAGACATGAGAAGGGAGTGAAAAGGGAGACATGATGTCTTTGCCACCACCACCTCTCTGCTTCCTATTTGCAAATCCCTGCCTGTCTCTAGGCCTCAGTTTCCCCATCTCAAGTTTCCCCAAGATTGCTTTACAATTCCATGTTCCACGTTCTAAAGTTCTGTGTTCTATGAAGAAGCCACTTTTAAGAGCTGAGTCTACGACTGAACCCTTTTACGTCTCTCTTACCCAGTGCCAATTCTGTTCATTACAAATTACAGGGTGCCTCAGGTTGCCTAGAAAATAGGGAGGAAGCTGGGTTGGCCGCTGTTGGGGCTCTCTCTCCCATGCTTCCCACCCTGTCTCAGGCCCCCTGTATATTTGTGCTTCACACCCTCCACCCTGCCCCAGACTCTGTTTTCAATTGAAATATGTTCCCAACTGCTCCTGGTGTTTGCTTTTCTGGTCAAACTCTCTCCTTCTCCTGGACTTGACTCTATACTAACCCCCAATTAACTCCCAGACAGACGAGAAATTCTCAGAATAAGCTCTCTCTCTCTCTCTCTCTCTCTCTCTCTTTCTCACACACACACACACACAGACACACACAGACACACACCCACGCACATACCCACTCATATGTCCCTTCTTCCATGGCCACACAAGGTGACTACCTTCAGGTGAGACTTTAGGGGTCCAGGACTCAGCTCTTACTAAAAAATCACCTTTATCTCTCAGATGCTAATGTCTAAACTTTCACCACTAACTGTTGACTCCTGTAGCTTTTGGTGAGGTTTTGTTCTCTGTTAGTATCCCAGTCCTCCTGGGATGGTCTATCTGTGAGTTGATATTTGTTATTTTAGTGTGAAAATAGCAAATGGCAGGAAGACTGGCTTGGGAGTCCAAACCTTGCTACTGATGCTGTGGGACCTTGGGTAAACGACTTCACCTTTCTGGGTCTCAGTTTCTCTACGTGTAGAGTGTGGAGTTAGAACCAAGTGATTGGAGGTCCCTGCTAGCTCTATGCCTATGATCCTTGAGGTGAGAAGAGAAGAAAGTCAATGGACAGTGGGAGGTGGGGGCAGCAGGAAAGACAAACTTATAATTTTGTCTTGGGTTAACCTTGTATATGCACATAGTCATTTACAAAGCATCCGCTCATGTTCATAGCCATACAAATTTGCACTAAAGGTACACACACATACACACACACACACACACACACACACACACACACACACACACATATATATATATATATATATATATATATATATATATATATATATATATATATATATATATATATACATGCATACACACAGAGTCTTAACTGGGTACCTAGGTACCCATAGAGGGAAGAGCACCTAGCCTGGACTCAGGAAGGCATGAGTTCAAATTCTGCCTCAGACACTAGATGTGTGACCCTGAGCAAGTGACATAATCCTGTTTGCCTCAGTTTCCTTATCTGTAAAATGAACTGGAGAAATGGCAAACTACTCCCGTATCTTTGCCAAGAAAAATTCCAAAATGGGGTCACAAGAACGTGGACACCACTGGAATGACTGAATGAACAACCACACAGTCTTAACTAAAGTCATATCAACCCACATACAAACATCCACAGAATTACCCTTGTAGACATTTCGCCATGTACCAATTCTCACATACACCTACTACTAACCCTGTCCCCATCCCCCATTCCTACCCCACACATACTCTCTCACATACCCCGTAATGCTCAAACACAAGGACACACACCCTAATTCTCCCACACAATCCCTCTCTGGAATACACTTCCCATCTCTACACGCACCCACATATGTGTACAAACTCTGTCCCATATATAGGCATGTACACACACACATACACACAGAACAAGCTTACTTTCTGCTTCACTTCTAGGGCTGGGGTCATGAGCCTTTCCGTTCCTTTCACAGCCCATGGTGGAAACCACAGAAGAGTCATACCAGGATGAGCTCACCACCCACTGCCTGCCCAACTGGCTTGCCTGCTATTCTCCCAAAGTCGAATAACTCTTTCCAGATGGACCTGGCCTCCCCTCTCACCCAGGGAGAAGAGAACAGGCCATTGTAGCTGCTTCCAACCGCAGGACATTCCCCAGGGTCAGCCTATGCCGTAGGACTAACTGACTGACTGACTGACTGACTTGGGGAATGATGGCGGTGGGGGAGACTTGGCCACACTCTTCGGGAGCCCCTATCTGATCAGGCAAGACAGTCTACCTTAGGAGAGTCCATAGTAATGGGCTAGAGGAATGCTCCCAAGATACTGACCAAAAGACATGAATATACAAATGAGTGGACACTGAGTCCTAGAACGATGAAGTGAAGAACAAGAAAGGTAAAGATGGAATTAAACAGGGAAGGCTTCCTTGAGGAGGTGGTGGTTTTTTATTTTTAAATTTTATTTTCAGTTCCAGAAAGAGAAATTTTCTCCCTCTTCTACCCTCTCCCTTACCCACTGAGAATGCAAGAAATATAAATGCCCATTTTACAGATAAAGTTGTGCAAAACATTAGTCATGTTGCGGGGGGGGGGGGTGGAGGGAGAAAGCAAGAAAAATAAAGTGAAGAAATATGCTTCAATCTTCAATCTTCACACTTGAGTCCATGGATTTTCTCTCTGGAGATGGAGAGCGTTGGAGTTGCTGTGGATCATTGTCTTGATCAAAGCCTTCCATTGATCACTGTTATGGTATTGCTGTCATGGTGTACAACGTTCTCTTGGTTCTGCTTACTTCACTTTGCATCAGTTCATATAAATCTTCTCAGGTTTTGCTGAAACCATTTTATAGAACAAGAGTGTTCCATCACAGCCATATACTACAACTTGTTCAGACATTCCCCAATTGATGGGCATCCCTTCTGTTTGCAATTCTTTACCATCTCAAAAAGAGCTGCTATACATATTTTTGCATATAGAGATCCTTTCCATTTTTCTTTGATCTCTTTGGAATTCATATATAGTAGTGCCATTACTGGATCAAAGGATATACGTAGTTTTATAGCCCTTTGGTCATGAAACCAAATTGTTCAAAGGGTTAGCCCAGTCCACAACTCCACCAACAATGTCCCAGTTTTTCTACATCCCCTCCAGTATTTGTCACTTTCCTTTTCTGTCTTGTTAATCAATCTGATGGATGAAATGCAAGAGGGCATTTTAAACTGGAATTTGAAGGTGAGTTTCTCATACTGAAATGGGAGAGGGGAGGCATTTACAGACATAAAAGGAGATTGGCAAGAAAGGAAATGTAATCTTTGTACCAAACATCTCAGTTCCTCTTTCTGCCTTCCTTTATATCTTGTCACCTTACTTCTTTCTGCCTTGCCTGAACTTCTAGAATTAGAAGAGCAAGTAGCTTTTGGTAGCTCTGGCTCCTGGCAAAAAGAACCTTGTCCCCTTTCACCCACACACACACTGATTAGAGAGACTGTTTTTACAACACAAACTTTGGCCTGAGATCCTCCCCTTTTCAATCATTTTTTGTAAATGTGATTTTGCCATCGTGGATGTTCTCCTCACACTTGAATCAATGGAGAACTATGAAGAATTATGATCAAATTTGGCGAAGACAATTCATTTCTTCGTGGCCAATCTTCTGGTAAGGACTCGCTGCTGGAAATGATGTTAATGAGAGTTTCCATGACCTTACCCTGGCCCAACCTATAATCCCTCCCTCAATCATTTACCCTTAATCACCAATATAAAGACAAGGACATGGTTAGTGCCTTAGGGTTGCTACATACCAAGTTGGAATAGATATGTAGAAGGTGGTCTGGTTTCCTCATCTGACTTCATCATCCACTTGGTGTCTGCTCTTGTAGTGTCTGCTTGACCTCATTCCTTCCCCCAACCCCCACCCCAAGAAGGGGAAGATCTTCCTTTTTTGGCAGAGAAGTTTACAAGGACCAACGAAGTTATATGAGAGATGAGAAGCAACTTTGAAGTCTAAAGAAGGAAAACAACTGGAACATAGCCCTCTCTTCTTCCTCCTCCTCCATGAAGCCCACTCAGATTATTAAAGGGAAGTGAGAGTTGACTATCTGGATCTCGAACTCCCCCACCCCTATTCCTTATAGTTTTATACACCTAAGTAGCCTGACCTATGTTCTATAATGTGGACACTTTAATAATAATTGCAACTGCATTCTCCCTAGCCTTCTTGCTGGCTCCCCACCAGCTAGTCCCAGTCAAAGCCAAAACTCATTGTTATTCTTTTTTTTCTTTTTTGGAACAAATGCCATAATTTCTACTGGAAAAGAACACAGCCAAGGCCTCCTGTTTTTAATAATAATTAACTGGTCTTTCCCCGAAATCCAGTCTGCCACAGAAGGTTGACCTCACTGGGAGGTTTGCAATGGGCAGGGGAAGGAGTCAGGAAATGAAGGTATGAAAGCCTTGTGTTCCCTCCCTGGGTGATCACACGGACTAAAGACTCCCTGTCCCCCCAGGTAAAAAGTCACCATCTGAGTTTAGAGTGCTTCTGGTACCGTGGAATTTGCAGAGTACTCTCTTCTCAGTGGGAGCCATAGTATAAAGATTGCTGTGCCTACCTTACGGATAGGAAAACTAAGGCTTAGAAAGAGAAGAAGATTCCCCCAAGGACATTGTTTCACAGATCATAGATCTATAACTAGAAAGACCCACAGATCCCACTGAGTTCAGTTCTCTCATTTTACAGATGAGGAGACTGAGGAACAAGGATCAGGGAGGTAGAGATTAAGTATAGATTAAGGGAGAAATTATTCATAGATTACAAATGAATTACAAATTTGTAAATTACAAAACAAATTACAACCAGAGGTTGGATCATGAAGTAGGGAAAAGAGTAAAGAAAGAATAGATAGGGAGTCTGTGGTTAAGAACTGAGTGAGGGGAAGAGGAGAACAGGGGAATAAAAGGAAGCAGATTGTATCCAGTACAGATTGCTTGTGTTGAGCACAATTTTTTTCTCACTGTCTTCTTCTTTGTAAAGAAAGGATGAGGGTTGCAAAGAGATGAAAAAATATAAGAGGATACTATGGAAGGAGCTAGACAATTAAAAATCATTACTGTGAACATGAATGGGAAAAACTCACCTACAAAATGAATGAGAGTAGCAGAACGAATCAGAAAGCAGAATCTAACAATTAATGTGTTGTTTACTGGAAACACATTTGAAACACAAAGAATCACATTAAGTCAAAATAAGGGGCTAGAGCAAATCTATTATGTTTAAAGTGTAGTAAAAAAGCAGGTATAGAAATTGTTGTCTCACTCAAGTCAAGAATAAAAATAGACTTTATTAAAACAGATAAACAAGGAAACTGTATTATGCTGACAGGCAGCATAAATAGTGAATGACAAAGCATCTAAATACTTAAAGGAAAAGTCAATTGATTTATAGGAAGAAAAAAACAGTAAAACTATAATAGTTGTGCATCTCAATGGACATTTTCAAACAAATCTAACAAAAAGATAAAGAAAGAAGTTAAGGACCTGAATAGAATTTTGGAAAGGTTGGATATGCAATATCTTTGGAAACTACTGAATGGGAATAGAAAGGGCTATACATATTTCTCATCTATGTATGGAATTGTAACAAAAATTGACTATGTACTAGGGCATAAAAACCTCAAAAAATGCAGAAAAATATCAATGCTAAATACATATCATGCCAACTATGATACAATAAAAATTGAATTCAATAAAAGGCCTTTGAAGAATGGATTAAAATAATTGGAAACTAAATTATTTAGCTCCAGAGAATTGGTCAAAAAGCAGTAATAGAAACAAAAGAAAATTTCATCAAAGAGACAATAGACTAAAACTTTTAGGATGCATTCAAAGCAATTTCTTGAGGGGAAATTTTATATTCCTAGACATTTCATTAACAAAAAGAGAAAAGGCAGACTAATGACTTAGGCATGCAACTAAAAATACTCTAGAAAATCAACATTTTAAAAAAATGGACTAAACGCCAAAGTAGACATATATTATAAAACTCAATGAAAAAAATTAAAAGAAAAAATTTCATTGAATTGATTAATAGAAGCCACTTGGTTTATTTTTAAACCCACAATAAAAGAGATAAGCTATTGGCTAGTCTGATGAAAAAGAGAGAAGGGAAAAGCAAATTGTTAGTATCAAAAATGAAAAAGGAGAATTTATACCAGATGAATAAAAAGTAAAGGAAATTATTAAAGACTTTTGCCAAATGATAAATCAACAAAATTGATGACTTAGATGAAAAGGATGAGTATTTACAAAAATACGAAATACCAAGATTAACAGAACAAGAAATGAATTATTTAAATAAGCTAATATTAGGGGGAAATTGAATAAGCTATAGATGTAGTCCCAAGGGGAGGGGGGAGCCTAAGACAAGATGGAATTAAAGTGAATTTTATCAAACATTCAAAGAACAAAGAATGTGTGTGTGTGTGTATGTAGGTATGTAAGGTGCCCCACAGATTTCCTTTTGTCATTGTTTCCTGCCAGTCATTATGGCTCAGGAATTTGTACTGTGTGGTAATGAAGTCATTTGATTGGATCCAGAGTTGGAACTCTGTGTATGATCGCCAATCCGTCTGAGATATTTGGAGGGTTGGATGGGATTGGGGAGGGGAAGATGAGTGAAGGGGAAGGTACACTACTATTCACCAGCCACAAATTGTGAATTCATGAACTCCTGGGCAGACTTGCATCTAGGATGGGGTCATCTCCTGTCTATGACTCCTTTGGAACAGATCTCAAGAGGGCACTAGTATTTTAGAAAAAGGTAGGGGGAGGGGGTGGAAATGGTTAACTAATAACCTTCATTAAAAACTGCAAGTGTCCCAATTAGTCTTAACCACTAGTTTCTGAAATGATTATACTAGTGATGATAAATTATTGGATTCCCTTCTATTACCCGATGATTCTTCATTGCTTAGAATTTCCTCTTCTGTGTAGGAATAAAGCTATCTCTTCTGTACCTCATTCATGTTTGTGCTTTGGGAGCCTTTTTTCTTGCCCCCTCCTCATTGCTAGTGAAAATCCTTTAGACTAAGGCCAAAAGTAAAATGTTCTCAAAATAGTTAGAGCAGTTCACACTATATTCCATAATAAGCTCCAATTGGATATATGACCTAGATATAAAAGGACATAAACACGTTAGAAGAGCAAGGAAGAAAATATCTTTTGCTACTATGGATAAGGGATGAATTCATAAACAAAGAATAGAGAGAATCACAGAAAAGAAAATGATAACATGAAATTTAAAAGTTTTGCACAAACAAAATCAATGCAGTTGAAATGAGAAAGGAAAACTAGACAAAGACCAAGATATCACACCATTCAGGGTAAATGATTTAGACATAAAGGGTATTATCGTAAGTAAATTAAGGGAGCACGGGAAAAATTACCTGTCAGATCTATGAATAGTGACCAAGAAAGAAATAGAGCTGCTCACAGGAGGCAAAATAGGTAATTTTGATTTCATAAAATTAAAGGTTTTTTTTTTTACACAAACAAAACCAACACAGCCAAAATCGTAAGTAAAGCAGGAAACTGGGAGATAAAGTTCTCATTTCTCAAATGTATAGAGAATTGAGCCAAATTTATAAAAATAGGGGCCATTCCACAGTGTATGAGCAGTCAAAGAATATAAAAAGGAAGGTTTCAGAGAAAGAAGTCACCCTCAATTAAGATGACAGAAAAGGAAAATGTCAAATACAGGAGGGGACACAAGGAAATAGGCACACTAATGCACTATTAGTGAAGCTATGAAGTAATCCAACCATTCTGGAGAACAGTATAAAACTATGCCCAAAGGGCTATAAAGCTGTGAATGTACTCTGACCCACCAATACCACTACTAGGTTTATACTCCAAGGAGATCGAAGAAAAATATTAATGACAATTCTTTTTGTAGTAGCAAAGAACTGGAAACTAAAGAGGCCCCTGTCAGTTGGGGAATGGCTGAGATGTGGTGTATGAATGTGATGAAATACTTTTATGCTGTGAGACATGATGAAGGGGATTGTTTCAGAAAAACCTGGGAAAGCCTATATGAACTGATGCAAAGTGAAGTGTTGGTGGTTAGTGGAGCAGTGGATAGAGCACTGGACTAGGAATCAGGAATATTCATTTTTCTGAGTTCAAATCTGACCTCAGCCGTGTGATGCTGGGTGAGTCACTTAACACTGTTTGCCTCAGTTTCCTCATCTGTAAAATGAGCTGGAGAAGGAAATGGCAAACCATATCAATGTCTTTGCCAAGAACACCCTAAATGGGGTTTTCTGAAAAAACTAAACAACAATAACAACAAAGCAAAGGAAGCAAGAGAACAATTTATGTAGTAACAGCAACACAGCAAGGAAAATCAATTGTGAAAGACTTAGTAACTGACCAACACAACGCTCCACCCTATCTCCAAAAGACTCATGATAGAAAATGTTTTCCACTTCCAGATGGAAAACTGATGGACTCAGTGCAGATCGAAGCATACTTTTTCCTTTATTTTTCTTTATAAAAAATATGGCTAATGCAGAAATGTCTTGCATGACTGTATATGTATAATGGGTATCATATTTCTTGCCTTCTCAATGGATGAAGGAAAGGGTGGAGGGAAGGAGAGAATGTGGAACTAAAAATAAACATACAACTCAAACTTTAAAAAAAAGAAGAAATGAGAAGAGAAACAATAAGAGAAAAAAATCTTTGCAACAAGTTTCTCTGATTCTAAAATATACAAGCAATTGATTCGAATATAGAAGAATGACAGCCATTCCACAGCAGTTAAATGATCAAAGGATATGAACTGGTAGTTGGTAAAGGAAGAAATCCAAGTTCTCAACTGCCATATGAAAAAAATAAATGCTCCATGTCACTAATAATTAGGGAAGTGCAAATTAAAACAACCCTGAAATTCCCACTCACACACCCATCAAATTGGCAAAGAGGACATAAAAAGGAAAAACTGTCAACTAGATTGAAGGAAGACAGACACAATGGCGCTCTGTTGGTGAAACTGTGAGTTGACCCTTCTATTCTGGAAAGCAATTTTTGACTGTGTTCCCAAAGTCACTCAACTGAACCTCTGATTTAACAGTACCACTACTAGACCTATCCACACCACAGAAATCAAAGAAAGAAGAAAAATGTTCCATTTCTACAAAAATATTTATAGCAGCTTTTTTTTAAACAGCAAAGACCTGTAAACAAAGGACATGTCCATCAATTAAGGGATGGTCTTATGATCTATGCATATAATGGAATATCATTCCTTCATAAAAAATGACAAAAGAAACAGTTTCAGAGGTACCTGGGACAACTTGTATGAAGTGAACTAAAACATAAGAACATATTTCATAGTAACAATAACATTTCAGAGAAAGACAATTTTGTCTGTCTCAAGAACTCTGATGAGTTCAGTGACCAATCATAATTCCTGAGGATAGACGATGAAGCAGGCTTACACACCTCCTGATAGGGAGGTAATGAATTCAAGGTGCAGAATGAGGCATATCATACATTTTTGCACATGGCAAATGTGTGCTTTGCTTTCTTTAGGATAGGGCTGTGGACATATGAACATTGCCACAGGAAACTCCCAGGTGAGGGAATTTCCTCTATGCAGCAGGTTGTTACCTTCTCAGTGAATTATATAACATTAGAAAGTTGCCTGGAACATTGAGAAATTATATGATTTGCCCAAGGTCACACAGCCAGTGTATACCTCTGAACCTAGATCTTCTTGACCTCAAGACCAGCCCTCAATCTGCTAAGCCAAAGCTGCTTGTCTCATTTTTTGTTGTTGCTTGACTGTACTTGTTATAAGCATGGTGTTTCCCTCCCCCCCAAAAAAGATTTACAGTTTCCCAAAATCTTATTTTTTTGTCTTACTTTACATATGGAAATGTACATTTTTGTGAGCTTCTTGTGCTCATAGTAAGAAATATCAGTTGCACAAGGTCAGGGAAATGCAAACTTAACATAAAATAACATGTAGGTGTTGGGGGAGAGTGGGATCTTAGTCAAATGAAAACTCAGGGTGAACCAATAGAATGAGTTTGTTACTGAAAAAGTTAATATGATTTTGGGGCTGTATTCAAAGACATTCAGAAAAAAGATGACAGTTACTCTGTCCGCTCTCAGATCACATCTGGAGAATTGGGTTCAGGATCGGGTCCTGCCATTTTAGAACAGATTTTAGCATACTGATGGATGTCCACAGAACAGTGATCAGAAGAGTGTAAGATATGGAAAGAGCCTAGTTGTAGGATCAGTTTAAAGAACTGAGGATGTTTAGCCTGGAGAAGAAAACAGAAGGGGTCCAACATAGCTGCCTTAAAGTTTTTGAAGAGATGTGGAAGATTAGACATTCTACAAACAAGGGGAAGTAATAAAAAAGCAATTTTCAGCACAAATCCCACTTTCTAAAAAAACAAGAAAAGGAAGCCTTTTCTGATTCCCCCTAATTCTAGTGCCTTCTCTGTCTTGATTATTTTTAGTTTATCCTGAATATTTTGTTTATACACAATTGTTTGCATGTTATTTCCCCAGTTATTAGATTGTGAGCTTCTTCAAAGTAAAGACTTGTCTTTTACCTTTCTTTATACTACCTGGAACATAGTAGATGTTGAATAATAGCTGACACAATACAAGAAAAACCCTTTTAAAAAAATTTTATCATTTATTTTTAACACTCTTTTTAAGAAAAATTTGAGTTCTGAATTTTTTCCCCTGCTGCCTGCCCCTCCCCCACCCATTGAGAAGGCAGGAAGTGTGAAATCAATTATACATGTGAAATCATGTAAAATATTCCCCATAGCAAAAAAAAAAAAAAGACAAAAAAGTGAAAAAAACTATGCTTCCATTTGCCCTTAGATTTCACCCGTTCTCTCTGTGCTGATAGCATTTTCATCACAAGTCCTTCAGAATTGTCTAGGTAATTATCTTGATCAGAGCAGCTAAGTCTTTCCCATTGAGCCTGGTTACAATGTTGCTGTGACCGGGCACAGTGTTCTCCTGGGTCTGCTCACTGCACTTTGCGTCAGTTACTTTAAGTTTTCCCAAGTTTTTCTGAAAGCACTCTGCTTGTCATTTCTTATGCATGATCGTATTCCATCACAGTCCTCTATCACAAGAAAGACCGTTTAATAACAACTTCATAAAAATAAATTTAATTGAATGATCCTCTAAGTCGCCCGGCAGCGGATCGGTGGTCACTGATGGAGGAGAATGAGATTTGCTGGGACAGAATGACTGCCTGTGAGGGATGGTAGAGAGAAGTTCTCCCCCTGGGAGTTGAATAATGGACCAGAGACACCTCAGGTGCTCCCACCTGTGAGGTTCTGACATGAGAGGTCCTTAGTGGTCCCCAGCACTAGGGGGCCCCGCAAGGAGGGGACTAGGAAGTCTCAGCACTAGGGGGACCAGCGGGGAGCGGACTAGGAAGTCCCAGCACTAAGGGTCCCGGCGGGGAGGGGACTAGGAAGGCCCGGCACTAGGGGCCCCGCAGGGAGGGAGCTCAGACGTCCTTTATCACGAGGGATTTTGATTACCGGTGGGCTAGAGAGGGAAGGTGCCGGAAGGTTCTGGGGTCCCCAGTGCCTTGGAGAAGGGACATCGTGGGCAGCCGAGCAACTTATGGTTACTGGGCCTTTGGAGAGCCCTCCCCACCCCCTCTATGGTCTCCCCTGTCCTAAGGGGGCAGGGTTATCCATGGCGCCGCATCTTATAGTCCCCTTAGGGGCCCTGCTCTTCTTCCTGCTGCTACTTCTGCTTACATCCTTCAGCGAGCCTGGTGAGAGTCCCCCTTCTGTATTCGGAAGGGTCTGCTGGTGTTTAGGGGAAGGGAAAAGAATGTGCATTTATTAAGCCCCAACTGTGTGCTAAGAGCTTTATAAATATTATCTCATATATAACTTATAAATATTATCTCATAATATTTCATATTATCTCTTTATAAATATTAACTCATACATGTCATATAATTTTTAAAAATTATATCATATATCTCATATAATTTATAAATATAATCTCAATGTCTCGTATTATCTCTATAAATATTATACAAATATATTATATATTATATAAATAAATTATATAAGTATACATGTAAATATCTAATAGTATACAACAATATATGTTAAGTATATTAATTAAATATTAAATGATAATAATAACAATTATCTCACTTGAGTCCGCGAGGTTTTGGGGGAGATGCGGTGCATTGTTGGGGACAGGTATCATGGAACAAAGTGGAGCTGGGTTTGGGAGAGGTGAGAGCGGGGGTGGGTCTGGGGTGGGGGTGGGGAGGGCAGCTGAAACAGACGAGAAACCCTGCTGGATGGAGATGTAAGGAAAGGGGAAGGGGGATTGATTAGGGAGGGGAAGACTGAGGGCACAGACCTACGATCCTAGAAAATGCAGGATATTCATTGTTTCTCTTCATTCATTGGCCCAGGCTCCCCCATCACCCTCCCATCCATTTGATATCTATGGGATACAGTGACCCACTTTCTGTCCATCAGTTATTTTCAGGGACTTGGGCCTCCTGTGTGTGGAGCCTTGGGAGGTGAAACTGTTGTGAGATACCTGAACCTTGAGGAATTCATCTGTTCTCTTATGGAGGGCTGGGAAGTAGAGGAAGGCAGAGATATTCCCCCTCCTCCCCAGTATTCCTATTCATGGAGCCACAGACCTAAGGAGAGAAAAAGGCCCCCATTGTCAGAGATCCCATTAAAACACTGTCATTACTGGTGGGTGTAAAAGACCCTGGATTTGAAGGCAGAAATCCAAGGGTCAATTCCCACCACTTTGTTTACCAGCTATTGAATCTCAGGCAAGCCTTCCTTCTCTGGAAAAAAATTCAATTGATGAATTCTAGGGTCCATCTCCTAGGCTCCATGAACCCCTTTCATCCCATTTAATGGGAGAAGTAGTGTACCACTTTAATCTCTCTCTCTCCTCTTTCTGTCTCCTCTCTTTTTCTCTCTTTCTGTCTGTCTCTCTATCTCTGTCTCCTTCTCTCCTCCTTTCCATGGCTGCCTATCTTCTTCCCCCCTACTACTCCCTAGGACTCTCTTGTGGCCAGTATGATCCATTCAAGAAAGTCATTAATGGACATGTTGCCCCAGCATCCAAGTGGCCCTGGCAGGTGAGCCTGCAAGCTGGTCAGCAGCACATATGTGGAGGAGCCCTCATTAATACCGAATGGGTGTTGACAGCTGCACACTGCATCATGTGGTGAGTTTATCCCTTGCCAGACCACACACATTTGGGAGGAAAACTACCTCAGAGACTGATTACCATTAATTCCCCCAAAAGCCAGAGAGATAAAAATACCCTTTGTTCCTCCAGGGAAATTGTACCTAAATTGGGACAACACCTCTCCTCCTCCTGCCCCTATCAATTTATCGTATCAGTCCCTGTTCAAAACATTTGCTGAGTGCATTCAACATTTAGGACACTGTACAAAATCCTCTGTTGGACATTCAGAGCCTCTTTAGCTTAGCCCTCTCTTACCTTACCTTTCCAGTCTTCTTACACCTTACTCCCTGAAATATACTCTTCCAACCAGTGATACTGACCTCCTGGTAGTTCTACAAACAAGACCCTTCATCTCTTGGTTTCTGTTCCCCATGCCTGGAATGCTCTCTCTTCTCTGCTCTGACTACTGACCTCCTTGGATTTCTTTAAGTCCCAACTAAAATCCCACCTTCTACAGGAACACTTCCTCAATCCCTCTGAATTCTAATGTCTTCCCTCTGTTAATTATTTCCTATTTACAGAACGCAGAATAAAGCAGACTGTTTTCCCTTGTGTTATGTTTTGTTTTGTTTTGTTTTTTTTCTCATGGTTTCTCCCATTCAATTTTATTTTTCTGTGCAGCATGACTAATGTGAAAATGTGTTTGATAAGAATGTATGTGTAGAACCCATATAAGATTGCATGCCATATTGGGGAGGGAGAGAAGAGGGAGGAAGAGAAAATTTAAGACTTATGGAAGTGATTGTTGAAAACTGAAAACAAATTAATTAATTAAATTTTAAAAAAATGTTTCCTATTTAGCATCTCTATAGCTTGCAAGCTATCTTCCCATTAGATTATAAACTCCTTATAAGGGCAAGGATCATTTTTTTTTTTTTGCTTCTTTTTGTCCTGATGAATGTTTATTAATTGATCGATTATACTAGGCATCCTGGGGAATCCCTGTTCTCAGAGCTTAAAATCTTGTTGGGGATTCAGAACACACACAAAAGATTGTACGTAAAGCCATGAATCTGTATTTTGAGCAGCTTGCTTTTAAAAATAATGTATAATAAATGTATAGGATGAATAAAATGGCATTCCATAAGCACTTGCTATGGTGCTCTGCACTATACTAGGTGCTGGAAATATCAATACAAAACAAATTTGTTACTGCTCACAGAGAAATTTATGTTCTTTCATGGTAAGACCCCACATTTAAGAGAGTAGTAACTGAGGAGGGACAGTGTAGTCTGGCAAGTTAGAGACTTTGCCTGCAGCAATGACAGCCAACAGCCAGGGGAAGGGACCCAGAGAGAAGTTCCACATAGCAAAGGATTAAAGACCTCTGAGCATGGCTTCTGCTTCAGCTGGTTAGGCTGTTGAAAAGATGACCCAGTGTAGATTTGATGATGTGTGTGGCAGATGAGTAACACAGATAGGAATTCAGAGGAGAGACTACTCATTGTGGGCTGGAGGAGTCAGAGAAGGTTTGGGGGTCTTGAATTTCACAGGGCTTAAGAGGAGGAGCAGAAAGAAAGTGCATCACCGGCCCCAAAGGCAGGTGGGTTGGGGAGAAAGGGATAGGACAGTGTGACCAAATGTCCAGATGAAAGGGAAGAGAATGACCTGTATCTGAAACAAGCAAGAGATGAGTAAGGTTGGGGCTTAGGGTCCATATGGTTGGGTTAAAGGAAGCTATGGCCAGATTGTAGGAGGCCTGAAATCCCAGGAACAGGAGTTTGGATGCCATGCCTATATTCATATGGAATTATCCAAGTACATGGATGTTGTTGGGTCTGTTTTATGGTGTTTTCTCTTTCCCACAGGAATTATGATTACACTGTGAAACTTGGAGATATGTCCTATTATACCTCTAAGAACAGTATCGTCGTTGATGTCAAAGATATAATCATCCATCCCTCTTATTCAGAATTAATTGTTGTCAAGAATGACATTGCCCTTGTGCGCTTGAAATCTCCTGTGAACCTCACCCAGAAGATTCAACCTATCTGCCTCCCTTCTAACAAATTATACTTGAAGAATGGGACCCGCTGCTGGGTAGCAGGATGGGGCAGGACTGAAGAAAACAAGGGTAAGAGAGGGTAACATGGTTACTGTTCTCCCCGATAGAGAGCCAAGAGCTGCCTTTTTCTGCTAAGTCTACAGGATGGAGTTCAGAGGCAGCAGGAGCTCTGGCCTTCGGCTGGCTAAATTCCCTTCCCCTGATGATAGGAGCCTTCCTGGAGGTCAGGGGTGAGGGTTGGGAGAGAGCGGAAGGAGATAGGAAAAGGTTGGAGCTGAGGGTCTCTGAATAGTTAGTTTGTTACCTGTACAGCTCACATGCAGAAATTCTAGACTTTTAAGTGTTACGGGGCCCTTTGGGCAGTCTGCTGAAACGTTTGGAATCCTTAGCACGACTGTTTTAAATGCATTAGATCAAATACATAGTAATAAAAAGGAAGACAATTATATTGAAGTGCAACTTTCAAACTACAGTTATCCTTTCCATATCAAACTTTCCCCACTGGGGTTTAGATATATTGTGGGTCAGCATATGAAATTAAATGGGAATTTTGAGGGAGTTGATTTGTGAAGGCCAGCAGACAACACACAGCCTGTGACCAAATACTTAACTCAAATTTTGCAATAAGGTACTGTAAACACCCCATAAAAGAAAAAAAATTCAGACTTTTTCTCTGTTATGAAGGGAGGGCCAAAAAATTTTATGCAGATTTTTGAGATCTGGAGTGAGGTTGAGTGAGGAAGTGTTGTGCTCCTAAGCCTTGCAATGTGGAAGATATAACTGTATTAAAAACTCCAGTTTCCAGACCCCAGTTTAAGAATGCCTAGTGAATATTACGAGGGTCAATTTAGATCAAGGAAAATCTGGAGAAATTGGTTCACATTGTGCATGGTTCCCTAATGGAACAAGCTGCCTGTTACTGAAAGGACTGAAGCAGAGTCTAGATGACGATCATCATGAATGAGGTAAAAGGGATTCCTGTTACAGATGGAGATGAGACTAAGTGACCTCCCAGATCCATGACCACTTGCAAATTCTAATCTCAAGGACCCTGGGTAGTTCTGACCTTGTGTATCGCAGATGAGTAGCAGACAATCAGGACTACAGGAACTCAGAGGACTCCAGCAACTGCGAGCTAGAAGTGTCAGGGAAAGTCTGTTGGAGGTCTTGGAAAGAAGAAAGCAATGAATCGATGCAGGAGATTATAATTGTTATTCTAAGTAGTGAGTCCCCTGACCTGTGCCCATAGACTTCCTCTTCTGTGGCCCTTTCTCCCCTTCATATGCATGCCTCTCATCCCCCTTTCCCTTCTAGACTTTGTGATTGGCCTCTGCAGTTGAGGGAGACCAAGGCTTGGCATTCTGAACCATTGCTGGGTGGAGTCTTTGCCTTTGTAGTGAGCTCTGGCTTTTGGAGATGTGCTAGAGCAGGAGCAGGGTGAGAGTGGTTCCGGGGGTTGCAGAAGCCTCAGGAGAAGAGTGGAAGGCATAGAGGGATTGATGACCCTTTGTCTGTGTTATAGCCTATTAACTACCAGCATCCCTGTCCACAGATGATTCACATCCTCTTGTCCTCCTGGAAACTGATCTATACATTGTTGAAACAAAACAATGCAACAAAATGTTGAGAAAGTTCCTGTTTATCTCAGTGTTTAAGTCCATTATTGACCAAAAGGTGCTCTGTGCCTATCATCCCACAGGAAAAGATACCTGCCAGGTGAGTTCCTCCCATCTTCCTTCACCTTCCTCCCCTGTTACCGTGGGTTCTGAATATTAGCCACAGCTATCAGGGCTGCCTGGGACAATAGCCTTTTTGGAGCATGGCTGACTCAATGCTTCTTAATCTGGGCTCCATGAATTTTTGTTAATATTTTGATAAATGGATTTCAACATAACTGCTTTCCTCCACAATCCAACATGTTTTGCTTAATGCTTTTAAAAACATTATTCTGAAAAGGGGTCAGGCTTTACCATTCTGCCAAAGGTGTCCATGACACAGAAGAGGTTCAGAGCCCCTGGACCGAAGACGAAGGCTTCCTCACAGAGAAGTGTCTCTGCTACATGTTTTTTGAGAAGTTAGGTCTAGCTGATGGAGAAAGGAGAGAGCTGAAAAACCTTAAGCTCAGAATCTGTGGAGGAGAGGAAACCAAACACAAATGGGGTCCAAAGAGGTTCTGAAAAGATTCTGAGAAAAGTAGACAGAGCCAGCCAGACGAAGCAAGATTGTAGAGCTAAGAGTTGGGGTGAGGAGTGCAAGAATCTAGAATTACGCTAATTCCATCAAAGTGGAATTGAGTTGTTGTGAGACATACTGTGTCCTCCCAAAACCTTCTCTGGAACAGAAGGTTATGGTATGGGATCCCTAGCCTTTCTTCCTAGCTCTGCCACTAAGAAGATGTATGGTGTCAGGCAAATCATTTTTTCCTTTGGGGCCTCAGTTATATTATCTGTAAAATGAAAGGGTTGGACCAAATGGTTTCTGTTGTCCCTTTTACCTTTGATGTTCTAATTCTTCTAAGCAAATGTGTAGGTCATAATGGAAATGGATAGGCTCTTTCCGTTTCAGGCCTCCCCCCCCCCCAGGTTTATGACTCTTTGTTTCCTGGAAGAAGCTAGCAAAAAGAATCGTAGTGCTGGAAGACTTGGGATTTCATCAGATTTTCCTGTTGAGTGCCTGTGGTGTGGGTCCCTGTAGGAGAGCCTGCCCAGGTCCAGAAGTCAGTTGCTGGTGTCAAGCTTCTGGCAGCCGTGAACCTATGGCCAGATAGAGAATGGGATAGTGAAGATGAGACAGAGAGCCATGGTGGGATTGGGATGGTCTCATGGGTTGTGGCAAAAGTCGTGGAGTAATTCTTGATTTTATATAAGAGTTAGGCAAATTGCTATATGCTGGGAGAAGAGGTTTCTCATTCCCATCTCCTACAGAACCACTCCTGTGGCTTTTCTTTTACCTCTCCTGAGGTCTCTGGGGATCAATAAAATCTTGTCATTCATCCATACTTTGCTCTCAAGGTTCTAGTTTCATTCTAACCTCCTCTCTTTTTCTCCAGGGGGACTCAGGAGGGCCCCTCGCCTGTGAAGTTGGAGAACACACTTGGGTGCAGGTGGGGATAGTGAGCTGGGGAGCTGACTGTGGAAAACTCAAAATGCCTGCAATTTATACCAAAGTCAGTTCATTCTCCAGATGGATCACCAACACCATACACCAGAGAAGCTCCTCCTTTCTAGCTTCTTCCTGCTCCACATTTGTCTCAGTGCTGCTGCCCTTGTGTGTACTGGTAATTCCATGACACAGTATCCTCATGATCTATGTTCAGGTCCCCTTCTTTTACCTGCTTTCAAGCCTTGCTCTACTCTCACTGCTCCCTCAGAGGGATTCTCATCTTTCCTTACCTTCCAATCCTCTGACCCTGCTGGGCCTCAATAGGACGAGCGGTTACTGTATGGAAAGCACTTGCCAAACCTTAAAGCCAACTATAAACTTGAGTTGCTCTTGCTGATTGTGGTGGTTGTTTGTATTTTAATTCCCTATCAAGCAGGCACTATGATCTGGGGTGTGGTCTTTGGCCATGGGAGGTAGATGGAACGCAAACCAAGGCAGGCTGTTGGGAAGACAGAGAGAGCTTTTGGCTTCCAGAGTTCCTGAGCTCCTTCAGCCTCTGCTCAGTTTTCTCCTCTCAAAGAAGCCATGGTCCTCCATTTCTCTGTCCTTCTAGGCATCATTCTTCTCCCCTCTCCCAGTCCCCATCTGCTCTCAGGCCAAAGACCTAAGTCCCTTTCCTTCCCCTTGGATGGATGGATAGGACATGGTTCCCTTTGATCCACCCTTGTCTTTGAACATTAATGCTTCATGTTAATAAAACTTCAAAAAAAAGTATGCAGCTGACTGAGAGAAAAAGTATTATCTCTGGGTATAAAGGTTTGGAATTAATGATGAACTTGTCTGGTGCCATTCAGATGCCCATCTCTCATTGAACCAGGCCTTAGTGGTATTGGTGCCCTGTTTGGTTGTCCCCATTGCCTGATGAACATTGCTACCCTTGTAAGCAAAGGACCGGATGCCTCTTCTATTGATGGGTGGAGGGATTACTTGAAGTTGTTTAAGAAATAATTTTGATCACTGCTGTAAACTGTAGGTATTGGAGTACAACAAGTATCCCAGGGCATCAGTACCATCTATTCCATTTTTTAAATGTTCCAGGCCTTATGTATTACGATGATAAAACAGGGATGAAAAGGAACATAAGAGCTCCCCACAAGGAGCTTACAGTTCAATGGGCAAGTTGCTCACATTTTCTGTACCTCAGTTTCCTCTTCTGTACAGTGAAAGGGTTGGACTACATGGCTTCTAAGGGTCCCTGTCAGCTCTGAATATATGATGCCATAAGGGTGCTCTAAGGGAGAAAGTTCAAGGGTAAAGGAGAGATGCAAACAAAAATGTTCCAAGAAAATTTCAGGAGGGAGAGTTTGCTTTCAGCTTTATGATCAATAAAGACCCCATGAGGGAGAGGACACCTGGTCTTTGAAGGAGGGGAAGGATGTCAACAAGCAGAGATGAGGGAGGGCATTCCACCCAGTTTCTGAGGCTGGTAGAATAAGACTAGAGAAGAACTAGTAGTTCAGTTTGTATGAAATATAACAGAAAAGCATGAATTTCAGTGGCAGAGAGAAGGAGATGGGAGGGAGAGAATATGAGAATAAAACAAAATTGTGTTTTGTAAAAAGAGAAGGAAAGAAAAAAGGGAGCAAGCAAAGAAATAAGGAAAGAGAAGGAAGGAAGGAAAGAAAGAAAGAAAGAAGGAAGGAAGGAAGGAAGAAAATGAAAAAGCATTTGTGAATTTACAAATATAGAAGTTAGAGCCTGTCTTCAAGGAGATTACATTCTAATGGGAAAAACAACACATAAAGGAGAGTGGGTGAAAGGAACACTGAAATAAGGATGAGAAGATAGGTTAACTCCAAATTGTAGAGAGATTTAAATACACAAGTTAGGAATCTGTACTGTTTTCCTATAGGCAGTAGGGAACCATTGGAGGTTTTTCAATCAGCAAAATGATATGGCCACATCTTCACACTGTGCAGAATATTTTGGTACCCAAGTGAAGAGTTGTTTAGGGTAGAGGGTAGAGGTAGAGAGATCTTCTGAGAGAGTAGTTTAAACCTCTAGGTGAAAAGTTATGAGTTCCATTCCCAGGATAGTGGCAGTGGGATCAGACTGGGGTTGATAAATTGTGTAAGGGGAATCAACAGGAATTAGCAACTAATTGGGTGTGTAGGATGTGGGAGAAGGAAGAGTTAAAGATAATTCTGAGCTTTGGAGACTGGATGACTGGGAAAATGGTGGTACCATAAGCAGAAACAGAGAAAATATGAGAAAACATGATGAAAGAGAGTGAGATGATGGCTTAGGAGTACCAGATTTTTGTCATGTTGTGTCATGTTGTCCTTTGTTTTTGAAGAAGACTGTGACATCAGGGAAATGATGATATAACTTGCAGTTAACTTTGATTTGAGTGAAGGAGGGCCATGCAAGGTCACCAAACCTCACTTCTCCCCCAGAACCATCTGGATCTAGTGGCCAGATATCAATTAGGACAACTGGAGATGGCCCAGGATGCTACGGAGAGAACCTGGCCCTTTGACGTTAAGGTCTTTTCAGGTTCTTACTTTGAGTGAGGTAATGCCCATTCAGTGAATATGCCTTTTTAAGAAGTGAGTCAAGAGATAGCCCCTTTAATTAGAAAAAAAAATCAGGTTGGAAGGGGAAGACCCTCAGGGTTGCTGTTCCAAAGGGAAACAGTTACCATTGACATTCACTCTAACACAGGAGGGCCCAAAATATAGCCATTAAGTGGGGCTTCGGCAGGGACCTATTGTGGTCCAATCTATGAGCTTCAGAGAGAACTGGGTTTAAGGTTTTATGAAAGAAAAAAGAAAGAAAGAAAAAAAGAAAGAAAGGAAGGAAAGAAGGAAGGAAGGAAGGAAGGAAGGAAGGAAGGAAGGAAGGAAGGAAGGAAGGAAGGAAGGAAGGAAGGAAGGAGTCTAATCAGTAAACCCCAAGTTAACTGGGCAGTTTCCGGTCATCAAAATTTACATACTTTTGGAGAGGAGAAGGAAGAGGGGAGGGAGAGGACGAGCTGAGTAACCCAACTGGGTGGGTTCCCATTCAGGCAGCTTGGTATACTTACAGGTTGTGTTTGTCCTTTGTTTTCGAAGAGGACCATGACATCAGCCAGTAAGATATCTAGGAGGAAAAAAACCATTTAATTCTGTTCAGGATTTGTCGAGTTTCAAGAGTTTATGGGACATCCAGGCAGAAACATATAGGAGATAGTCAGGGGAGGGGGAGACTGAGGATCAAGGTAGGACTTGAAGCTAAAAATGGAAATTGGGAGGGCGAGGGTGCATCTGTATAGAAAGGATAGTGAAAGTCATGGAAATGTATGAAATTGCCATGGGAAAATGCAAAGAAAGGAGAAGACCAAGAACAGAGCCTTGAAGGATGTTCACTAGTGACTGCAGGGGTTAATGAGCTAACTAAGAGATCTCAGAAAGAGCAATCAGACAGGTAGGAGAGCCAGTTAAGATTCTAAGTATATGAACACAGGTGACTAAAAAGATGATGATACTCTCAATGGAAAAATAGGAGTTTCTAAGAGGAATATATTTAATTCAGGTTAGGGCCTGTTGAGTTATAAGTACTGGTTTGGTATATAGGCAAAGATACCCAGTGGGCAGTTGGTGATGCCAGACTGGAGCTCAGGACAGGGATGAAGCCTACATGTATAGATCTGAGAGTCATCTGCATAGAAATGATAATTCAACCTATGGGGACAAATGAGATTATCAATTAGTCAATCAGTCATTGTTTATTAAACACCTATTATGGGTCAGACACTGTATCAGGTGTGGGGGAGTGCAGATATAATGAGTGAAATGATCCCTACATGCAAGGAATTTACAATCTGAAGGGCAAGACAACAAATATACATATACAGAGTAAATATAAAAAGGATAAACATGGGGCAGCTAGGTGGTACAGTCACTGGCCCTGTAGTCAGGAGGATCTGAGTTCAAATTTGACTTCAGACATTTACTAGCTGTGTGACCCTGGACAAGTCACTTAACCCTGATTACCTCAAAAACAAAAGAGAGAATAAATACAAATCAATTAGTTACAAAGTAGTTTGAAAGGGAGGACGTTAGCAATTGAAGGAGTTAGGAAAGGTTTCACGGAGAAGGAAGAGAAATTCTCTAAGGTGAAGGTAAGGAGGGAATGAACACATTCCAGGCTTTGGGAATGGGTAGTTTAAAGGCATGAAGATAGGAAATTTACCATTTTGAGTGAGAAACAGAAAAGATCATGGACCAGATGGATCGTGATGGATCATAGTTTGATCAGAGCACAGGAAGGGGGTAATGTGTAATATGAGTGGAGAGAGAGAAAACAAGGGGACCTAGTGTAGAATCCTGAAGGACCCTCATGCTTAAGGGGCAAGAGACAAATCATGATCCAACAAAAGAGATAGAACAATTAAAAAAGCAACAAGAAAACCAGGACTGAGGAGATTCATGGAAGATAAGGAGAAGAGAGAGTATCCAGGAAAAGAGAATGGTAAAGGGTCCAAAGCTGTCAAAAGATCACATAATAAGAGGACCAAGAAAAGACATGTGTATCTCACAGTTGCCTTGGCTGCTTAAGGAGTTTAAGCGGAAAAAAAATTTAAGTGGGGGAGACCTGAATATCCTTGTAGGCAGTGAGGAAGAACACATCAATGAGTTAGAGACTGAAGGTTCATGATCAAAGAGTCAAGCTCCTGGTACAAAAGGGAGGAAATGAGACCAAGGTACAAATAGAAGGGTTAGCCTTGGCAAAGTAAAGGCTACCTCTATCCCAGAGGTTCATGCAAGGTAGGAGAGAATTGCTGAAGTGATAGACAAATGTTAAGATATACAATAGAGGAGATAATGGGGCTCACCATGATGACTTTAATCTTGGAGTCACAGACAAGGTTATATGCTGAAAGACAGAACTTGGGTAATGGAATTAGAGACTTAAGGAAGAGAGGGAGAGAGGAGGGTTGAAACAGCCATTGAAAAGATGATGACAGAAAGGCAAGGACGAAAGAATAATAGGAATTAAAAGATTGCCTTGCAGCAGTAGGGGTCCAATTGAGATTAGATCATGTGAATTTGTTGAGGACACAGTTGTCATGCTGGTGTGGCCTTCAGCGGGTTTCAGTGGCACAACAGTGAGAAAAAAGTGGATTATCCAGGGTGAAAGAGTGTAACTTTCTTAATGGCTGAATAGAAAAAAAGGGGCAAAAGGGAGGAAAACTGCATAGTCAAAATGGTTGGTACAAGATCAAGACTGGAGGGATGAAAGTGAGATCAGAGTAGGAGTGACTGACTCTGAGAACAGGGAGGGATAGAAGGACTCAGTATTGGGTAGGGAGATGACTGTCAGCTTGACGTGGACCATTAGGTATTGTGCTGTCCTCATGGAGAAGGTTTCTGGGTTGAGATGAGAGCCTCTCCCAAGCTTGGTCAAACCTTAAGACTGAAATCTACAACCAGTAATCTGTGTGGGCTCAAATAACAGTGACATAAGGGACCAAAAAATAGAGAGAAACAAGACAGAGGAAAAGATGGAGAGCCATCACATTATGATTGCGGAGGGAGATTTCACAATTCAGGGTCATGGAAATGGAATATTTTGGGTTGATAGTGAAATTTATAGCATTACTCCTCGTGTGGGAGCTGAAATGGGGTTGGATGTCATGGGAAGAGTGTCAGAATCTTGGAGACCAGGATAATAGGGGAATCAATTGTCTATGGTTCCTCAAACCAGTCCTCCCTGGTCTTTCTTCAAACATTTCCATTCTCTGGAGGATAAGCATTCCAGTTCAGAGGCTCCGGCTCCACCCACTTTAGAAAGAACCTTTAGGATCATAGATTTAGAACTGAAGGGAACCTTAGGGGCAATCTAGCCCACACCTCTCATTTTATGAATGAGAAAACAGAGGTTCAGAGAAAGAGACTTGACTTGCCCAAGCTCATATGAGTAGGAAGGAGTAGAGCCAAGATTTGAATCAGAAGTCTCTAGCCCTAAGATTCCACCTAGAATTTACAGGATTATAGGATTTAGGGCTAGAAAGGACCTTAGAAATCATTTAGAAAGAAAAGAAACCTCTTGGATTGACTGGATTCATAGGAGAACTCTAGCAAACTTCTAAAGAACAATTGATATTCATACTATACAAATTGTTCCCAAATATGAGAAAGTGCCCTATGGGGTTCTTTTATGAGACAAATGTACTGCGGATACCTAAGCCAGGGAAGCAGAAAGCACAGAAATATACATGAATGTCATCAATGAATATCAATTCAGAAATTTTAAGTCAAATTTTGTCAAATAGACTATGGCAATGCATCCAAGAAATCATTCATTGTAACTAAGTTAAATTTATACCAAGGCAAGGAGAAAAGGACTTTTCAACATTGGGAAAACCATTAAGGTGACTGATTATATCAAAAACAAAAATATCCAAACCACATGATTATCTCAGTAGAGGCAAAAAAGTCTTTGACAAAGTACAATATTCATTTATGCTAAAAACTCTACAAAGCAGAGGCATAGAGGAATTTTTTTTAATATTGTAAAAAGTGTCTAAAACCAAAAGCAAGTATTTGCTTTTGAGATGTGCAAAAGAGATATATTAAAACTTTTCACAATAAATTCAGGAGTAAAGCAGGTATGCCCACCCTACCCCATGTTACTTGATAATGTTCTGGAAATATTAGCAATAGCAATAAGACAAGAGAAAGAAATTAAAGGCATAAAGATAGGTAAAGAGGAGATCAAACTATTCCTACTTGCTGATGATATGATGGCTGCTCAGAAAGTCCTAAAATCAGCAAAGATATTAATGAAGACAATTTACAGCTTTATCAGAGTTGTGGGCTACAGAATACACACTCAAAAAATCAACCACATTTCTATGTAATAATAACAAAATCCAAGAAGCAAAATTAGAGAAATTTCATTTCAAATAACTATTGCTTTTGTTGAATAGTTTCAGTCATGTCCAGCTCTTAATGACCCCATATGGGATTTTCTTGGTAAAGATACTGGAGTGATTTGTCATTTCTTTTCCTGCTCATTTTACAAATGAGGAAACTGAGGCAAACAAGGTTAAGTGACTTACCCAGGGTCACACAGCTAGTAAATGTCTGAGGTCAGATTTGAACTCAGGAGGATGAGTTTTCCTGACTTTAAACCCGACACTCTAGGTACTGTACCTCCCAGCTGCCCTAATAGTTATAGAATGCATAAAATATCTGGGGGCTAATTTACCAAAGTACACAAAATACTTGTCCAAATCTAATTACAAAATGCTCCTTAAAGAAATAAAAAACAACTTCAATAGCTAGAGGAATATTTTATGCTCGTGGCTGCGGTATGTCAATAATAAAAGTGACAATACTGCTAAAGTTAGTTTCCCAGATTTAATACTCTGCCAATCAAATTATCAAAGGGACACTTTACAGAAAAATAATAACAAAATTTATTGGAAAAAACAAAAGATCTAGAATAAAAAGGGAAATAATGGAAAGAAGCAGTGATGAAGGGGAAATAGCACTGGCACTTGCAGACCTCAAACTATGTTGTAAGGCAGCAGTCATCAAAACCATCTGGTGCTGGTTAAAAAAAATAGAAAGGAAGATCAAGGGAACAGACCAGACAAGGCAGAGTCAGAAACAATGGAACTCAATGACCCAGTTTTGATAAATAGGAAAACATAATCCTATTTGATAAAAACTGCTAGAAAAACCAAAAGGCATGATGATGGAAATTAGGCTTAGATCAACATATTACACAATGCATTCTAAATAGATATATGACCAAAATATCAAAGCTCATACTATAAAAAATATGAAGCAAATCATATACATCACAGCTACGGGTAGGAGATGTATTCTTAACTAAACTAAAAAATGTATTCTTAACTTAAACTAAACGGAAAATAAAATAGATAACTTTGATTACATAAAACTGAAAAGCTTTTGCACAAACAAAATTAATGCACTTGGAAGGCAAGATGGGGGAGGGGAACTCTTTGTATCAAACTTCTCTGATAAGGGTTTGATATCCAAGAAATAGAAACAATTGACATAAGACAAAAGACTATTCCCCAATAGATAAGTGGTCAGAAAATACAAGCAAACATAAAAAAATTGAAAACTATTAGCAATTATATGAAAGATGCTTTAAATTGCTTATGATGAGAGAAATGCAAATAAAAGCAACCCTCAGGTGTCACTGCAAATTGGCAAAGATGATAAATGATGGGAATGGTCCATGCTGGAAGGATTGTGGGAAAGCTGGCACACTAGTGCACTATGCTTGGAGCTGTAAAATGGTACAGCCATCTCAGGAAGCAATTTGGAATCATGTAAATAAAATGGCTGAAATGCCCCTTGACCCAAAGATTCCTTTACCATCCTGGTACTTCAACGATAAGAAGAAAGTCCCCACATACCCCAAAATATTTATGGCAGCAATTTTTCTGTGATAGCAAAGAATTGGAAACAAAGATGTCCATTGATTGGGGAATGGCTAAAATAATTGTCAAACATGAATGTAATAGAATATTACTATGCTGTAAGAAATGATGAATGTGATGAATGCAGAAAAGCATGGAAAGATCTACATGTACTGATGCAGAGTGAAGTGAGAAGAACCAAGAAAGCCACACACCCAATGACAAAAACAATGTAAATGGAAAGAAAATAACCACACACAGAGACACACACACAGACACAGACACACAGACACACACACATGCAGTAGCAAAATTATAAAGATTAAGTATGACTCAAGCAGAGTTAAGAAGCATTTATCATCCCAATTCACCCTTTAGTGGAGGTGGGAGGTTCATAGATGGTGCATATTTTCAGACTTTTTCAATGTTTTGATCAGTTGTGTTAATTTTTCCCTTACTTTAAAAATATTATTTGTTATATGGGATGACTCTCTCTGTGAGACAGAAAGGGAGGGATATTTGGGGAAATTCTGATAAAAAACACAAAAAGCATCAATAAGAACTTATTATTATTATTAAAATGGAAGGTCTACACTCATCCACTATTGGAAATAGATTCAGCTCTTGGGAGAGAGGGAGGGGAGACAATACAATCTTTCCCTTCCTATTTACGTCACATTTTACTTTCCAACCTCTTGATTTCTACATCCCTGGTTTGTATCCTTCCCTATCTTTGGGAAGTAGTTTTTGCTTATTTTTAATAGGAAAACCCTCTTTTTGTTTTTAGTTTTATCCTGTGGGAGAATAGCTTATCTTCCTTGGTAAGTTGGATAGCAGAGAGGATTGTCCTCCAGTTCTGCATTCCCTTACATCCAAGAAAACAATCGATCATTGTCTGTGGAAGTAGCACCAATGGAGCACATCTTTGTGGCAGTTCCTTAGGTTGGTCGATAGTCGGTCAATAAACATTTATGAAGCACCTACTATGTACCAGTCCTTCACCTGCCTGGCATCTAGTAGGTGCTTACTAAAGACTGATTGATGGACTCCGGGAATCGAGATATCCTTATATGTCTCTTTCCTCCAACCCCTTGTTTTCTTCATGGGCTCAAGAACTGTATCACCCCTTCCCCTTTCATGTCCAGATAAATACCCCCATTTAGGCTCTCCCTTCTAACTTTCCACTAAGCTAAAAATGACCAGGATATGATTGCTATCTTTGAACATCTGAAGACTTGGCATGTGGAAAAGGTGCTGTAGGATTGAATGAATTTCCTTTCAAGAGCCTACCAGGGGTGGGGAACCTGCAATCTAGAGGCTGCCATGTGTGGCCTCCACCTCTGGCTACTAGTTAAGAGACCTGAATCTGGGGGCTCAAGTGTGACCCTAGGGCCACATGTGGCCTCAAGGCTGAAGGTTCCCCACCCCTGGCAGAGGTTTCATGACACTCACCAGGGATGCTTTAGATAAGGAACATCTGTCCTG
Source organism: Notamacropus eugenii (assembly GCF_028372415.1). Taxonomy (NCBI): domain Eukaryota; kingdom Metazoa; phylum Chordata; class Mammalia; order Diprotodontia; family Macropodidae; genus Notamacropus; species Notamacropus eugenii. The sequence goes on along the minus strand of NC_092872.1, from coordinate 11,222,540 downwards.
AGTACACACCTCACTATGATTCTTTCCAGTTCAAAATGTATGATCTGAATAACTTTTTTTTACTCAAAGTGCTGCTGCAAAGTACTACATATACATGGGAGGTGAGGGTGGGGAAAAAAGGAAGTCTCCTAATCAGAACTCCCATTTCTATACAGCTTCAAAGTCTCCAAAATGCTTTTGTCCCAGTAACCCTAGGATTGAGGTAGGTAGCATAAGTCTGATTGTAGATAGGTTTGTAGTAGATAGGTTTGCCTAGGGGATACACATCTAGTAAGCATCACACCCAAGATTCTGACTTTAACAGCAGTGCTCTTTCCACTACACAAAGCAATCTAGTCAGCCTGAGGAGGCTCTAGAGAGAGCGGACCTTGAAATCTCCAATACCAGAGGGCTCTTTGGAGAGGGATCCCTGAGGTTACCAGCTCTAAAAGATTCTATAGAGATGTAATCCTTGAAGTCTCCAGTTCTAGAGAGTTCTATGGAGAGGGATCCCTGAGGTTACCAGCTCTGAGGGAGGCCGCTATGGAGAAAGAGGCTTCAAAGTCCCCATCTCTAAAAGATTCTATAGAGATAGACTCCTGAAGTCCCCAGCTCTAGAGGGCTCTATAGAGAGGGATCCCTGAGGTTACCAGACCTAGGGGGCTTTATAGAGAGGGAGTCCTGAGGTCACTAGCACCAGCAGCTTTGTAAAAATGGGTCTTTGAGATCAGAATACAGAGAGGGGACTTTGAAATGTTTACAGCAATACAGGGTTGTCAAAATAGAGAGTACTTAGGATGCCTATGACCTAAGCAGGATGAGACCAGGGTCCTAACTATCCCCAAGGCTTCCTCCTCCATCTTTTGCTGCTAGGTAAGACACCTGAATCTGGGGACTCTAGGACAAAGGTCATGGAGAGGGAGGGGGCCTATCCCTGTTACCTCACTACTCCTCGATATTCCCCCTCCCCCAATATGCAGTGCCTTATTTCACTCACTCCCTTTATCTCACTTGACTTCTCTCCTTTCTTCCCCCTAAGTCGCTATGGTTAAAAGGAAGTTTTTATGAGATGGGTAGTAAATCTGAAACTCCATTGGGAGTCCAGGCGTCTGGTTCCAGGAAGGTGCTCAGCCCTTGTTGCTGAGAAAGACCTGGGACTGGGGAGGAGGCAAGACACTATGGTGAGGAAGAGGAGGAAGGAGGAAGGAAGAAGGAAGAATTTGCTCTGAATCAGAAGGGAGACAAGAAGTGGTGGGAAGGAGGAAGATAATGCAGGCAGCCAGGGAAAAGTCTTCTGGGAGGTTGGAGGGTCATGTAGACAAATTGCAAACAAGATCAAAAGATGGGAAAGAGAGGAAGGGGCCAGATTCTGAAGGTCTTTAAAAGCCAATCAGGGCATTTTCTATTTGACTCGGGAGATAATAGGAAAGCACTGCAATTTATTGAGTAGAGAGGTGACCCAGTCAGACCTGTGCTTAGGGAGAATCATTTTGGCAGATGAGTGAAAGATAAACTAGAGTGGGGAGACGGGGCAGAAATGGCAAGGCTGGGTAACAAATTGGGTGTTTGGGGTGACCGCTGGTGAGGAATCAAAGATGACCCTGGGGTTTCTAGCCTGGGGAGATGGTAATGACCTGAACAGGAGAATGAAAGTTGCGAGGAAGGGAGAGTTTTGGGGGAAAAGATAGTGAATTCTGCTTTGGTCATGTTATTAGCTGTGAGACCATGAGCAAGTCACTTAAACTCTGTTTTGATTTCTTCATCTGTAAAATGGGAATAATAGTAGCACTTACCTCTCAGAGTTGATGTGAGGATAAAATGAGTTAATATTTATAAAAAGCTTTGGAACCTTAAAGCACTATAGAGATGCTGGCTATTGGTACACTTCCTAGAGAGGCATTGTGCCCGTTCACAGGTCTGTGTGCAGAATCTAGGTGGGTATTTTTCTCTGTACTGACTACATTTACCATTTATCATTTTTAGCTAGCTTTGCCAACTTAGAAGATGTCAGATGGAATTTCAGAGCTGTTTAGTTTTATTCCTCTACTCATTGGCCTGTTTAAATAGGCATTTGTTTATAATTTGTGCTATTTTTTTTTTTTTGAGGATTGCTTGTAAGTATCCTTTAGCCACTTATTCACTCCTTGGAGAATGGATATGATTCATATATTTGGACTAATCCCTCAGAAACTTTGAATGCCAGATTTTATGTGACATTCCAAATATTTATGACAAAGACTTTCCCCCAATTTGTTAAATTCCTTTTTGTTTCAGATATATATTTTTTTGTTGTGCAAAGTCTTTTTATTTTTACATAATCAAATCCATCATTTTTCCCCTTTAATTTCTTCTATTTGTCAAATAGATAAAAATCTCCCCAGCCATACTTTTCCATTTTCTTTTAAATTTTTATTATATGTTTTGAAAAATGGTGGTAAAGGGAAAGAGATATGAATTTAATGTTATTTTTTAGGGTATTGCTATATGATCTTTCCTAACAGTTTTAATTGAATAATAATCCCCCCCTTTTGTGATCTTAGGTTTATCAAACGTTAGTCTGGGGTGTACGGGGTGTTAAGGGAAGACTAGTACTTCTAATGTGAGAGCTTCTGAGTCCTTTATCAGGGCTATTTTCCACCTTTGGTGTTCCCCTGACACCTAACTCTCACCCGCGGCTCCAAGAAGCTGTAGCAGGTGCAGTGGCCACACCACACTAAAACCAGTAGGCAGGGGCTAAACCAAGTTGAGGGTAACCAAACAGGGAAACCCAACGGGGAATTGGAGAGGTTTCTATCCCAAGCATGTGAAGACCTCCCCCAGCAGAATGGGCAGAAGAGAATAGCTTGTTCCAATACCCATAAAGGCAGAGGAAGCGCTTAAAACTTAGTTAAACACCAAAGATGCCAACATCATCCATGGCATCCTCACCAGTTGTCCTGACTTTCATCTTGCCACTGGACTGTGATGATTCTGGAAGAAAGAAGAAGGCTGACAAATTCAAGCAACTCTGCCTCGTTTAAATCCAATTTATGTGTGAGTCAAAAAACCTCAAAGTTCTTGGGCGATGGATTTGACAAAACAGCAGGTGTAGATACACTCTAGTTACAGCTCCCCACACAGGTGACCCAGGGACACAGGGATGTCTTTTCACAGATCTGAAGCAGCAGTGGAATTTGGCAGCATTCTGGGTATCTGAGCAGCCTTTTTAAATAATCACACTGCTTACTCCTGGGGTGGGGAAAGGGCTAAGGTGGCTTAAAAATTGTCTGCTTTACCTAACCTGATGCTGGCCTGCTTACCATGGCATTGGGATAGGGTGGGGGGAACCCTACCCTGTGGTCAAAACATACACACACACACACACACACACACACACACACACACTCACACTCACACACACACGTAGAAAAACTTTGGCAAAGAGGATTCCACTCACCATCGGTATATGGAATGTGTGCATACTTATGGGTAGGATGGCCTGGAGTTGGGCAACTTCAGTATCCCATTAGGATATCCTTCCAGTCTTCCTTGGTCTATATTTTCTCCTGCACAGATTTTCTTGGCTTACTTAGACCTTAGAGAAGATCTAGACTCAGTGTACTCTCCGAGACTCCTCCAGATCACGAAGCCTCTAAGAGAAATAATAATTAAATAACCAATTATTGGGGAGATTCAGGCTTTTTTCCCTTCCTTTTTCCTCATTCTCTACCAGGTCAAGCCAATATCTGAAGGACATTGCTGATAATGAAATTAGATTAACTTTCTCCTCAATCTTGTTCTGACCCCACCCAAATGGGGGAACACATTGCTTTCTACTCAGGCGTGGGTATGTGGATGAGGTAGATCCTTTGTTTAGCTTGCCCAAGAAGGGTCTGGGAGTAAGTGTGACATAATCAGTCATGGCTCCCTTTCCATCATTAGAATAGACCCACTTCTCATTAGAATATTAGTTCTCTCAGTTCTTACCCACTCAGAGTTGATTGCTGTCAGGAACCACCTCCTCTTCCAAGGGCATATAAGCATCAAGAAGCTGCCATAATCTATCTATCTTTTTATGAGAGATGGCTGAATGATCATCCTTTTATTAAATACTCACTAGTGATCAACATCAAAATAATTAATTACAGAAATGATGTCTCTTGAACTTTTTATCCATCACACCTCCTTGACTTGCTCATCCACACCTTGCACACACCCACAGAGCCTAGCCCTCACAGCCACCTTGCTGGACATCTCCCCTTGAAAGACCATATGCTCTTACCTCAAGGCTCTGAAAGTAGAAAGCACAGATGTCCCACTCAAGCCACAGCTACCTTGAATGCAAAGCTGCTCAGTTGGTTATGGATCAATTCAAGGGGACAGGCTCTGGTGATGAGAAGACCAGTCTCCTTGCTTTTGATTCCTTGATTCCAATGACCAGATTCTCCAGAAAAAGGATTTTAATCCTACAGAAATTTCCAATATAGTTTTGTTTTAGGAATTTTCATCATACCTAGAACATAAAGTTGTCATTCAAAAAGCCGTAAGAGACTGAAGAATTCAAAAGAACCTTTAATTTGTAACAGTTAATAATAACTAGCAAATGTATACAGCATTTTAAAGCTTGCAAAATGTTTTATAGACATTATCTCCTTTGATCCTGTGATAGTTGTGGTCATATTAAATTCTGAGCATGCCAAAGTTAAAATAAAGTGCTCCTTCTAAATTCTTAATATATCCAAGCTGGGAAGTAGCTGGTTGGTATAGTGGGAAGAACTGAATTCAAATCTGACCTCAGATATTTATTCACATGGTGACCCTGGGTAAGTCACTTAACCCTGTTTGCCTCAATTTCCTCATCTGTAAAGTGGAGATAATAGTAGCAGCTGCCTCATAGGGCTGTTGTAAGAATAAAATGAGATCCTTGTAAGGTGCTTTGTAAACCTTCACACGCTACAAAAATGTGAGATGGTCCAGTCACACCACATGCATCTGGATTTCTGACCCTGATTCAATTAGCTCTCACACTTCTCATCCAGCTTTGGTGGTATCAGGGACAGGGGATCAGAGGAGTCTGCTGCTACCAGCCCTGGGCCCTTCTACTAGTTACTTCTAGCTGGGCCTCAGTTTCCTCTTTAACATGAAGAGATTGGACTAGATTAAGAGTCCTTAAAGTGCAATCTAGGGACCCCTGGACATCCCCAAGGCCATTTCAAGGGAACCATGAGGTCAAAACTATTTATACAATAATGTCAGGATATTTTAATTTTTAATGTGGTAAATATTGATAGAGTTTTAAAAAATTAATTTAATTTTAAAAATTTTAATTTGGTAAATATTGATAGACATAAGGCATCTTTTGTTTTTTTAAAAGTTCTTTGACAAGGTCCTCAATAATTTTTAAGAGTATAAAAGAGACTTGAGACCAAAACATTTGAGAACCACTGGATTTGGTGAAACTGACATTTCCTTCCAACTCTAAATCTTTGGGTTCTTTCACCAGGTCAGAGTTTTCCTGGGAATTCCTTACTTACTGGGACCTCTAGACAAGAGATCATCCACTATCCCAGTGCTTTCCAAACAGAAAGAAAAATAGAGAAGAAGAGATTGAGAGAAAATAGGGTCTCTTGTCTTTAAGCATTTAAGGTAGTCATGTGGAAGAGAGATGGGTTTGTTCATTTAGTCCCAGAGGGCAGAACTCAAAGTACTAATGGGAGTGAAGGGGGGGGTTGAAGAATTAGACTCCAGGAGATATGAAGAAACACATTCTCCTTATCAGAGTTTCCTGACAGAGGAATAGGCCATTTCAACAGGTAGTAAGTTCCCTTAACTGGAGGTACTCAAGGCTGTATGACCTCTTGTTAGAGACATTGTATTGGGGATTCTTACTTATGTAATAAATCAGGCTACTTGGACTCCATGGTCCCTTCCAACTCTGAGAGTCTGATTTACCCTGGAACAATGCCACTCCGATCAAAGGTCAACTTGTCAAGAGCCTTATAGACTTCATGGATGAGCGAGGGGACAACCCATCCACATAGCTGCCAACTCAGATTAGGTAGGATCCCCCTAGAGGGGGCAGACATTGGATCAGACCTGCTAGTTCTGGGTCCAATAGCTTCAAACTCCTCAGACAGCCCAGAGGAGTTTATGCAATTAGATGGGGTCTGGCCCACTTGATCCCTTTGGAATGGTTCAGGTGCCTAAGGAAAGGACTGGGGTGCTACCAGACCAGCTTCCCCATTGAGGAGGTGGGAGGTGGAGAGAAAAGAAAGGAAGAAAGTATTTATTAAGCATTTACTATGTGCCACCCTGGGCTAAAAGCCAAAGTCACAAATACAAGCAAAACGAAAATCTTTTCTCTCAAGGAGCAATACATTCTAATGGGTGAAAATATCTCACAGAAAGAAGCTAAAAAATGGAGGAAGTTAGGGAGGGATGCAGGCATCTGGGGGCAGGGTTTTGGAGTCCAGAAAGTCAGGATCAGAGCCAGGAGGGTAAACCATAGCAAGTACAGAGATCAAGGGGGTCTATGTTAATAAAAATGACTTCTTTCTATCGCTACCTACAATGAATTGGTCTCATTCATTGGTCAGTGAAACCTGAGTTCCCTAAATGCCAAACCATCTGAGTGCAGGTACTGGTAAATGTAGCACCTTTTAGCAATTTTTGGACCTTAGGTTGGCCCAATGAAAGGTGGCTCCCAGGCACTTAGGCATTCCTGTGACATTTGAAACTATCTTCCTCTTGAGTTCAGTCACTCATGAGGCATCTTCCAATGGAGGCTGAAGTAGACAGTCATCAACAAATCCTTCATGCTGTGTCTTACTACTTCCCAAGGTTCTTCGTAAAGGTGTTTAATGCTTTCAGTTTCCAGATGTTTCCAGGAGAACTCTTTCATTTTGAATTACTTTACTCAGCACTACATATGGCAGTCAGTCATTTCCCTCTACTTTCAATCAGAATAGTGCCATCTTGCCCAGATTTTGCCAATGTCTTCATGATTGTGCCATCCCCATGCTCCTGGCGATACAGCTGTCCTTGCTGATGATCCCTGATCACAAGCCATCCAAAGAATCTCATCTGGCATTCATTCCTATCACCCTCATGATGCATCTGTGCTTTTCCTGAGAAACAAAACCATGACCACAGAGCCCTTAACCCATGACTGGCACCCCTGAAGCTAACGCCAGACCTTATGGATCTTCTTATGGAGCAGGTTCTAGTTTTCACCAAGCTGCCCTTGGAAGAATCATGCAACCCAATATGAATTTGCCTAAAGGAAGGATGGAAAAAATGCATTTCAGATGGGGTCCAGAAAATGCAAATGCCTTGTGATGACATTTGGACTTTGGACCACAGCTGCTCCTTTTCAGTCATTCACAAACACCTTTATTCTGAAACCTAGCAGATGAGGCTAGAGCTATCTACCTCATCAACATGCTAACCTGCTCTCTCCACCCATCATCCATAACATGTCCAAATTAGTGTGACTCATCCTGGTATGACGTTGTGAATATTTCTTGGACAGAAGGTTTGAAAGATGATCACTTAGCTATGAAGAGATGAAATTTTTGGAGCATATTGTGGGTAGTTACATGGCACAGTGGATAAGAGTGCCAGGCCTGGAGTCAGGGACACTTATCTTCTTAAGTTCAAATTTGGCTGCAGATGTTTACTTGCCATGTGATCCTAGGCAAGTCACTTAACCCCTCTGTTTGCCTCTGTTTCCTTATCTGTAAAATGAGTTGGAGAAAACAATTGGCAAACCACTATGATATCTTTGCCAAGTAAACCCCAAATGGAGTCATGAAGAGTTGGACAAGACTGAAATAACTGAACAATAACAACATTGTGGGCCCCTGTGGGGTAAAGAGGATGTCCTGAGAGGAATATGTCACCCTAATGATGAAGTCCTGTATCAGTTCCTGGTGTTTTCTAGTCTTTGCCATGGCTTCATTGCAGACTTCTCATCAACTGCTATCCCTATCTCTGAAATGCCCTAAGAACTTCTGGTGACCAAACCCAACAGAGAAAAAGCTCAAGAAGTGCAAAGGGACCAAGGCTCCAATCCCAGTTTTGTTGCTTACTACCCATATGATCTAGTGGGGGAGGGCAGGGTATGTATGATCTCCCTGGATTTAAATGTTTGCCATACTTCCCCTGTGCCGGGGGGTGGGGGGTGGGGGGAGAGGAGTGGGGGGGTGGGGGGGAAGGAAGACAGGAATCTGTCTTCTTGATATGCAATGCTATTCTGCCCCTCCCTTGACTTTATACTTTACTCTCCCTTTTTAATAAGGCATCTCCTTCCAGATCCACAGTGCAGTCATGTTTCCCATTCTACTGAGCCTCCCTGATATCCACAAGGTTAAATTTTTCTCCTTGTATTAGTATCTCTAGTTTTCTTGCTTGTGAACCACTCCTACCCCCAGTCCCAGCCAAAAACACTCTTCCTCCTGGGATTTGGTTACCTGAAAAGTTATGAGGTCTAAGGAGGAAGCCAAGCCTTACAGAAGCTGCAGAAGTTGATCACAAAGGACTAAAGATTTCTGGAGATAGAAGAACCTCCTATCTCTAATCCAGTTGGCCAACAGTCAACAAGCATTTAATAAGTGTCTATTGTGTGCCAGACACTGTGTTAAATAAGTGTTGACACAAAGAAGGCAAAAAGAGTCCTAGCTCCCAAGGAGCTAGGGAGAGACCTCACGCAAACAATTCTGTACAAACAAGATATAGGTAGAATAAATCCTAGATCACCAACACAGGGAGGCAGCAATATTAAGGGGAATTTGGAAAGGCTTCTTGGAGAAGGTAGGATTTTAACTGAGGCTTGAAGGAAGCCAAGAAGTTCATCCAGAAATGAGAAGGGAGAGAGTTCTGGATATGGGAGATAGCCATGGGACGTAGAGGTCATGTTTGAGGAATAGCAAAGAGGCCGGTATCATTGGATCTCAGAATACATAGAAGAGGACAAAGTGTAAGAACACTGGGAAGACAGGATGTAGGTGGGTTAGGAAGGCTTTATGAACACAATAGAGGATTTTATACTGGATCCTAGAAGCAATAGAGAGCCCTGGGAGTCAATTGAATGGGAGGTGGGGGGAGGACATGACATGGTCAAATCTGTGCTTTAGGAAAATAATTTTGACAGCCGAGAAGAAGAAGCACTGGAGTGTGGAGAGACTTGAGGCCAATGTCCCCTCAATACAATCCTCCTTGTCTGTAGCTTGACTCTAAAGTGTGATGTTCAACCCCACAGGATATTACAAACCAAGGCAGGTAGGCAGAACAGAGGATGAATGGGGCTGGAGGGACAAGGGGAGAAGGAGAGGACTTCAGTCTTCCCAGACCCTTAAGGAATATCTCTCACCCTTGGCTCAGGTCACCATTTTAAAGAAGACTCTGAGACCACTGCTTCCCTCTCTCTTACCCTAAGCAAGAGATGTGTCCAGAGAGGGACTAGTGGGGAAAGTATAAAGCTATTGACAAGGCAAGTCTGATGACAAGAGTGGGACATAAGCAGGGATATGATTTGGGCTATACCACGTGTGGGTAGATGGGCACACACAGAGAGAGCTCTGTGAGGTCTGCAAGCAGCTCTTATGTACCACTCCTGACCCCACCCACCCCATAATGCCTTGTGTTTATTTTAGGCACTGGCAATGGATCCCTTGAACCATCCTTCTCCCAAGAGGCCTCCCTAATTCTCAGAGTGGGATCAATGGAAAAGCCAATAGGAATGAATAGTTAAAAACATCCTAATGGAGACTTGGCTTTAACCTGCAGGAGCCCACTGTTAAAATTCACACCTCAGAAATCGGCAATCCACAAATCAGGGCTTGATTTTTTATTTTATTGATTTGTCCAGATTTAAGAAAATGTTAATAATGTATATTAAGCTTAAAAGTAAGTATATAGACCTTGTTCCCCAACCTAAGTTGCTTTTTTAAAACAAAAATGTGGGGCTCTTGTGAACCTTCTGGATCTCTGACAAAAAGATTACCACAAGCTTTCAGGGAAGCTTGTCAATGGAAGTCCATTGGAATCTCTCCTTGCAATGCTACATAGGCCCACATGTTCCTGTCTTTCAGTCTGGGGGAAGGTCAACTACTATGGAAGCTCCTGGTTGAGATCCAGACCTGGCTTATGACTGGCAAGGATTGGCTAATCAGTGGCAGTCAACTATGTGCTCTGTAGGGGCCTTGATGGTCTCTAAGATAGTTTGCAAGTCCATCTGGGCAATATTCAACTCCTTTTGAAGATGGCAGAGTAAAGGGAGAAACTCACCTGATGTCTCCCCCAAACCCCTTCAAATACCTTTAAATAATGACCCTAAACAAATTCTAGAGCAGCAGAACTCACAAAAAGATGGAGTGAAACAAATTTCCAGCCCAAGATAACTTGGGATGTTGGCAGGAAAGGTCTGTTGTATCATGGTGAGAGAGAAGTGCAGTCCAGCGCAGGCCTAGTCAGTGCAAACTAGTCCCCAGCAAGCCCAGAGCAGGCCTTGGGAGCCACTGAATCAGAAGCAGAAGCAGCAGCTACTTCCAGAGCTCTCAGCACACAGACAGTAAGGGGGTTGAACAACTGGTCAGAAGGAGATTACAATGGTCTCTTTGCTAGCACTGAGACAGGACTCTGTTGCTTTGCCCATACTTGGATCTGGGTGGCAGTCCCAGGGTGAGGGGGAGCATTAGCATAGTAGAGTTTGTGGCCATAGCTGGGGCACAGACCCTCATCACAGTTCCAGGGTAGAAAAGAGTGCTTGTGGCCACTCACAGACCAGAGCACAGGCCAGGGGAGTAATAAACACCTCTTCTTCGATCATGTTGCCTTGGAAGAACTGAAAACTTACAAATTCCTAGAAGTATCTCTGAAAACAGCTGCACAAAATCCCTGAAACTTGGTACAGTGCACTCTTCACACTGGAAGAAGAGCCCTACTTGAACAAAGAGTTAAAAGTCAAGTAATAGGCTAGGAAAATGAACAAACAACAGAAAAAAATTCTGACCATAGTTAAAATGTGGTGACAAGGACACTCAGAAGAAGACAGCAAAATCAAAGTTCCTTCATCCAAAGCCTCTAAGAAAAATATGAATTGGTCTCAGGCCATGGAAGAGCTTAAAAAGGATTTTGAAAATCAAGTAAGAGAAGAAGAGCAAACATTGGAAAGAGAAATAAGAATGATGTAAGAAAATCATGAAAAATGAGTCAACAGCTTGGTAAAGGAGACACAAAAAAGTACAGAAGAAAATAGCACCTTAAAAAACAGACAGATGAAGTAATCAAGTCTATCTATTGCCATATGAAAAAATGATCTAACTCACCGTTGATTGGAGAAATGCAAATTAAAACAATTCTGAGGTACTGTCTCATAACTTTTAGATTGGCAAATAGGACAGAAAAAGAAAATGACAAATGTTGGAGGAGATGTTGGAGAAGTGGGGCATTAATGCATTGCTGGTGGAATTGTGAACTGATTCAACCATTCTGTACAGCAATTTGGAACTAAACACACCTCTTGACCAAGTAATATCACTACTAGGTCTATATCCCCAAAGAGATAAAAAACAAAAAGTATAAGACCTATATGTACAAAAATATTTGTAGTATCTCTTTTCTGGTGGCAAAGAATTGGAAATTGAAGGGATGCCCATCAATGGGGATTGAGTGAACAAATTGTCCTATTTGATGGTGATGGAACATTACTGTGCTATAAGAAATGATGAGCAGGATGCTTTCAGAAAAACCTGGAAGGACTTACATGAGCTAATGCAAAGTGAAATGTACTGGGTACAAAGAACCAGCAATATTGTAAAATGATCATCTGTGAATGACAACTATTCTCAGCAGTACAATGATCCAAGACAATTCTGACGGAATTGTGATAAAAAATGCTATCCATCCCCAAAGGAAGAATTGATGGTGTCTGAATACAGATTGAAGCATACTTTTTAAACTTACTTTATTTTTTCTGGGTTTTTTATGTCTGTTTTCTTTCACAACATGGCTGTTATGGAAATATTTTAAATTGCTTCCCTTCTCCATGAGGGGATGGGGTGGAAGGAAAAGAGAGAATTTTGAACTCAAAGTTTTAAAAATGAATGTTAAAAATTGTTTTTACATGTAACTGGGGGAAAATAAGATACTAGAAGAAAAAAGTCAACTTCTCTTAAGGGACGGACAGAGCCAAGGGTGAAGACCATCATTGATGCTGGAAAAAACAACAACCCAGTCTGCTCTGAGTAGAGGCATGAATGCTACTGTTAAAACAGAATTTAGCAGAAACAAGTAAATCAGGCCAATCACTCTGGTGCTAATTAATGAAGCACATGCGGGTCTGCTCTAATGAAGATCTAGAAGTCTTTGAGAATAATGGAACTTCCACTTTTCTTCAGCCAGCAAGCCCATGCGTGTGGCAGCTTATGTGAGGGAATCCAACACTGATGGATTCCTCATCCATAAACTGGATTGGGTCCTGCCACCAGGGTGGTCAGGCCAGTCTGGTGAAATCAACAATATGTACACAGCTACACAAATATAAAAAAAAATTAAATACAAAATAATTTTGAGTCAAGAGCACTGACAACTAGTAAGATTAGGAAAAACCATGCTGGGGTTGTGCTGGAGCCAGCTCTAACCTGCTGCAACCCATCATTAAAATTTCAGAGTGAGCATTTACACCTCAGAAATCAGCAATCCACCAGTCAGCGCTTGATTTATTGTTTTGTTTATTGTCTAGATTTAAGAAAATATTAATAATGCATATTAAATTTAAAAGTGTATATACATTTTCCCTCCCAGAAAACCTGAGTTTGTTAAACATTTGCTAGCATATTCCTACATGTAGAAAGCAATATATGAGTTGAAACTGGGAGATAGATATTCCTTTTTATTTTAGAAAAAATTAGTTTTTTATTAATATCTTTTGTTCTTATATCATTTCTGAATATATCCTCCCCAGCGAATGAACCTTTATAACCAAAAAACAAACAAAAACTTGAAAGAGAAAGGAGAAAAACAGATCAGCTCAACTAATAAATATATCAACCAGGCCCGTAGTATTGTATACCCATAGATCCCCACCACTGCAAAGAGGGAGGAAGTTGAATTTTCTCATTTCTTTGTTTGGTGACACGTTTGATCATTATACTTCCTTTGCAATCAGGGGTGCTCATTTTTTCCATTTATATTGTAGTTGTGTATCTTCCTTAACTGGTTCTGCTTACTTCACTCTGTATCAGTTTATACGTCTTCCTGTATGGGTTTCTCTGAATTCTTCCTGCTTTTTAATATTCCATTACATTTATGTGCCATAACTGTTCTTTAGCTGATGGCCATCTACTTTATTTCCAGTTTTTTGCTGTCACAAAAAAAGTGCCATTATGAATTTTTTTATGCATATGGGACCTCCTTGTATCTTTGGGCCAAAAGTGACTATTTTAGTCACTTTCTTAGCAAATTTCCAAATTGCCTCACAGAATAATTGTAGCAATTCATAGGAAAGAAAAACTTTCTGAGAAGTGGAAGTGATGGAAGAGAGCATTCTAGGCATGGGGAATTACCTGTGCCAAGGTGCTGACCCTGAAGATGGAATGTGGGAGATTCTGCTCAGCAGTACATGAATAGAAACAAAGAAGGCAAGATGGCAACTGTAATTCAAGGTTGGGGTCAGGCAAGGCAAAATCACTGATAAGATAAGGGAGCAAGGGATTAAAATATAGAGGACAGTGCAGAGTTAAAGTGATTTACCAAGGGGTAAAAAGGAGGGGAGGAAGGACAATGCAGATAGTACAGAGATGATGTCTTAGGAAAGACCTGAGGAGGTGGAGGGAATGGAGATCAAGACAAGAATGAAGAACAAGATTAAGAGTAGAAAGGCCTATGGAAAGACTGAATGGTGAGATGCTATGATCAAACAAAGGAATGTGGGAGATTCATGAACCAAGAAGCAGAACAGATGTGAGTGAAGGCATCAGAAGTGTGGCTATCTCAGTATGTTGCTGAGGTGGAGTGAGAGAGTAGGTCATGGGAACTGAGTAGATTGAGAAACTGAGAAGTAAAAATGCCTGAGGGACTATCAGTATGTACATTGAAGTTCTTTACTATGGGATTAAAGACTAAATCAGGCACTGAACTCATTAAGGAAAGAAAAAGCATCCTAAGGGTCAGTAGATAATGTCCACCAAGATCTGGATTGGGTGGATCTCGAAGGAAGACAGGATGCTGTGGGATGGTGGTAGAGGGAGAGTTAGGAAGTAGCAATGGGGAGAAGGGAGTATTCCAGCTCCCTCATCAGGACCCCTCAGGGCTTATGAGTGGAAGTGTCACTAGTGCTGGACTAGGTGACCAGTGACTCCATGTCATCAGGAGAAAACCAGGTCTTAGTGGTCAAGCGAAGCTGATCAAGATTATCTCTCAAGAGGCAACCTCCCATTTTTCAGATGAGGAAAATGAGACCCACAGTGGTAAAGGTACTTGTGGAAGGAACATGGAAAGAGTGGTGACTTTTAGAGTCAAAAGATCTGGAGTTAAAAAATCTGACCTTTTCTCTTTGTGGTTGTGTTATGTGGGGCAAGTCATTTTATTTCTTGGAGAATCAACTTCCTTATCTGTAAAATGCAAATAAAATCAAATGAAAAAATTGGATGCAAAATGCTAATCAAATATCAACTGTTGCTAATTGTCATTGCCCAAAGTCTCTCACATGGATAGAAAGGAGAAGAGCCAGAGTTTCAGTCTAGAGCCTCGGATGCCAAATCCAAGGGACTTTGAGGTTCTCAGCATTAGGTGGCTGTAGAGGCAGCTATAGATGACTCTATAGAGAGGGGAAGCTCTGAGGTCCCCTGCACCAGAGGACTCTATAGGAAGGGCACTTGCGGTGACTACACTCAGAATGCTGACTCTGGTACCCTGGGCAAGGCTGCAACAGTTGGCATTCAGAACCCCTGCCCAATCCCAAGGAGCCACATCTTCCCATCTTCCTTCTTTTCCTTCTTTCTTTCCTTCCTTTCTCCTTCTTTCTTTCTTTCTCTCTCTCCC
This sequence comes from Notamacropus eugenii, assembly GCF_028372415.1. Classification (NCBI taxonomy): domain Eukaryota; kingdom Metazoa; phylum Chordata; class Mammalia; order Diprotodontia; family Macropodidae; genus Notamacropus; species Notamacropus eugenii. Next base: position 11,207,540 of record NC_092872.1, on the reverse strand, counting down.
TCTTTCTTTCTTCCTTCTTTCCTTTCTTTCTTTCTTCTTCTTCCTTCCTTCCTTTCTGTCTTTTCTTCCTCCTTTCTTTCCTTCTTTCCTTCCTTTCTTTTTCTTTCTTTCTCCCCTCTTTTCCTCCCTCCCTTCTTTCCTTCCTTTCTTCCTTCTTTCCCTCCCTCCTTCCTTCCCCAGGACCAGTAGTCATCTTTTCTCTTAATTTGACATTTCCCTTTAGCACTTAAAACAAGAATCTACACCCAGTAAGCATTTAATAAATGTTCATTCAATTGCAATGGTCAGCCCCATGATTGAGTGCATTTAGCCTCCTAAAGATACGCTCAGAGATCAGCAGACGTGGAGCAGCATTTCACTCAGACTGAGTCCTGTCTCTTTTCATAATCACAATAGATAACACTGAAACCTTCCGTGTGTTTCACATATGTTACCTATTTCAATCTTCATACCACTCTGGGAGACAGGTGCTAGTATTATCCCTGTTTTATAGAAGAGAAAACCGAGGCTGACAGAGATTAAATTATTTGCCCAGGGTCATAAAGCTAGTAAGTGAGGAGTCAGAACTGAAACTCAGGTAGGGCTTCTTGCCTCCAGGTGATCCTCCATCTCCCATCACAGACACCCGGATGCAGACCCAGAGAAAACCTTCCCAAAAAGGGCAGCATGGGGTCACAAGTCCCCAGAGCACCAGGTCTATCCCAAGTTCCTTTGAACAGAAACATCCCTGGAACAGTAAAGCAGGGAGGGAGCCAGTTGGAATCTCCAGTTCAAGGAAACTCCATGTGCTAGATTCTGTGGCTTCAGTTTTATGACTGTGGGGTAGCAGTTAATTTGCAGGAAGGGCTAGCATCCTGAGCTATGGGAGATTGTTTCCAGCCTTCAGAAACTGGGTCCTAGAGGCTCGGGGCATCACAGAGCTGAAACCATTCAGAAGGAGATGATGACTGGACAACGATTTCAAGGGAGCCAGTAACTTTTGGTGGATTATCAGTCATGACCAAGCTCCGACCATGCAGCTCCTGCCATGAGGAAAGGCCACACTGGGAGCTGGACTTCAGAAAAGATATCGTCCCATCCCATTCTTCTACCTTTGGCAGCGGGCAGAGCAATGAGAGAAGGTAGGGGCAGACGAGTCGTAGTCTGCCTTCATGGAAGCCCTTATCTAAAAGCAGGGTACAGAGTCCTGCCCTATGGGAGTTCCTGGTCTGATGGGAAGAAGGTTATCTCGATCTCAGGGAGCTCCCAATCTGAGAAAGAAAAAAATCTCCCTCATGCTGGGAAACCCCCAGACTCAAGAAGGGGTTGGCCCCCATTCTAATCTCTACCTTTCAGCTCAATTCAACATTTCATTAAGTGCCTACTATAGACAAGGCTCTTTGCCTCGTTTTGATCAACAAGCATTTATTAAGCACCAACTGTGTCCAGTATCCTGCTAGTCCCTGGAAATACAAAGACAAAAAGGAAATAATCCCTGCCCTGTAGGAATTTACATTCTCTGGGGGAGACACACTTATACATTATACATACATATATATAACGATTCAGAAAATGCAAAGTAATTGGCAGGGAGTGGAGAATGGGGGAGACAGTAAAATCTAGGGTGGGGTGGCATCAGGAAAGGCCATCTGTAGGAGGTGATGCATTCCATGTCTGGGGGACAAGTAGTACAAAGTCCTGTGTGAAGAAAAGCAGGAAAACCAGAGTCCTCCCAGAACTTGTGTTCCATCAGGCAGGATACGATTAGTACAAAGATAGGTATAGGACAAGGGAGAGTGGGACAGGGGCCAAGGTGAGAACTTGCATGTAGAGGGCTTTAAAGCACACCAAGAATTTTCTTCACAACCTCCCCATGAGGGAAGTAGTCCAAGCACTACAACCCCTTTTATAGGTGAGTAACTGAGGCTCAGTGACTCCCCTGTGCTTGTATGTCTCATGTCAGAGCCACCATATGTAGGCAGGTCTCCTGACTCCTCCTCTAGCCTCCTTCCCTTCTGCCTCACCCCAGTAGCATGTGGCCAGTGTCACCCATTGCACATTGGAATAGAAACCCCAGAGAAGAAATGACCGTGGAAGTTGATAATGTTGTTGTTCAGTCATGTCCAATTCTTTGTGACTCCCCTTGGGGTTTTCTTGGTAAAGATATTGAAGTGGTTTGCCATTTCCTTCCCCGGCTCCTTTTACAGATGAGGAAACTGAGGCAAACAAGAGTAAGTGACTTGCCCAGGGTCATGCAACTACTAAGTATCTGAGACCAGATTTGAACTCATGAAGAGGAGCCTTCCTGATTTCAAGCCCAGTACTCTACTCAGCACCCAACTTAGCTGCCCACAGCAGGTGAGCCTGCAGATTAATAACCAGCATACTTGTGGAGGCTCTCTCATCTCCCTACAGTGGGTACTAACCACCTCTCATTCTGTCTTTGGGTGAGTTGGTCCATTCCCAGGCCACAGTAATAAGGGGGAGGAGATGTGTGGTCAGTCCATGGTCACTTAATACTATGGAATGAGCATCCCTGGAAGCTGGGTCCAGCCCCGGGTGTAGCAGGGGGAGTCCAGAGAGATGATGATACTTTCCTTGTGCACATTTGAAAGGAGGTTGCCCAACACTCCTTCCCCCAATTCGTAAGCACTTTTGGCTCACTCTCCACAGGCAGGGTGTGGGAGATTCCTGTCTTCAGAGAGCTTGGAGCATAACTGGGGACTTAGGACATCCAGAGGTGCACACTAGGATATACGCGACAAGTGATGGAGAAGGAGGACAGACAATTTGGGCTGTAGGAGTTAAGAGGAGGGAGAGAGAGAGCTATGGGGCCAGGATGATCAGCAAAGTCTTTTTGGAGGAGGTGAGACTTGAACTAGACAAATCTTAAGGAAGCAAAGAAAAGAAATGAAGATATTACCAGCTCCAGGGGCAAGCGAAGGAGGAGGTAGATCAGCATGAATGGGAGGAAGGAGGGAACGAAGTGTGTGGCATGTGCACATCTGTGGGAGCTGAGGGTCTCTAATAATATTAATCATAATTAGCATTTGTATAGCATTTTATATAATATAGCATTTCATATAATATAACAAACTTCTGGGCTGGAAGGCATTATTGCCCCGTAGCTCTCTCTCTCCCTCCTCTTAACTCCTACAGCCCAAATTGTCTGTCCTCCTTCTCCATCACTTGTCGCGTATATCCTAGTGTGCACCTCTGGATGTCCTAAGTCCCCAGTTATGCTGGTTTAGTGACTTTCCGAGACAGGAAGCAAGTTCAGGTCTTCTGACTCCAAGTCTGGTGCTCATCTGTGGGGAGTAGTTGGGCTCAATGTTTTGATCCATTGGTAACAACAGCTGCCTGCCCCCCCCTCCCTCCCTCCTTCTCTCTCTCTCTCTCTCTCTCTCTCTCTCTCTCTCTCTCTCTCTCTCTCTCTCTCTCTCTCTCTCTCTCTCTCTCTCTCTCTCTCTCTCTCTGTTATTTTCCCTCTGTTGCAAGAATCTTGATTACACTGTGAAGTGAGGCAACATCAACATCCTTCCCAGTTCTGATGGGAATGCCATCTTGGTCCTCATCTACCTCAAATACACAAAATTTCAATTCTTCCAGAATGACATTGCCCTTGCCCACCTGGTTTTCCCAATCAACTACACAGCCTGTATCTAGCCTCCCCTCTCCTCGAATGAAAGTGAAGAGTGGACCTTTCTATTGGGACAGGATGGGACCACATCTATGCCTTTGGTAAGGGAGGGTCAGGAAGGGATAGAGCTTGGGGGAGGCCATCTGTCACCCCCACATGATATCCTAACTCCCATCATTATAGCCCAACGAGGGTGGTCTAAATGAGGGGGGAGAGCATTTCAGGCATGGAAGAGAGCCAGTGAAAAAGCCTAGAGCTAAGAGATGGATCGTTAGAGGCCCAAGGAGCCCAGACACTCTGGGGCTCTGAGATAATTCTTCCCCTGAATGTGGTGTGAAGCCACATGGGGAGAGAGTGACTTAGCCCTCTAATCCTTTTGCATGAAACTGGTCCTGGATTTTTAAGAATCCACTAAAGCAATAGAACACCATGGTTTGTGTTCCCTGGGGTCTCGTTCATGGAACAACAAAGAAATCCAGTGTCACTGGATCAAAAAGTACATGTATAGACATGGGAAGGGAAGGAAAGGAAGACAGTGCCTCCTCAATGTGCTTTACACTGTGCTAGGTTCTTGGGATAAAAGACAATGGGAAAGCAGACCTTGCCCTCAGGTCTGGAGTTTACATTCTAGCAAGGGATCCTTCAGGTTCACGTATTTATGCTGAATACACTTTTTTAATAAATACAAAATAAACACAAAGGTGGTGTTGTTTGTCCTTCATTTTCAAAGAAGACAAATGCTGTCACAGGGCGATGCGTTGACTCGTCCGTCTGTTGGATTTAAGCATGAGAGCGTTGCACAAAGTCGTCAGCCTCACTCTCTCTTCCAGAGTCATCAAAGTCCAGTAGCGTGACAAAAGCCAAGATGATTGGAGATGGTCCAGGATGCAGTGGATGACCTTAGGAATCTTGTCTGACCAAGCTCTTCAGCTGCCTCCATGGAACTGAAACAAATTGTTCTCATCCACCCCTTCTACCTAGGGAAGTTTCCACAGGTTTGGGGTAGACTTCCCATTAACTCACCTACAGATTTGAAGCCTGTCAACTACCTAAACCTGGTTTAGCCCATCTGCCATGATGGTTTTACCAGGGTGTGGCTGCTATGCATGCTACATGGAGCCAGGGGTGAGGGTGGGATGACTTATGGGACAATAAAGGTGGATAAGCAGCCCTGGAAAGGGCCTGGCAAGCCCTCACACCAGAGGTGATCGTCCTCCCTTTACCCCTTACACAAAGGTAGTTTGAGAGAGAAAGAACCAGTACTTGCGGTCACAAAAGGTCTTATGTAGAAAGTAGTATTTGAGCTGCATCTTGAAGGAAACGAGAGATTCTTTGAAGTGCAGATGAGGAGAGAGTGCATTCCAGGCCCCAGGAGATGTCCTGTACAAAGGAATGTAGATGAGAGATGAATTTCAGCTGTGAATAGCAGAGAAGAGACCAATGTGGATGGATCATGGAATGTGGGGAAGGAACAGTCCAGCAAGGAGAATAATGTACAATGCACATCCTGCGGAAGGGTAAGTTGGGTCCAGGTTTTGAAGGACTTCAAAGCCAAACAGAGGACTTGATATTTATGATAGAGGATAATGTATATATAATATAATAAAGAATATTTATGTATATACAATGTATATTTATGCTAAAGTGTAATGATATATATTGCTGGATAGAGCCTTAATTAGATTCCTCATGGATCTGGGCACCACATTTTAGGAATATGGAAGAAAATATTGTCTCTTTCTCAGAGACGATAGATCTCTTCATCTCTCTGTGTATATGTTTCTATGTTTGTATACATATATAGTCCAGTCAATAAGTATTTATTGAGCATCTACTATGGGCCAGGCATTGTGCTAAGTGCTAAAGAAAGGCAAAAGATAGTCCCTACCTACACTTCCAGGTTCACAGTCTAATGGAGGAGACTACTTGTAAACAGTTATGTATAAACAAGATATAGTCAAGACAAACTGAAGATAACGGATGGGGGAAGGTGTTGACATCATATGTACACACACATGTATATAGATGTGTACACCAATCATATGTATATGTATATACACATATATATACACACACGCATGAAATATATAAATATATTTTTTCAAGCATTCCTACTTAGAAAGAGATTTAAACTGCAGAATTCCCCTTCCCCCAAATCAAAATGCTCCTTCCCAATCACCATACATTTTATAGTATTCAGGAACAAGGACAAAATTCCGCACTCAAAATCCAGCAAGACTTCGGAGTGTAGATCACAAGCTCTGTTGTCTTAAACTGAGAAGTCAATGGTCACTTAACTTTTGTCATACCCTGCAGAATCATTTCCCTAAAATCAATGAATCCCCTTTTGAGCACCACCTCTAAGGATTTGCCTTTGCACCCAGTGAGAGGTGAACTCTGCTCTGATTCCTTTAGGGAGAAGTTCTTCCTGGGCTGATCAGTCTTTTTTCCTTTAGAAAATGATTAGGCCTCCAATAAGAATGATTTTGAAGGGACTAGAAGAAAGAAACAGAAAAAAGAAATCCCATTTAAAATAACTTTAAAATCCATACATTTTCTGGAAATCATCTACCAGATGATTGAAGGCTAGCGCTTAATGATGTAATTTGAGATCTGACACTGCAGTGCTTTTTCATTTATGCCTTTTCTTGCTATTCCCTTGAGATTTTAAACCTATTCCTCCTGTGATTGTACTGCATAGTTATAGAAAATGTTCCTCTAAGTAACTGACAGGTACAGCACTACATCAGCAAATGAATTTAAATGATTAAAAAAAGCTTTTCAAAGATCTCAGCACAGGACATTGTTTCAGAATTGATCATTCAAGGGAGACCGATAAGAGTTTCCCGTTCAGATAAGATCACACCAGATGTTATAACATACCTTCTTGATACCAGTTTGTAATATGAGCTAAAAGATAAAAGATGGGGACCCAGATGCCTTCATGGGAAGGACTCAGAGAAACTGGGGTACATCTGGAAAGGGACAACCAAAGTGGGGAGAGAACTGAAAATTACAAGAACTGGTTGAAGGAATTAGGGATATTAGCCCAGAGGAGACAAAAGAAGACCTAAGGGAGGTTTAATTAACTGTCTTTGAATATTAATTTGAAGGGCTGTCTGGGGAAGAGGGCTTAGACTTATTTCAGTTAGCTCCCACTGAGTAGACTTCATGAGAACAATGGACGTGACAGGGAGTTTGATTTGGGTTTGGCGCAATATGAAACAGGCTACTTGGAAGGCAGTGAGTAGAGGCCTTTCAGCTGAGGCTGGATGACCAGTTGCCATGATAAATCAGGCGTACGTTTCAAAGCTATAAAAATTTAAAATTATATCCTTCATATGACATTACAAAAGTAAAAGAAAATCTTTAAAAGCATAGGAACCATGACAAGAATTATGAGACGCATGTGAAACTGATTGAGGATGTGCCAGTGATATAAAACACATAATATAAAACACAGTGGAAAATATAGCACTGCTTCTTCCTGCTTCACACGTGGTCATCACAAGTTCAGGGAAATCCTTGTGGAGATATGCATAGGCACACGTACATACACACACATATATATGCATATGTACACATACACACATATATACAGACATACACATACACACAAGTACATATACGCATGTATACGGACACATATATAATCTATACACACATGCACAATATATACATATACCCACATACCCACATACACATATATCTGCATGTATACGCACATATACACATACACATATATACACATGCAGGTATGTAGATGTGTGCATACACAATGTGTGCACACACGTGTACACATATGTGCACGACCCTGTGGGTATAACATGCATGTGTGTATACACACACACACACACACATATAGTCCCCTCTTGATACATTGTAATCACCTTGAGGTCCGGGGTTGTTTCCCTTCTGTCTCTATGCCTGGCACACAAAAGGCCCTTAAGAGATGCTTGTCAGTTGTGCTGTGGGACGAGCCAGAGGGCTGGGACTCCAGAGGGCTGGGTTCTGATGCCAGCTTCGCACCCTGGCTGACTCCTTTTGCTGCCAAGTGCAGCCTCGTTCCAGGCCGGACCACCCATCCAGAGTGGCACCCCCTATCTGCTTCCCCAGCTCCAGACCCCCAAGATGGAGGCCAGCAGGCTGGCCGCAGTCCCCGCAGGAGCTCCCTGCTCCCAGAAGCCTGGGGCCTCAGGAGCCTGGCTGGGCCGCCTTGGAGCCGTCCCCCCGGGCCTCCTGTCCCCACTGCTGCTGCTGCTGCTGCTGCTGCCGGCCTGGAGTGAGATCTCCTCCTCCCTGTTACCTCCCCACCTCCTCTCTCCTTCCCTCTCCTCTGCTCCTTATCTCCACCCCTCTCTGGGGTCCCATCCTCTTTCCCTGCTCATTCCAGCCCTTTTCAGTATCACCTTCCTCTCCCCTTCTCCTGTTCTCTCCCTTTTGTCTCAATTCACCCTCAATCCATCCTTCCTGTTATCTCCTTTTCCCTCCATCCCTCCCTCCCTGTAATCTAAGACCTCCGGTCCCTCCATCTTCCCCCTTTTTATATTCATGTACCTTACCCTACCCCTCTCCCCAATTTAGCTCACAGCCTCTCTTTCCTCACCCTTTCCCTGTTTTCAGTATTTCCAGAATTTCACCCTTTCACCTCATCATTTTGGGACCTCTTCCAATGAAGCCAGCCTGGCTTGTGATCTTTAATCCGCTTTTTAGCTCAGTCTCACTATCATCCTTACTTCTATCTCCTATTATTTCCCGCTCTCCCTATTCTCTTACCACTTCTGGTATTTAATTCTTTTCCTGAACATCTTCCTCTCTGGTGAGGTCCCACCTAGACAGCTCTCCTCCCCAGGCACCATGTTATTTCAGTCTCTTGAGGTGGTGCAGTGGGTAGAGCATCAGTGCAGGAGTCAGGAGGACCTGAGTTCAAATCAAATCTCACCTCAGACACTTGACACTCACTAGCTGTGTGACCTTGGGCAAGTCACTTAACCCCAGTTGCCTCATCCTGGGTCATCTCCAGTCATCCTGATGGATATCTGCTCACTGGATTCAGATGGCTCTGGAAGAGAAGTGAGGCTGGTGACCTGCACAGCCCTCCCTCCCTCAAAACAAAGTCAAGTGCAAGTCATGTCATTATTTCTCTGATGGCATGGTCTTCTTCAGCAATGAAGGATGAACACACACACAATTTCAGTCTCTATGTCATCTCCTCTTCCACCTCTTTCCCAGTGATTTCACCTGCTCATTATCTCAGCTCATGCCTATAACCCTTTTATCTTTCTTGATTTCCGCCCTCTCCTCATCTTATTTCCCTTCTCTTATTCCAGCCTCTTCCCCAAATCCAACTTTCTCCCTGTTATCTTACCCTTTCCCAGTAATTTCACATCCACTCAATTGTAACTTCCCTACTTTCTCCTGGTTTCCTGTTATCTGACACCTTCTCTCATCTCCCTCCCTCCAGTTGTTTTTCCTTTCTTTCTATCTCAGCCCTACTTCTGACTCACCCCATCCTGGTCCTCTCACTTCCAACAATTATCTCACCTCTTATCTTTGTTCTTCTTTCTCCCTACCTTCCAGGTTACTCTGACGTCCTACAACAAGGTGTGTAGGAAATCACCTGTCCCGTATTGGAATACAGATGTCTAGGCTCAAGAATATCTGTCTCCATTTCTGGGAGGGACCTGGGATTTGGGGAAGCCAAGCTGTCCTTCTGGGGTGGTAGGGCAGGACTTCTATTGGGGTTGTACTTGGAAAATACAAAGAAAATGTGAGTCTGGGGCTAAGGGGATCTCAGGGGCAGTCAGACTGTGAAATCTGGCTTAATGGGGGAGGTCTATAGAAGCCTAGCATTTAGAAGATTGAGAATGAGTGATCTACCATCTAGAAATGAGAGATCTACCATCCAGAACAAAAAGCATCTTACTGGGCTCCCATTATGGAAGCAAGGGATTCTAGGCAGAAGTGAGAAGAAAGTGCCCTCCAGTCAGTGCAAAGACAAAGAGATCAGAGATAGAGTTCTGTGTATGAGGAGAAAAAAGCCACTGGCCAAATCGTAAAGTGGTCAGAGGATTAATGTATATGATAAGGATGGAGAGGCAGGTTAGAGTCAAGTTGAGAAGGGCTTTAAAAATCAGTTGACCCTAGAAGTAATAGGGAGCCATCCACTGAGTAGTGGAGTGACATGGTCAGACCTGCCTTGTCAGAGACAGCTTTGGCAGCTGAGTGGATCATGGATTGGAATGGAGAAAGATTTGAGGGAGGGAGACCAAATAGGAAACTGTTACGATAGTCCAAGGGAGAAGGAAAGTAAGGGAGGGAAGGGAGCGGGCATTGGTTAAGTGCCTTCTGCGTGCCCATAGGCACTTTACAGATATTTCATTGGATAGGAAAAAGTAATAAGGATCTGAGAAAGGGACAGATACAAGAGATGTCATGGAGACGGCAACAATGGGTTTTGACAATAGATTGGATATATGAGATGAGGGAGCTGGAGGGATGGGTCAAGGATAATGTTGAGGTCTTGAGCCTGGGTAACTAGTTGGATGGGAGTGCCCTTAGCAGTCTAGGTCCCCATCTATCCAGCCAACCCACTCTGCCTAAACTGAACTAGGAAAGTTCAGGTGATTCTTAATTCAGACCAATGACAGGAGTCCAAATCTGATGAATAACTTTTCACCATGGCTCTGCTTGATGGTGCTCTCTATGGAAGGATGGAGGTGGGGGCAGGGAACACCAGAATACAGATTCCCACACATAACCCTTCTGCAGTCAGAGCCCAGGAAGTTAACTTTCTTCCAGATGATACCCAAGCCCTCTCTTCCACTGTGTCCCTCTCTACACATACTTCCCAAGTTTCACATGGACTCATTTGTCCTAAATGACTTCCCAATCCACACCAAATGAACTGCTCTGCCACAGCCTGGAATTCTCTTGCTCCACAAAATGATCCACTCCCTTTGGTTACAATCACTAGGTGCTTTCAGACCAGGGTCCTTCTTTTGCCGCATTTGAGGACCAACATTCATTCCAAAACTCCTTTTGGTGCAAGTAGCCCCTTTAGCCTTGAGGATACAGTGAGTCCCTCATTTTCTGGGGTCCTCAACCTCTGACATTCTCATTCTCTCTCTCTCTCTCTCTCTCTCTCTCTCTCTCTCTCTCTCTCTCTCTCTCTCTCTCTCTCTCTGTCTCTGTCTCTGTCTCTGTCTCTGTCTGTCTGTCTGGTCCTCCCTCCTCCTATTTTCTCTCACTTTCTCTCTCACTAATTCTTTATCTCCTTTTCCATCTTTCTCCCATCTTTTTTCTCTGTCTTTTCTTTCTATCTCACTAATCTCTTCCTTTCTTTCTTTACCTTCCTTTTTATCTTTCTCTTTCTCCTTTCCTTTTCTCTATTTTTTCTTTCCTTGCTCTCTTCTCCCTATCTTTCACTCCCCTCTCCTTCTGTGTTTGTTTCCATCCCCTTCCTCTTCTCCCCTAGATTGTGACCAACCTAATTGGATGGAGACCATAAATATGCAAGATTCTATGGAGCGCAAGTGGCCATGGCAAGTAAGCCTGAGACAGAATGAGCACCATGTGTGTGGAGGGGCCCTCCTGGCCAGAGAATGGGTGGTGACGGCTGCCCACTGCATCAATAGGTGAGTCAGCTGATCAGCATTGTAACTGGTGTAGAACAATCAGGGCTTTGCCCCAGGACACAGCCCTTCAGTGTGGTAGAAATCACAAATAGAAATAATATGGTAGAAATAAAGCACTTTGCAAGGATAACAAGTTAAAATTGGAAGCTACCCAAAGGTTATCAGCCTTCTCTCTCTCTCTCTCTCTCTCTCTCTCTCTCTCTCTCTCTCTCTCTCTCTCTCTCTCTCTCTCTCTCTGGCTCTCTTTTTCTCTGTTTCTATCTCTCTATTTCTCCTCTCTCTTCTCTCTCCCCTTCTCAGCAGCAGCCCTGTACTCTTGCCCACACACAGTCTCACCACAACTACCACCACCTGCCTTGCTCAACTGGGGGTAAGTTTAGGTATTCTGTATCCTAGGAGCAAAAATCCCTAGTTATAGCTCTGTAACTGATATCTAGTCTGAAAAGCACTGGAAGGGTTTTGATAGGAGGCCCTTAAACATTCAGTCACTCACACAATAGATGGGACTTCCATGAATCCTGAACCTTATCTATTCTTTAGGAGATAAAGATCTGGTCCTGACTCACAGGGAGATTTCTATCCAATTGTGGTTACTCAAAACACACATAATAACTGAGCACTGACCTCACTGACTAGAGAAGGGCATGGCATCATGTGTGAAAAATGAGGGTGAAGAGACACTTCATCCATCATTGCTATGAGACAATGTAGGGAGAAACTTGATTATCTCTGGGAAAGCTTCAGGACAGGACTGAGGCTTCCATATGGGAACTGGGGGAGAGGGAAAACCAAGAGCCCCATCACAAGACAGAGTGGGCATTTCAGTTAGTTCAGCCCCCTTCTCCACTCTCACTGCTACCCTGTCTCACTATCACTGTTGGCTTTCTTCTCCCACCTAGGGAGATGGTAGAGCCTGAGGGGCTGGTAGAGTCATTGGGGCACCCGCACATATTTGGCTGGTCCCAAGGTAAAGGTACATTTAATTCTCTTTCTTTCCTACAGCAATTTCGATTACTCAGTTATGATGGGGGACACGAATCTCTATCCTAATAACTCCAACACTTCCCAAGAAATCCCTGTCATGGACATTCTCCTTCATCCAAAGTACAGGAGTCGGGCCTTAATAATGGGTGACATTGCCCTCCTCTGCCTGAATTTCTCTGTGCCCTTCACCAAATATGTCCAACCTATCTGTCTACCTCATTCCCTGCTTGATTTGAAGATTGGAACCCAGTGCTGGGTGACAGGATGGGGAGAGATGAGAGGAAGCTATAAAGGTGAAGGGAGGTATACAGTGATCCAACGAGACCTGGGTTTGAATCCTGCCTTGGACAGTTATTTGCTGGGTGACCTTGGGCAAGTCAATGAATTTTGGGGGGGGGGGCCGTCTTCTGTAAAATGAGAGGTTTCAACTTGATTAGCTCTAAGGTCTCTTTGAACTCTTAATTCATATCCCAATGCTCCTATGAAAGTTTCCCTCTTTCCTCTACCCCCAATCAGGAATATAAAGAGTCATATTGTTCCATTCCATCTGTTTAATTACACCATTGAGGCAGCTACTAGAGTGCCCCAACTGACCTGGGATTTTCCAACGAAAGCCTCCGTAAAGGCCAGAGGGATGGTGATAACCATGGCCCCAAAGCTCCAAATGGCTGCTGTTGGTGCAGGGTGCCATGTTTATCTGTAGAATTATTCAGTGCCTTCTTCTTCTTCCCTTTCTTGGACTTCAGCCCTCAATATCTACCTCTGGCTGCAGCTCCTCTTCCCAGCCTTATGTTGGCATTTTCTTTTCAAGAATCAATGCTGTTGAAATTCACAAAAAAGGCAAAAGACTTGGGTTTGGGCTCTTGACTTGGTTCCTTCTTGACTAGTTAAAAGTGACCGCACTTCATAGATATATAGCACTTGTCAGAGTTTCCCTCACAATGGCTCTGATGTAGATTTGATAAGTATTGGTATTTCCATTTTACAGATGTGGAAATTAATCCAGAAGGGTTGAAAATACTTCCAAGTTCCCATGTTGTGATTTTGCCATGCGCTCTTTTTGTGATCCTCTGTGCTTATTAGGGTGCTTAGCACAGAGCAGGAGCTTAATGAATGTTTACTGAGTGAGTGACTGATAGGACCCAGGCTCAAAACCAGGTCTCCTGATACAAGTGGCATGCCGGAACCAGCTCAAATGAACTTCTGAGATACAATTATTAAATTTTCAACATAAGCATTTGCATCTCAATTGTCAAACGCTCGATTTATCGCTTTGTTGATTGTCTAGATTTAAGAAAGTGAGGGAGAAAGTGTTATTGAGTCACATTAAACTTAAATGTATGTCCTGCATACATTTTTTTCCCTCTGGAGAGCTGGTTATTAAATATTTACCACACTCCCACCTGACCCCCAGGCCAGAGTTCTTTCCATTACACTGCATTGACTCATCCCTAGGCTCAATGTTGGTGGCAATTGCTTCGTTATTCTATGTTTCAGCTGCTTCCTGTGTCAGACCACATGGTCACCAATCAGGCCTCTTCTAACACTGACATCCTGGGATTCTAACTCCTAAGCTATAGATGATGGTCAGAAGTTACTCTGGGCAGATCCCAGGACTTCTGAGAAGTTTACAGACAGGCCAGACTCTTCATAAGTATAATGAAAGCTGGATTTAAAATCAGACCACCTGGGTTTAAATAATAGCTCTGGGGCTGTGGACAAATCAGTTAATCTCTCTGGGTCTCAGTTTCCTTGTCTGTAAAAATGAAAGGCTAGTCCAGATGGCCTCTAAGGTCTCCTCTAGCTTTCCTCCCATCTTTGTCCTGTCCCAGACTGTTTGCATTCACAGCTAGGACTTCCCTGGAACAGTGCTGACTGAGACAAGTAGAATGCTAGGAAGGAACTTGGAGGTCACCAGAATGATATAATGGAAAGAGCCCAGGATTGGGAAACAGGAAATCTGGCCTTAAGTCCTAGCCATCCAAATGCACTTATTAGCTATGTGACCCTGGACAAATCTTGTCATTTGTTAGTAAAACAAAATTCTCGATGAGATTTATAACCACTCAAAAGAGTTTGGCTCTATCTATTCACACTTGGAAACCAAGTGGATGAATAGTGCTATGCAGTTGGATGGGCAATGGAGCTGGTCTATCAGTGTGTAAATCTTGGATAGATACTGAAGACAGATAATGAATTTGGCTCAGAATTAATAGGAGGATGAGAATGGGCTGGATTGACTTTGGGAACTTTTGGTAACTCCAAGCCTCTTCCTGAAACAAAAACACACCCTTTTTTTAAAAAATCAGTATTCTTCTGGTGATGTCATATGACCATGAGTCTAAGTAGTTATAGCTATGTCAGTCAAATGGCAATGGTGAGATATATGATGAGTCTGAGCAGGCTCTGGTATATGGCTAGAATCCTCCCATAATTGTCTGACTCCAAGGCTAAGATAAGTTTAGCTTTTTCCTTTGAAAAATTGTCAAAAGCAAGAGAATTGACCCAAGGGATATCAGAAAAGGAAAGGGAGTGCAAGAGAGCTAACCCAAGAGCCTTTGTCCTCCATTGTCAACCACAGAGTTTCAAGAAATCTAGGGAAAGCCCTCCCTCCAGCCAACACCCTCCTCCACCCCCATGGAGGATTTAGGGGAGGGCAGAGTCTGCAATGAGAGGGCATGGCGAGGTGAGGCTCTCCAGTCACTGGAGGGAGTACCCCAATCAGTGAGATAATGGTCACATCAAAGCGTTGAAGAATTATTCTTGCATTATTTACTTTAGGGGGTAGAGGGATGGAAAGCATTTTGTAAATAGTGAAAAGCAGCCGGAATGTGAGCTTAAGTCCCATACCTTCGAAAGGAGAGGGATTTTCATCTTAGGCTGGAGCAGGGTTCTCATCATTTACGGTAACCCTCTCTCCCCCTTCTAGTTCGTATTTAAGCCACCAGTGCAGAAGGTTTTGTTGTGGAAAGGCCTTTGGGTCACAGGCATGCCTAGCTCCCCTCATGCCCTCTCTGGCTCCTCTCGGGGACCTGGCAATTTCTTTTCTAGTCACCGGCTTGCTTTGTGTTCCATGCAATGAAATCAGGCCAAGGTTTCAGCCAAAAGGCAGCAAGCATTCTTTGCCTTTATCTTTTCCCAAGTCTCATTTTGGTTTACAACTAAACAATGCTTAGTTCCTTTACAAAGTTCTATTTTATTTTAAATAACTAGCTAAAAATCTATTTCCTCTCCCTCCCACACCACCTCCCTCGAGAGGGTAGAGAAGGAAAGAAAATCATTGTACAATTGTACATAGCCAAGCGAAAGGAATTCAGCCATTTTCTTCCCCTTGGACCTTCTCTAACTCCAAAGTGGGAAAGTCCTTTGGAAGCATTCTCAGTCAAACATCCCTTCTCGTATCATCAGTCCCTGCTTAGTTTCCTCTTTCCCCTTCAGGTCAGTACAATATCATAGAACACAGATACTACAGGTTGGAACTCGCCTAGAAATCATTGAATCAGTTAATCCCCTCATTTTACATGTGGGGAAACTGAGGCCCAGAGAGAGGCGATAATTTGTCCAAGCTCCTATAACTAGTTGGTGCTGGGTCTTGTCTGGAGCTCAATTTGCCTGACCTTCTTGGAAGGGGGGGAGGGTCAGGAAATGGGAAAGAGTTTTCCCATTATGCCACGCAATCCACAAGAATTTATCAAGCAGTACCTATGTAGCTGCTCCATAAATGTGTTTTGAACTTTTCAAAAGTTCTTTATTTTTGCATTATATTTGTCACACAGTGTTTGAAACCTAAAGAAATGCATTTTTTTCCTCTTCAGATTGATGTGTATATAAATGTAATTTGTTAGGTCTGTACTCATCGCGTTCAACTCCATGGTCTGTCTTTGTGTGCTCTGTGTCCAGTCTAGAATTACCCAGGTGTGACTGAGTGCCATAGGGCCTCTAAGAACATATGGGGTTTGTGGTGGAAGGTCATCAATATTTCCTTAATGAAGGAGTGAATGCAAAGGAGTCCCTGAAGGGCGATAGGGGGAAGAGGAAAGTGTTCAACTTCTGGCCACTAACCTGTTTTCCCAAGGCAGATCAGCCATTATCCTCAGAGCTCCAGGAGACAAAAGTATTCATCGTTAACCACAAGAGGTGTGACCAGCTTTACCATATTATTCCCCCTTCACCCCGATATATCCCTTTCATCGTAGGATCTGTGGTTTGCGTTATAGGCCAAAAAAATGGAACTTTATGCCAGGTGAGTTCTCTGTGTCTTCTGAAGTCAGAGGTCAGAGGCCCAAGTCTCATGGCTTCCTTAGACATGATATGGACAATAAAACAATTAGAGAAGGCATTATCCAATGAGTGGCTTTTGAACATTTAGAAATGGAAGTGGTAATCCCTAGGACCTAGTATGGGTTGATTAAGAAAAAATTCTGCCAGACTAGCTTCATTCATTTCCTTTTCCACTCTGATCTCTAAATTATTAGATTGTGCATATTAGAATACAGCTGGACTGCAGGGCATTCTCCAGCACCTCTTGAGAAAGTTGTTTTTGTGGTCAAGATGGAGAAAGGAGGGCTGGATGAATGCTATAGTTAAATGGATTTAGAACTGTTTGAATGGAAGGATCCAAAGAGTAGCAAGTAATGCATGGACATCAAACACAAGAGAAGCCAGAATTTTCTCCCTGGTGCAATTTTCTTCAATAATTTTATCAAAGACTTGGTTTATGTCACAAATGTCATGCTCATCAACCTTGAAGGTAACAGAGCTGGGAGAGACAGCTAACAAGTAGCATAATAGTCAAAAGATAGCGTAAAGTCCTATATTTGGGTTCAATAAATTAACAGCACAAGTAGTTGTGTCTGGGAAAAGAGAAAACGATCTTGGGAGTCCTTGTGGTCTGCAAGCATGATGCAGGTCAATGATGTGATATGAAAACTAAAAATGCTCATGTGATCTTAGAGTGTATTAATAGGAAGCCAGGGTTCAGCAAAGGGCAGTGACGGTCCCATTGTCCTTTACTCCGTTCAGACCATTTTTAAAATGAAGACTGATCAGCTAGAGAAAATCCAGAAAGAAAGGAACCAGGCTGTTGAGGAGGAAAATGACGCCCTGAAAAATTAGGAACGAATGAAGGAAATAGGGACATTTATTTAGCTTCAAGAAGAGAAGACTTGGGAAGGAACATAATTATTGTCTTGAAATATTTGAAGGCCTCCCATGTGGAAGATGTCTTACATTCATTTTGCTTAGCTCTGGAGTGCAGAATTAAGACCTTTAGGTCAACATATAACAATGTCATAATAGACTTACCCAGTGATGGGATGAGCTGCCTTAGGAGGTAATTAGGTTCTTTATCAGTTAGGAGTGTCCTAAATGATCCTTCATCCCTCAGATTCTATCTTTCGGTTCATATCCATTGCCCTAGATAGGATTTTTTCTGATGATACATGACTCTACTCAGCTGAGCTACAGTGGAAAGTGGTGATTTTGGAGGAAGAAGACTTGGGTTCCAGTATTGGCTCTGTCATTGGTTTTCTGTGTTGACCTTGAGTAAGTCGATAACCTCTCTGGTTCTCAACTTTGGTTGGGCTGGATGACCTCTACGGTTCCTCCCATCTTTGAATCCCTGATCTTCTCATTCAGATCTCATCTCTGCCATTTACTTGGGTGACCTGTCAGTGTTTGATGCCAGGGTTCTCTTGAATATACAATGAAAGGATTGTCCTAGAGGACCTCCAAGGTCCTTAGTCCCTTCAGCAGCTATATGCTGCCTTGTTTGGATAACTCCAGAAACAGACAAATGAGAGTACTCCTCCAAGCCCAGAGTCTCCTAACCATTCCTTCTTGTGGAGCCCCCATCTTCTAATTACCCTGGCCCTAATGGGGATGCTGTGGTCCATTGGTGTCTGCTTTCCCTCCCCAAAAGCCCCTCCACGATGATTTCCATGAGACTCCTGGGGACAGAGTAGTGTATTCCTCCCTATGCCACCCTCAACCCTATTGTTCTGAATCTAGGGTCCAGCTGGCCTGGAATCCCCAACCCTGAGATCCCTGTGGTTAATTCTTCTCTTTTTCCCAAGGGTAATCATGGAGGGTCCCTTGTGTGTGAAGCCAAGAAGACCTGGATGCTGGTAGGGGTGATGAGTTGGGTGAAAACTTGTACCCAAGCTGAGGTGCCAACTGTTTATGTCCGTGTCAGCAAGTTCTCGAAGTGAATTACAAACCACATGAAAGTCTCAGCCTCCCCTCTCCTGGACTTCTCCTGGATCACTCTCCTTTTGGGGTTGTTGCCCTATCTTTTCTGAAGGCCCTGGGAAACACTCTCCTCACTTCTCTCCAGGTCTTCCTCAGTCTCCTGCTATCCTCCTGCTGTTTCCCAGAGGACTTTACTCCTCTTCCTTGGGCTTCATAGCCTCTCATAGAGCTGGGCCCCAAAAAGGGAAGTAGTTGAGATAGAGGGAAGTGAGTAACATGGGAGGTGGATGAGACAAGACGTTGTATCAGATGCTAGGGTCACAAACTCATCTGGGGCCTGTGAGGCAGGGGGCAAGGTTGGAGAGAAGAGGGGCCCCGGCAGAAGGATTTGGGAGAGGGGGGTCAGTGTGTCATCTTATCAGGAGGGAGAAGATCCCCTGTGTCCCTTGGTTACCTTGGGGGAACCTCCAAAGAAAGCGTGTGTGCCTCCAGAGTAAGGATGAAAAGAGCTACAGTTAAACTTAGAGAGAGCAACAAAGAGTTGTCTGTCACTTCATTTCTTGGAATGGGGAGGATGGGATGGGTGAGCAAAGAGGTGGGAGAAAGGACCTCAGCTTTGATCCAGAAGGAAGGAAAGATCTGAAATCCTTGCGTGTGTGGTTAGCTCTCGACAGGTAAAAGGCTGGAGATCATTGAGTCTGGGATGAAAAGGAGCAGGTGGGATAAAGGTAAAGTCTAATGCTTTCCAAAACTCAACTTCATCATACAAGATGGAGGAGGCATGGCTAGATGGCAAGTCATCTGGAAAAGATGTGGGGGCCCTTAAAAGGGATGAGTCAACAATGTGATCTGGCAGCCAAGAAAATGAAGGTGACCTTAGTCTGTATTGAGAAATGGTTTCCCAGACCATGGAAGTGTTGGTCCCACCTGTCTTTGCCCTTGTCAGACCACATTTGGAGGATTATGTTCAGTTCTGGGTACCAGACTCAGTGATGAGCATCTACTAGAGAGTGACCAGGGAGGGGACTGGAGACCCTAAAGAGTAGCTGTTGAAGGAACTGGGGAAATTTAGCCCTAAAAAGAGAAGGCTTGCAGGTGGGGGGAATATCATCAAAGACTTGTAGGACTATAATGTAGAAGGATAGGCAGTGTAGAGCAGTGGATAGGGAGCCAGTCTTGAAGTCTTGTTTCTGATTTGTGTAAGCCATGGCAGGTCACATAACTTCTCAGAGTCCTGGGCAACTCTCGAAGACTGTAAGTTACAGAGAAGGTGCTCACCTGAACTGATAAGGGGAGTTTCCTCACCTCAGTGTTTCCTAAGCCAATGAAATCCTAGGATGCAACAGAAAGAATCCTAGATTGGAGTTAAAAGACCTCAGTTCAAATCCCTGCTTAGCCATAACTCGATGTGTGAACTTGGGAAATCACTCCTAGCTTTGGGCTTGAATGCAGTTCTTGAAATTCTGCAGTCGTGTTAAAGTCCATTCTAAGGTTCTCTCCTCTGCATTGCGTGCATGCACAGATGAATGGTGCACCAATTGTAAGCAAAGTACAATAACGTGAGCTCAGACGAGGGAGTGAGTAATCACTTATAGATTGGAAAGTGGAGGAATCAGGAAGAACTCAATGGAGTAGGTTGTCTCCTCTGCCACCATCTTGCTGTGTTGTCTTGGGTTGAATATCACACTTTTGGGGGCTAGTTTCCTTATCGATGAGATGAGAATTGTGAGTGCAGTGGGGAGAGAGGGTGTTTCATGTGCTTTTTGTATGCATAGAGAGAGGCCTGTGATCTTTCTTCCCAGGACTGGAAGTCATTTCTTCCTTTATTTACTGTTCAAACTCTTGAGTTACCGCAAGTCTCACAAACAACTCTGTGAGATAGGTGCTATTTTTAGCTATTATTAAACGGAGGCACAGAGAGGCTTACCCAGGGTCACACAGCTAGGGAGTGTCTGAGGTGGGATTCGGACTTTCTAATTTCAAGTCTTACGCTTGGTATACTGTGCCACCTAGCTGCTAAAAGTCCTGTTTCTAATGCACAGGTCCTCAGGTATGCTGTTAACTATTTAACAAGCAGTTCTCCAAAAGAGCACAACACACTTTCAAGATTAATCTGTATTTTTAAAGTTTTCTCCATCACTTTCCTAAGTCTGGACGATCAACAAATCAATCCTAATTAGTAGCATTTGCTGACTTCTGAGCTGTAAATGCTTCCTCTGAAAATTTAACCATCAGCTCTCTCAGCTGGTATGTGTTCCAGCACACCCCTGTGTAGATTTGACTATGTTCTTGAGGACAATTTGCCCCAGCCCCCAGCAGTGCACCTTGTATGCAGTAGATACTTAATAGAAGCTTGAATTGAGTGAAAAGGTCACTGTGCCACTCAAAAATATCTCCCATCATCGCTCAGATAAAACATTAATGCATAACTGAGCAGTCCAAGACTTCTACAATCTAACTTCCACCTACTTTTACTTTTACAGCCTTATTTCATTGGCATAGAGGATAGTTTAAATCTGGCTTGGGATACTTACTAGCTAAGTGACCCTGGGCATGTCATTTAACCTCTGCCTCAGTTTCCTCCTCTGTAAAATGAGTGTGATAACAGTACCTGTCTCCCAGAGGAGAAACAAATACGAGGGCCAAATGAAGTGATATCTGTAAAGTGCTTCCTGATCTATTTCCCAGATTGGTTGTGAGAATCCAATCAGATAATATCTGTAAAGCGCTTAGCACAGCACCTGGAACACAGCAGACAGTCGGTACACGCTTGTTTCCTCCCTTGTGCAGACCATGCCCCACGCCTGGGAGAACTCTTTCCACATCTCCACCCATACTACTACTATCACTACTACTGCTAGTATTACTGTTACTACCACTATCACTACTACTGCCACTCTACTACTGCCACTACTACTACTACTACTACTCCCACCACTACTACCACTACTACTACTTACTACTACTACTACTTACTACTACTACTACTATTACCACCACTACTACTACTACCACTATCACTACTATTACTACCACTACCACTACTACCATTGCTACCACCACTACTACCAGTTACTACTACTACCACTACTACTACTACTACGGCCACTATCACCACTACTACCACCACCACTACTACTACCACTACCACTACCACTAGTACCATTGCTACCACCACTATTACCAGTTACTACTACTACCACTACTACTACTACTACGGCCACTATCACCACTACTACCACCACCACTACTACTACCACTACCACTACCACTAGTACCATTGCTACCACCACTATTACCAGTTACTACTACTACTACGGCCACTATCACTACTACTACCACCACTACCACTACCACCACCACTACTCCCACCACCACTACTACTACTACCACCACCACTACTACCACTACCACTACTACCATTGCTACCACCACCACCACTACTACTACCAGCACCACTACTACCACTGCTACTACCAGTTACTACTACCACCACCACTACTACCACTGGGGAAAGGGGCAGCCCCTCCACAGGGCTGGACCAGCAGCCTCTGCACCAGGAGGTGGATACGGGGACGGACGCCCCACTCTCCAGGGGCCCGTGTTGTCCTGGGGAGGACCTGAGTCCACGCACAGGCACATGCAGCTGCGGAGGAAGGTCTCACACCGGGACTTGTGCCTCTCTGGCCTGGGCTCACAGTGTGCTAACCCTAAATGCTCCCTAGAACACTTAATCTCCCCCCTCCACGCCTTTGCCTGCACAGTTCCCCTGGCCTGGAGCTATTCTCCACCCACTCCCCAGGGCGGGGTGGAGGAGGGGAGCCGCCCCAAGCTCCTGGAAAAGTTGGGGGGAGGGGGAGCCACAGGTATTTTATGCCCAGCCAAACGCAGGAGGAGAGCCCTGGGACTCCGGTCATTCCCCGGGGAGGAAAGGCAGGGGCAGCGGCGTCACGGCGGCCACGGACCGGACCCCTGGGGCACAGCTCTCAGGAGGAGGGGGGCAAAGAGGGCACCCAGAGGTCTCTGGCACCCCGGGAAGCCTGAACAGATCACGGCCTGTGAGCATCCAGCACCAGGGGGCTCCGCGGGGAGGCTGTTACCGAGCGCGCCCAGTAGGGGGCTCCGCAGGGAGGCTGTTACCGAGAGCCTCTACCAGGGTGCTCCGCGGGGAGGACCGTTACCGAGCGTGCCCAGTAGGGGGCTCCGCAGGGAGGCTGTTACCCAGCGCGCCCAGTAGGGGGCTCCGCGGGGAGGCTGTTACCGAGAGCCTCTACCAGGGTGCTCCGCGGGGAGGACCGTTACCGAGCGTGCCCAGTAGGGGGCTCCGCAGGGAGGCTGTTACCGAGAGCCTCTACCAGGGTGCTCCGCGGGGAGGACCGTTACCGAGCGTGCCCAGTAGGGGGCTCCGCAGGGAGGCTGTTACCCAGCGCGCCCAGTAGGGGGCTCCGCAGGGAGGCTGTTACCGAGAGCCTCTACCAGGGTGCTCCGCGGGGAGGACCGTTACCGAGCGTGCCCAGTAGGGGGCTCCGCAGGGAGGCCGTTACTGAGGGTGCCCAGTAGGGGGCTCCGCAGGGAGGCTGTTACCTAGCGCGCCCAGTAGGGGGCTCCGCGGGGAGGCTGTTACCGAGAGCCTCTACCAG
Organism: Notamacropus eugenii; assembly: GCF_028372415.1. NCBI lineage: Eukaryota > Metazoa > Chordata > Mammalia > Diprotodontia > Macropodidae > Notamacropus > Notamacropus eugenii. The sequence goes on along the minus strand of NC_092872.1, from coordinate 11,184,471 downwards.
GGTGCTCCGCGGGGAGGCCATTACCGAGCGCGCCCACCAGGGGGCTCCGCGGGGAGGCTCTCGGAGTCCGGCAGCTCGGGAGGACTGGGTCCGGCTCTTCCAACGGGGGCGGAGCTGGGAGGATGTTGGGCCCCGCCCACCCGCCCAGGGCTCCCCTGGGCTCCCAGCTCCTCCTGACGCTACTGCTGCAGGCCATGGGTGAGGCCCGGCCCGGAGGTGGTAGAGGGGCGGGGAAGGGCCTGCCCCTTGGGCCCCCTAACTAGGGTCCCCCACCCCATCCTGTGCTCTCTCCACAGGGGGCATTGCTGAGGAGCAGCCCACCCAGCAGGATGAGAAAGGTGAGTAATGTCTGAGGGAGGGGGAGGGGGAAGGGGAGGAGGAGGGGGAGGGACCCAGCTCGGGGGCGTGGCTCACCCCGCCCCCTCCCGCCTTCACCACCCCCACCCAGCCCCCCCCTCCTGCCCCGCCCCAGACCCCCTCTCTTTGCGTGGGGATGCCTCCAGCACCGCCCACCTCTGACCTGGCGGGTTCTCAGGACCCTCCCAGCACGTTCTAAGGACCCTCCCAGCACGTTCTCAGGACCCTCCCAGCACGTTCTAAGGACCCTCCCAGCATGTTCTAAGGACCCTCCCAGCATGTTCTAAGTACCCTCCCAGCACGTTCTAAGTACCCTCCCAGCACGTTCTCAGGACCCTCCCAGCATGTTCTAAGACCCCTCCCAGCACGTTCTAAGGACCCTCCCAGCATGTTCTAAGACCCCTCCCAGCACGTTCTAAGGACCCTCCCAGCATGTTCTAAGACCCCTCCCAGCACGTTCTAAGGACCCTCCCAGCATGTTCTAAGACCCCTCCCAGCACATTCTAAGGACCCTCCCAGCATGTTCTAAGGACCCTCCCAGCACGTCCTAAGGACCCTCCCAGCATGTTCTAAGACCCCTCCCAGCACATTCTAAGGACCCTCCCAGCACGTTCTCAGGACCCTCCCAGCACGTTCTAAAGACCCTCCCAGCACGTTCTAAGGACCCTCCCAGCATGTTCTAAGGACCTTCCCAGCTCTGACATCCTGGGTTCTAAGGACCCTCCCAGCTCTGACATCCTGGGTTCTAAGGACCCTCCCAGCATGTTCTAAGGACCCTCCCAGCACGTTCTAAGACCCCTCCCAGCATGTTCTAAGGACCCTCCCAGCACGTTCTAAGGACCCTCCCAGCATGTTCTAAGGACCTTCCCAGCTCTGACATCCTGGGTTCTAAGGACCCTCCCAGCATGTTCTAAGGACCCTCCCAGCTCTGACATCCTGGGTTCTAAGGACCCTCCCAGCATGTTCTAAGGACCTTCCCAGCTCTGACATCCTGGGTTCTAAGGACCCTCCCAGCATGTTCTAAGGACCCTCCCAGCACGTTCTAAGGACCCTCCCAGCATGTTCTAAGGACCCTCCCAGCTCTGACATCCTGGGTTCTAAGGACCCTCCCAGCTCTGACATCCCAGGTTCTAAGGGTCCTTTCAGTTCTGACATCCTGTGTTTTTTCCCCTTTATACCTAAACTTTATTACACATTTTCTTTTGCTTTTTGCCTTTTCCTCCACCACTTGTTAGTTTATTTGCTTTCAATTTTTAACAATCGCTTCCATCAGTTTTAAATTTTCTCCCACTCTTTCCCTCTCCCCCAAGATGGCACACAGTCTTACGTGGGCTCTCTACATGCATTCTTATTAAACACATTTTCATATTAGTCATGTTATATAGAAGAATTAAAACAAATGAGAGAAACCATGAGAAAAACCAAGCCAGACATAACAGCAGAGAAGACAGTCTGCTCCATTCTGTGTTCTGACCCCATGGTCCTTTCTCTGGATGTGGATGGCATGTAGCATCATGAGTCCTTTGGGAATGTTTTCCGTCCTTGCCTTGCTGTGAAGGGCTAAGTCTATCAGAAACAGTCCTCGCTCACTGTGGTTGTTGCTGTGTACAGAGTTCTCCTGCTTCCGCTCCTTTCACTCAGCCTCAGTTCATATAAGTCTTTCCAGGCTTCTCTGAAGTCTTCCTGTTCATCATTTCTCACAGCACAGTAGTATTCCATTACATTCATGTACTACAACTTGTTCAGCCATTCCCCAATGGATGGGCATCCCCTCAATTTCCAGTTTTTGACTACCTTGTACATGTGGGACCTTTCCCATTTATATGATCTCTTGGGGATACAGTCCTAGAAGAGCTATTGCTGGGTCAAAGGGTACGCATATTTTTGTAGCCCTTTGGGCACAGTTCCAAATTGCTCTCCAGAATGGTTGGATCAGCTCACAGTTCCACCTACAATGAATTCGTGTTCCAGCTCTTCCACATCTTCTCCAACATTTATCATCTTCCTATTTTGTCATGTTAGCCAATCTGATAGGTGTGATGTGGTATTTCAGAGCTGTTTTGATTTGCATCTCTCTAATCAATAGTGATTTAGAGCAATTTTTCATATGACTCTAGATAGCTTTAATTTCTTCCTCTGAAAACTGCTTGTTCATATCAGTTGACCATTTATCAACCGGGGAATGACTTGTATTCTTATAAATTTGACTCAGTTTTCTCTATATTTTAGAAATGAGGCCTTTAGCACACATGCTAGTTGTAAAAATTTTTTCCCCATCATGTGTTCTAAGTTCCCTCCCACCTGACATTGTGTTCTAAATTCCTTCCTACATCTGATATTCTGTGTTCTAAGTTCCCTCCTACCTCTGATGTTCTGTGATCTAACTTCCTTCCCTCATCTGACATTCTATGTTCTAAGTTCCTTCCTAGCCATAGCTAGGGTTAGGGTTATAACTAACATTCTAAGTTCTAAACTCCCCCTTATGACATGTTATGTTCTAAGATACCTTCCAGCTCTGACATAGTATGATCCCATGATCATAATATTTTAATTTAAAACTGACCCACCCCTGCCAAATCTCAGCTCTCCCAGGGACTTTATGAGGGAGCAAGATATGTACATTCAACATGAGAAAAGACTTTTTAATGACAGTCACTGCTCACTTTAAGATCAGCTCATCCAGCTGATTGCAGGCCTTAAATCCATGGTTAGATATTCATTTTCTTCAAGGCCTGAACTCATACAGAAGAATCTGCAAATTAGTAGAAAGAACATAGTGACCTTCCTGGAGACAGTGTCCATCCACAAGCCTGTGGGGATCCCCCAATGGAGTAGACAAAGTCTTGGACCTTAGGGAATGTCTTATCTGTGAGGAGAAACTGTTCTTCCCTTCTACCTCCATGCGGGTCCTTCCCCTTTCCTGACATTCCCTTCTCTGCTATGTCTACCTCTGATCTCCCTCAGTCCGTTATGGTACAAAGTAGTTTCATCCAATATATATCTTGGTCCTAATGAGGAGATACCCACATGGAGCTAGGTCCTGTCTTTAGGATCAAAGGTGCTTCCACTATAATCCTGAAAGAGGAAAGGAAAGGAGTTCCTGGGAGATCACCTAGGCCAACTCTGTCATTATGCAGATAAGGAAATAGGGACCTGGAAAGGTTAAAAAATCATTTTCCCATGGCCACATAGTGGGAGTCAGTGGTAAGACCTTTTATCCAGCATAAAATACGTGGTATAAAGGAGTTGACTTCAAGTCAGGCAGGTGAATACAGAACACTATAAGTCTTCGTAGAGTAATGTCTTAATTTGGCTCAAGGGACATTTACAGAACACATCACATGACTGTACAGGCTCAGAGAAAGCCAGAAGCGACCTTAGTGTTCATCTAGTTCAGTTGCCTTGTTTTACAGGTGAGGAAACTGAGGAACAGAGAGGTTCAGCGATTGCTCAAGGTCACATGGGTATTAAGGGGCAGAACAGACATTTAAACTTTAGATCATTTGGCTGCAAGTAAGGTCTCTTTCCCCAATCCTTTTATTCAAATGTAATAAATGTTTGTTGATAATAACAGCTAGGTGGCGCTGTGGAGAGGGTGCTGGTCTTGGAGTCAACGGACCTAAGTTAAAATCCAGTCTCAGAAACTTTCTAGTTGTGTGACCTTGGACAAGTCACTTAGCCTCTGTTTACCACTGGGGAAGGAAATGGCAAACTACTCCATCATCTTTGCCAAGGAAACCCCATGGACAGAATCAGATGTGACTGAAACAACTGAACAACATTTTTATAGCGCTACAAGGTTTGTGAAGAATTTTAACTAGTTACCTGATTCCCACAACAAACCTGAGAGACAGGTAATATTACTATCCTCATTTTACGCTTGAGGAAAGGGAATCTGAGAGAAGTTACATGATTTGCCCAGAATTACACAGGAAGTGTCTCAGGCAGGATTTCAAATGTTCTATGCACCACATCTCCTAGCTACTTGGTGAATAAAATTCAACTGAATGGTTTCACAAAATGGAAACAGAAACTGACTAGCCTCAAGTCCAGCCACATGCTATCTGGGTTCCCCTCACATCACTACCCCTGTTTGTTAGTATGGACAATCAAAGGGGGCTTCCTGAGATCCACCATGGAGTGGTGATCCCCAGCGGTCACTACCCAGAGCTAAGGAGATCAGCAACAGTACTGATGTCTCCCATGTCCACTACCTGTGGACTTAGGAAGTCTATGACGTAGGTAGGACTGAAATCATCATTTTGCAGATGGGCAAGTTGGGGCTCAGAGAGGTTAGAAGATTTGCTGGGTCACACCCAGGATTCAAACCTAAGTCATTTGATCTCAAATCCAGGACTGTTTTATTTTCACAGTCTTTATAAAATGGCTGTTTCTTTAAGTGGTAACTATTAAATAGGACTTAAGGCTTCAATGGAAGTCTGATGAGCCAAGATTCTAGGTCCCCTCACATATCTGTCTGTCTGTCCATCTCTCACTCTCATCTCTTTCACCTCTCCCCCCCTCTTATCTCTCAGTCTCCCCTCCTTCCTTCTCTCTTTCTCTTTCCCTCTCTCCCTCTCAGTTCTCTCTCATCTCTGTCTCAACTCTTTTTCATCTCTCTGTGTGTCTCTCTGTCTCTTCTTTTACCACCTCTATCTCTCTCACCCTTGCTCTCTCACTCTCCCTCTTCAGGCTGTGGTCATACATATTTCTTCGAAAAAGTCATAGGTGGAGAAGAAGCGATGGACAGGAAATGGCCGTGGCAAGTGAGCGTTCAGAAAAACGGCAATCACCTGTGCGGCGGGTCCCTAGTTGCCCCCCTCTGGGTGCTGACGGCTGCTAATTGCTTGAATCCGTGAGTTGAACCATTTTCAAGGTCCTTAGTGAGCCAATCAGGCAGGCAGTAGGTCTGGATAAATATCGTTTGTGCTACCATTTTATATTGTTGTTAGGAAAATCCTTTGATTCCAAGTCCAAGGCGATTTTCCTCTCTAACAGGATAGCTGGGGGAGGAGCTTGGGTGAAAGAAAGGTGACCTGAAAAATGGGTAAGATTCTGGAAAGGTCAGAGTGAGTGCTGTGTCATACTTCTGGCAGGGGTAGGGAGAAGTCAGGCTACAGGCAGAGGAGGTGGCATGGACTTTTAGCAATACAGTTGCAGGGGGTTTGTTCATTCTAGTTAAAAGGATCATTTGAGAGGTTCCAACTTGACTTTCAAACAATTTAGAATCACAGATTCTCAGTAGAAAAGACTTTAAAATCCCTATGACATCTCCAGCCCATGGTCATCTAGCACCTGCTCAAATGAGAAATTAAAAAAACAACCCTACCTCTCACAAGTCAGTCTGTCTACTTTTTTGACAACTCTAACTTTTAGATCAGGATTAAGACTGTAGCTTAAGCCAGCCAACTCCTGTGTGCCAGACCCTGTGCTAAGTAAGCACCAGAGAAGCAAAGGGCAAGAATAAATTCATAAAAAAATGACTGAATGAATAAATGAATGAGTCGATAGATGAATGAATAAGTGAGCGGAGGAATAAATAAAACATGACTCAGCCCCCCCAAGGAGCTAACATCCGAATGGGGGAAACCCTATGTTAGTAGCCAAGCACATACAGGATCTTTTCCTAGTAGATGAGAGGTGATTGGAGAGTGGAGGGCACTAGCAGCTGAGGGGGGAGGAGTGGGCTCCAGAAAGGCCTTCTGCTGCATCCTAAAGGAAACCAGGAAAGCCAGGAAACAGCAGTGAGGAAGGGGAGAGGGCATTCTAAACGTGGGAGACACATGTACTAAGCCAAAATCTACCCCTCAGTTGCCCTTCCTTGTGTGCCCTCCTTTTCCACTCCACCCATTCACAGCCAGGCTGATAAAGGTAAATCCTCGAAGCCATTCGAAACTAATTCTTGAAATTTTTTGAAGATTATGTTATGTCCTTCTCTGCGTCTTCAGTCTATAAGCACCTCTGGTTCACTGGACAGATCCTCAGGTGACGTGATCGGTAGTCTGTACATCATCCTGTTAAACCTCTCTTGTATTTTTCCTTCCTACAATGTGGCACCGAGGACCAAACAAAATGCTTCAAGAGGAGTACAATGAGGAAAATGTTATATTTGGAATCAGACAACCTGGATTTAAATGACACCTTCCCTGGACCTTAATTTCTTCCTCAATTAAAAAAAAAAGATATTTGCAAGTTTAATATGAAACAACAATGATAAGGCAATCCCAAATGCCAACGCGATCTTAAATTTGCTCTGAGAAGCATAGTGTATCAGACTAGAGAGGGGAGGGCTCTGTTGCCCCTTTGCCCTGCTCAGACCACATCTGGATTATTATGTTCAGTTCTGGGGGCCACATTTTAGGGAAGATATTGCCAAGCTTGGCATCCAGAAGAGGACCAAGGTGGACAAAGTCCTGAGGTTATTTCATATGAGGATTGGCTAAAAAAATGGGAATATTTATCTTAATGAAAACTTGGGGGGCATCATAGGGGAAGGGACTCACCATGGTCATCTCCAAATACTTGAGAGACTGTAATGAAAATGAGATTAGATTTGTTCTCCTTTATCCTAGGAGCGGTGTATAGAAGTTGAGTTCTTAGAACAGAGGTTAGGTGATTATTAACAGGGTTAGGTTATAGAGAGAGCTTCTGTTCAGGTCCAGGTTGAATTTTGTTTTTGAGGCAGTTGGGGTTAAGTGACTTGCCCAGGGTCACACAGCTAGTAAGTGTCTGAGAGTGGATTTGAACTCAGGACCTCCTGACTCTAGGGTCAGTGCTCTATCTACTGTGCCACCTCACTGCCCCCAGATTGAGTTCATGCCTCTGAGGTCCCTTCCAGCTCTGAGATTCTCTGATTCTATGTCAGAAATCTGACATCTATGCCTTTACCCCAGTGCATTGTCAAACACATGGAACAGCATAAAGCCAGAGGCAGATTCCTGTGACTTTACCTCCCTCTGAGTTGGTGGAATTCACTACTTTGAAGATGAGCATTTTCAACAAATTCTGAATCTTGATTCTACTTGATGCCAGTGGTCATAAACAAATGTGGTGGTTGGAAAATAAAAGGAAACAGATTTTGACTCAATAAAAGGAAGAGTTTTCTAATAATCAATACTCTACAACATTGGCACTGTCTGGATTCAGAGTGATCTCTCTGTTACTGATGGTGTTCAAAATAGTTTGGATGACCACATACCGGGGCAGCTGTCAAGAAAATTCCTGGTGTTTAAGATTCTGTGACTCTGAAATCCCACCCCCATACCTCATTCTCAGAAGCCATGGTGCTGTGGCCTTCATTCAAGTCACAGAACTTGCAGAGTGAATTGTCTAGTCCAGGGGTGAGGAACCTATGGCCTTGGCTCCCCATCTCTGGTCTAGTCCAATACCTCTTATTTTGCAGATGAGTAAACTGTGTTCCAAGAGGTTCAGTAGCTTACTCAAGGTCCCCAGCTAGCAAATGGTGTAACTAGCACTCAAGGTCCCCAGCCAACAAGTGGAACAGCCATGACTCAAGGTTCCCAACTAGCAAATGGTGTAGCCAGGACTCAAGGTCAACGTTTTCTGATCCCCACCCCTGCAAAGTCCAATACTCCCTCTACTTCAATGCAGTAATGACAGTGTTAACGTCTTCCCTTTTTCCAACAGCAACGATAATTATACTGTTTACATGGGGACCGCAGAGCTCAAGGAAAGATACACTCTACTGGCTGTCCGGGTACCAGTCAAAGAAGTGGTAATCCACCCTAACTACGAGGAGACCAGATACTGGTCGTGGATAGGCCGTGAGAACAATGTAGCTCTCCTCAAGCTGGCCCAGAGGGTGAAATTCACCGAATACATCGCTCCTGTCTGCATTGCCCCCCCCTCAATGGAAGTGAGAGCTGGATCCTTCTGCTGGCTAACAGGCTGGGGCCAGACCACAATACCCGTAGAGGGAGAAGACCGTAAGGAAATAACCCCATGGGATGAAGGAATAGCCTTATTCTTCTGCCTGGGTCTTCACTGGTCTTGGGTTTTTCCACCTTAGCCCTCACTGTGCCCACTCCATCGTCTAAGTCCATGACCTACTGCCTACTTCTTGACTAATCTAATTGTACTTATTATCAATCATTCTGACCTACTTCCTCGCTTGTCTACTATTTGCCCAGAAAGGGTATTTACCTTTTCTGAATAAATCCCAGCAGCCACACTTCCCTCCCTGTTTTGGTTTGTAGTATCGCAGTCAGCTGCAGGTTGATTTACGGCAGCTTTGTTCCACTCTGTATGCTCTCCATGGCCCTCTGCTTTACCCGGGTCACTGCTGGTTCCTGAGACCCTTCTCTAACATGTTTCCTGGAACCAAATTATGTATGTCATGCTTTGATCCCAGTTGCCAGTGCCCTCCCTCCCCCTTTAGTAGTCCCTCTCTCCTCCATCCCAGGAAAGTTTACATGAAGACCTAAGGGCCTAGAGAGAGCTTCCTTCCTTCAGGAGCATTTGTGGTTGAGCAGAGGAGGTTGAGCAGGACATGACTTAACAAAAGAAATAGTTCTCTAATGATGGAATTTCAGGCATCAGACTTTTTCTTTTTTAAATGGAGAGGATTATTGTTTTTAGGGGGTTTTTCTTTTTCGGTCCTATTCAAATCACAACCGATAAACCCATGATTTAGGGTTAAAGGGAGAGGGGCAAGGAGGAGCCAAAAGGAGCAGGAGGTAGCTCTGAGGTGAGAGGATCTACCTGCATTTCAGTGCTAAGATGTGACTTTGACCTGGGCCTCAGTTTCCTTATCTACTCTCAGTGATCTTAGAAGGTCCTTTCCCTAGTGCCTCCTCTGTGCCAGTACTTTACAAATGATCTTCTTAACAACCCTAGGAAGTAGGTCCTGTTATTATACTTATTTGACATAGTTGCTATTATTTAATCCAAAGTATAACTGAGCGATAATGCCCTTACAGAATCCCTGAAGATTAATTATTAGACTAATTAATAGGCCTCTTCTCTGGAAGACCTCCAGTGTAACAGGGAAGGCAGTCAGCTCCTTGTCCTTTTGGACAGCTTTAGTTGGAAGATCTCCTTCAGATTGTATATACTAAAACCTGCATCTGTTGCGACTTGGCTAATTGCTCAGTTTATTTATTCCCCAAACATTTGTTAAATGTCTATTATATTGCAAGACCCTGTGCTAGGCCCTATAACATATATAATCCCCCATCTCTATGGTGGGTCTTTCAGTGCTTGAAGACAGCCGTCCTCTCTTCCTCTACCCCTGTAAATCTCCTCTCAGGCTAAGCATGTCCTATTCCATCAAGTTCCAGTTGTAGGTCTTAGAGGTCACCTAACGAGTCAGGAAGAGACAGAATCAGAAGAAGAAATGACTTCTCCAAGATCACGCATATTAGGTTGCAGAGCTAAGACTCAAACCCAGGTTGTCTGATTCTAAAGCTAGTGCTCACATGCAGTCTTAGAGAGAAGTCTGCTTGGTTCCAGACTAGAGACCCTAAAATGTAGTAAGCTCTTCAGAAGTCTAGAGTCCCCTGGACTGTCTCAGAGTGAGGCTCCTATGTTCTTTCTCCCCTTTATGTTAGCATTGAAAAATGTTTCTTATTTCCCTGGACTAAGTTCATTGATCCATTCTACAATCTCAGGCTCATTCTGTACTGATTGAAAAGCCTCCTAAAGGCCTGGCCAACCTGTAAGGAATTACCCATACTGCTATACAATCCCCTGGCTAGCTAAGTATCTTATTACCTCATTCCCTTTAGGAGATAGGTTTGGAATGCCAGCGGATAAATATAACAGTTCCCATCCTTTCACAGTCAGAATCATTTGCTCCAATTTATGAGTTACCCCTCAAAGGCCTGCTTTTGTTAGATTGGGAATGATGTCACCTAAGGATCACTTGATAGAGTATGGCGTCCATAGCCTAAGAAGAGATTTATATTGGATGGCTGTCTTCAAGCACTGACAGACCCAGCATGGAGATGGGGTCTTAGATGTCTACTTCATAGTGCACATTCTTCCCCTTCCTTTTTAGAGTCCAGTGGAAACCAGGGGTGAAGATGAGAACTGAGGACTTAGAACTGTTAGAACTGTGGTGGCAGAACAGGAGAGAGGGTTAGGATCTTGGCTCTCTCTTTCCTGAACCTTCAAGACTGACTACAGTGACTGAAGGAGGTTATTAGCATGTCTGTGCTCTAAATGCTAGGTGGACTAGTGGTGTCATCCCTGCTAGCTACCTTGTGGCCTTTGGGATGGTCTCAATGGGGTGGGGGAAACCCTATGGGGTATGGCAGGGGGATCATGGAACACAGGACGCTTTAACCACTGAGGTCTTTCCCACCCAAAACCCCTACAGCACAGCTTTCTCCGGTGCTTCAGGAAGCCGAGATCACCATCCTGGGCAATGACGACTGTGACTCCCACTACCATGACATCTCAGAAGTGCCCAGCATCGTCCGTATCATCTCCTCTAACATGTTGTGTAGCGATTATTCCCGAGGAAAAGACTTCTGCACTGTGAGTTTTTTGTGGAAGACCTTGTGCTTAGTGCAGTACGAGGAGATGCTTAATGAATGTTTATAGCCTGATCAAGCCATGGAAAGAAACTTGCCCTTCCCTTGGTACCCACTCCCCAGCCCCACCCCCACCCTTCATCTCTCAAGGCACTTACTCATTGTCAGAGACGAAAATGACTTTGGGAGGCATCCTAGGAGCTTGGGGTAGATTTAGAAACATCACACAACGTAGGTGTCTAGAGACAGACTGTGGAACAGAATTCTAGAACTTCAGAGAGTATCTATGAGACCCACAGCACATAGAGCTCTGGAGACTGGAGACAGGAAGCCCTGAGTTCAAATCTAGCCAGCTATGTGACCCTGGGCAAGTCACTTTAGCCTCGGATTGCCTCAGTTTCCTCATTTGTAGAATGAGGGTTTGCACCTCCTACTCAGGGTTATAGTAAGGATAAAATGAGATTACGTTCATGAAGCATTTGGCAAACCTTAGGGCACTATAAAATGATGGGATTACTGTCATGAATGGTCAGCATTATACTCTACAAATGCTAACCGTTATTGTTGGGGACAGCCATGGTTATCATCACATGGCTACAGCTTCCACTGATGATAATCAGAGCTGAGGCAAACAGAAGTGAAGAGACTTTCTAAGATCACACATCTGCTTAGTGTCTGAGTCTGGAATTGAACTCAGGTCCTAGTGATTCCAGGACTAATGCTCAGTCTGCTGCACCAGCTAATAGCTAGCATTTATGTGGTGCCTATCTTCATAACAGCTGTGAGAAGTAGGGACTATTATTATTCTTACTTTCCACCGTTGTTGTTGTTTAATCCAAGGTCTGAGCTGGAATCCCCTTACAGAATCCCTGGAGATGCATTATCCAGCCCTTCCCTTGAACGGGTCCGACATAGTAGGGAAGACAAACTCACTGTCTCCCATGGCAGCTAGCTCCTTTTCCTTTTGAACAGTTTTAGTTGTTAAGAAGTTTTCCTTCAGATTGTACCAAAATCTGCATCTCTTGCAACTTTGCTAATTTCTCAGTTCATTCATTCTTGAAACATTTATTAAATGCCTAGTATGTTACAAAATCCTATGCTAGGCTCTAGGGGTGAAAACAACAGACTTCTCTCAAGCAGTCTTCTTTTTTAAAAAATTTAATATTTTATTTTTCCCCAATTATATGTAAAAAATAATTTTAATGTTCTCTTTTTTTTTCAAATTTTGGGTTCCAAATTTTCTCCCTCCCTCTCCTCCCCCCTCATTGAGAAGGCAAGCAATTTTGTATAGGTTAAATATGTGTACGTATTTTCATTGATTCTCTGTCCTTTCAGACACTCACACACTAACCTTTTTAAGCCCCTGGACCTTTTTCTTCTAGGATTGATTAGGATGTAAGAGTTAACACCGGGTTGTCTTATTTGTGTTTGATTATAGAAACCCAAATGTCAGAGCTGAAATGGACCATGGAGATCACTTAGTCCTGTGGTTTCATTTTACACATGAAAAAATTCAGATCCAGAAGAATTTCTTGCCCAAAATTCATTGAGTGAATTAGTAGCATTGATGAGATTAGAACCTAGGTCTCCTGATTCAAAGCATCGTGGAATCTTGAGACTGCTTTTTACCACCCGCACCCCAGAACATGAAGGGGGAAATTTCTTCCATCATAGGCCTCTTTGATGAATCTCCATCTTTCCTTGCTGCCTCTTATTCTAAAGCTTTCCTCCCACCCTTCCTGGGACCATCTGTGCATATACACAGTTCAGATGCACCATTAATATTTACTACAGAGTGAGAAGATGTTTTAGGGGTTAGGGGAGAGGGGAGTCATGCTGTGAAAGGAAACACACACACACACACACACACACACACACACACAAACAAGAAAAATAAAGAGATCAAAGGAGCAAGTATGCTTTTATTTGCTTTCAGACACCAGCAATTCTTTCTGGAGATGGACAGCATTTTTCATCATAAGTCCTTCAGTGTTGTCTTGGATCCATGTATTGCTAGAATAGCTAAGTTCTTCATAGTTCATTATCCTAAGATATTGCTGTTTCTGTATATCATGGTTTTGCTTACTTCACTTTGCACCAATTCGTAGAAGTCTTTCCAGATTTTTCTGAGAGCATCTTGCTCATTATGTCTTAGACACAAAATGGCATTTTATCACATTCACATACAACAGCTCGTTCAGTCATCCTCCAGTTGATGGGCATCCCCTCAATTTCCAATTCTTTGCCACCACCAAAACAGCTGCTATAGATATTTTTGTCCATGTAGGTCCTTTTCCTTTTTGTTTTATTTTTATCTCTTTGGGACATAGTAGTGATGTTGCTTGGCCAAAGGACATGCACGGTTTCATAGCCCTTCGGACATGGTTCAAGATCGCTCTCCAGAATGGTTGGATCAGTACAGAACTTCGTCAACAGCGCATTAATTTCTGAATTTTCCCTCAACCCCTCCAGCATTTGTTGTTCTCCTTTTCTGCCCTATTAGCCAGTCTAACAGTTGTGGGTGGTAGCTTAGAGTTGCATTAATTGGCATTTCTTCAATCAGTAGTTATTGAGAGCATTTTTTTCATATCACTATAGATAACTTTCATTAATTTGTCTGAAAATCACCTGTTCGTATCTTTTGATGATTTATCATTTGAGGAATAGCTCTTATTTCCATAAATTTGACTCAGTTCCTATATATTTGAAAAATGAAGTTTTTACTTGCTGTAAATTATTTTTTCACAGTGATGATTGCTATATATTTCTCTCCATCTTATTTACCCTCTCCCGTCTATCCTTATTCCTCTCCTTTCACCCTGTCCAATCTCAAAAGTGTTTTGCTTCTGACTTTATCTTCCCCAATCTGCCCTCCCTTCTATCAACCCTCCCTTACCTACGTAACCTCCTACTTTCCTGTGTGCTAAGACAGATTTCTACCCCCAACTGAATGTGCCTGGTATTCCCTCTTTGAGCCAATTCCAGTGGTTCATGTGCTCCCCACTCTCATTTCTCTTCCCAATTTTTCCTCTGTCTCTCTTACCTGATTTTTAAAATCCTTTTTAAAATTTTTCCATGGCCTGAGGATAATTCGTATTTTTCTTTGAGGTTTTGGATGTAGCAGTTTTGACTTGGTTGTTGTCTTTGGAGTTTGTGTTTGGATTTTCCCTGTCACCATGGTAACTTTCTTTAGTCAGGACCTTTGTCATTCCCCCAGCCTATTTCTTGACTTTTAACTCTATGCTAAAACGGGGCTCTGCTTCTGGAGGGGAGGGGGTGCTATCCCCAGCTCCAGGTTTGTTGTGCAGCTGTTTTCAGAGATAATTCTGGGGACCTGTAAGTTTTTTGTTCTTCTACAGTGGCATGATCCAGGAAGGTGGATTTGTGGTGTGGTTTGTGAGTGACCACAGGCACTCTTTTCCACCCTGGAACTGTGACCAGGGTTCTAGCTTCAATATGGCTGTATGGTGTATCAGTGCCCTTCCCTTCCCTGAGACTGAGACCCAGGACTGCAATCAATGACCATGCCTTTTGTGGTGTAGATAAAAAGAGAGTTGGTCCCTTTCTGAGAGAGTGAAGACAGTTAGTTTTAGTGGAAGAAGCCAGGCCTTGAGTTTGTCCTTTTTTCCTTGTACCCTTGATAGAGCACCTCAGGGGATGGAGGGGAGAGATTGCTCTCTCATCTCTTCCCCCATAACTGGGGATAGTGTCTTGTAGAAGCCCCCAGCAGAATCCAGAGGCTGTAAGAGGAATGGAAGTATGGTGCCTAGAACTGGGAATCTTGTTCTCCTCAACAATGCCATGTTCTTCACTGCAAAACACCATGACAGCTCTCTCCAGTCTCTTCAGCAAGGATTCAGGCTCCAGCCACTTCTACTCTCTGTTCCTGGAGGCTCCCAAAGAGTATTTTCTGTAGCCAAATTTTTTGACTTTTCCCAAACCCATGGGATTTCTTTCAGTGTGCCCAGGGCAAACGGTACTGTATCATCCCAGAATTGTAGTCGCATGCAGCACAGCCATGCAAACAGTCACTGTATCCCACTCAGGCTCATGTGCTGCCTAGACATCCATCTGTTACAAGGCCATGTGGACCTCAAGTCATTCCCCTTCCCAGCCCTCATCAATAACTGCCCTTCTTCTCTCTCCACAGGGAGATGATGGGAGCCCGCTCGTCTGTGAATATGACTTCACGTGGTTCCAAGTGGGGGTAGTGAGCTGGTCCTTGGGATGTGCTCATCTGGAAACCCCAGGTGTCTATTCTCGGGTCAGCGAGTACGCCCTCTGGATAGAAAAGGAGATAGCAGAGCTGAACTACGCAGCCTCCACCCTCATGACCTCCTCCGGGATCACCCCCCTATCCCTGCTATTGCCTATTTCTCTCATGATGGCCCTATGAACTCCTCACCTCTCCTTCCCTGAATTCCTCCTCCATTGCCCCCCCCCCCACTTTCAGTCCCCTACTATTCCTGGAAACTTTCCTTCCCTTTATTTTAGCAACTCCTGAATTCCTGCTACTTCCCTGAGGATTTCACCCCCCTCCTTAACCTCCTATTCTCTAACATAGCTGAGGCTCAGGAGGTGGAGTGGCTGAGGTTGGAAGATTGATTTCTAAGGCTGAATGGGCAGGTCAAGGAGCTATCTGAAGATATATGTGGCAGATTGGGCAGGAGGTGGGGTTGGAGGGAGAAGAGTAGGTCCTTGGGAAAGGATAGGATACCAGAGTTGTGGGTTTGGGTCCCATAGGCCTCATTGTGAAGGGTAGGAAAGAACCCTGAGACCATTGGAGAACTCTGGAGAAAGGAATAATCAGAAAGAATGGTTTTAGAAACTGATAGAAAGAGGGTAGCCATGTAACTCAAGCAGAAGGAGACAGATCTGGGGGAAAGGGCCTGAATAGAGAGAGGTCAGCATAGTTCTGCATCATATATATATATATATACACACACACACATATATAGATACATACATATATACATATATACATAGATAATAGATATATAATATACATATATCAAGGACTCAATAAATTCATTCATTGACGAATTGATTGATTCTCTGTCCTTTCAAACACTCACACACTAACCTTTTTAAGCCCCTGGACCTTTTTCTTCTAGGATTGATTAGGATGTAAGAGTTAACACCGGGTTGTCTTATTTATGTTTGATTATAGAAACCCAAATGTCAGAGCTGAAATGGACCATGGAGATCACTTAGTCCTGTGGTTTCATTTTACACATGAAAAAATTCAGATCCAGAAGAATTTCTTGCCCAAAATTCACTGAGTGAATTAGTAGCATTGATGAGATTAGAACCTAGGTCTCCTGATTCAAAGCATCATGGAATCTTGAGACTGCTTTTTACCACCCGCACCCCAGAACATGAAGGGGGAAATTTCTTCCATCATAGGCCTCTTTGATGAATCTCCATCTTTCCTTGCTGCCTCTTATTCTAAAGCTTTCCTCCCACCCTTCCTGGGACCATCTGTGCATATACACAGTTCAGATGCACCATTAATATTTACTACAGAGTGAGAAGATGTTTTAGGGGTTAGGGGAGAGGGGAGTGGATACATGTGAAATCAATGTTTAGTTTTCTCTCCCCCTGTTGACCTGATTCAGTATCCAGATAGTACTCATCCCTTCCAAAGCATCCCTGGCCAACTTTTTACTACATATCAGCTGATTTCTTCCCCATGCCCTGACCCTTAGAATTAGTGTTAAACTGGGTTTAACTTGAAGAAGGGATTAGAAACTCCAGAATGAAGGTTTAGTGAAATGATCCTCATAAGAAGGAATAGGGGCAGGTATCTAAAGAGACCAAACGTAGCTGCCCAGGGAATCCTCAAATGAGCTCAGAGCCAAGCAGAACAGGCATAGAAGGTGGGAGAAGCGGAATATAACCAAAGATGAAGACCAGTAGATGAGAGAGGCTGGTGAGAGCAGAACAGAGAAGGCCAAAGCCTGGGGTAGAAGAAAGACCTGAGAAAACTGAGAAAGGGACAAAAAGAGATTTGGGTGAGCTTTTGGGGAGGGGAAGGGTCAAGAAGATAAGTTACACACTGGTGTCTCTGCGGAAAGAAAAGGGTAGCTCAGCTCCTGTGGAACGAATGTATGAATGAATGAAAAAGCATTTATGAAGCATAGCCATGTGCTAAATGTTAGAGATACACATAGAAAATCTGAGGCTGTCTGCTCCCAAGCATCTTTACTATAATGGGGGAGAGATCACATATAGGATATTTCCATTATTAATTAGTCCCATGGTCAGTCCTTATGGGGCAGCCACAAAGCAGATGTTAGCATCTTCTTTCCTGTCATTTCCACTGATAAAACCCTATCTATGCTGAACCAATTCCACACCAAGGACTCTGGTGGCAAGAGCTTTCTTGTAACTGTGGTTGCTAAGGGTGGGGGGAACTGGCACCTACTGAGGCTGTTGCCAGATTACATCACCAAAGAGGCTATTTCCTTTCTGGGCTGAAATGGGGACCAACCAGTGATCTAAGGGCCCCTAGCTGGTCGCTGATTTGTGTCGGTGGTGGCGAGAAGGGTGAGTCCCCTCTCTGCAGGGACTGCTCCCTTCAAATGCTGGCAACGAAGCCCAGGACGGAAGCAGTACCAGTGGCATGGGGGGCACCGCTGTCCTCAGCGCTCTTGGGTGAGAATCCTGGACTCTCTCAAGGTCCACTTTCTTTCTCCACAACCATCTGTAGTACAGTCAAGGGGTGACTTGCCACCCTCAACGTGCCTGAAAAGAACCCTAATGACTAACATTCATACAGCACTTTACAAATACTATTTCGTCATCATCATAATGAATAGCTAACACACAGCTCTTGCTGTGTGCCAGGCCCTGTGGCAAGTGCTTTACAATTATTAAATCATTTGAGCCTCTCAACCACCCTGGAAAACTGGTGCTGGTATTGTCCCCATTTGACAGATGAGGAAACTGAGGTTAACGGGTTACGTGGCTTGCCCACATCCTCACGATAACCTTGAGAGGCGAGTGCCGCTGTTATCATTATTTGCTGATGAGGAAATTGAGGCAGGCAGTTCAGTGACTTGACCAAGGTCCTACAGTTTGTCAGTTGCTCAGGCCAGATCTGATCTCAAGTCCTTCCGAAATTCAGATCCAGCGCTCTGGCCCTTGTGCCTAACTAGTGGTGTCCTCGCATTCCCTGGGAAGGCACCAACTTTGAGCTTCTCCTGCCCATCCATAACAGCAATATCCTCCAGCACTGATGCAGGGTTAATGGTTTTCAAGGTTGAGGACAACAGCGTAGAGCACAGGTTCTCCACCTGGTTCCCAAAGGCACCTTGGAGGTCTGGGGATGGATTTCAGGCAGTCCACGAATCCGTGTGCTTGTATCTGTCTGTGTTTCAGTATAATTGGTCTCCTTTGTAAATTTATGCATTCTATTTTATATATTTTAAAATATTACTCTGAGAAGGGACTTAGTGGCTTTATCAGCATAATCTGAGAAAAATGAAGAGATATTATTCGTCATAATATCTAACATTTATGCAGTGCTTACTGTATACTTCCTAGTGCCACGTGCTGTACTAAGTGCTTTTATAATTATAACCTCATTCAGTCTCTCCAACAACACTGGAAGGCAAGTGCTGTATTATCTCCACTTTACAGATGAGGGAACTGAGGCAAACAGGGTCACACAGTAAGTGTCTGAGGCTGGATTTGAACTCAGAGAAGTCTTCCTGACTCCAGACCTGGTGCTCTATCCACTGCACCACAAGCATGAAATTGGTAGCTCACATACCTGGGTTCCAACTCTGGCTCTGCATTTTTTTTTATACCTGGGTGATTGTGGGCAAGTTAGAGGCTCCTTCTGGCTGGAGAGGGCCTTAGAGGACATTGAGTGGGATCTCTGCCTAACATTCAGTAGTCCTACATACTTCCTAGCATCCAGCCATACGGGTGATGGGGATCTCACTACCTCCTGAAAACACCCCATTTCATTCCTGGGCAGCCCCTAATCATTAGATCAGCGAGTGGGCAATTCTTCTTCATGTCCAGCTGAAATCTGCCTCCCTGCTACTTTCAACCATTGTGGATGTCTTCTGGAGCCAAGACCAAGTCTGTTCATAGAGAAGAACATAGCGTGAGCAGAGTTGGAAAGGACTTTAGAGATGAGAAAGCTGAAGCCCAGAGAGGTTACTCACCCAAGGTCATAGAGATACCAAGTAAAAGAGCCAGGATTCAAATTAGGCTCTCATAATTTCAAACCCTGCTCCTTTTCCCAGATGCCATACCACTTGAAGACAATGATCATCTCCTAGTTCCCCAAGTCACCTCTATTTTCAAGGGTAAATATACCCCATTCCTTCAAGTGATCCTCATAAAATGTGGTTTTCAAACTCCCCTCCCCTCCATCCTGATCATGCTTTCCTGGATTTGTCCCAGTCTCATCTACTCTCAGGGGCAGCTGGGTGGTGCAATGGATAGAGGATTGGGCCTGGGATCAGGAAGACCTGAGTTCAAATTTGGCTTCAGACACTTACTAGCTGTGTGACCCTGGGCAAGTCACTTAACCCTGTTTGCCTCAGGTTCCCCATCTGAAAAATGAGCTGGAGAAGGAAATGGCAAATCCCAGTATCTCTGCCAAGAAATCCACAAAAGGGATCATGAAGAGTTGGACATGACTGAAACAATTTGACGCCAAAAAAATCTACTCTTACAACCTCAGTTTACCTGAAAAATGGAGCTAGAAGTCCTTGGCCCTACCTACCTCTTGAAATACTCAAAGAAAGCATTCGGCAAATTCTGAATTGCTGTACAAATGGGAGCTAATGTTAATATAATAGGAACCAAATCAGTTTGTGTCCTTTATCCCAGAGAGTGTACAGTTGAGGCTGCAGGAAACCCCTGAAAACGTGATTACCATGTACCTTCAGTAATCTTGGAGAAACTGTTTCAAGTGGGAAAGATACATCAGGTGTGGAAAAGGGCAAACATTCTCCTAGTTTTCAAAAAAAAGTGAGTTCCAGAAAGGAGAGCTCAGTGAACTTGACCTTGATCATCAGCCACATTTCAAAGGAGATTATTATTAAAGGGTCAGATTCTCAGGTCTCCCCACAGCACATGGTACTGGGTGAGGCACAAAGAAAGGAGTCTGTCAATGTTTATTGAATGGACTAATGAATGAAGGAATGAGGTTAGGACTCAGTCTGTGATTGGGGTTAGATCTCACTTCTACTGGCCAAACTTAGGGGTAAGTCTATAGCTTTGATCAGCCTGTGACCAGGGACACAGTTCATTCTGTGGTCTGTAGTAATCATAACAGGGGACATTCATGAGTAGCGCCATGGAAAGGCTGCAAACCACTGTACTTACGGGAGCTTCCTAATAGAATTGTAAGGTAGGGATCAATATTCCCATTTTATAGATGAGGGAAGCAGGAAAGTTCAGGGGCTTGTTCAAAGTCATGTAACTAGTAAATGTCAGAGACATGTTTCATCTCAGGTGCCTCCTGATTCTAGGTGCCAGCTTGCGTTGCCTAGGTCAAGGGTAGGGTTTATACTGTGATTGGGTTAGGGCTCCATCTCGAGCCAGGAGAAAAGCTTGGTCTTTGAAATGACCAGAGATAACTAGTACACAGCTAGGAGTTCGGAATGATCACACACACACACAACCCCACCATCCCTGGAACCCAACTCATTGTCTCCTAAAGGAGGAGATCTTAGCAGTCTTTATCCTCCTTCTTCCTTGGGGCTCATTCACCATCTACTAGCTCCCCTCGGCCCAGGTCCAGTCCAAACATGCCCTATGAAATACCCCTGCCTTATGGACTGCACAGGCACATCCCTGCCCTCTTTCTGTCCCATCTCCAGCCATCCTATGGAGGCCTAGGGAGGTATCCCTCCCTCCACCCCCACAGACCTGTTTGAAATCATTTATCTCCTACTTCTGCAGACATTCTCCCACCATGGAAGGGACCGGGGTCCGGTTCCCCACAGCCTCTTGTGGTCAATCGACCTTAAACTGAATTTCATCTAGAGATCACAGAAACTTTAAAACGGGAAGGGAGATGGGAAGTCATGGAAACATATTGCCCTGGGAGCCTGGTTCTAGTCAGTTATTCCAATAATGCACTGTGTGACCTTAAGAAAGTCATTGTCCTTCTCAGGCCCCAGTTTCCCCCTCTGTCAAATGGGATCCTTGAGTCAAGATCTCTTCCAGGCAAGATCTCTGTGACATGACTGATCTTGGACTCATCCCTTTCTATGGGAAGCCTAGCTGTGACTCAGAAACCAAGTACCCCCTTGGCAATGGTGAGTCTATAGGACTATTTGCCTCAATTTTCTCATCTGTAAAATGGGGATAATAACACCACCCACCTCTCAGGGTTGTTGTGAGGACCAAATTTGATGATATTTATAAAAAGAATTTAACACAGTACCTGGCATATAATAGATGCTATATAAATATAAATAAATTTTCCCTTCTTAGGACAATATAATTTATTCATCTTTGTTTTAGGAGTGAGACGGAAGGGGATCTTAACGGGGTAGAATGAGTTTTCTGTTCTTGAAGGAAGGAAATCTGTCTTCCTTATGGCCCTTCCTCTCTGTGTGCCTTAGATAAGTCATTTCACTCCTAGGAGTCTCAGTTTCCTTCTCTGTAAAATGGGAGATGATAACCTGGGAAGACAAGGAGCCCCACACATAGGTTACAATTTGCATTTTTGGAAGGAACAACCGAATCTATGAGATAACAGCTCTATTGGGATTATCTTGGTACTGTCCAATCCTCTCGAAAAATGTTAACTGTTATTACGATGATGATGATGATGATATCATGGATTCAAAGACTATTAATATTAAAAAGGTGGCCCTTTGTTTCAGGGAGAAGCTAACAAAGCACTGGCCCTTTCCCAAAGGGACCAGTTCTGGCCCAATACCAATTTTATGGTAATGTGACATGACCGTGAGTCATAGAATCCCAAAGATGTTAGAAGAACTCACAGAAAACCCCCAGTTCATGAGGTGAGCCCCATCTGGTGAATCTATGGGAAAGCATGGACAAAAGCAAGCATGGATGGCTTGTAGCGCACATCATGGGAAGGGAGAGAATGAAAGAAGAAAGAAATTGAAGTTAGTTCTTATTGTGCGCCAGGTAGCATGCCATGTGCTTTACAAATATCTCATTTGTTTCTCCTAATAACCCTGAGAGGTAGGTGTTATAATTATCCCCATTTTACAGTTGAGGAAACTGAGGCAAACAGGGTTAAGTGACTTGCCCAGGGTCACACAGCTAATATGTATCTGAGGGTGGATTTGAACTTAGAAATGTGGAAAGAATACTACCATGGATTTCATCACAGATCCAGCAAAATGACCCTGATACTCCTAAAAGGAATTGTTGGCATAATGTTTTGGGGCCTTGGCTCTGACTCTAAGCTCTCCCTCTTTACCGTGGCTTTCTCCAGGATCGGACTTCTGCCTGCCCTATGCTGCTCGGAACTGCCCAGCCTTGAGTCACCTGACCTGGGGCAGCAATCTCCATGTACCATTTCTCACCAGGTCTGAGGTATCTCAGCCCCTAGGGTTGCCCCACTCCTGCAGTGAATCGGCCCCAGGTATCAGAATTCCTCCTGCTTCTTCCCACTACCCCATCCTGCTCAGCACCCATTCTAAGGCCAGGAAGTGGGCTTTTTTTCACCAGGGAAAGACAAATTTATGAAAATAACAATAATAAGCTCAGGGACTTCAAAGGGCATGGGAAGGAAACCTCAGCACAGAATAAGCTATTTTGAAGTTTGTGTGTCCATATCTTAGTTCACCTCCTACATTGGTATTATATGATAATTTGAGAAGAATCAAATATTTAGAGCTGGGAGGGGCCCCAGAGGCCATCTAGAAAAACAGCTCCCTCTGTCTAGTAGACTGGGCAGTCAGTCATTTATTAAGGGCCTACTATGTGCCAGGCCCTGTGCCAAGCTTTGGGGATACAAAGAACAACACACAGTCTAATGAGGAGACAGAATGTAAAATCTAAGTATGGAGAAGATGTATATGTCCCAAAGGCCATCGTGCCACTTTAGGCTAATAAATAATGCTTAAAATGGCACAGAGAGGGGGGCGGAGCCAAGATGGCGGAGTAAAAAGACGCACATACACATAGCTCTGAACCCACAACCCACAGAACTGGCTACAGGGGAGTAACTCACGGTGAATTCTGCACCCAGAGGCCATGGAATATTGGAGCGAGGGAGATTTCTGTTCTGGAGGGACCTGCAAACCTCTCGCGGGGGGTCCTTCAAGCTGCGGACTGGGTGCCGGGACTGGGAGCTGAGGGCAGCCCTGCCACGACCGCAGCACCGAGAGGAAAAGATCCGAGCGGGCTTCGGGGACGGGATCTCCAGCGGCCACGCGGGTCCCTCCACCCACAGAGGGACCTGCAAACCTCTCGCAAAAGGTCCGTCGCACTGCAGACACGGAGCCCAGCCCAGCCCAGACCTGCTGCGGCCACGGCACCAATAGAAACAGACCCGAGCAGGCTTCAGGGACGGGATCTCCAGCGGCCGCACAAGTCCCTTTGCCCAAAGGTGATGGGGGTCAGTGAGAGAGTCTCTTTGGCGGGTCGAGAGGGGAGTGGGGTGCCCCCATGATTCAGGACCCCCCGGGAGGTAGAAGCTGAGAGGCGGCTGCAGACCGGGGGCCCCCCAAGCGGGCGGGAGCCTGAATCCATTGTGGAAGGTCTGTGCATAAACCTCCTGAGGGAACTGAGCCTGAGAGGTGGCCCTGCCCCGACCTGACCACCTGAACATAATCTCATACTGAATAGCAGCCCTGCCCCCGCCAAAAGCCCTAAGGCTGGAAGCAGCATTTGAATCTCAGTCCCCAAACGCTGGCTGGGAGGATCAGGAGGCGAGGTGGGTGTGAGGAGAATATTCAGAGGTCAAGTCACTGGCTGGGAAAATGCCCAGAAAAGGGAAAAGAAATAAGACTATTGAAGGCTACTTTCTTGGAGAACAGGCATTTCCTCCCTTCCTTTCTGATGAGGAAGAACAATGCTTACCATCAGGCAAAGACACAGAAATCAAGGCTTCTGTGTCCCAGCCCACCCAATGGGCTCAGGCCATGGAAGAGCTCAAAAAGGATTTTGAAAATCAAGTTAGAGAGGTGGAGGAAAAACTGGGAAGAGAAAAGAGAGAGATGAAAGAGAAGCATGAAAAGCAGATCAGCTTCCTGCTAAAGGAGACCCAAAAAAATGTTGAAGAAATTAACACCTTGAAAACTAGCCTAACTCAATTGGCAAAAGAGGCTCAAAAAGCCAATGAGGAGAAGAATGCTTTCAAAAGCAGAATTAGCCAAATGGAAAAGGAGATTCAAAAGCTCACTGAAGAAAATAGTTCTTTCAAAATTAGAATGGCACAGATGGAGGCTAAGGACTTTGCGAGAAAGCATGATATCACAGAACAAAGAGAGAAGAATGGAAAAATGGAAGATAATGTGAAATATCTCATTGGAAAAACAACTGACCTGGAAAATAGATTCAGGAGAGACAATTTAAAAATTTTGGGACTACCTGAAAGCCATGATCAAAAGAAAAGCCTAGACATCATCTTTCATGAAATTATCAAGGAAAACTGCCCTGAGATTCTAGAACCAGAGGGCAAAATAAATATTCAAGGAATCCACAGAACACCGCATGAAAGAGATCTAAAAAGAGAAACTCCTAGGAACATTGTGGCCAAATTCCAGAGTTCCCAGGTCAAGGAGAAAATATTGCAAGCAGCTAGGAAGAAACAATTCAAGTGTTGTGGAAATACAATCAGGATAACACAAGATCTAGCAGCCTCTACATTAAGGGATCGAAGGGCATGGAATAGGATATTTCAGAAGTCAAAGGAACTAGGACTAAAACCAAGAATCACCTACCCAGCAAAACTGAGTATAATACTTCAGGGGAAAAAATGGTCTTTCAATGAAATAGAGGATTTTCAAACATTCTTGATGAAAAGACCAGAGCTGAAAAGAAAATTTGACTTTCAAACACAAGAATGAAGAGAACCATGAAAAGGTGAACAGCAAAGAGAAGTCATAAGGGACTTACTAAAGTTGAACTGTTTACATTCCTACATGGAAAGACAATATTTGTAACTCTTGAAACATTTCAGTATCTGGGTACTGGGTGGGAGTACACACACACACATGCACACACACAAACATACATAGAGGCAGAGTGCACAGAGTGAATTGAAGAGGATGGGATCATATCTTAAAAAAAAAATGAAATCAAGCAGTGAGAGAGAAATATATTGGGAGGAGAAAGGGAGAAATGGAATGGGGCAAATTATCTCTCATAAAAGAGGCTAGCAAAAGACTCATTAGTGGAGGGATAAAGAGGGGAGGTGAGAGAAAAACATGAAGTCTACTCTCATCACATTCCACTAAAGGAAAGAATAAAATGCACACTCATTTTGGTAGGAAAACCTATCTCACAATACAGGAAAGTGGGGGACAAGGGGACAAGCAGGGTGGGGGGGATGACAGAAGGGAGGGCATGGGGAGGAGAATGCAATTCGAGGTCGACACTCATGGGGAGGGATAGGATCAAAAGAGAATAGAAGTAATGGGGGACAGGATAGGATGGAGGGAAATATAGTTAGTCTTATACAACACAACTATTATGGAAGTCATTTGCAAAACTACACAAATTTGGCCTATATTGAATTGCTTGCCTTCCAAAGGGAAGGGGTGGAGAGGGAGGGAGGTAAAGACGTTGGAACTCAAAGTGTTAGGATCAACTGTAATGTTCTTACCACTAGGAAATAAGAAGTACAGGTAAAGGGGTATAGAAAGCTATCTGGCCCTACAGGACAAAAGAGAAGATGGAGACAAGGGCAGAGAGGGATGATAGAAGAGAGAGTAGATTGGTCACAGGCGCAATTAGAATGCTTGGTATTTGGGGGGGGAGGGGATAAAAGGGGAGAAAATTTGTAACCCAAAATTTTGTGAAAATGAATGTTAAAAGTTAAATTCAAAAAAAAAATGGCACGGAGACTTCTGGGACACCCTATATCTATGCAGAGCTGACACAAGATAATCTAAGAAGGTAAGACCCTCACTTTAGAGACAAGGACACCGAGGCCCAGGAAATTAAATGACTTTCCCCTTGGTCGCACAAGTCGTCAGTATCATAAGTGAGATTTGAACACAGGTCTTCTGATCCCAGGGGCCCTTTCTACTACCTCACAATTCTTCAACTATCCTACTGCTAGCAGAGGCACAGAAATGCTGTCCCAAGTAATTTTTTTAATTAAACGAAGCAAGATGAACTCTGCAAAGTGCCAAAATGGAGTGAATTGCTTTGTGAGGTAGTGAATTCCCCATCACTGAAGGTCTTAAAACCAAAGCTGGATAAAGCTGTGTTGGGGATTCCGTAAAGGAGATTCTGTTTTGCTCATATAGGGAATCAGATTAAATGCCCCCAGGATTCTCTTCCAGATTGGATTTTGATGATTCCTCTCTTGGGATCCTGCTCTAACTCAGAAAGAAGATGGCAGTTTTTCCCTTAGAACTCCACCTTCCCAAAGCTACCAATTTGGAATTGGCACCCCCAGGCGCTTTCTTCTCAGATGTACTCCTAGACTTGCCCTAAAGAGAACCCATCCCTTGGACTGGTGGTCTTCTTGTGAATATGTCAATGCCTTGGGGGTACCAGTGTGATCATCAGATTATTCAGTGGTCTGAGACTTGTTCAGTCAGGCAGCCACATCTAGTTTGACGTGACCACATACTAGAATGTTTGTCATTTCCTTTTCCAATGTGTCCCCATTTTACAGGTGAGGAACTGAGGTAAATAAGGGCTAAATGGCTTGCCCAGGGTCACATAGTTAATAGTGTCTGAGGTCAGATTTGAACTCAGATCATCGCAAATCCAGGCTTTGTGCTCTACCTGTGGTACCACCGGCTTACTCACATACAAATCTTGGTTGCTTACATTCTACAACTTATACTCACTGGGCATCTTTCCATTACCTTCTGGGTTCCAGCATCTCGCCATGGGGAAGACGGTGACCTTTCAAAGGTTATGCAGGAGACAGGGGCTTGTCTATCCCCTGAGAGGCCCATGTTTCTCTAGGCTTAGGAATTCTCTTTCATAGCTGACTTTCAGCATAATTCACTCCCAGAGGGGGCGGAGCAAAGCATTCCCTGCCAAAGAGCCCTGCCTTCTTGCCCATGACCCTAACTCCAAGATCCTTTCTTTGCACAGCAATTGCTCAAACATTCCTGGTAGGAGACTAGGCATGTTGATGAGCTCAAGCCTAGGGTGTACCCCCTTCTAATTCAGTTACTTGTCCAAGCTCTGATGAGGATGGGGAGCTCCTGAGAGGATGTTTGAGAATGAGAGCTATATCTGCATTGCCCTGGGGAAGGCTGTATTTTCACAAGCTGTCTGAAGGAGGGATGCAGGAGGAGTCAGGACACAGTGCCCCTGTACCCTAATTGCTGCTATGACACCAAGTGTAAAGTGCGGGGGTGGGCCAAGGTGGATTCCAAGGTCCCCTGCACTCTCGCAGTCTCTGACTATAAGATCTGGACCTTATTTGACGGCTCAGCTTAGTCTCAGTTTCAGTAAAAGTGACTTTGGTCAGCTTAGCTGCCTCTCTCTGGGGCCTCAGTTGCTTCCTCTATAAAGGAAAAGAGACAATCCTTAAGGGTCCTTCCAACTCTAATGGGATGCTTTAAGGGTTTGGCATCTAGCCCTTTACAGTTACTTCCCCCAAAGTATCTGCTTGTCGCAAGAGTTACCATGTGCCAACCTGTAATCAGTTTTCTGAACTTCTTGGAAGTTGAGTGAAGAAACTAAAAAGTAAACTAGAAAATTTTCATAGGCTTGCTTCCTCTTGGGAGGTGGGGTGGGGCAAGGACAGGAGATTCAGCATAGTGGGTGGCTTCCTCAGTAGCAGCCTTTGTCTCCCTGCAAGGGGCAGTTTCTGGCCCCTTTACCAACTGAAGATTTGTACCCAGCAAGCTCTGGGCTTCTAAAAAGCTGACTATGCACATGCTACACCACCAAGGATGCAGGGGAGGGAGGCTGACACCCCAGGAAATGTTTGTTCAGAGAAGGACTGTGGTCTTGGGGAGAGAGAAGAAACCCCAAACCCCCAACAGGGATGGGGGGTGAAAATATCCACAGAAAGCTATCTCTGCCATGGAAGCAGTGGAGGAAAGGTCTGTTTAAGGGGGTGAGTCTAAAAGCTCCCATTTCTTCAAATGGGCCCCCAAGTGTCCAAGGACCGACAATTCTCTCCTGGTTGAGCTACTGATTTGTGTATAGGACTTCTGTTTCCAAATCTCCCCTTTTCGAGATGGGATCTTGGGTGAATTTCATCCTCTCTCTGAGTCTGGACAATCCTCCTCTATTTGTAACTGCTAGCTTGACATTCTAAATCCCATATTCTAAGATCTTACCCAATTCTGACATTCTTTCTCCATGAATGAATGAAAAAACATTTTTTAAAAAGCACTTAATTATGTGCAAAGCATATACTAAGTGCTGGAGATAGGGATAGAAAATGCAAGATGGTCCCTGCCTACAAGGAACTCAATTCTTATGGAGTTAATGGGAGTGGGATGGGGGGAATGAGTAATGGAGATTTTTGCTACAAAACAGATGGAAAAGGCTCATGGCCTTTTGTGGGGGTGGGAGGGCAGTGAAGAAACAGATCTCAATGAATCTTCTCTAACATCATGCCCTCTGAGGGAAACTAGATCCCCTTCTGATGTTAAAACTTTGACCAGCACCAAAGGCTTTCATAGTGAGAACTTTCATTTAAGGGTTTTCAGTAGCCATGAATGCTGAGGAGGCAGGGGCTGCAGCCCAGGAGGATGGGTTTGCCAGGCTGCGACTTTGCCAGAGTAGATTCTCTCTGTGCCAGCTCTGGGGGCTGGCTTGGAAGCAGGGATGGTGGTGCTGGGAGCAGGAGGATACTGTTATTCCCAGGGCTCCTAAGGTCAGAGCCCTGTGATATCTCCATCCAGATCGGACGGGAAGTGGTGATGGTGGTTTTTTTGCCTCCTGTCTCTCTCTCTCTCAAGGGACCTTGATGCCTTGATTACCAGCTGACTTGCTTGATTTGTGGGTGGGTAGGGATGACTGACTTCTGATAGTGGGGGATTGATTCCTTGGATAATGCCTATGAGAGCTGGGTGAGAAGTAGGCTTATGATAGCGGGGATGAGGGTGGGGGGCCTTGCTACTATTCCAAGGGCTCTTAGGATTACCTGCTCATCAATGGCAGTTGTTTAGCAGATGGTGGTAGTGATATCAAAGATGGCAGGACCATTCTTAAGGATTGCTCCCCTCAGTGATGATGACTAGAGTAGGGCTGGTAGGGTCTTGGGTGGAGGCAGGGGGAGGGGAGAGGGGAAGAAGGATGGGGGAAGAGCCCTGCTATTCCCAGGGCTCTTGGGCTCAGGGCTCTTGGGCTGTCTCCGTCAGAGTTTGAGGGGAAGTGGTGGTTAGGGTGGTGACGGTTGATTTACTTGGTCAGCACGGTGTTTTGTGGTTGTCCTAAACTTATTTTTAGTTCCAACATTTTATATTTTATGCTTTATGTTCTAAAGTCCCTCTTATCTCTAACATTTTCTGTTTTATATTTTGAGGTCCAAAACATCCTTTGATCATATATGACATCCTGTGATCTATATTCTAAGGTCCTTCACAATTCTACTAGATTCTATCCAGGTGTCTGCTGGGGAAGATAACCATTAGTCTTTACTCTACAAACACCGTGGCTTCAAGTTCGCAGTATTCATCCAGGGTTTCTGCAGCTCCCAGAGATAAGATCATGAGTATCGAGTTTCCCCTAGTTCCCTCAGAGGTGCCCTGTACAGGGCTGTCCTGGAAGATGAGATAGGAATATGACCCTTAAACAGGTCATGAGAACACTACTGGTACTTCTTCTTCCCAGACTCCTCAGGGGCAGAAAACATCTCAGCACCAGAAGAGGCTGGAGGTAAGCAAAGCCAGAAGTCTACGCTTCATTCAGAAGGTTCCCAGGGCCAGCATACATTTGCCCCACCTCCAAGGGAGGAAGAGGGGTCATGTGAGGAATTTCAAAGGGCAGTTGACCAGAGCTGCTTCTACCATCTTGAGGGAGATGCTATATGTTTGAATTATACAATAAAGCTAGCCTACTACTCATTGGCCTTTCCATCCAGAGACCCTCTGAATGTGTTAATTCTCAAATAGCTGGTCTGAAATCCAAGATGAGGAAAAATAACACCAGGTATAAATTGCATCCAGGTTTCATACAAGCCAATTTTTTTTCAGATGGGAGGAGGAAAGGACCTATAGTCAGAATAATGTGGTATTTATTGGTCCCCTATTAATATACAATTCTTGCAAGAATCCTCAAGGGCCCTAGCCAGTGGTAGAGGGAAAAACAGTTGAATTTCTATTGGATGAAGGATAGATCACATATGAAACACAGCCTCTATCTTCAGGGCTTCTGAAGGTGGACTGTGCCTTATATACCAACACCACTAGGAGACATAACGTGGAACAAAGTATTGATTAATGTCCTTGTAGGATTTTTTAAAAATATATGTGTTTTTAAAAGATCCACCCATATAAATGTCCCAGTTAGAGTTCAACTTTGGATAAGGCCCATATTAACCAGCTCATCTCTGTGTTAGCCATATCCATTGGTAGACTATTTCTGTCATATGTTTCTCTTATAATAGGACTTGTAGTGACTGACCACACCACATTGGGTAAGGTCCAAACTTCTTAACCCGCCCACTATACTCTGTCCCCAGTCTAAACTTCTAGCCTGATTTCTCACTACTGTTCCTCACAGACCCTCTTCTCTTAAAAGGGCCAGGATCATTTCTGGTTCCACAGTTTTATTGGTGACAATCCTACTTGGAATATGCCCCACCCCCACCCTACTACTATAAAAATCCCATTCATCATTCATTCATTCAACAAATTTTTATTAAATACATATTGTGTGCTTAGTGTACTGAAGAAAATAAGAGGAGTATTCCATCCTCATGACTTCTACAGTCTAGTAGAAGAGATAAGACATTTACTTCAATAAGCATTTACTAAGCATGTACATGTTGAGATCTCTGCACTTGGTATTGGGTGAAATACAAAGCTTAAAAATCTCCATGCTTCCGACCTTGCAGAGCTGGTGGTTAGTAGGGTGACAAGACACCAACACAAATACCACAATACACAGTATGATGTAGTGAGAACACGAGAGGTACAAAGCAAGGTGTGATGTGATGTCCAAGAGGAAAGGTCCTTACCACTGAGGCAGGGATGAGGGTGGCAGGAAGGACCTTCAGGGGCTGAGAGCCACTAGAGTTAGTCTTTAAAATTTCATGGAGTCTGACAATGCTGACATCATCTCTTGGCCTTCTTGTCTCCACCCTAATTCCCATACTTTTTTCATCATAAGGTCTACTTTCCATCTCTTTGTCCATCTCTGATGTGACTGGCCCTTGATTACCTGGCACCTTTCAGAAGTAGGATATTAAACTAAGTCTTCTTGACTCCTAACATGTCACCCACTATAGCATACCGTTCCTCCGATGGGAAGAATGGCAATCTCCCTCATTGGGGTGTGACAAAAAGTGCTTCATCATTCCTAAAGAGGCCTGGAAATGGAAGTTACTACAATCAGCTTAGTTAGGAAGCCCCCCACCCTCATGGAGGACAGAGCAGGTCCTGGAATGGACAAGATCTGGGGTGGGGGAAGATAAAACAAGGAAGGACATGGAGGAAATCAGGCCCACGTGACAACTTTGCTTGGGCCATTGGCCTGTGGAAGAGGCAGGATTCTTGGAAGGAAAGAGAGCCCTAGAAATGACTCCCAGACCAGACACCAGGAGGCCTGAGTTCTAGGCTTGTCTCTGCTGCTGACTTTTGGTGTTATCTCAGGCAAGTCCTTTCCCCTCCTTTCTCTGTCAAATGAGGGGGTGGGGCCTATAACTTCTAGAGCCCCTCTGGACATTCTCTGAGTCTTTGAGGTACATGGGAAGGGGTGGTCAGGGAGACCCTTCATTTCTTGCCCTCTTTCTTCTCATCCTCCTCTACCTTGATGGCCACTGTGTCCACAGTATCCTTCTTCTTCTTCTTTTTGTCACCTGTTGGGGAGAGAAGAGGACATGGACGGGACAGGTCACCCTCAGAGCCCATCGGGGCAATAAAGTTTATGATCTCCCTTAATAACACGCTCTCCCTCTTTGTCTCTCTCTCTCTGTCTCTCTGTCTCTGTCTCTCTGTCTCTCTCTCTCATGCTTTTATATTTTCCAAAGCATTTCCCCATATATATTCTCACATACCCCACATATATACCTCACAAACCCCTGCCCCCTGGGAGATATGGGGTAACTGTCATTGTCCATATTTTGAAGAGAAAGAAACTGAGGCTCGGATAAAGGAAGTCATAGGAACATAGGATCATGGATGGAAGGGGGCTTGGAGGCCATAGGGTTCAATCCTTTCACCTTGTAGATAATAATAACTAACATTCATATAGGGGTTACCATGTGCCAGGCACTGTGCTTAACACCCTACAATTATTATCTCATTTGACCCTCACAACAAATTACCCCACCCCTTCTACAGATAAGGAAACTGAGGCAAACAATGGATTTAAGTGCCCAGGGTCACACAGCCAGTAAGCATCTGAGGTCAGATTTGAACTTAGATCTTCTGACTTCAGCTCTGGCACTTTGTTTGCCACAGAAGTGTGCTGCTCTTTGAGTAAACTGAGGCCCCGGGAGATGAAGTCACCCAGGTGAGTACTTCAATTCCAATCACACAGCATGATAGGGACTAGGGCCCAGGTCTTCTGACTTCTAGTACAGTGGTCTTTCCTATTCACTACAACAATCTCCACCTTTCTCCAACCCTTACCTCCTTCTCTTACCTGCCTGCCATTTGGAAAACCTCCTTGAGGTGGACAAGAAGATGTCTGAGCCACCCAGGACACGTGGTCTCCTCCTGAATGTCTCTAAGAACTAGGACACTACTGGTCATCTCCTTCCTATGAAGTCCCACATCAAGAGAGTCCTTCTTTGGTTCTGACCACAATGCCCTCTGCTTCTGTTCAATGCCTTCTCACTCTCCCTTGTTCTGTCCTCTAGTTATACGGGAAACCCAGGATGGGTGTCCAGGCTCATACAAACTTCACAGAATCTGACCATGATTCCGTCATCCCTCAGCCTTCTTCTTTCCCCCTTAATTCCTTTATCCTTTCATTATAAGATCTACTTTCCATCCCTTTATTCATATCTGCTATTTTTCTCTGGTCTTTCTCCTACAAGACAAAAACACACAAAATCACTATCATTACAGGAGCTCCTCTGATCCAGTCTTTTGCCTCTGGTTAAGCCAGTACTATAGTACTAAAACTCCAGCCTCCTGGGTCTTCCTAGGCCTCTGCCTCTCAACTCCTCAGAAGTTAGGAAGTTCTCTCTGGGCCTCAGTTTCTTAATCTGTACAATAAAAGGTTAAACCATCTAACAAATGACTAATATAAGTAGACTATATAACATGCATAATTAATATACAACATCTAGCTATAAGCTATCCAACATAGCTAAAGTTCCTTCCTTTCAGTTCTAACATTTCATGTTCTATATTCCAAAGCTCCTTTTAGCTCTAAAGATCTGAATCCATGGCCCACAGAACCCTAGACCTCAGAGGCAACCTGATCTAAGCTAATGTGTACCTGAATAGGTGTCCTTTCTACAATATTCTCACCAATGTGATCTTCTATCCTCCTCTAGCAATGGGACAATTCATTTCTTTTCTGGAAATCTCCGATTCAATTCAAATCCATTTTTCATATTCTATGACTCCAGGGCAGCCTCATTCTCACCTTTTCCACTAACCTCCTCTCATCAATTTCCTCTCCTCTTCTCTCCCCAATGTCCTTCATTGATTTGGTAAACATCAGGATGCTTTAATGTTGGCAACTCTATATAGGATTGGTTTTGCTGATTTCAAGTCTTTCGAACTGTCTGAAAAATCCTATTTCCTCAAAGTCAGATCATATACAGAAAGAGCCTTGGACATAAACTTGGAGAACTTTTATTTATAACTTGGTATGGTCGTTTGCTAATCTTGGAAAAGATTACAAATCTGGACCTCGGTATCCTCATTCTGCAAATGAGGAGGTTGGAACAGATGATCTACAAATGTGGATTTTAAGTCAGAGAACTCAGATTTGAATTCTTGCTTGCCACTTACCACCTGTGAACTTGGGGAAGACATGTAGCCTCTCTAGGCCTCAGTTTCCCCATCTGTAAAATGAAGGAGCTTGACCACATGACCTCTGAGGGTCCTCCCAGCTGTAAAATTTATGACCTTATGATCCAATGACCTCTCAGGTTCCCTTCCAATTCTAAAATAGAATGATGTGGCTTCTTTGGGGTTCCATTCTCCAATCCCAGTACAGAATTTGAAGTAAGGCTCTCTGAACTCAAAGTGGGAGAGAAATTTGGTCACCTTCAATGTTGCTCACTTTAACTCTTACTATGGATCCCAACTAACCAGTTTTTTTTTCTGGACAACAGATCCCCAAGTTTGGGATCCTAGTCTGAGTTGTTCTTTTAACTTGTAATTCCAGTCTCCCTCCTACTCTTTCCCTTCCCCCAACCAAGATGTGCCTTGGGAGAGATGGACAAGCTGGACAGTGAAAAGCCAGAAGAAAGGTGTGGAAGCTGCTGGTCGCTCAGCCACAAGGGAAGAAGTCCTGTCTTCTTGGAAGTCAGGGAGAGGAAGAGGCAAGAAGAGACAGGAGGAGGCAAGAGGAGAGGGCAGGGAGGGAGAGAGAAGAAGAAACAAAGAAAGAAAGAAGGAGAAGAAGAAGAAGAATGAAAAGGAGGAAAAGAAGAAAAAGGAGAGAGAGAAGAAGAAAAAGAAGAAGGAGGAGAAGGAGGAGGAGGAGAAGGAAAAGGAGAAGGAGGAGGAGAAGAAGAGAAGGGGGAGAGGAGAAGAAGAGAAGGGGGAGAGGAGAGAGAGAAAGGAGAGGAGAGAAAATGAGACATGGAGGAGACAGGCTGCTAGCTGCCCTGTGGGGTCATCTCATCCTCTTCCTTCACCACAGGCAGAGATCCGAGAGACTGGGACTGGGTGTGGACCGGGAGAGGGGGCAGCCTGTCAGAGGAGCCTAGAGTACAAAATGAAGAGAGGTCAGCAAAGGGAGAAGAAACCACTGAGGAGGTTTGGGGGGAACCTCAGGAAACAGAAAGACTTAGTGGTGAGGGAGGTCAGTTCTGCCCCTGAGCACCAAGGTCAAGGAGGCCCAGGAGAGCCTGCTCTGAAGGGTTTAGGAATTAGGACTTCGGGCAGAAAAGTTGAAAGAGTTGACATGAAGTCACCCACTCAACTCAAAACCACGGCACCATTGGCTCCTATTTGCAACCATACCCAAGCTCTTGTCCCATTGGTTTGTGCCTGAGGTTTTAACCCTCGTTTCCTCTGCAGACACCACAAAGGTCTCAGAGTCAGTCATCTATCTGACATTTGTTGGGCTTTTGTCATGACAGCTCCCCAAATACTCATGTGGGAATTAGTCCTTGGATTCAGTCCTCTGACCCATTCTCCCTCACCCCACAAACCCATCATGACTTGGAACTAAGAAGACCTGACTGATGCATTCTAGCAGCTTGTTCATGAACAAATCACTTCAACAATCTGAGACTCAGTTTCCTTATCTGTAAAATGAGGGGGATAGAGAAGATGATCTCTAAGGATGCTTCCATCTCTAAATCTGAGTTCCTGTGGGTCTATAGATTCAAGACTCACCCCCTCACTCTGAACACAGGATCAGCCCTGAGCAGTCCCTCTTGAGTATGTTTCTAGCTTCCCAATCACATCTGAGAATTTTGGCTCTGCTCTTTGAAATGACTCTTCAGAGCTCCTTAGGTCTCTCTCCTCCCCTTCTGAACCAGCCAGGCCCTCCCTCCACCCCCAGCTTCACTCACTCAGTAACCACTCTACACGTGACAAAATCACTTGGAGGGGGGGGAGGCAATGTTCTGCCATGCCAATCCACAATCACCAGTATCAAGAGCATGATTGTGGACAGCTGTGCAAACATTAGCAGTTGTCTATCTTTCCCCAGGGTTCTCAGCCCTAATGAGAGTTGTGATGAAGGGGTTTGCTACAGGAGAATTTAGTGGCAATGGGGCACTTGGAATTCAGACCTTAGGGATGTGGAGCAATCTGGGACAGAGAAGTTTGGGTTGTGGAGGGACTTCAGGAGGAAGGGATACGTGACAGGAGTTTGGGTTGGGGGAATCAGGGTCAGAAGGAAAGTCTCACTCACCCCCAGGAACTTCAGTTAACTCGGTGAGTGGGGGCACCGTCTCCAGCTTGTCCGTGTACATCTTAGCTGCCCTCCTCTGCAGGTAGCGTGCCTCAATCTCCTTTCGTGTCCGGGGTACTCGGCAGTTGAAGACGCAGCATAGAGTGATGACTGTAAGGAGACAGAGATGGGAGCAGTCCTAGAGTTGGACCAGAGGCCATGAGCCCAGGGAAAGAGAAGAAACCAGGTTTTGAATTCCAGTGCACTTGGCAGGCTCATCCCAGGTCCAGGTAAAGGAAATGGGTTGAACCACTGTGAGATTAGAACCCAAGTCAAGGACAGAAGCACTTGGGACTGTGATTAGTAAAATTCAGAGCTTCTGTCCCTGAGTCCTGTTATTTCAACAAGACACAAGTTAGATGTTAACTTGTATTGTGTCTTATTATACTGTTTTTCAGTGTCTACTTTCCCTTTCAGTCCAAGGGTCCCTGAGGGCAGAGGTTGACTATCCCCTCAGGCTAGAGGCTATCTGAAGGCAGCCCCCTCAGACGAGGGGCTCCCTAAAATTGGGGTGATCCCTCCCTTAGTACTTCTTTATCCCACTGACTTCTGGTCCAGACTTTTCCCTTGAAGGTGGCTCAGCCTGAGCATCCTACTGAGGATGCCACGTCTGGAGTACCTGTGTCCAGCTGCTGGACATTTGTGATTGGGGGAGGAGTGCGCAGTCTCTCTCCCTCACCTGCTTTCCCGGCTATGACTATCTGCCCTCAAAATTCACAGGCTCAAACAGGGCCAAAATTTGTTGTCCTGGATCTGGTACAGCCTGTCCAGGCCCAGGCCACAGAACCAGTCCTGGGGAGGCTGGGAGAAGTCAGATCTTATTAAAAAACAGATATTGAAACTTCAGCTTTCAAGGCAAAACTGCTGGAGGCATGGGCTCTGAGTAGTGTGGTGGGGACATTTTGGGGAATCTGCAACAGAATTAATAATTAAGAATCCTGTCACTCTTCAAAGGATTATAAGATTTAGAACTTAGGGCTTGAAGATTATCTAGTCTGGTACTTCTCAGACTTTTTAGTTCCATGATCCCTTGACATTCTGAAAAATTATTGAAAACCCTTGGATATTCTTAAAAATTAGTGAGGACTCCAAAGAGGTTTTGTTTGGATTATATCTATTAATATTTACCATAATAGAAATCAAAACTGATAAAATTCTAGCCATTTGTATATTAATATAAATAAAACAGTTTATCAAAACTAACCATATTTTTCAAAACAAAAAAACTAGCGAGAAGACTGGGCATTGTTTACATATTTTTGCAAGTCTCTTTAATGTCTGTCTTAATAGAAGACAGATGGATTCTCATATCTGCTCCTGCATTCAATCTGTGGTGATAAGTTGTTTTGGTTGAATTATATAAAGAAAATGTGGCCTCACACAGATATACAGTTGGAGGGGTATTTTAGTAGGCAAATAATGTCTTAGTATTATTGTGAAAATATCTTTGACCTCACGGACTCTCTGAAAGACATTCCCCAGAGAACACTTTGAGAAACGTTCATCTCATCCAAGCCCCGTGATTTTAAAGAAGAGGGAACTCAGGATGAAATAACTTTCCAAGGGTCACCAAGCTATTAAGCAGAAGAACTGAGATACAAACCGAAGCATTCTGCCTCCTGAGCCAGGATACATTTCACTATCCCACATGGAGACTGGAAACAATCTAAGGATGCAGACTCAGAGCCAGTGCTGAATCAGGTGGACCAGACTGTTCCTATGCCCAGGCCCCTTCTCCTGCCTACACAGACTCTGTATATAATCTCTAAATCTCCATATCTGTTGGCATATCAGCAAAGTGCAGATAACAGAGACTCGACGACATTTAATAGTGTTGACCCAACTTGGGTCCCATTCCTCACAGAGAAGAAAGAGCAATTACACAGAAATTAAGGGTAGTTTGTACCTCCAAAAGGGACACCTGTGTCTGGATTACAAGGGGCATTAGGCACCCTTATCCTTGTGAAAGTAAATGAAAGTGTGTTTGCATTCCCACAAATGTGTGACAAATACATATGATCCTCTAGTGTTCTGCTCCCTAACTCTAAACATTCTGTGTTCTAAAGTTCTATGTTCTTTCAGCTCTGGAATTCTAGTATGCTCATTAGCACAGTCAGTTTGGGAGAGTGACTGTTTGGGGGAGAAATCAAATGAAACAATTTGTTGCTTTGGTCAAAATGGGCACACCTAGGGTGTGTATGTAGGGGTAGGTACAAATGTATAATATGTCATCATTAGCATCATGAATTCATGACCCAAGTGAGAGAACGAATAAAAACTAGTAGAGCCTTTGAGTCCCTGGGGAAGGGGGAGGGAAGGAAGGAAAGTGTAGAGGAAGCTAGATGCCATGCCCCGGCTCCCAGGCTGGTTTACCTGGAGTCCTTGGTTTCTTTGGGGCTTGATTGTTGTCACCTCTGAAATAGGGAGATTATGACGTCTAAATTTGGACGCCTATCCCCCAGCAGCTTGGCCACAGGGCTACACGCTCTACACACACATACCCACTATAGTAGGGAAAGGTCCAGGGGACTACATTTCTCCCATTCCCATGTTCTCCCCATACACATTCTCCTTCACCTGGAGGCTCCCAGCCTACTCTGATACTGTGTTTCCCCAAACAACACAGGGTCGTTTGCCTAGACTGAGTTTCCCATCCATATGGGGGCTGCAGAGGAAAGGATCTCCAAGTCCTTAGGAGAATCAGTGATGCTTCTTAAAAGACAGCTGGGAACACCTGAGTCCTAACCACTTATTTGGCTGGGTGACCCTAGGCAAGTCAATTCTTTCTGAGCCTTACTTTCCTTCCCTATAAAACAGAGATACTAATCACAG
Organism: Notamacropus eugenii; assembly: GCF_028372415.1. NCBI lineage: Eukaryota > Metazoa > Chordata > Mammalia > Diprotodontia > Macropodidae > Notamacropus > Notamacropus eugenii. Next base: position 11,145,421 of record NC_092872.1, on the reverse strand, counting down.
GCACATTAAAATTAAAATATTCTGCAAACCTTAAACTCTATAGAAATGACCATTGTTGTTACTCATTTAATAAACATTTAATGAAGTATAAATATGAGTTATTATTACCCAACACTGACCGTCATTATTATTGTTGAGCTAAAAACATCGCTCGGCTTCTCTGTCTCAGGACCACCCCCATTCCTCCAGAGCTTGAGGGGAAGGCAGGAGCCAACACCCACTGCACATTAAGCCTGGGGAGCTAGAAAGCTTCAAAGGAGCCCGTGCAGATGTTGGCCTCTGTCTCCTACAGATGTTGCCAGGCTGGGGAGGGATGTGCAAACCTCCTCTGCTTCTTCCCTCACAAACATTTGTTTGGGACGTGTCTGAATTAGTTTTTAGAAGAATAAAAGAAAGGATTTTTTTTCCTGGGGGAGTTGGTTACAGACTGATGATACCAAGGCTAGCGGCAGCCTTTGACAGGTGACCTCGTGCGTCCCTCTTCTCTTTGTCCTCCAGGACTGCATAAGTCTCATCACAATAAGCCAATGGTACAGCGCTTAGGTGGGGCTGAGAATGAAGGCAAAGAGTATGTTTCTCCATTTGTCTTCCCCAGTTGTGTGATATACAAGCAAACTAAAAAGAATCTCAGAATGGCAGAGCTAGGAGGGACCTTACAATAGACACAAGATCAGAGCTAGATAGAAGCTTAGAACATAGAATGAAAAGTATCTTAGAGATCATCTATTCCATTTTACAGATAAAGAAACTGAGGCCCAAAGTCACACAGTGAGTAAGTGATAGTCAAACTTCAACTCATGTTCGGGTCACCCCTTTGTCTTCTCCTAATCAGTCACCATGTCACAGTCCAAATGCCCTCACTCCCCATTTCTAGTTCCAGAACCAGAATTAAGCCAACTCTGTCATTTCTCCCCCAAAGTCTGTGTCAGTCTGCTCTCCCATGGCCCTACTCCCCAGTCCTGTAACTTTCTCAACCAAGATACCATGAGGATCAAAATTGTCCAACCTACAACAAGACAGACTGAGTCTAATGGCACTTTATTAAAGGGTCCATGGCCGCCTCCAACAAAGTGGACCTCGGATCTTCCTCATGATCTGAGATGCTCCCTCCTCCCAGGACCTTGTTTTATAGGGTTTGATATCCAAACATGCAAAAGAGGCATGACCAAAGACAGAATCTCATTGGTGGATAGACCTTACTCGTGAGGGCTAAACATGACATATCAGCAAGGGGTTCACAGGTTGGGTGAAGCATGGGGCACCTCCACTGACTAAGGATCATAAGATGGTCCTGCTCCTGTTGGAAAAGAGAGAATGGTCCAGAGGTACAAAAATAAAGTGGAGGGCTTTCCAAAGCATCAAAGCATCCCACCCATGCTGGATTTGGACATGGAATTTGAGCAAAATAGGACAGAGATGTCTTTGTCAGCATTCTTGTGGTTGCACAAATGAGCCTCATAACTGGATAAAAAAGTAGTGAACATTATGTTACAGTTTGAGGCCCACTCTAAGAACCTATCTATCCCTATGTGACTTACATAAAATATCAAACTGATTAATGCTGATTGGAATAGAGTAGGGGTCCAAATGAATTCTTTCTCACAATACCCTTCTCTGGCCATTGCTCCCCTACACGTCTCCTCCTATTAGAATATAAGGTCCTTGAGAGCAGGGACTAGTTTCCCTTTTATATTTCTATCCCCAGTAGGGTTTGACATTGAACAAGCAGTTAATAAACGTCTTTTTCATTCATTTGTAGAATGACAGTAGGGTTTGATACCCAAGACACACAAACACACACACATAAGTGGGCAACATGAGTAGAAAGAGAGCTATCCTCAGACGAAGTCAGGAAACGTGGGTTTGAATCCAGGCTTGGAATTTTGAGATTCTACCCAGGCATCATGGGTTTATACCCTGGGAAGGGTTGGGAACTGCAAGCAGAGAATTCAATATTCTCTGTGATGAGAGGATAATATGGAGAGGGATCGGGGTGGGGGTGGGGGACAGAGCAGGGTAGGGCGACCAGGATGTCAGATACTGTGCTAAGCCCTTTACAAATATTACCTCATTGGGTCCTCACAACTACCCTAGGAGGTAAATGCTATTATTATTCACATTTTAAAGTTAGGGAAACCAAGGCATAGAAAAATTTAGTGATTTGCTCAGGACCACACAACTAGCAAGTATCTGGGTCAAATTTGAACTCAGAGCTTCCCGGTGGTCTATCCACTGAGCCAGCCAGCCATCTAGAGGTACACAAGATCACCTGCCATGGGTTGCCTCTAGCCTTGAAGTTTTCAGTCTATAGATTCATGGGAAAGTCATTTACCTTATGAGGTAGTGTGGTATCAAGGAAAGGCAGAAGATGGATTAGATTTGTTCTATTTGACCCCAAAGGACAGAACCAGAAGCAAAAGGTGAAGCAACAAAGAAGAAACTTTAGATTTGAAGTCAAGAAAAACTTGGTAATTAACAAGAACTGTCCAAATGTGGAACATAATGGGCTGCCTCGGTAGAGAGTGAACTCCCTGTCCTGGGAGGTCTTCAAGAAGCAGTTGGATGACACCATGTTGGGTGTTATTATAATGGGAACTCCTTTCCTATATGGGTTGAACTAGAGGGCTTCTCGGGTCCCATCGAATTCTGTGATTTTGTGATTCTTTGACCACTGGACCCGAGGACCTAGGTTTGAATCCCAGCTTTGACACTGCCTACCTGCCTAACCCAGGGCAGGTCACTTAGCCTCTGGTCCTCAGTTTCCTCACTTACAAAATGAGAGTAGTAATAGTTTCACTCCTCTCCTCTGGGGACTCCTTAGGAAAGCATTGTGTAAGCCTCTAAGTATTATCCAAATGTAAGTTATTATTACTATTACTGTGAGGCTGCAGGCTATTAGGAAGCCAGGCTGGCTCTGGGGAAAAGAAGGGTAGAGAAAGCAAAGAGATGTGATTCTCTTTCTTCTTCTTTGGGGCTCACTGAGAGCCTGAAGGGCTGAACAGAGGCCTGAAATGGTTTGTCGGTGGAGACTCTCGTAGTGCCATGTTGTGAAATACATCACCTCGGGGAGAAATGGAAGACCTAGCAATCCAGGATGCCTTCCCTGCTTGTCAGCTCTGCTCTCTTCCCTAGGGGGCAAAGAAGAATATGAGGAGGAGGGTCTATGAGAGGGTCCAGGGAGGGAGCCAAGGTTAGTGCAAAGGTACCCTCAGAGAAAAAAGCCAAGGAGCTGCTGCCAAGAGGGAACACATGGAAGGCAGATGGAAATGTGGTCCTGGCTCCCTTCCCTGCCTCACACATCTGGATGGGGCCATCCCCCACCCCAAGAGGACCCACCCTGTGACTTCATCCTCCCAGCACCCCATGGTCTCTGCCACCCAGATTTCTTGAGCTCAGAGTGCAGAGGGGTCACTCACTGCCCCCCACTCCAACTTCTCTGCTCCTACCTGGAGTCCCTTACTCTTTGGGTGCTCCAGGATCTGACTTTCGGTCTTGGGGAGACCCCAATATACCTCTCCCCAGACTCAGTCCCCTGCCCACAGGAGGTGGTAGAGCAGAAAGAAAGACTCCCGAAATAAGAAGCGGCAGGCTGGGGTTCTTGTTCTATCCCTGACACTAAATAGCTGTGTGTCACAATCTCCATGAGCCACAGTATGGAGTCAGACTTTGCACAACTCTGCCTCACTTAAACCCAATTCACACACTAGTCAGGACATCACCCAGGGATGTCACTGGTCCTCTTCAAAAACTAAGGACAAATCAGCAACAAGGGGCTACTTACCATGTGCTAGGCACTATGGGGGGAGCTGGAAATATGAAGACTAAAAAACAAATGAGTCCCTGCTGTCATGGAGTTTACATTCCATCAGGGGAGACATGTACAAATAAAAGTATATAAGATATAGACTTCAGATTGATGCAAGGAGCTCCTAGAGTAGCAAACTTGATTGCGTCAGTGATTTCATTGGTGTAAGGAGATTCCAAAAACAGAGTGCTACTCACCCATCTGGCTACCCGGAGTCTTACCACCCAGTTGGTAGGAACACCAGGCCCCAGCAGGAGGACCCCAATAGGAGGGAGGGTGAGATGGGGAGTTAAGGTCTCTTTCTGACTCCAAGGTCTGCCTTCTTATCTCTAAAGAAAACTGTTGCCTGTCTTCTGCAAAATAATAATAAGTATACACAAAAACTGGAAAGAAAGGAAGAATGAAGCAATTTGCTGGATCACAGGGACCTCCTAAGGGGCGAGGAGCAAACGGAAAGCTTCCTAATTCTGAGGCCAGTTTTCCACACTCTTTCTCACGGGGCCTCCCCTAAAGGAGGTACATAAAAAATAAACACGAGGTCATGGGAAGCGGAGGCAACAGCCGCTGGCAGGTTAGGTTCAGAAAAGATCTCGTGGAGAAGATGGAAGTCAAGTCAAATTTCTGAACAAAGGGAACATTGACCCTGAGTGAAGAAAGGGCCAGTGACAAGGGAGTTGAAGCCAACAGAGGATGGGGTTCCCAACCAAACTTGTAAGTGAGGGCATGTGGGGCACTCTGTCTGATAAGTGTCTGTTCTGCAGGGGCACCCCATCAGGCAGCCTGGTGTAGAGCACCATGCCCAGCTGCTGGGTTGTTATTGTCAATCAGGAGCACTTTGAATGCCAAACGCCTTGACTTCCTTAACCTGTGAACGGAAAAACCCGCTCTCTCCCTTTCTTCCTGTTTCTCCATGGATCCTGCACCTCCCATCCCTGAATTCTCCCTTGTCCTTGGCTTGGCATTCCACTTTACCTGAGCTATGAAGAATTATCAATCGGAGGTTTACAAGATGGAGGGAGAAACAGGCCAAGGGTGAGAAGACTAGGGTTCCATTTCCAGGCCTGCCACTATCTCACTCTATAACCTTGGATGTCCCCTTATCTCTCTAGGCTGCCATTCTTCACCTGATAATGAGGGGAATCAATTAGATGAATCTTTCAATTTCTACCTAGCTCTAACATTCCACATGAGTTTACCAATATCTTACAGGTAATGAGAGGTAATGAGAGGTACCACATTACTTTGGATAGAGTATCAGCCTTGGTATGAACCCAACCTTGAGTTCAGGTCCCTCCTCCCACATTTATAGGACACATGGCTTGGGCAAGATTCTTAACTTCTCAGTGTCCTAGTCAGGTCTATAAAGCCCTAATTTGCCAAGAGGGGGCTGGTATGTATTGGTAGAGGGACTTGGTGCATTTAGGAATTCCTGTTACTAATGATATCACACATCTAGTCCCTATATCTATTGGTCCATAGGATAGTATGAGATGGGAAAAACTGGGAGGGGTAGTGACTAAAGTGGACAGTCCTGGGTTCAAGTCTCTGCTCTTTTACTAACCCTGTCACTCTGAACAAGTCACTCCCCTTCCTCAGCAGCAAAATTGAAATAATAATATTTGTGCTGATTTTAGCACAGGACTGTTCAGAGAGGGTGTGAACACACTTTTTTTTTAGACCTATTAGAATGTTTATTTAAGTGTGAGTTATTAGCATTGTCAAAAGGGGCTTTCTCAACTGGTCCTCCGCCCCACACCAGACCTGCAGCTGGACAACCTTCTCCCTTTATCCCACAGCATTGACACCCTGCCTTGGACAAGCCAGCTTCACTTTGCCATGAACCCTAGCCAGGCACAACCAGAAAGAGAATCACATGCCAATCCCAAGCAAAGACAGCCTTCCAAAGGCTGAGAGAAACCACTGGAACAGAGGCCCCTGTGGTATCGTGGAAGGAATGAAGGCAGAACCGGGAATCAGGAGACCTGTGTTCTATTCACAGCCATGACATTAGCCATGTGAACTTAAACTAATCTTTTCATGCCTCTCTGGACCTCAGTTTCCTCATCCGTAAAATGGGGACAATATCACTTGTTCTAATTAGTTACTTCACAGGATTCTTGAGGAGACACCAGTTTATTAAGCACCACAAACCCTACCATACCAACAAGGATGAAGATAAGAGTCATAGATTTAGACAGAGTTTAGGGGCCACAAAGCCTATGGTGATTGGGTTATCTGGGCCTCAGGGGATAGTAGGCAGAGTCCTCTACTCAGTGAAGCTCAGGAACCAGAGAGGAAGTCCTTGGACCTGCCTAATTTTACTCAGAACTCAATGTGAGTCATCAGAGGGATATGGCATTGGATAAAATGCAGTCATTGTGGGACTTGGGGGCCACATCTAACCTATAGTTGGAGGAACTGCAGAGGGATTTCCATCTTGACCCCCCCAGTTTGCCCTTTTTTCCTTATCGGGGTGTTGGCCCTTTAAATGGGAAGGGCGGGTAGGGAGTCCGGGCAGGAGAATCATCAACTGGGCATTTTGGGGACAGAATGACAGGAATCCCTTCCCAACACCGGGCCCCATAATTATAGTAATTACCCTGAGGCAACCTTCCCTGGCAAAGAGGACTCTAGTCACTGGGCAGAATCCCTCCCACCGCCCCCATTGCCAGCTTCCTCCATCCCGCAGACCCCAAACAGGGACATTCTGAGCACCAGAAGGTGCCAGAAACAACGAGGGGCCTCCTGTGGTTAGTCAACTAGCACTTACCAGAATTCCTCATTGCATGGTGTGCAACTAGCATTCACCATGACTTTTCAGCCCTGGTCTGTACGCCTTCCACAGGTTGCCTGACTGCAACAAATATGACCTTCTCAACTGCTGCCCAGGTGCTCTTTGGAACAAGCAACTCAACAACCTGCAGAGGCTGCTCGACTCTCTGTCCTCTGGTGGAATCTCCCCTCAAGCCCACCCCCTTTCCCTCCATCAGCCTTCCCCCTATGCCATCCCTGAGTTCTGATAGCAGGTCCCTCTACCTCTGGGGTGGAGAAGCCCGGGACATTGTCTGACTCTGTGGTCAGTCCTTCGTTTTTGAAGGGACTGCAGACATCACAGTGTCATGGGTAATGTCTTGATTATCTTTGGACCTAAATGAGGATCATAGGACCATAGATCTGGAGTTAGATTTTAACAAATGAGGAAACTGAGGTCAGGAAAGTTTAAAAGACTTGCCTTCGGTCAAATGGCTGGTATTTGAACCCAGATTCTCTGAGACCAAATTCAGTTACCCATCTTCTATACCAAGCTACCTTGTATGAGGTGAATAGAAAATTTGGGGTGGGGAAGATGGGAAAGAAAAGGTAAAACAGATCAGGTAGCGAAGATAGAAAGCAAGGTGGGGGACATCGAATGGGGAGAATCAGGAAAGATGAGGAAAGAAGGAACGAGAGTATGGGAGTACATGAGGTCTTAGGGGAGGACCTGGAGCATGGCAGGAAGAAGGGTTGGGGGGGGCACTACTTACTGATAGACAGGACAAAGAGGGAAAATATGCCAACCACGTGCCACAGGCGCATGTCCCAGAAGACGACGGTCTCCTTGGTGAGTGGGGGAGGTTTGGGTTTTGGGGGTGCTGTGCTGGGCTGCAAGAGATAAGAGAAGGGAGAGAGGGCTGAGAGGGTCACAGAGGAGGAGCCAGGGCAGAGAGACGTTAGGGAGCCCAGTGATTCCCCATCCACACCCCCCCACACACACGTAACCCCACTCCCACTCTCTGCCGGAACTTCAATGAGCTCAATCATTGAGAGTATCCCAGAGCCACAACTTCCTATTCTACCACCAGGGCTCGCAGCACTGGATGGGTCTTTTGATAAAATCCATTTTGAGGGAGTTGTAGGAGGAGACCTGGTGGAGAATCCTCAATTCAATTCAATTCACTTCAATTCCATTCCATTCAACTTATTCTCCCTTGCTATGTATTAGACACCTTGGATAAAAGAAAAAAGAAGAATTACCTTGTCCCAAGAAGGTTACATTTTACTGGATGTAGGGGATAGGATATTGGATCTCTGGACATGAGTAGAGGTTCCCCTTCTGTTGGGGGAGGCTGGAGAGGAGCTCCCCTAGGGCAAGTAATTTCTTATTTCAAATACTTCTTTTCATGTCAATGCTTGTTAGCACCTTAGGGCCCTAGCTACAATCCACAGACCATCAGGCTACAAGGCCCTAGAGAGTTGGAAGGGACCTTAGAAATCAACTAGTCTAACCTACAAATGGAGAAAGAAAAGGATTTGTCCAAGGTCACACATGGCCTTAGTGGCAGAACCTGAATTGATCATCAGGTTTCATGACTCGACGCTTTACCTTACTGCACCACACTGCTCTGGAAGGGATTTCGAGACTGGCTATATAATCTGGGACTCAGTTTCCTCCTCTGAAAAATGAGGGGATTGAACTAGATAAGCCTAAGTTCACTTCTAGCTCTGAAATTCTATGTTCTGAGTTCTAAGGCAGTTTTAACATTCTGTGTTCTAATGTCCCTTACCACTATGAAATTCTATGCTCCTAAATAGAGCAAGAGGAGGGTAATAAGTCTCCAAGCTGGCGTCTGTATTGACCTTGGCTATTTTTCCTAAGACTGTGCCTCACCCATTCCAGATCATCCCACAGGCATACACATAAAAACTTCCTTAGAGACCCCTACTATTCTGCTGCCAAGATCAAAGTAACATGGGCAAGTTTAAGGCCTTTGTCAGGAGTCTCTATAATATGGCTCTGTTTTGAACCTCCCCCCAATCAAAACATGTTCTCTGGAAAGGCCTGATCGGCCTCCCCCTCTAAGAGGTGTTTCCTGAGGGTGGGAGACAGTCCCTTTGCTTCTCTGAAAGTCCATTAAATGAAAGAGTGATCCTAGGCATGTCAAGCATCATGGACCCCTTTGGAAGTCTGTTTTCTCAGAACCATGCTTTTAATGCATGAAGTAGAATTCATCTGATTACAAGGGAAAACAATTATATGGAAATTGTTGTCAGAATTTTATGATTTTTTAAAAAGTTCCCAGACAACCAGCTTGAGAGGCCCTAGACGCCATGATCTCTAAACATGCTTCTTTTTGTAAATTAGGTGGATCCTGATTTGCTACTTATAGGTTGTATGACCTTGGGTGAGAGATCCACTAACCCTTCTGGGCTTCACTTCCTTCGTCTGTAAAATGAGGGGAGTTCACTAGGTCTCTAAGATCCCCTCAAGTCCTAAATGGTCTGGTTTAGGGCCAGTTTCCTCAAATCAAGGGCTCCCTAAAGAAGGAGTCTTTCCCTCTCATACCTACAGCTTTTTCTCACCTGAGGAAGTTCTACACCTGAACTCTAAGCATCCTGGTACAGAGGGCTTGGAGGGGCACAGAATTGAGAAAAGTCAGAGAGAGGAAGAGTTTGGGCTGGCTGGTTTCTCTTTCAATCCACTGCCTGTTTCCCTGAGGCACTGGACACACCCATAGGGCTTGGCACAGACCTGTACCTATGCCAACTTCCTTATTTTCCCCCTCTCAACCGTCGGGTCAATCTCCTCACACGGAAAAGGCCAGCAAGAGATCAATGGCGTGAGACAAAAGAATGTCCTTTGGGTCTAGGATAATTGGGAGAAGAATGAACTTCTGAGGATGGGGGCCGGTGAGGGGACGCCAGACATGTGGATGATTCTATAACACCTCTTATGATAGAAAGAAGGGACAGACCCTTCAGAGAAAAGGAACAAGACCACCCACCCTCAAAGAAGGCTGGAAAAGACATTGGATCAGAGAGTGGGAATTGGAATTAAGGTCTTAACAGTAGCAACAGTAGTGATAATAAAAATATTAATAATTATCATTATAATCACAGCTCCCAGGCCCAATTCTTCTTACCTAATAGTAGTTCACTTTTATGCAGGGCTTTAAGAGAAGTTTACAAAGACCTTTCCTGGGAGGTAGTGGAAGCAAGTGTGATTATCACCATCCCCATTTCACAGAGCGGGTAAATGAGGTTCAGAAATCAGAAGGAATGTGCCCAGGGCCACGCAGCCTGTAATTATTTTCTAGTAGGTACAAGAGGCAGGGTGCTACTCAGGTCTGCGGGCTCCAAGTTCCGTGATCTACTTGACTGGAGGGGAAGGGACGTGGGAACTGCTACCCTTCCCCACCCCCCAAGAAATGGATTCTCACAAGAGCTAATTGCCATCCTCTGGAGAGGAAAGCTGAAGGATGAGATGCCAGGGTCTGGGACGGCTGTCACATCTATGGACCACACCTGCCCTCTGGTGGTCAAACAAGTTAACACCTAGGTTCTTCAGGTATTTTCTGAAAAACAAAGCACATTGTCCTAGAGCTAGCCTGGACCAGGGACGTCGTGGGATTTATTTTATTTTTATTCACTCGTTTACTTATTCATTTCTTTTTTCTAGACAAGCAGGATTAAGTGATTTGCCCAGGGTCACACAGAAAATGTGTCAAGTGTCTGAGGTCACATTTGAACTCAGACATTCCTAACTGCGGGCACAGGGCTCTATCCACTCTACCATCTAGCTGCCCTGACATCATGGGATTTAGAACTGTCAAGAACCTTTAGGATTGTCTAGACCAAC